>NC_083875.1:102742177-103360177 GCF_032452875.1 Bos javanicus | reverse complement strand
CAAAGAGACGTTGAGTCTGCTGCTGTTGCTGCTAAGTCACTTCAGTCGTGTCCGACTCTGTGCGACCCCATAGACGGCAGCCCACCAGGCTCCTCTACCCACAGGATTCTCCAGGCAAAAATACTGGAATGGGTTGCCATTTCCTTCTCCAGAAGTTGAGTCTGGGGGAGACCTAAGTCAGGCAGGGTAGGGGCCTGTGGGGGCAGAAAGAAAGAGAGGGGAAGGGGGCAGGGGCAGCCCCCAGTGCTAGAACAGGAAAGGATGCAGAGGCCAGCTAAAGCAGAGACAGCAAAGGGGTCCCTGAGGTCAATTCAAGTTGACTGGCAGGGGCTGGGAAGGGCATTGGTAATAAAGAAAGAAGACCAGATTCAACTAGTGATATTCCTCCTGAACACAGAGTACAAGCAAGCAAGCCGCCTGTGTAAACCCCTCACCCAGTCATTCTAGAAGCAAACCTAAAATGGGACTGTAACTCAGAGGGTCAAAATTGAGGGGTCCCATACATTTTAAGTCTTCCCTGGTGGCTCAGATGGTAAAGACTCTGCCTGCAATGCGGGAGACCTGAGTTCGATCCCTGGGTGGGGAAGATCCCCTGGAGAAGGAAATGGCAACCCATTCTAGTATTCTTGCATGGAGAATCCCATGGACTGGCAGGCTGCAGTCCATGGGGTGGCACAGAGTCAGACACGACCGACCCACCATGTACCAGGATACATTTTAAAGACTAACTGTTTAATTATACAACTGAAAAATCTCTGCAACATCTACCCAGCCTAGAAAACAGAAGGCTTAGCTCTGAGGTAGCAGAACTAATGAGCTCAAGGAGAAAGCGACCCCCTGGAGCCACACCATGAACCACAGGGTGTGTCTGAGAGCTTCTTCCCCCACTCTTTGCTCTGGGATTCAAATTCGCTTGGAGCCTGAACCTTCCAGTTTCAGGCCAAGTAACTGATTTCCTGAGGAGCAAGCAGATGGCTCACAGCTGTGAAGGAGGGACGGGCCAGGCGTGTGCCCAGGGCTGGGGAGGAGAGGGGAGGTTCGAGGCAGCCCCAAGCCCCAGGCCGCCCACCGCCCTGGTCACCGGATCTCGTGAGCCAGCTCCACGCATTTCCAGTGCTCCACAGGCCTCTCGTTCAGCCGCAGCACCGTGTCCAGCTGCTGCAGCCCTGCCCGCTCCGCCGGGCCCCCTGTAGGGACAAAGAAAACTCCTGGAGCCCACAACCCCTCAGAGGGCCTGGGGTCCTTTGCCTCCACAGTGACCTTGGACAAGGATTGCTCCCCTCTGTTTCTTCATCTGTGAATGAGGGCCTGACCTTGGAGGTGCTCAGGAAGGATCTTGAAGGAGGCGCCCCTTTGCCTTCATTTCCTCCCTGCCCGCAGACCCAGTACTGGCTGACCTCTCTGCTGCCAACCTCCCCACCAGGCCTCCTCCCTCCCCAGGAGCTCCCATCCTTCAAGAACCCTTCCTTGCTGCCAGGCTCAAGGCAAGGGGGGCCCCCAGATCGCCACATCCCAGCTTCTCCTCTTAGGACGCTCACTCTGTGATTAGGAGAAGTCTTCTCTTTGTGAAAAGTAGAGAGGGAATGACTATTTTAAAGGGCTCATCAGGCTGGACTAGGATAAAATACTGATTCCAAATCAAGTTCATAAATGATTCTCATTTTCCCATGCAGCCATTGCTGAAAATATAGGTTTAGTTCCTGTTTGAAATGACTGGGAAACAAAATATAAAAGCCTATCTTCACTTTGATTAAAAACAAAACAAAACAAAAAAAGAGTAGGTGTATTTTCATAGACCTCACTTTCATCTGTGGTCATTTAAAAATATTATTCTTTTCATTTTGAAAGGCCAGGACTCTTCAGTCCAGGCTGGGGCTCCCCTTTCAGTTCCAACATCTTGTTTGCTAAGCCCGGGGCCGCCATCACCCAAGATGCTCACTCACCAGAATCCACGGCCTGGACTCGGACCGGAGAGTCACAGCAGATGGTGAAGCCAAAGCCGTCCTTCCCCCGCGGGATGGTGATCTAGGACACAGCCCTGCCCAGTTAATCCCAGAAGCCTGGAGGCTGCGCCTCTGCTCCAAGGTCGGGAAGCCCACGGGCCCCACCCCAGAGCCACCTTCCTCTCCAAGGTTTTTGGAGCCAAGAAGGAGGCTGGCCGGCCCCTCGCCGCCCCTATCTCGGCCCAGGCGTCTTGAGCACTGGGTTGCGGGCCAAGTAGGAAGGCTGGGAGCTCAGGAGGTGAGCCAGGCCCGGGGCCGACAGAGCCCCAGAAGGTGCATGTCACCATCTTCAGCCCTGGCAGACATGTGACCTAGCCCTTTACCTGAGGGCCTGCCGCACTGCCTGGCTCCACCACCTGGCTCCACCTCGCCTGAGCCCCACTGCTTGCTCGGTCCTTTCCTCCCTCCTCCAGCGGCTCATGGAGCATTGCCCCAGGGCTGGCCCTGTGCTGAAGACCGAGAGATGAAGCCGAGCTGCCAGTTACCCTCCCAGAGCACAGGGGAGGGAAGACAGGGATGCACACACTCACTCTCAGGCCAAGGGGCGGGGGACACATCCTGGGAGGGTCTCAGGGCCATCTACCGTCAGAGCTTCCAGGTATCCAGTGAGAGGTCCCAGGTGAGGGGGCAAGTGAGGGCACAGTCCCGGCTGAACCTGAACTAGCCGGTGACCTCCCTGTGCATGCTGCGGCCTGTGTGCATGGCAGGTCCACAACCCCTCCTTTCAGGAGTTCCCTGAGAGGGCCCTGCCATCTGCATGCTCCTGTCAAAGCAACAGGCAATTCCTGGTCTTATGCAGACCTCTCCAAAGCAAAGTGGGACATGATGACCCTTAGAGCAAAAGGTGAGGAGGGTGCTAGGAAGACTCCTCTGTGCTTTGACCTTAGAAGACAGACTTGGTGCACGGCAGGAGCCAGCCAGCGCTCTGTTTGTGTGGATGGCGCGGCAGTGTCCCACCAGCAGCGGCCCGCTGGTTTAGTTTACTGTGGCCTTGCTGTGGGCCCTCTCTGCACACCCCAGTTAGGCTTTGGGGGGCGTGCAGAAGGCCTAGCCCCTGCTTATTCCAAGAGCCATTCCTGGCTGCTCAGAGCAGGGCTATGAGAGCCACAGACTAAGGCAGCTGAAGTCAGAAAAGGGGTCTGGCTCCCTGGACATGGGGTGGGCCCTGGTGCGGCACAGGGAAAGGGCACCCCCACCCTCACCCCAGGCAGGCTGAGGAGGAAGCCAGCTCAGCAACCCTGGAGGAGCTCAAGGGTCACGGCCTTGTGAGAAGACTTCTATCTCCTTCCTTTAAGGGCTGCCTCTTCCAGGTTGGGCGCCTGGCATTCACCTGCCAGTTGACCTGAAGGCCAGGCATGGGAAAGGGGAGGGCCAGGGAGCCTGGGGTGGCCAAGGCACTTGGATGCTGTCAGGAGGCCCCTGAGGCTCTGCTTCCCACCAGCCCTGGGCCTGGATTCAAAGCGAGTTTGTAAAACAGGAAATCTGACAGACAAGGGGAAGGTGGGGGGGGCAGGAAAATACCCCGTTCCCATAAGAATTCTGGGAAAACACACAGCTAAGGCAGGAAGAGAAAAAAATGGAAAGAAAGAAAGAAAAACAAACTCTGGAGTGAGTGTGGAAAGCCCAGGCTGAAGCCAAGGGACGATGACAGGAGACCAGTCCACTCCAGGTGATCGGCGAGGACTTTAGGGGCCCTAGGGCGACCCTCAACCCAGGCCCAAGCTGGGATGCCAACACTTTCCCCATCACCCCAGTGAGGGCCATGCCCCTCCTGCCGGGGGCACGGCTCTGAAAAACAGGCCCCAGTGCCTAGTGCTGAGAGTCTGGGTTCAGGCCTCCAGGGCTGAATCTGGAGAACAGGAGGGTGAGCCAACAAAGCAGCCTGCTCCCCACATCCAGGCAGGACTATGGACAGGAGACCTCTCTGCCTTTCTTGGCACCAGCCTGAGCAGAGCCAGTCCAGATAACAGTTCAGGCCAGCTGGGAAGAGGGGAAGAAGAGAGGGTGTGTGCTTGGTGCGAGGGGTGGGATTGCGAGAAGGAAGCAGGATCATGCTCTGTCCATCGTGACCACCAACCTCGCTGACAGTCTCCAGAGAACATGATCATCACTGCAGCCCTGATGCGGGGCTTGTTTTAGTGTGGCCATTTTACAGAGACGAAAACCAAGGTCTAAAGCAAATGAAGCTCTCAGGGTCAGGAGGCAAGGGGAGCAGGCCTGCCCGAGCTCTAGGATCTCAGCGACTCCTAGCAGAGGCCATCCTTCCAGGGTGGGTTTTGCTATTTCCTGTCCAGAGCAGGAATTGCTACTGCTCCCGGATCTCTCCCATGCCAGCACCTCCATTCTACCTTCGTGCCTTGTTTCAGACCTTCTATCATGGAGGGTCATAGATTTCAACCCCAACCCCCAAATGCCACATTTATTGAACACTCTGCACCGGGCACTTCACATACATTCCATTTACTCTCACAGGCACCATCACATCATCATCCTATTCCATTGACGGGAAGACTGAGGCTCAGGGAGGTAGATACCGTGCACGAGAGCCAGAGCTCAAAAAGAGCAGAACTGGATGAGAGCCTGGGTCTGGCACAAAGCTAGTGCCCTCAGCCCTGCACCACATTCTGGCAGAGGATCCGTTTGGAACTTCAGTCTTGGAGCCCTGGGCACAGACTTGGGGGCACTCATGCCTGACCCTACTCCAACTGCCAGCTAGCCCCGGTCCTCAGACCTGTGGTCCCACATGACCGAGGACTTCTCAACCTCCCAGCCAGTGCCCCCTCTGCCTTACCACCCTACCACCCAGTTGCCAGTGTCACCAGGGCTGCTCCGCAGGCTCTGGAGGGTGAGAGGGCCCTGAGAGCTAGGGACTGCAGGGAGAACACACATGTCCCGCATGAGGTGCAGGAGGCCCCCTCTCAGCATCTCCCCAGACCTAAGCCTGCCTGTTTGAAAGAGTTCATGACCTAGATTCCAGTCTGTTCATTAAAACACAGAGGGACATTGTATACTAAAGAGTCATCCCACAGTCCCATCAGCTTGGATATTCCCAAAATCTGGACATCCCTTGCCTTCACCCTGCCTACATCATGCCTTTTTTATAAGAAAAAAATGTCCCTCATGTTTCAGAAGAGTCCTGTGGGCTGAGGGATCATCCTTCCCACGCTGCCCCACATCCTAACAGTGGAGCCTCAGAGGCAAACCCTCAGTGAAGCTGAGCTCTCAACCCACCTCAAAGCATCACAGCTCCCAGGGAGGAGAAACATGTGTGCATACAGACACATAGACACAGCCTATCTCACACACAAGTGCACACCAACACATGCTAAAACACAATCGAACATACATGACACAAGACAGGAGCTGCTGTCCCATCAGAAGTAGGAAAAGTTAGCCAAAAAAAACCCCCAAAAAACACAAATCCAGTTGCTCAGCCACCTAGCCACTTCCAAGCTTGGGCTGGAGATGCTCTTTGCAACGCACACTCCTCCGAAGTAAAAATGACAGAAAATCAACTAGATGGTCTCGGCTCAGACACCACCCCACCAGTGGTTAGGATGGCACAGGGCTGGCCTCGGCTGCCCCTAGGGAGGCGCGGCAGGTACAGGCTACCTGGGGTCCAGTTCCTGCCTCTGTCCTCCCCCCACATCACAATGAACCTGTGAGGGGCAGGAGGAGGGAAGGAAGGCCCTGCGGGGACAGAAGCCCTTCTTGGTGCGCCCCCACCCCTGACCCCTAAAGACACCCCGTGGACTGCTCCTCCCGCCCAGGGGCCAAGCACCCACCTGGCGGTAGCGGCGCTCCGAGCACACCTTGCAGAGCCCATTGAAGCGGTTCATGACTGCGGGTCCTGCCTCGGCCGCCGCCCCATGAAAACCCGACTCTCCCCACGGCAGTGGGAGCCCGCACTGCGCCCCGTCAGCCTGGCATGACCGCCCTGGGAAGCCCGCCCCGCAGAAGAATGGCAGGAAATCACCTCTCACCTCCCCAAGCCCTGTCTGTGCTGTGTGCCTCTGCACGATAAGCCCAAAGGCTTCCTGAAACCTCCGAATGACAAGGAAGAGGGAGAGTTTTATATTAAAATTCCTGTCAACTAGTTAGTATTCCCCCGGCCCTGGCGGGGAGAGGGCGCCTTTGTTCTGGCTGCATTCTCCGCCATGGGCCACTTTGTGATTCCAGTGTTCTCACAAACACTCCTGGCTGGAGGAGAACCCAGGCAGAAAACACGGCCCACCCTGTAACAACGCCGCCTCCCCCTGCAAATCCCAGGGTCCTCAGTAGCAAACACAGGTAACGAACTCAGCCTGAGGACTTAAGGATGCTTGGGACGTGGTGGGGTGGGGTGGGGGCTGCACCCACAGACTTCCCAGGTCAAGACAGGGAATACGAAACATTTGGAGTCTGCCTGCCGCCCAGAAGGCACTTAAAAGTCAGTTTTCTCATCCATGTACATGGGCTGCTTTAAGGAGCTGATGTGAAAGCATTAGTCGCTCAGTTGTCTCCAACTCTTCAGCCACCCCATAGATTGTAGCCCGCCAGGTTCCTCTGTCCATAGGTTTCCCAGGCAAGAATACTGCTCTGGGTTGCCATTTGATGGCAGACCATAAAGTCAAGTCAGGAAGCGATTTCCAGTCACCAGATAATCCAGCCTCCTCCCTTTACTGGTGAAGAAGTGGGGGCCTGGAGCCATTGAGATGACAAGCAGGGCGGGAAGGGGCTGGGATCAGAGCCCCAGTCTTAGTCTCCGACTTGTAGAGCAGAGCCTGGGGAGCCGAGAGCCCCTTCCACCCACCTGAGGAAAACGACCCCGCCACTCACATTCTTGATGCCAGAGAGGGTCCCTCGGTCCAGCCCAGCTTTGGTTGCTGTGACAGTGGGCAGGTCACCCCAGTCTCCCAGCCTCCATCACCCCATGCACACCTTTTGGGATTTTCCCTGTGCCCTCACCAAGCCTCTGACAATCACCCCCAGCTTGCTGAGTCCTACGGACATCTCCGAGTATACAAACCCAGAAAAATCAAACAACCTCGCAAGGATGTGTCTGTGTGCAAAGTCCGGCCTGAAGCAGGACTCTCCCAGGTCACCTAGAAACCTGCAGTGTTGATGCTCACGCAATTCCCATGAATCCCCAGGGACATTCCCAGGTCACCATCCCCTCTGTGCTCAGCATGTACAGAGAGGGGCCTTTCAGCTCCCACACTGAAGCTGCAGGAAAGCTTTGAAACTCGGCACGAAGCCACAGAAAACAGACCTGGCAAGTTACTCTGATACTGTACTATCCTATATGTTAGCGATTAGACACAAGTTGCAGTTGAAATTAAAATTAATTCAAATTAAGTGAAATTTAAAATTCAGGTCTTTGGTCATACTAGCCACATTTCAAGTGCTCAGTAGCCATAGGTGGCTAGTGGCTGCCGTACTGAACGTCACATGAGGACAGGGACCTCTGAACTGTAGACAGCTATAGGTCAGCACGTGGCACAAAGCCTGGCCCATGTAGATGTTCAATAAATATTTAATGAATGAGGCACTTCCCTGGTGGTCCAGTGGCTAAGACTCTGCACCCCCAAAGTAGGGGGGGGCCAGGTTCAATCCCCCGTCAGGGAACTAGATTCCACACACCGCAACTGAAGATCCCACATACTGCAACTAAGACCCAGCACAGCCAAATAAATAAATATATTTTTAAAAAACCCTAATGAATGAATGAGTGAATGATTTGAGTAAATGAAACAGAAAATGTCTTATAGATAATAATACACCTAAATGTCACATGTTCTCACGGAAAACATCACTGTCCTGTTTTCCCAACTAGGCCACTTGCAGGAGGCAGCCATACCTGAAGCCGTAATTCAGATGCCACCTCTGCTACTTGCTGGCTTGTGGCCATGGAAAGTGACCTAACATCTCTGAACCTTACACATCCCATTCATCTGGGGGATTGGTAGTTAACAACCACCTCAGAGGTGGCACTGAGGGTCATGTTAGGGAACAACAGCGGGCCTGCTCAAGCGCTGGGAGCTTGTTTCTCCCTGTCTGAGTTGTTAGGGGAAACCAGAGATCACCTCCCATGGCCGGCAAAGAGATGGATTTGGATAAATATCCCAGAATCCCCGTGGGAAGGTTCCTCTCCAGATTCGAAGCCCTAAAGAAGTGAGAACCCATCTCATGGTCTCAAGCTCCGTGACAGCCACTCCATGACACCAGAGGAGGGGTAGGGGGTTGCCGAATCTGAAGGGGAGCTGGGTCACAGCACTTGGGGGAAGCAAGGGTCTGAGGGGACCTTGGGAAGGAGGATTCGACTTCAAGAGGCTGGAAGTCAGTACGACCCAGACACTTCCATCTCCAGGGACCGGAGCCTGGCTATCTCCCTACTCCTGCATCAAGCGTGAGTAACCCGAGGAAAGCACAGAAATAACCTCTTAAAAATGCACAACTTCCCTGGGTCTCCAAGCACCAAGTGACTCGGAGTCCCAGGCACCAAACGCTGCCTTGTTCAGGGGTCTCCTGGGCCAAGGGACTGACCAGAAGCAAGTTAGAGCCCAGAGCAGTGCTGAGGGCCCGTCAGTCCTGCCCAGGTTTGGGCCCACCTACCTTGAGTTTCTCCCCGTTCTCAGCATCCTCACCTCCCGGCGTGCTCAACAACGGTTCTGGAAGGTGACACAGCAGAGTCAGAAAGTCTCTACTGGCATCTAAGCACCTGTCCCACAGACCACCCAGAGGCCCAGGCCAGGGTTCCAGGCCCGCGTGGTGGCCCAGGTCACTGCTGGCCTCGAGGGTGTGGCAGTGCCCCAGCTCGGGCCAGGCAGAGATCAGGAGCCAGGTCTGTGTGCAGGAAGGGCAGAGCACAAGGCAAAAATCCTCAGGCCCCACAGCAGGGCCCACCAGCCTGTCTGCAGAGGTGGGTCCCCCAAGGTCAGCCAGGCAGCCTGTAGGGGGTCCTGAGACCACTGACCCTGAGGAGGGGGCCACACAGGAAGGTCCAGAAGCCCAGCCCTCCGTGATCTAGAGGCCAGGGGAGCTGAGCCACTTGGGGTCAGGCCACAACCCTCTCCAAGGAAAGCCCAACCAGAAAAGTAAAGGCATCATGGACGTGAGGCTATGCTCTAGCAGGTGCCCGTGAGACGTTCCTGGACCCAGGGTCTGGTGGTGGCCTGGGGTGAGGTGACTCATGCCACAAAACACAGTGAACGACGCTACCATGCAGGAAGGGAGGAGGCAAGCCCCGGGCCAGCAGAGTGTCTGGGCAGAGCTAAAGGTGGTGTGCACACACCTCTCAGGGGCCGCAGTCTCCGCCTGGCCACCTTCAGGTGCTTGGTCCGGCCCAGGGCCTCCCCCAGCAGGTAGTACCAGCCATTGACCTCCTGTCGTGAGAGAAGGCGTGACATTCTCAGAGAAGGCAGAGGGCACGGGGTAGGCAGCCACCGATCCGCTGAGTGCCTCCCTCAGGAGCAGAATCTCTACAGGGACAGACACGCAAGCCTCCCTTCCACAAAGGGAGCTGCCATGCCTGCACCTCCGGGAAGCCCTTCCTGAAGGCAGAGCGGGTCCTCCCCTTTGCTGAATTCCCACCGTCTCTTGTCCCTGAAGAGCAAGTCAACCCACAGGCCCGCCTCCCCAGCTAGGCTGTGCAAGGCTCTGTGATGTGCCTAGCACTGTTCCTAGTACACAGAAAGTGAAAGTGTTAGTCACTCATTCATGTCTAACTCTATGTGACCCCATGGACTGTAGCCTGCCAGGCTCCTCTGTTCATGGAATTCTCCAGGCAAGAATACTGGAGTAGGTTGCCATATCCTTCTCCAGGGGATCTTCTCAATCCAGGGATCAAACCCAGGTCTCCCACACTGCAGGAAATTCTTTACCACCTGAGCCACCAGGAAAGCCTGGTACACAGAAGGAGCAAAATAAAGCTTGACAAAACAGAAGGGCGGGAAGGGAGGAAAGCAGGCAACCTGAGGCTCCTGAGCAGGCTCCAGGTGGGGGTGGAGGGACATCTCCACCCAAGAAGGAAAGCCAAGGCTGCAGTTAAGATATCTGTGACCCACAGGCAGAATAGAGTCCTCAGCCACCCACCCCAGACTTCACTTCCAAGACGCAGAGCTGGGTGGCAGGATGGAGCAGGTCACCAGGACATCTCCAGGGATGTGCGAGAGGAGCACTCCCTTCCCTGCTCAAAAGCCTCCAGTGCGGGGAGTGCAGTCCAAGTAGAGGTGGGTAAGGGTCTGGCCACCCAGAGACAAGGCCCTCCAGATCCCAGAGTCCTCACCTGCCTGAAGGAAAGTTCCACCAGGACACTCACTCCATCCCCGAGCACTAGCTAGGCCCAGAAACACAAGCCTGGGCCCGCAACGTCAAGGGGCTCCTAGAACAGACTACGAGAAGCACCCAGCCTTCATCCTCCAGGGCAGGGACTGCTCTGAGCTCTGAAGGACCTACCAGTGTCCTTAGAGAAGACACTGGACTCAGAGCCTCCTGGGAAGACTTGGAGCCGCCACACAACTGGTCTATGATATCAAAGAGCTAAGATGAGGGAGCGATGGTCACGCGGGTGACAGTGTGGTCTCAGTGGGGTACCATCTCAGAGATAGAAGCCCTGTCCCAGGGCTTCCAGACAAACGCCTCTGCCTGTACGAGCCCCGGCCGAGATGGCCTGACTCTACGAGAAGTTTCCCTTGGACCCACCTTGTCCGGAGTCAGAAGGGACTTCACCCCGAAGCTCATGCAGCCGATAAGTCCACTTTGTCTGGGAGAACAAGAGACGCTCGCATCAGCACCTTCTCGTCGCACTATATCAAGAGGCCAACTGTCAAGGGTAACACAGGTTTGCCTGGTGCACTGCGGTTTACAAAGCACTTTCACCTGCACCATTTCATTTGATCTTTCCAACTCTGTGAGTTAGGCTGGAGTGGCGCTATTCTCTCCGTTTCACAAAGGAAAAAACGGAGGCTGAGTTGATCCCCTTCCTAAGGTCACAGGACTTACAGTAGTTGAGCCCCAAGGGAAACCCATCAGAGAAGCTCAGAGCTACGTTGGAGGTTTGAGTTGTTCTGGTGCTGTGGGTCTGAAGAGCTGGTCCCCACAGGGAATTTCAGCTCACACATCAGCTGGTGATGCTGAATTCAGGAGAAAAGTGATGGGACCTAAAGCTCAAGAAGCTTTGTCTTGGGTCCAGACAGGAGCTGGTTAGTGCTTGGACAGTTTCAAATCAAGGTTCAAACCAACCTGACACACAAAAGTTCCCAATTCCAATCTGACTTGACTGCCAGCTGGGCAAGCAGACATAAGCCAAGGTCAGGACTCATGGGAATGTCATGCTGTGTCGACAGGCTTGAGTTCAGTTGGATCCTACTTGACCAAGAGTAATTCAAAGTTCCTGAAAAATGTTCATCGCTGAGTTCCAAGGTCCAACAATCAGGGACGGATTGATACTTGGCAGCTTTCAATAATGACAGTATGTGCTGTGCTTAGCTGCTCAGTCATGTCCGATTCTTTCCGACCCCATGGACTGCAGCATGCCATGCTCCTCTGTCCTTAGGGATTCTCCAGGCAAAAATACCGGAATGGGTTGCCATGCCCTCCTCCAGGGAATCTTCCCAACCCAGGGATCAAACCCAGGTCTCCCACATCACAGGCAGATTCATTACCGACTGAACCACCAAGGAAGCCCAAGAATGACAGTATAGATGAACATTACTGAAATGCAAAATATAATCCTGCTATTATGAGAAAAAAAAGTTTACAAATCTATAGATTAATGAGAAAGATGCCCACCAAAATATTAATAGTTGTACCTGGTAGGTGGGATAAGAAAGGGTTTTGTTTCCTCCTTAGAGTTTTTTAGCATTTTTAAATTTTCATAGGGAACAAGCACTTCTTTCAGAATCAGAAAAAAAAAAAAAACACAACAGTATAAATGTATTCAAAAGTATTCTATCCTACCACATCTTTCTCTAGCCTAACACTAGAGTCGCTTTTTTTCCCCACCTCTCTTTTCTTCTCTCTTAGCACATCTCCAAGTCAGTTCCCTTCAGAGACTGGTTTAATATTAACAGCTATTAATCGAGAAACAACATAGGTATTAAGACTGGAGCGGAAGGGACTTCTCTGATGGTCAAGCAGTTAAGGATCTGCCTTGCAGTGCAAGAGAGGCGGATTCGATCCAGGTCCGGGAACTAAGATCCCGCTGCCACAGAGCCACTAAGCCAGAGCGTTGCAACTAGAGAACCCGCTTGCTGCAATTACTAAAGCCTGAGCTCCGGAGCCCATTCCGGGCAGACTAGAGAATCTACGCTCTGCAGTGAAAGATCCCACACGATGCAATGAAGACCCCACAAGCTGCCACTACAACTCGACACAGCCAAATAAACAGACAAATATTTAAAAATAAAAAGACTGGAGCAGAACCTTGACGGTTAACTTCAATATCTGAGGGATCCACATGGATGAAGGAGTTCTGGGGAAGGTGCAATTTCAAAGCCGAGGATGGAATGAACTGCCTGTAAAGAACTAACTCCCTGGAGATGAGCCTCCCTGGAGACTGGGCTGCGGGGGGCCTGAGCCAGTCCATGGAACCCCCTGAAGAGCCTGAGTCTTGTGCCCCAGAGCCTGCTCCCGGGCTCCAGACCCAGAAGGTTCAAGGTGGGTTCTGGACACAGGCGTCTGGAGAAAGCCGTCCAGGGGATCCTACGGGGCACCCACCATGCCTGCCCCATGAGCAACAGAGGTCTACAACGTCTTTACAAATACACTTTGTTTGGATTCTCCAGAAAGAGTGGCAGCGGCCTACCACCCGAAAGTGAGCAAAATGGGTTCTCGCAGATAGCCTTGCCGAGTGAGGGGCAGGGAGGCAGGATGAGGGCCGCTGATCCTGACACTCGGCGCCCCTCCCTGCAGAGGCACGCTCTGCACCGGGCCCTGTCTCACCAGCTGCTCTCATTCTGCTACTCCTCACTCCCCGCGCTCTCTTCCTGCCCCCCTTTCCTGCAGCCTGGGCTGCGAGTGCTCCCTCCCCCTTGCACTAACAAGGGGGAGGGAGCACCCCCCCTTGCCAGCCCCCTCCTATCTCACCAGGCGGATTAATCATCTCCCCCTAGAGGACAGTGCAGTCACTCCATTAAAGCCACCCATCCACATCCACCCCCCAACCCACCACCAAAAACAAACCCTCCTCCCTCCTGGTACATGGCCAAGTCGGCACTACTGGAGGGGCAGCCGCAGTGACCAGAATGAGTGGCAGCCGCTGACCTGAGCTGCCGCTCCAGAAAAGCCTTGTCAAGACTTTGCCAAAGTCCTCATCATGGATTTCATTCTGTTTGTCAACACATTCAAGAGCAACGCAGCTGGTATCCAGGTGCCCACACTGCCTTGCTGCACACTCTCCTTTCACACTGGGTACGGCCGTAACTGTCTAAATCTCCCAGGCACGATGCTTTAGCTGTAATAAAGGCTGTCTCTTCCTGCTCTTCAGTAAGTGGAGTTTTCATCCCCTGGTGCTCAGAGAATGCTAAATGGTTGATAGCCTCCCATGAGCTTTGCTTCCTGCGAAGGGGCCTCCAATGATTTCATGATACTTCAGGCCCAGCAAATTGTCACAATCAATGTCCATAAACAGGAACCTCTAAGTGTTCTTCAATTAGCTACTCCTGAAGCCTGTTTTTAAAAACCTTTGGAAGAAGAAAGACTTCTTTTATGCGGAACCTGAATACATAGCAATCTACTAGTCAGGCAATAAACTTGGAAACTGGTGATCGCCTGAAATTTTGCTAGGCACAGAGTCTCAGGGGCCAAGACTTGGGTACTTCTGAAAGCTGAACCCTGAACTTGGTGAAGGTTTGACAAATGGATGAATCCATCATTCCCATGTTGGCAGGCTCTGGGCAAGGAGCCCCAGCATTAAGGAAACAAGACAAACACTCAGGAATTTAAACAGCAGTTCAAGGCAGCAATACAAGGGATGTCACTAGACAGGGCGAGATTGACAGATGAGCAATGCAGGCAATAAATGCTGGATGCTCAGAGCGGCAAGAAGTGGTTTAGAACTGAGACGTTCTAAGAAGACCTAAGAGAGTGAAGCCAGAGAGAGGGAAAGGAAGAGCATTCCAGGCAAAGGGAACAGCTGGTGCAAAGGCTCAGAGGTAAGGCTTCATGGAGCATTCATGGGCAATAGTACAGACAGTCCTCCATACGCAAGGATGAGGAACCCGTGGATATGGAGGACCAACTGTACTACACCACTTTATAGAAGGGACTTGAGCATCCATGGATTTTGGTATCTACGGGGGTCCTGGAACTAATCCCCAGTGGATACGGAGAGATGGCTATACTCGGCTCAGTTTATTTTTTAGCACACGGTAGGAGACCCACTAACAAAAAGAAAATGCATTATTTTAGGGGAATGCACTTTACTTTTCTCTCCCAGGGGCCTTAAACTATTTCTGTTACAGACTTATCCCATTGAATCTCAATTTATTTTGAATTTGATGACTTAAACTGCACACACATTTTCCCATTCATCTTCTCTTTCCTTGGTCTCAGTCCCCATCTCTGGTCACAAGCTTCCTAACTTTAGGGTGCTGTACTTGGCACTGGCATGGTTTATAAAGTAGTTGAAAGAGGAGAGGGTACAAAGAAAGTGTACAGCAAACAGCCTCTCCATCTGTGTAATTACTATCAGCATAAAAGCTTATGTTCTGCAAACGTATATTGTGTGTGTTTTAGGTTGTTTTTTTTTTTTTTAACTTGGTGCATAACAGCACAATTCTAAGACTGTTCTCTTACCACAAGTTCTGAAAACACCAGGACTGACATTAGAAGCTTCAGCTTGGCTCTTTCCACATCACTGAACAAAACTTTTAAGTAGTTCAGTTCCATAGTCAGTGATATTATGGAGTTACTGTTAATTTTTAAATGTGATAATGGCATTGTGGCTGTTCTGTTTTTTAAGTCATCTTTTAGAGAGATCTATAGCTCAGATGAGCTGATGTGCTTTAAAATAATCCACTGGAGGAAGGGACAGTGGGTGAGGCCGTAAATGAAGTAAAATCGGCCACATATTGATCATTGATGAAGCTGGGCTACAAGTATGTGAGGGCTTATTATATATTTTCTAACTTTGCATATGTTTGAAAATGTCTATAATTTCTTAAAGACTCACAGAACCCCAAGTCGAAAGAAACCTTTGAAATCACTGCCTTTTACAGGTGAGGAAATTGGGGCCCAGAGCCGGAAGTGACCTGACCACGGTCTCACAGCGAGGAGGAGCTACGCCAGAATCTACTGCCCTGAGGCCTGGTTCTCCTCAGCTCCCACCGTGCTCACCACAGGAGCCGAAATCAGCCTGCCCCTCCCAGCAATGGACCGTCCTGTTTCTCTACTACATGTTTACAGCAGTCCCTGGAAGGATCGCGAGAATTCATGAAACAGATGCCCCCCCTTTCATCTCCTATCAGTCTCAAAATGTAACTGCCACATATTCAGCTGGACGACTGACATAAAACTGTATTAAAAATGCTATGAGAGGTGGCCTGAGGCATAAGCACACCGATGCAGAAAAGGTTTGGCTTTGGAGCTTTTTATCACCTGTGTGAGCCAGTCAGGTGTACTGTATCATGTGACTTGATGCCAGGCTACCTGGATTTGTGTCTTGTTTTCACCACATGCTGGCTGTGTTACCTTGGGCAAGTTGCTTAACCTCTCTGTGCCTGTAAAAGAGAAACATTAAGAACGCCTACCTTATATGGTATTGTGAGGATACTGTGTCCACACAATAGATAATGATTAAATATGCTTAAGGTCCACACACTTGGTGGACATGCAGTGCTTGATAAACAAGAGCATGATATCACCTTGGGCACGTTCCTTGGCCTTAGTAAATCTCGGTTTCCTCTCCTCTGAAGAGACAGACAGTAGTAATTCCTACCTCTCAGGGTCGTTGTGAGGATTAAATGAGCTAATGTATGTAAAGTGCTTGGCACAGAGAAGGGTTCATAAATGTTTGTTCCCTTCCTTCTGCAATTGTCCTTCACGTTCTGAAGTTGAATGTCCGTCCTTCACAGACACACAGTTTGATTTGAGAGTGTTCAGCAGGGCAGGGGTTTCCGGCAATGGCTCTGCCTGTCTCCCGCAGCTCAGAGGCCTTCTCATTCAGAGATGGATCGATAACCATGCCTCCCGCCCGCCGAGCCGGTCACTGTGGAGCTGGCACCTCGGGCAGGGCCATCTGTTCAGAAAGCAGGCCTGTCTGCGCCTGCTCTGTCCCTCTTTGTGCTTTGGGTTGGGACTGTGACCACAAGCTTGACTGTGTTTTGTTTAATAAGGAATCTCACTTTCCCAAAATAGGCAACAAGTGGAGACACTGCCTCTGTCACGCTGCCTCCCCGGGTGCTGACTCACTTTCCCCGGCCTCACTCTCTTTTCCAAAAACCGACAAGTGCTCTGCTGCCACTTCTCCAGCCGGCTCTGCCTGGCTCGCTCCGCTCTTGCCCGGGAAATGGCGACTCCCACAGTTTGGTGTCTGCCTCCGGTACCCGCTCCACTCCTCGCCTCTGTCCACTGGGCTCAGCAGGCATCCTTCTGTTTGTCTGCCACTCCTCCTCTGTCTGCTTCCCAGATGGCACTGCTGCTGCTGCTAAGTCGCTTCAGTCGTGTCTGACTCTGTGCGACCCCTTAGACGACAGCCCACCAGGCTCCTCTGTCCCTGGGATTCTCCAGGCAGGAATACTGGAGTGGGTTGCCATTTCCTTCTCCAATGCATGCATGCATGTTAAGTCACTTCAGTCATGTCCGACTCTGTGCGACCCTACAGACAGCGGCCCACCAGGCACTAGTGGTAAAGAACTCGCCTGCCGATGCAGGACACATAAGAGACGCGAGTTCGATCTCTGGGTTGGAAAGAGCCGGTGAAGAAGGGCATGGCAACCCACTCCGGTGTTCTTGCCTGGAGAATCCCAAGGACAGAGGAGCCTGGTGGGCTATGGTCCATGGGGTCACAAAGAGTCGGACACGACTGAAACGACTCGGCACACTCGGCTCCTCTGTCTCCTTCAGGGCCTTCCCTTCCTGTGTCCATCCCTTTAAGACAGGATTCTGATGGTCCTGGGTACTCACTGTCTTCCTGGGCGCTCTCAGCTGCTCGAAATTTCCCCCCTCACCTTGGCGGCCATGGCTCCCACATCTCCACAGACCTCTCTCTCCCCTGCGCTCCAGGTCAGCAATGGCATCTCTCCTGCACAGCTCTCAGCTGCTTGCCCTCCAGGCACCTCCATCCCGCCCTATCCAAAGCTGCTCTCCCTTCCCCTCCAGTGCATTTTGACTTCGCTAGAGACATCGCTGGCCACCCACGAGTCATCCTTGGCTTCTCCCACTGCGCTCACAGCCAATCACCAGTAAGCACTATTGGTTTCGGCTGCTAAATGCATTTGAGTCTGTTTCCCGCCTCTCTATCCCTAAATCATCTCTCTCACAGATCACCACAAGAATCTCCCAGCTCCTCCCCAACCTTCCCAAGACTTACCAGACTGATAGAGCTAAATACACCCCTGTCATTCCTCTGCTCAGCACCCTTCAGTATCGCCCCATGACCAGATTCCCAAACACCAAACTGGCTGCATGAGGTTCACCCTGAGAACTTGTGTAAATGCAGATTCCTCCGCCCTGCCCTTGAAAATCTGGACTGAATCAATCTGATGTGTTACCTGGGAACCGAGGTTCCCCACAAGCATCCCCGATGATTCTGATGCATTGCCAGGACTGAGAACTACTGACCCTTTGGAGAAACTCACACTCCAAAGAAAACCTATAGACTCATCCGTTTAGTTTACGCCATCCTCTTCATCTTATCTCCAGCCAATCCCTACTTTTAACCTCCAGCAACACCAACAAGTTTGCAAATCCCGCCCCATGCTGGCCCTGCCCTCTGCACTCTACCCGCTGAGACTGAAGACTCCAGGGTCTAAATACCTGGCTTTCCATCTTGCCTCTACTGTTCACTGCCATGTGACCTTAGGCAAGTTACTCCCTTTCTTAGCTTCAGTTTCCTTTTCTGAAAACTTAAAAACAAACATGTACTTTCCTTCAGTTCAGTTCAGTCACTCAGTCGTGTCTGACTCTTTGCAACCCCATGAATTGCAGCATGCCAGGCCTCCCTGTCCATCACCAACTCCCAGAGTTCACTCAGACTCACGTCCATCGAGTCAGTGATGCCATCCAGCCATCTCATCCTCTGTCGTCCCCTTCTCCTCCTGCCCCCAATCCCTCCCAGCATCAGAGTCTTTTCCAATGAGTCAACTCTTCACATGAGGTGGCCAAAGTACTGGAGTTTCAGCTTTAGCATCATTCCTTCCAAAGAAATCCCAGGGCTGATCGCCTTCAGGATGGACTGGTTGGATCTCCTTGCAGTCCAAGGGACTCTCAAGAGTCTTCTCCAATGCCACAGTTCAAAAGCATCAATTCTTCCGTGCTCAGCTTTCTTCACAGTCCAACTCTCACATCCATACATGACCACTGGAAATATCATAGCCTTGACTAGACGGACCTTTGTTGGCAAAGTAATGTCTCTGCTTTTCAATATGGTATCTAGGTTGGTCATAACTTTTCTCCCAAGGAGTAAGCATCTTTTAATTTCATAGCTGCAGTCACCATCTGCAGTGATTTTGGAGCCCCCCAAAATAAAGTCTGACACTGTTTCCCCATCTATTTCCCATGAAGTGATGGGACCGGATGCCATGATCTTCGTTTTCTGAATGTTGAGCTTTAAGCCAACTTTTCACTCTCCTCTTTCACTTTCATCAAGAGGCTTTTGAGTTCCTCTTCACTTTCTGCCATAAGGGTGGTGTCATCTGCATATCTGGGGTTATTGATATTTCTCCCTGCAATCTTGATTCCAGCTTGTGCTTTTTCCAGCCCAGCGTTTCTCATGATGTACTCTGCATAAAAGTTAAATAAGCAGGGTGACAATATACAGCCTTGAGGTACTCCTTTTCCTATTTGGAACCAGTCTGTTGTTCCATGTCCAGTTCTAACTGTTGCTTCCTGACCTGCATACAGGTTTCTCAAGAGGCAGGTCAGGTGGTCTGGTATTCCCATCTCTTTCAGAATTTTCCACAGTTTATTGTTATCCACACAGTCAAAGGCTTTGGCATAGTCAATAAAGCAGAAATCGATGTTTTTCTTGTACTTTCCTTAGAGTTGTCTTAAGAACTAAATGAGATAAGGCACTGTTAACCCCTGGCTTGTGGTAACACCCAGGAAATGGTTGCTCTTGTTATCAACTGTGTCTCCTCCTCACCCACACCCTCAAGTCTCTGTCAGAGGTCCTCTCCCAAGAAGGATAGTCTCTGACTGACCCCATGTGTCCCCAGCACCTGCAACAGAGTTGCCACATGGGTGGCCACAAAATGGCAGCTCAGTGAATGAGATCTACAGTGCCATGAGCACCAGTCCACGATAACAAGTAGATACTCTGCTGAAAGACAGATCTTTCGCTATGCAGGTTGTTGTTCAGTGCTCAGTCATGTCCAATTCTTTGTGACCCCATGGATTGCAGCACACCAGGCTTCCCTGTCCTTCACTATCTCCCAGAGTTTTCTCAAACTCATGTCCATTGAGTTCATAATGCCATCCAACCATCTCATCCTCTGTCGTCCCCTTCTCCTCCTGCCTTCAATCTTTCCCAGCATCAGGGTCTTTTCCAATGAGTTGGCTCCTCAAATCAGGTGGCCAAAGTGTTGAAGCTTCAGCTTTAGCATCAGTCCTTCCAATTAATATTCAGGGCTGATTTCCTTTAGGACTGACTTAGGTTGCATCTTGCTCTCCAAGGGACTCTCAAGAATTTTCTTCTCCAGCACCACAGTTTAAAAGCATCAATGCAGGTTGCTGATACTGCTGCTAAGTTGCTTCGGTTGTATTCAACTCTGTGAGACCCCATAGACAGAAGCCCACCAGGCTACCCCATCCCTGGGATTCTCCAGGCAAGAACACTGGAGTGGGTTGCCATTTCCTTCTCCAATGCGTGAAAGTGAAAAGTGAAAGGGAAGTTGCTCAGTCGTGTCCGACTCTTAGCGACCCCATGGACTACAGCCTACCAGGCTCCTCCATCCATGGGATTTTCCAGGCAAGAGTACTGGAGTGGGGTGACATTGCCTTCTCCGCAATGCAGGTTGAGGAAGGCTCAACTTGAAAAGTTATACTGGCTATCAAATTTAGGGTACCCAAAAGCATTGAGTCCCCAAATATTCTCTGGGTCTAACCTGGTGAATTGAGTCAATTTTCATTCACCTGGGCTCCTTTTCAGTCACCATTTTCAGTTCTACGACTGTTGCATGGATGTTACTGGCTACAGAGTCTCCCAGATTTCTTGCAGTGCACCAGCTGAACGAGCCCCAGATGCTCACAGCGGGCCACACAGTTAGGTGCTCTCACCCTCTTCCCTTCCCTCAGCAGCCAACTCTCACCCTCACCACCCAGCAGTCCTGCTCTGCTCTGTACTGGCCGCCGTGACTCATGACTACATCCACCTCCTGTGTCCTGGGCTGCCTGAAAGATTGACCCGTGTGGATTCTCCTACACACAACTCTGCAGCTCCTGGCCTCCTCGTGGCAGCCTGAGCCCACTGAGCATGCTCCTGCCTCCCTGCCTGAGCTCGTGCTGTGCCCCTGCCTGCCATGCCCTTCCCAATTTACTACTCTCCTCATCTCATTCTTGCGCTCTGCCCCGAGTTGAAGATCCCACTTTTTGCATGAAGCCTTCCTTGGTTGCCTCAGCCCATAATGAACTCTCCTTCGTCCCATATTACTATCCTAGTACTCATTGCATTCCTGTATTCATTCACTCAATAATCACCAGATATCTATGTGCTGGGCACTGGGTACAGTGGTGACTTAGAGGGAAATGGGCCTGTGTTTCATGGAGCTTCTACTCCCGTGGGGCTGAGCCTGTGTGTGCTGTGACTATCATTTGCCTCCACGCAGAGCCTGTTATCCCCTCCTAAAAGTAGGTGGCTAGGGAGCAGAAGCCACACGTAGGCTGGTTGGCATTTCAGTGGCCAAGACAGTGTCCCGATGACCCCAAGGTCTCAGTAAATGCACCTTGCTAACATGATCCGTGGTATCACCTGAAGTGACAGGAACTCACGGGGGTGGCGGCCTCTCAGATTTAACCACTACCATCCATTCATCTAAGCGCTACTTGAGCCCCCACTATATGCTAGCTGTCTGGCTGCCAGCCACAAGCCCAGAGCAGGTCTCCCCTCAGCTCAGCAGTTCCCCTCACCTGGAGTCACCCGCCCTGTTCCACACAGTGAGCAGGAGGCGCTTCTGCTCGTCTTCCTCTTGGACAGGACTGCAAAGCAAACCACACAGAGTGTTAGCAGAGCCAAGCTCTGGTCCAGCCCCACACAGTCCCTCATAAAGGCAACTCCTGAAAATAACCTGAACATCCAACCGTAAGGAGCCGGTTAAACAAACTAGAGCCCAAATAGAGTGGGATGTGAATATTTATATTCACGAAAGAGTTTACATTACATTGTTAAGGATGAAAAGGAGGTTACAACACGATATGATAGAACAATTCCATCTTTGTAAACACACGCCCACACAAATTCAAAGACCTGAAAAGAAATGCCACAAAACATTTCAGGGAGTAGCAGGGTTAGCAGTACTTTCTCTCTTCTTCTTTCTGTGTACTGATCTTTTCTATTTTTCTACCATAAGCAAAATTACCTGGTGTAGCAAGGAAAATAACAAAATATGATTAATCTTCACTAATAAGAAAATACAAAATGTCCGTTGCCTTTCCATTGGCCCCAGAGTTCAGGGAGGAGGGAAAGAAATAATAATAATTACACCACCGGACACTGTGTTACACTATCTCATCTACACCTCCGCTCTCTCTGAGCTCCGTACTATTATTAGCCCCATTTTACAAATAAGGAAGCCAAGGTTCAGAGAGGTTAGCAAGTTGCGGAGGGGCGGGTGGGGAAGCAAAACAGCCCTCAGCTTGGAAAATTCCTCCTGCTAAAGGAGAAAGTTTGGCCCAAGGCACAGTGGGAAATTGCCTCCTTTTTTCAGGGGCTACCAGCCTCGGGCTGGGCGTTTTAGTTCCGAGAAGCAGCCACGTGATACCTTATCACTGTGGACCTCGCTGCCGGGCCAGGTGCCAGGGATGCGAGAATACAAGTGAATGAGAAAACAAAGACATCCTTTAGAAGTCACTGTTTTTCTGCTTAGATCTGGTTCTAGAGTTGGCAGACAGAGTTGTTTCAGCTAAACACTCCTTGCCTCTCCTCTCAAGGACCCAGCCACACCAGACTCTTACAAGAAGAAGTGCTCGTGGAAGATGGGATCTCTGCAGTCCGGAATGGTCTGTGTCTTCTGGCGGCACAGTCGATTATCTTCAGGGATCAAAGAAATCTTGAATTGGAGAAAAGTAAGGGTGAGATGATGTCAGAGCCACATAATCACCTAAGCCCGATGGTTGACTCTGTGTATCTCCAAGTTAGTCTCCTCCAGCACCCTTCAAACCAGCCTCTGCAGAGGACAGAGTGGAGTCCTCCAGATGCCGGTAAAGAAAGAGGAGCCCTGGGCCGGAGGCACTGTAGTCAGATGCTGGCACAGGGCCTCTTGGGGGGGTTACCAAGGAGGCAGCCCCAGGCCCAGGCAGAGATGGGGTACAGCCTGACCACCACTGCTCTTCCTCCAAGCAGAGAGGTTTCTCCCCAAAGCACATAGCCTCTTGTCATCTGAGTCCCCAGCAGCTGCCGGATGCCCTTTCCCAGGAGGCTCCAGGTCAGCATCCGCCAAGAGCACCCCCCATCCACGCTCTGGTCCTCATGTCGTTCGCTGCCTGCCTTGGGTTCCCACCCTGATCCTGACCCTGGTCTGGCCCGTAGGGGCCTCTTACCAGCCTGGGGGCTGCGGGAAGAAGGCAGCATGGTGCGCCTGACACCTGACCGCCATGCTTTGGGAGGTGCCTGGCCTTTGGCTCCAGCTGGAAGTAGCTTCCACCCGCCCCCGCCCCTGTGGTGTCTCTGTTTTCACTGTAAGGTCTCCACTCAGGACCTTCCAGCCCTCAGATATCCTCTCTCCACTCCACCACCCAAACTGCCAAACTGCCTCTGGTTTGGGGGAGGAGAGGGGTGAAGACGTTGCTTTTCATGAGAAGATTTGGGATCGCCTCTGGGTTTCCTCTATCCACACGCTCAAGGTGCTCACCCACGTGGTAAGGCACAAGCTCACCCGTAAGGTTCCAGTCCTTGCAGGAAGCCGGTCTCTCTCAGCTCAGCGCCCCTCGCTAGGCCTAATAAATGCCTACTGACCAAATGATGGAACTGTAGCTGCCACACTGAATGGCCCCAGGCGCACAGATATGCTGGGACCTTGGAACTCAGTAAGGTGGTCCCTCGCCAACCCCCACCCCACTCATACCCACCCCGACACCCTGCTCATCATATACCTTGACGTAGGAATCACAGACGCCAGGCTCCTTGCTCATCAGGCCTCTGCCTTCTATGACTAAACAGAGGAAAAAATGGAGTAGGTGAGTGGGAAAATCATCACCAGGCTCTTACTTTGCATAACGACCACTGGATATTAAGCCCCCTCTGGTCCAGCCCACTCCCACCATCTCCAACACTCAGGCAGCACCTTCACTGAGACATTACAGGATTCAATTCCCTGACTTCCCAGGAGAGAATGTAAAGTTTATTGAGTCCAAGCCCTCATTTAATGGCAAACATGAGGCTATGGGGCGGCAAGAAAATTGCCCAGTCACAGAGCAATGGGAATGAACAAGCTGGGTTTGGATCCCTCCCTCTAGACTCCCAGTCCAGTGCTATCCCACAAGACTGCCTCCTGGGATGGAGGCGCCAAGCTGGAGAACTTAGCCCGTCACTTACTAGCCATGTGAGTAAGCTGCTTCACCCAGGAGACTGAATTTGCCCCTTTTAATGGGTCAGTGATAACAGTGGGCTAGTGATAATAATATCCACTTCTCGTGGTTGTTGTTGCTCAGTCGCTAAGTTGTGTCCAACTCTTTGCAACCCCATGGACTGTAGCTCGCCAGGCTTCCCTGTCCTTCTCTATCTCCCGGGGTTTGCTCAAACTTATGTCCATTGATTCGGTGGTACTATCCAACCATTTCATTCTCTGTCACCCCCTTCTCCTCACACAGTAGTGGCCAGATTAAATGAGATCATGTGTTCATGATCTGCTAAGGTGCTTAGCAGAGTGCCTGGCAAAGTAACTACTCAAAAAGATTTGCTAAAGAAAACAAGGAGAGATAAAGGCAAGGGATAGGTGCAGGGTGAGGTTCATGACTGGCCATGAATGGGAGTGTGGCTCGTTTGTCTGAGGTCTGTAGAAATCAGACAGTAGACGTGACAGAAGCTGAGCCTCTCTTCTCTTTTCTGTTTGGTTTTGATTGAGCCCTAGGCCTTGGCTCAGACGGAGCCCCTGTAGCCTGAGGCGTGAGGCCTAGGAAGCCAAAGGAGAGAGGGGGACGGGCTGGAAGTGATGAAGAGCCTGAGACTGGGGTGAAGCCAAAGCAAACTGCGCAGGACAAATGGACTGGGGGAGGCCAAGTGCACTCGGCAAAAGCTGCACAGCTGCAGCCAGGCTCTGGCAGGCAGAGCACCCCCCTCTGCTGGTCCTTGGGAACTTCACCTTGGCCCCCCCAAGGCCAGGACCGGAGGACCCCAGGCGCCTGCTGGCCATCCTGCCTGGCATCCTAGTTTCTGTTCCTGCGTGTACCCTTCCTGTGGGTGTGGTTGCTGCTGAACCCCTGGGTCTCCCTGGCCCCCCGTGGAGGGGAGGCAGATCTGGTCCCACTCTCACTACACTCCCGTCTGCTGTAGAAGCCAGCTGTGCCCTGGACACACCAGGGTATACAGTATAATTGGGATGAGGACACAGAGCAGAAGCAACAGCCTTGTAGGTAGGTCAGGCGGTGGTTCCTGGGAGGGAAAAATGATGCAAAATGAGCCTTCCTTCCTGAGTCTTAATGAGATTAAAACAGACACATTTCTTACAACATCAGAGGAAGGGAGACTTACTTTTCAAAAGGCGTTCAAAGAGAAGGCAGGCTCAGAAACAAGGAACCGCTGGTGCGAAGGCAGAGGCCCGAGCAAGCCCGATATATTCAGGGGGTGAGGGGGGCACAAAACTGGATGGAACGGGGGTGGAGGGTACCCGGAACAGCAAGAGCCAGGAAGGTGGGAGAAACAGGCAGGATCTGCTGGGCCAAAGAGAAGGATAGGGCCATGACGGGAGCTCAGTAACTACTTGTGTGCTGGATGGAAGGACGAACAAACGGATAACTGGTGGGTAAAGTATAGAATCCTCTGGGCGGCACATCAGACCGTCACAACCTGGTCCCAGCTCACCCCTGCACCCCTCTGTGCCACAGGCATGTTAGACAGTCATCCAGTGCATCGTGCCCTCTCTGACCCCCGGCCTTGGCGCCTGTGGCTCCCTCTTCGTGGAGTGCCTGGCCTGCCTGTTCCCCTCTGCCTGGCTCAGGCCCCTTCCTCCTTCAGGACGGAGTGTGGACATTACTCCCTCTGCCAAGTTGTCCCAGCCACCCTATCAGCACCACCCAGAGGTGGGCACTTCTCCTCGGCATCCCCAGCCCCTGGCACAGGGACGTGTTCAATCACTATTCGGGGAACTTATGGTTTTCTGTATTACTTAACAAACACTCATAGAGCGTTAACCACATGCTGGGTACTGTCCTAAGTGCTTTACTAAAATTGACTCCTTTAATCCTTGTCACAACCCATAAGATAGGTACTATTATCGTAAGATAGGTACCAATATCACCATCCAGCAGATGAGAAGCTGAGCTTGCTTAAGGTCACTGGAAAAGAATCAGAGCCAAGATTCGGACACAAGCGGTCTGGTTCCAAAAGCAGTTTGATCCCTGGGTTGGGAAGATTCCCTGGAGCAGGGCATGGCAACCCACTCCAGTATTCTTGCCTTGAGAATCCCCATGGACAGAGGAGCCTGGCAGGCTACAGTCTGTGGGGTCACAAAGAGTCAGACACAACTGAGCGACTAAGCACAGTCTGGTTCCAAAAGCTTCCGTGGCAGCTCAGCTGGGAAAGAATCTGCCTGTAATGCAGGGGACCCCTGTTCAACTCTTCGGTCGTAAAGATCCCCTGGAGAAGGGATGAGCTACCCACTCCAGGATTCTTGGGCTTCCCTGGTGGCTCAGATGGTAAAGAATTCACCTACAACACGGGAGACCTGGGTTTGATCCCCCGGTTGGGAGGACCCTCTGGAGCAGGGCATGGCAATCCACTCCAGTATTCTTGCCTGGAGAATCCCCATGGACGGAGGAGCCTGGCAGGCTATAGTCCATAGTGTTGCAAAGAGTCGGACACGACTGAACACAGTCTGGTTCCAAAGACGGAAAGCTACACTGTGTTCCTGCACTGTGATGCTAGCGGTGACACTACACTGCCGTCAGTGAACGGATGGACAGATGAGAAAGCTGAAGAGAGAGAGGAAAGAAAGGAAGCAAGGAGAAGGGGAGGTAAGGGCAGCTCTTCTGTGGCCCCACTCCAATGGAGCCAAGGAGGATGGTGAGTTGCCAAAGACTGCTCCAGCCTGCCGTGGACTCCACGTCAGGCCGGGACCAGGGGATGGTCTCTAGGAGTCCCAAGTGAATATTCATTTTTTTCCTATGGACACATGGCAGGACACTATACGAAGAGGGGAAAGAAGCCTTGGCCACCGTAACACTTCTACTCGTTCCTGCTCCGCGTGGAAGGTCAAGTGGCCCACCCCTTCCCCAGTGAGCCCTGATGAACACAGCCATACTCACTGTGCAGCCGCAGAACCCGGTCCTGGGCATCAATGGACAGCTTTAGCTGACCTGAGGAAACAGCAAGAGAAACAACTTCACCTCGTTTCCTTGCCAGGTGAAACATGGGGTGACATTGACAGGTATGCGCTTTTGTTCATGTGAAGCGATTCAAGGTTTTGTATAGTCTTGGGGTTGAAAAGGAGCTCAGAAACCACCTAGTTAAGCCTCCTCATGGCCTCAGTATCTCCAGTGGTGGTTTTCCATCCTAATCTTACACTCCCCTGGTGATGGGGAGCTCACTACCTTACCAGGTAGCCAAGCTCTCACTGTTAGAGTCAGAAAAATTGTTGCATCCGCATGACAGTAAGGCTAGATTTGAGAGTTAAGGACCCGGGGTGGGCCTCAGTTGGGAGTCCACACTAAGGGACTGGCCAAAGCTCTCCAGCTGTACAGACAGCTAGGCTATGTTCTGGGAAGGCAGTAACAATACAGGGACATGGGATGAATGAGTTGGAGGAAAAGCAAACGGAAAGAGATCAGCTGTGGGCAGAGAGATCTTTCAAAGTCAATGCTACTGCCCCTAATCCTTCCACAGGATCCTGACCTCCTTAAAGAAATGCTGAGGAGACTGTCTCTGATGTTGGCACAGAGATTTGCTACTCAAAGTGAGGTCCAAGAACCAGCAGCATGAGAAGCGTAGAAGCATGAGAAACATCTCATGAAGCATGGGAGTTAGAAATTCAACATCTCAGGACTTGCCTGGTGGTCCAGTGGTTAAGACTGTGCTCCCAGTGCAGCGCACCCCGGTTCGATCCTTGGCTGGGGAAGTAGAGCCCATGTGCTACAAATCAGCTAAAGATTCTGCATGCCACAGCTGGGATCCTGTGTGCTGCAACTAAGACCCAGCAAAACCAGATTTTAAAAAATCCAGTGTCTCAAGCCCTGGCCCAGGCCTACTGAATTCGAGTCTACAGTTTAACAAGATCCCCAGGGAGTTGCATGCACATTAAAGGTTGAGGAGCCCTGGACCAGAGCACACTGAAGAGTCTCTTAACATGTTTCTTAGTTAGGAGAAGGCCTTCTTAAGCAAGACACAAAAATGTAGAGGTCACAGGGAAAAGAGATGAATTTAACTCCATGAGACTTTTTAAATGTCTGTTACAATTAAATGTATCATAAACAAATTTATGAGACAATGCAATAGAAAAACAAGCAAAGGACAGCTAATTGGAAATTCAGGGATGACAAAATGGCCAATAAACATACAAAAAGAAGCTCAAGCTCATGGAGATCTGAGACATGCAAATTCACAATCAAATATCATCTTCCCCCAATCTGACTGGCAAGAAATCTAAGAGATGACAATGTCAAATGTTGGTAAAGACAAAGGAAAACAGATACCCTCAGGCCCTGATGGAGGAAGTGTAAATGAAGGGTAATTTCTTACAATATCTATTAAATATAAATGTCCTTATATTTCAACCTAGCAATTATACTTCCAGGTAACTATCATAGACAAAAACTCATGTGGCTCTATAACACTGTAAAAAGTTGAAAATACTCAAAAAACCCATCAATGAAAATCATTAAATGAGCCAGTTATAATTGTGCTGTGGGATAGTATGGGCCAATATAAAGAATGGGAGAGTGCTATGCATCCTGGAATAGGAACATTATTGAGACAAGATTATTATTATTATTTTGGGGCCATGCCAAGAGGCATATGGGATTTTAATTCTCCAACCAGGGGGTCGAACCCATGCCCTCTGCATTGGAAGCACGAAGTCTTAACCACTTGACTGCCAGGAGGTCCTGAGACAAGTTTTTTAGTGGAAAAAACAAATCGTGGAACAATACGCATAATATATATCTCTCTGTGTTTGGTGTGGTGTCTGTGTATGTGTGTGTGTGTGTTCTGAAAGGATGTCAAATTAAAACCAGTGATCACCTCTAGGGACTAGATTGGGAATTGGAGGGAGGGAAGTCAAGAGGAATTTCAATCTCCCATTCCTGGAGTTGTTGTAACAATACAAATATATCCATGACCTATAGCACTTCTATAATTAAAAATAAATTAAAGAGGAAACACACGGAGAACAGACTTGTGGTTGCCAAGGAGGAGAGCGGGGAGGGGAGGGAAGGAATGGAAGTCTAGGGCTAGCAGAGGCAAACTGTTAAACATAGGATGGATAAACAGCAAGGTTCTATCGTATAGCATGGGGAACTATATTCAACACCCTGTGACAAACCTTAGTGAAAAGGAATATATATATATATATGCAAAATTGAGCCGCCTTGCTATACAGGACAATTCAACACAGCATTGTAAATCAACTATACTTCAATAAAAATTTTTTAAAAACTAAAGAGGAGACAAAGCAGGAAAGAAGAGAAAGAGAGAAAAGGGGGAAGCAAGGAAGGGACGGAGAGGGGAAACATGAAGATAACCGAAGGACAAGGCTGGAATACAGATGAAGAATTGAGGGGCGGCATGACGTTTCTCTTGTGGCTTTCACAATTTTTATTTTTAAAAACACAGTATAAAAACAGAACATCAGGTCATCCTCATAGGCATCCAGCAGCTCTCCAGAGAGAGAGAGAGAGAGAGAGAGAGGACCCTCTTTGTCCTCAATGACATGTGGGAAAAATCGTATCTCAAGTCAAATAGACTCCTCCTAGAACCTCAAGAAGCCATGGAACTCCGTCTTCGCAGTGGACACAGGGCCTGCAGAGAACCAGTACATCAACCAGAAAGCCTGTATCTGCTGCATCCATGACAACCTTGTTTAGCAGTTATCTGCCTCTGCTTGATCACCTCCAGGGACGGGGAGCTCACTTCCTGAAATGAGAGCTCTTTCCTTTTTGAGATAATTCTGGCTGTTCAACGCCCCATCTCTACAGAGTTAAATGCGGTCTCTTGATACCTTTCACTCACTGGACCTCACTCTGCAGTCTCTAGGCTCTCTTCTTTAGATCAAAGTCTAAAATCTCTCCACCATTCCTCAGGGCACAATGAGACATCCCTCATCATCCCAACTCTTCATTTCTGGACATGCCCCATGAAACTGGGCTGGTGGCTGGGGTTCATGCTTTGTTGGTGGCTGCAGGAAGGGCAGGCAGAGCACAGAAAGGAGGGAAGCTCTGCATCTATAGCTCTGCAGCAGTCCACCAACCACTATGATCTTGCCTCTTATACTCTGGGCTGCTTAAGCTACAGTCCCAAGCAATTTAGACTCCAGCCAACCCTGATCCAGCTCTTCACCCATCAGAAATCTCTGCTGCTTTCCTGCCCAGGACACTGATCTCAGAAGCCCAGGAGGCCTGTTCCAGTTCCAGCCCCAACGACCCTTGTCTCTCAGAGCCACAATGTCCTCAGCTGTGGGGTGGAGTAATAATAGGGGTTATCACACTCTCTGAGCTGTGTGGGAATCAGATAATGCTGGAGGGTGATGAGGTCCTTGGATGAAAGGCGCCAGGAGAATCCACAGTATTATTAGCTCAAGGTCTGAGCAATTACCACTTTGAGGCTCCCTAGAGCTGAGAAACCTCCTACAAAACCTGCCCGATCCAGTGTGGGGTGGGAGAGGGAGGTTGGCAACAGACAAATAAGGCCAGCAGCCATGGATGGGACCTCATCAATCCAAAGGCATCTGTGTTTAACACATTTTTTTTTCCCTGAAATTCTACCAGCGCAAACTCTGCACAGCCTTTGACTGTGGATGACAACGGACTGTGGAAAATTCTTAAAGAGACCACCTGACCTGCCTCCTGAGAAATCTGTATGCAGGTCAAGAAACAACAGTTAGAACTGAACATGGAGCAACAGACTGGTTTCAAATAGGAAAAGGAGTACGTCAAGGCTGTACATTGTCACCCTGTTTATTTAACTTATATGCAGAATACATCATGAGAAACGCTGGGCTGGGTGAAGCACAAGCTGGAATCAAGATTTCCAGGAGAAATATCAATAACAGATATGCAGATAACACCACCCTTATGGCAGAAAATGAAGAAGAACTAAAGAGCCTCTTGATGAAAGTGAAAGAGGAGAGTGAAAAAGTTGGCGTAAAGCTCAACATTCAGAAAACTAAGATCATGGTATCTGGTCCCATCACTTCATGGGAAATAGATAAGGAAACAATGGAAACAGTGACAGACTTTATTTTGGGGCTCCAAAATCACTGCAGATGGTGACTGCAGCCATGAAATTAAAAGACGCTTGCTCCTTGGAAGAAAAGTTATGACCTCCTCAACAGCGTATTAAAAAGCAGAGACATTACTTTGCCAACAAACGTCTGTCTAGTCAAAGCTATGGTTTTTCCAGTGGTCATGTATGGATGTGAGAGTTGGACTATAAAGAAAGCTGCTGCTGCTGCTGCTGCTAAGTCGCTTCAGTCGTGTCCGACTCTGTGCGACCCCATGGACTGCAGCCTATCAGGCTTCTCCGTCCATGGGATTCTCCAGGCAAGAATACTGGAGTGGGTTGCCATTTCCTTCTCCAATGCATGAAAGTGGAAAGTGAAAGTGAAGTTGCTCAGTCGTGTCTGACTCTTAGCGACCCCATGGACTGCAGCCTACCAGGCTCCTCCATCCATGGGATTTTCCAGGCAACAGTACTGGAGTGGGTTGCCATTGCCTTCTCCATAAAGAAAGCTGAGCTCCAAAGAATTGATGCTTTTGAACTGTGGTGTTTGAGAAGACTCCTGAGAGTCCATTGGACTGCAAAGAGATCCAACTAGTCCACCCTAAACGAAATCAGTCCTGAATATTCATTGGAAGGACTGATGCTGAAGCTGAAACTCTAATCCTTTGGCCACCTGATGTGAAGAACTGACTCACTTGAAAAGACCCTGATGCTGGATAATATTGAAGGTGGGAGGAGAAGGGGATGACAGAGGATGAGATGGTTGGATGGCATCACCGACTCAATGAACATGAGTTTGAGTAAGCTCCAGGAGTTGGTGATGGACAGGGAAGCCTGGCATACTACGGTCCATGGGGTGACAAAGAGTCGGACATAACTGAGTGACTGAACTGAACTGAACTGAACCAGTGCAAAGCCAACCTGTACCCAAACACATCAGGCTTCCCGTGGCCACTGGAACCACTGTGCTGCCCAACACCTATCACCTTCCAACAGCCCTTTCCTGGAAATCAGAACCAAGAAATCTCCCAACACAAAGGATCACTAATTCCATTTGATAAACTTCTGCTGGGCCTCTGCACTAAGGCCTGAGGGAGGAAGGGCAGATCTGAACAGCGCCTGCCCTCAGGGAACTGAGAGCCCAGGGGCTAAGGACAAGGGTCTGAGCAAGCTCAAGGGTGGAGCCAGAGCAGAGGACAGGACTGGGGTGCAGACTGACTCAGAAACCAGATGAGTCTGCACAGCTCCACACAGCTCCCCTTCCAGGCCCTGCAAGCAGGGCTCCTCAGGGAAGGCCAGGTTGCCTACAGCCTGTTACAGCTGTAGAAACCAAACCCAGCAGCCCAGGCTCCAGGCCCCCAGGGGCAGTACAACCCTACTCCAGCCCATCCTCAGGCTCACAGATGAGGGAGGGTACAATGAAGTGTGGGAGCCTTCCCTCAGCCATGCCCGTCCTCTCTGTCCTCCCCCTTAGCCCAATCCATCGAATGTCTGTTGCTGCGGTTCAGTTGCTAAGTCGTGTCCAACTCTTTGAGACACCATGAACTGCAGCACGCCAGGCTCCCCTGTCCTTTACTACTTCCCAGAGTTTGCTCAAACTGATGCCCACTGAGTCGGTGATGCCATCTGACCATCTCATCCTCTGTTGCCCCCTTCTTCTCCTGCCTTCAATCTTTCCCAACATCAGGGTCTCTTCCAATGAGTCGGCTCTTTGCATCAGATGGCCAAAGTATTGGAGCTTCAGCTTCAGCATCAGTCTTTCCAATGAATATTCAGGGTTGATTTCCTTTAGGATTAACTGGTTGGATCTCCTTGCTGTCCAAGGGACTCTCAAGAGTCTTCTCCAGCACCACAGTTTGAAAGCATCAAAGTCCTCAGTGCTCAGCCTTCTTTATGGTCCAACTTGAACATTTGAGGCTCCTGAAATCACCTTGTCCAACTTTTTCATTAGGTAGCCAGAACAGTCTTGCCCGGAGATGGAAGGTGACTTGTCCTGGGCCAACGGTAGCAAGGTAGGTCAAGCCAGAGATAGAGCCCAGAACTATGCCCAAACTCCAGCTCCTTTCCTGTGCTCAGAACTGGTTTTCCAACACTCTTCTGTGCACCACTGCCTCTGCCAATGAAACCCTGGGGTCCAGGAGCAGAGAGAGCCATCAGACACATGACAAGGCTCTTCCTTTGCTTAGAAGCCAAGAGGAAGCCCAAAAGAGGGCAGGCTCCAAGAATGTCTCCAAGTGTAGAGAAATGAGCCACTGGGAGGAGAGGAAGTCAGGCTGAATCCCTAGGGCCTTCAGCGGGTTTAGGTATCAGCTCATCAAGCCCCTCACAAGCCCCCAAATCTCTGGTCTTGTCAATATTCCCACCTTCTCCCCTGGCTCAGAGTGTGAACTGTTAGTGTGCAGGAAGTTCAGGCTAGAGGACCTGAAGTCATCCTCATCGGGTGTTCAGGAGAACTGGAAAAGGCCTGGCCCCAGTTCCCATGGGGCTGCAGGTGGGCACCAACTCTGTCTACAAAGGGTGGTGGCCCCGGGCACCCAGAGAGCCTGCAGAAGCACAGCAGGGAGCAGGATCCCAGAGGTGAATGGAGGCCAAACAGGCCCCGCATGGCAGAAATACTTGATGAGAGCGAGCTTCCAAAAGTGCAGGCAGGGATGGCAACAAACCCAAATTCTGCTGGGCACAGGACCTGGGGGTTTCAGGCTCATTGGACACCATGGGGATAAAGGTATGCTGCTGCTGCTGATGCTGTTACGTCACTTCAGTCGTGTGACCCCATAGACGGCAGCCCACCAGGCTCCTCCGTCCCTGAGATTCTCCAGGCAAGAACACTGGAGTGGGTTGCCATTTCCTTCTCCAATGCATGAAAGTGAAAAGTGAAAGGGAAGTCCCTCAGTCGTGTCTGACTCTGTGACCCCATGGACTGCAGCCCACCAGGCTCCCCTGTCCATGAGATTTTCCAGGCAAGAGTACTCGAGTGGGGTGCCATTGTCTTCTCCGGGGATAAAGGTATGGAAGCTGGCTAAAGAAATTCCATCCACTGTGAATATTCTCACTGTTGTGACTTTGTAATAATCAAGGCAGGCTAAACATTTGCTATATTAAGACCATGCATGTGTCCCCAGACCTAGTTCTTTGCCTAGGTCTGGTTTTATAAATGCTGGTGATAAACCAAGTCTGATTTACATGACGCATCTTGTGTGGGAAATGTCTGTGACTCTAGGTATCTGATCAACCTTGAGAAATGGTAGCACAGCTAGTGTGATAACTTTTGAAGATAACCATTGCTATTTTGATGATTACCAGATGACATTAAATGAGTTATTAAAAAAAAAAAAATTCCGTCCGGCAGACCTTACTAAGTAGTGGGCTACAGGAAGATGAGCTCTGACTCTCAGGACACCATCAGGAAGAGACCTACCCAGAAAAGGAAGGAAGAAGATGGAGGTTGCAGACCACAGCTGGATGCAGGGTTCAGCAAGACTGTGTCCTAAAAGGAACTCATGCCACCCAGGGGTCTGTAGAGAATACAGATCTGAGGGACTTGTCTGGCTAGCGTGGAGCAGCATTCACCTCCAAACTCTATTCACCTCTAAATCAATTCCCCGCTTAAGAAATGCCATGTGTTGAAAGCCACAGGAAGGAGGATGATAACAGGACAAACTCACGAGGAGGCTGGGGCTGCGTGGAGCCAGTTGCTAACACTCAGAGGGGTTGTGTTATCAATTTCACTCCCTGCCCTCCAAGGGAGATATGGTAGCTGCAGTGGCACTGAGGAACTGGAGCCACCCAGCTCTCAGGAGGTGGCCCTGCAGAATTTCAAACGTCTTGTTTTAAGGAGGGAGACTCTTGAGTTCCATTTGGAAAAGGCGGCCCTGGTGTTTAATGGTACCACGCCTGAGTGACTGAGCATGCACGCGTGCACGCTGGCAGAACAACAGTGAGCAGAGGGCTGCTGTGGCGGAATAAAAATTTTGATGGGTCAATCCAACCCCATTCATCTGACTCTCTGCTTCCTGTGAAATTTGACATTAATGTGGCTTTCCAAGCTGATTTTCCTTCCAGCAGCAGATTGCGCTGCCAGCATAAGTCTGCTAGCATCTTGACTGCAACCTCTGTGAGAGACTCTCAGAAAAAACCACCTGGCTAAGCCATCCCCAAACTCCTGACACACAGAAACAGTGAGATTAAAAATGTTGGTTTTTAAGCCAACACTTAGTGGGACCATTTGTTATGACACAGTAGATAACTAATACATACTCACGTTGCCTCCACAGTTGGATGACATAAATTTGATCTCAATTCTCAAGCAATTTTTCAACTTTAAAAATTGTTAAGAAAATACACTTCTAAGATAAATCACTATAGTATGACTGAGGATAAAGAAGACTTCCAGTTTTTGAGGTCCTTGATTTTCTTAATAAAGAATTTTGATAGATTTAAACCATACTCACCATCACCAAACTGCACAATCTGGAAATGTCCCATGTTAATCCAAGGACTCTTGAGAGTCCCTGGGACAGCAAGGAGATCAAACCAGCCAATCCTAAAGGAAATCAACCCTGAATATTTACTGGAAGGACTGATGCAGAAGCTGAAGCTGAAACTCCAATACTTTGGCCACCTAATATGAAGAGTTTACTCAATGGAAAAGACCCTGATGCTGGGAAAGACTGAAGGCAGGAGGAGAATTGGGTGGCAGAGGATGAGATGGTTAGACAGCATCACTGCCTCAATGAACATAAATTTGAGCAAACTGGGAGGTGGTAAAGGACAGGGAAGACCGCCGTGCTGCAGTTCGTGGGATTGCGAAGAGTCAGACGTGACTTGGCAACTGAACAGCAACAACACCACAGCTAAACAGTTCCACACAGGACTGCAGCTCAACTCAGTCTCAGTCCCTAACACTGAATTAAGGTTATTCCAGATTGCTAGTGACCTCAAGCACCTGTCAGAAGCAAATAAAGATCATTTTAAAGGAAGAGATCATTCCAGGTCTGTATTACGAAGAAAAAAAAAGTCTGTGCCTGCCCTTTATAATAGACACTGCATCTAAAATGTAAAGAAACAGAAAGATTTAAAGAAGCACGATGGAAAGAGATACGCAATTATTAACCAAAAGAAGACCCGCTATCTATGTCAATGTCAAGAAAAGTAGACTTTATCTCCACTAAAATAAAGAGAAGACTTCAAACAATAAAAGATCATAATAATAAGCGTTTCAACTCATCAGAAAGATAATAATTTTTATGCTCTTACCATTGCTTCAAAATACATAAAGGAGAAAATGAAAGAACTAAAATGAGAAATTGATAAATTTACAGTCATAACAGGAATTTTAACCCACTTCTACTTAGTAACTGATGGGGAAAAAAATCAGCAAAGACAGAATATGTGAACAACAAAAGTAGCGAACTTGACCTAAACCTGACATATACAAAGAACCCTACACCCATCTACTACAGATCTTTTCAAGCACAAACAGAACATTTCTAAAAACTGACATTATGCTGGGCCATCAAAGGACTGAAAGAATCCAAAATACATTGGACAAAAAACGACTAAAATCCCCAATACATAGAAATTAAGAAATACACTTCCAAATAACCAATGAATTCAACAAGAAATTACTTGAAAATTAGAAAATATTTTGAACTGAATGATAAAGGAAAAAAAAACTATACATCAAATATAAGGCTTCTGGATTCTGGCAATCATGTTTGCTTCATGATAAACCACTGAACCGCACATCATTTGGAGAGACACTTTCTGTCTGTGTGCTATGTTTCATAATAAAGAGTTTCATTTTGTTTTGTTTAAAAAAAAAGAACATAGAGGGCTTCCCTGGTGGTCTAGAGGTTAAGGTTCTGTGCTTCCACTGCAGGGGGCAAGGGTTTGACCCCTGGTCAGGGAACTAAGATCCCACAGGCCATGCGTGGCATGGCAAAAAAAGAAAGAAAAAGAACATAAAAAGCAGAATTGGGAAAGAGAACAAAGGGCTGTTGACAGGCCAGAAACTCTGAGTTTCTGAAGGCTCCCAAGCAAATGGTCTCCAGCTGACAGGAAGGCCAATAAAGGCTGAGAACCCTGACCAGCAAATGACAAGCTCCTGAGACATGGTTAACGGGTTTCCCAGCCAAGCCCAGGGACTACTGCGGGCTCAGGGCAGCAGGGTGAGCCAGGGGCAGCTGGCAGGGCCATGTTGCGGGCCTCCAGTTCAGGGCCTGACTTCTCACTGCCCAACACATCATCCTCCTGGCATCTGTTCCCAAGCTTCATTCTCACTATGGAAATGGACTTTTTATCTCTGTAGCTTCTAATATGAGGCCGAGAAAGGAGAGGGACAAGTCCTGGCTAACATGGTACTAGCACAACAAACAGAAAAACAAAGCAGATGCCCAGTAAATTAATGACATTCCTTAGTCTACTCTGCCTTCAGAACCACATCTTTCTCACTTTGTCCCTCTGGCGAACCAAAGATTCCGGTCACTTCCTCCAGAGCTGACACGCAAAGCCACTACCCGCAGCTTTTATCCTGCAGGTTCATTTGGGGATAATAGTCCTAAAGAGAGGTGGGCTGTGTCTTGTGTCACCCAACGTTCACAGTTCCCTGCAGCCCTCAAAACACGTCCAGACTGCCTATCAGCTCCTGGCTCAGACACCCTGGAGGAAAGGCAACCTGTTCTCTTCCATGACCACTCACCACATTCAGCTCCTGGACCAAATCCCAGGTAGGTTAATTACCTGTTGCCTCAGGCCAGCTAATAAGTTGGTATCCTTTCAAGAAGATACTCTTTAGATATTTATCAAACCTTTTTATGAACTTGGGTTTATATTTTCTATATAAAATATTGTGCCTAAAATTCACATAGAAACTCAGGAAATCCAAGATAGTCAAATAATCTTGAAAAAGAAGAAAAAAGTTGAAAGATTCACACTTGCCAATTTCAAAACTTAGTACAAAGCAACAGTAGTCAAGATAGTGTGATACTGGCACAAGAATTTTGTTGTTCACTCACTAAATCTTGTTGGACCGTGCAACCCCATGGACTACAGCACACCAGGCTCCTCTGTCCTTCACTGTCTCCTGGAGTTTGCTCAAATTCATGTCCATTGAGTCAGTGATGCTATCTAACCATCTCATCCTCTGTTGCTCCTTTCTCCTTTTGCCTTCAATCTTTCCCAGCATCCTTCCAATGAATAGACAGACAGATCAATAGAAAAGAATTAAAAGTCTGAAAAGAAACTCATGTATGTATGGTCAATTAATTTTCAACATAGGTGCCAAGATCATCCAATGACAATATAATGGCATTTTCAGCAAATGATCCCAAGACAACTGGAAACCATATACACACGAATTAAGCTGGATCCTTTCCTCACACCATATACAAAAATTAACTCAAAATCTTCTTTAAAAAATACTTTTTAAACTCAAACTCAAAGACCAAAATCTAAGAGTCAAAACTATAAGACTTTTAGAAGATAACAGAGTTAAATCTCTGTGATCTTGGATATGACAGTAGATGCTGAGATTTGACACCAAAAGTACAAGCAACAAAATGTAAAATGGATTAACTGGACTTCATTAAATGAAAAACATTTGTGCTTCAAAGAAAACTAGCAAGAAAGTGGGTCAAAAAACCCACAGATTGAAAAAAAAAACTTGTGTAAATCATCTATGATAAGGGACTAGTATCTAGCATGTACAAAGAACTCTTGGTGGTAGTAGTTTAAATCATTCAAGTCATGTCTGACTCTTTGTGACCCCACAGACTGTAATCTGCCAGACTCCTCTGTCCCTGGGATTTTCTAGGCAAGAATACTGGAGTGAGTTGCCATTTCCTTCTCTAGGGGATCTTTTTGACCCAGAGATTGAACCCACATCTCCTGTTTGGCAGGCAGACTCTTTACCACTGAGCCCTTGCAACTTAATAAAAAACAAATAGTCCTAGAATCAGGGCTTCCCTCATAGCTCAGTTGGTAAAGAATCCGCCTACAATGCAGGAGACCCCAGTTGGATTCTTGGGTCCGGAAGATCCACTGGAGAAGGGATAGGCTACCCACTCCAGTATTCATGGGCTTTCCTTGTGGCTCAGCTGGTAAAGAATTTGCCTGCAATGAGGGAGACCTGGGTTTGATCCCTGTGTTGGGAAGATCCCGTGGAAAAGGGAAAGGCTACGCACTCCAGTATTCTGGCCTGGAGAATTCCAAGGACCGTATAGTCCATGGGGTCACAAAGAGTTGGACACAACTGAGTGACTTTCACTTTCAGTCCTGAAATTGGCTATTTAAGTTAATTTTAAATTAAATGGGCAAATAATCTGAATAAACTTTTGCAAATATATAATTAGCCCATAAGCATAAGAAAGATGCTCAATGGCACTGGTCATCAGAGAAATGCAAGTCAAAACCTTAATGAGATACCACTTCATATCTACTAGGATGGCTAGAACCAAAAAGTCAGACAGTAACAAGTGTTGGTGAGATTGTGGAGAAATCAAAAACCTCAGCTTTGCCGATGGAAATGTAAAATGGTACAACCACTCTGGAAGAGAGTTTGATAGCTTCTCAAACAGTTAAACACAGAGTTGCCATTTGACCTAGCAATTCTTGCTGTTGTTGTTGTTCAGTCAACCAGTCATGTCCAACTCTTTGCAACCCCATGGACTGCAGCACACCATGCCTCCCTGTCCCTCACCATCTCCCAGAGTTTGCCCAAATTCATGTTCATTGCACTGGTGATGCTGTCCAGCCATCTCATCCTTTGACACCCTCTTCTCCTCCCCTCGATCTTTTCCAGCATCAAGGACTTTTCCAATGAGTCATCTGTTCACATTAGGTGACCAAAATACTGGAGCTTCAGCTTCAGCCCTTCCAGTGAATATTCAGAGTTGATCTCCCTTAAGATTGATTGACTTGTTTGATCACCTTGCTGTCCAAGGGACTCTCAGGAGTCTTCTCCAGCACCACAGTTCGAAGGCATCAATTCTTTGGCATTCTGCCTTCTTTATGGTCCAGCTCTCACAACCATATGTGACCACTGGGAAGAGCATAGCCTTGACTATATGGGCCTTTGTCGGCAGAGTAATGTCTCTGATTCTCAACACACTGTCTAGGTTTGTCATCGCTTTCCTGCCAAGAAGCAATCGTCTTCTGATTTCATGGCTGCAGTCATCATCCACAGTGCTTTTGGAGCCCAAGAAGAAGAAATCTGTCATTGTTTTCACCTTTTCCCCTTTTTTTTTGCCATGAAGTAATGGAGCTAGATGCCATGATCCTAGTTTTTTTTAATATTTAGCCTTAAAGCAGCTCTTTCACTCTCCTCCTTCACCCTCATCAAGAGGTTCTTTAGTTCCTCTTCGCTTTCTGCCATTAGAGTGGTATCATCCACATATCTGAGGTTGTTGATGTTTCTCCCACCTATCTTGATTCCAGCTTGTAACTCATCCAGCCCAGCATTTCTCATGATGAGCTCAGCATATCGGTTAAATAAACAGGGTGACGGCAGACATTCTAGTCATATTCCTTTCTCAATCTTGAACCAATCAGTTGTTCCATACAAGGTTTCAGACAACTGCTGCTTCTTGACCTGCATACAGTTTTCTCGGGTAAGATGGTCTGGTATTCCCATCTCTCTAAGAGCTTTCCACAGCTTGTCACGATCTACAAGGTCAAAGGCTTTAGTGTAGTCGATGAAACAGAGATAGATATTTTTCTGAAATTCCTTTGCTTTTCCCATAATCCAGTGAATGTTGGCAATTTGATCTCTAGTTCAGCTTGGACATCTACAGCTCTTGGTTTGCATACAGTTGAAGCCTAGCATGCAAGATTTTAAGCATGACCTTAGCACGGGAGATGAGTACAATTGTCTGCTGGTTAGAACATTCTTTGGTACCACCCTTCTTGGGAATTGGATTGACCTTTTCCAGTACTGTGGCCACTGCTGGGTCTTCTTCCAGATTTGCTGACATAATGAATGCAAAACCTTTATTTATGCCCTTTAGGGACATAAATAGTTCTGCTGGAATTTCACCGCAACCACTAGATTTATGGGAAGTTCCCCTGGAGAAGGAAATGGCAACCCACTCAAGTATTCTTGCCTGGAGAAACCCAAGGACAGAGGAACCTGGCAAGCTACAGTCCATGGGATTGCAAGAGTCTCACACGACTTAGCACTATCTTTACTAGCTTTATTAACGGCTGCTTCTTAAGGTCCACTTGACTTCACACTCTAGAATGTCTGGCTCTAGGTGACTAACCACACCATTGTAGTAATCTGGTTCATTAAGATCTTTTTTTATACAGTTCTTCCATGTATTCTTTCCATCTCTTCTTAATCTCTTCAGAACCTACTAGGTGCCTTTTTTATCCTTTATCCTTTATTGTGACCATTTTGGGGCAGAAAGCTCCCTTGATGTTTCCAATTTTCCTGAAGAGATCTCTAATCTTTCCCCTTTTGGTGTTTTCTTCTATTATTAAACATTATTCACTGAAGAAGGCCTTCTCGTCCCTTCTAGTAATTCTACTCCAAGGTATATATGCAAGAGAATTGAAAATATTTGTCCACACAAAAAATTGTGTATGAATGTTTGTAGCAGAGCAGTATTCATAATAGACAAAAGACAGAAGCAATCTCCATTAGTGAGTGCATAAACAAAATGTAGTATATCCATACAATGGAATATTACCAGCCATAAAAAATCAGTGAAGTGTTGATACATGCTACAACATGGATGAACCTTGGAAACAGTATGCTAAGTGAAAGAAGCCAGTCACAAAAGACCACACGTTACATGATTCCATTTACATGAAATATCCCAAATAAGCAAATCTATAGAGACAGAAAGTAAATTAGTGATTGCTTAGAGTTGAGGGACAGAGGGGACTGGAAACTGGGGAGTAATAAATTAGGGCTTCCTTGGTGGCTCAGACAGTAAAGAATCCACCTACAATGCGGGAGACCTGGGTTCCATCCCTGGGTTGGGAAGATCCCCTGAAGAAGGGAACGGCTACCCACTCCAGTATTCTGGCCTGGAGAATTCCATGGACAGAGGAGCCTGGCAGACTACAGTCCATGGGATCACAAAGAGTTGGTCACAACTGAGTAACTTTCACTTTCAAACTAACAGGTATAGTGTTTCTTTCTGAAGTGATAAAAATGGTCTGAAATTGACTGTGGTGATGGTTACACAACTCTGTGAATATGCTGAAAACCACTTAATTGTATACTTTAAATGAATGAATTGTACATATGTGAATTATATCTCAATAAAGCTATTTTTTTTAAGCCAGCAAATATACTAATAAAATTAAAATATATAATCCTGAAGGAAAAAAAACTTATGTGCACCAGTAATGGCTTCTTCAAATTATACCATTTCTCATAGGCAAAAATCCCTCTGGAGTTGTTAGGTTCAAACTCTAGCTTACTTACTCCTCTCCCCTGAAGCCAGGCCATCTCCCACAGGCAACGTAAAGTATGGCCGATTAACATTACTTGAAGGTGCCCTTAGTGGGAGACAAAGGTTTGTACTCATGCACACAAACACACACACACAAATGCATAAACCACAACATATTCCATACAGCATTCTCCCTGAAAGGAATTCTGGAAATTTACCTCCCTTTAACTGTTTGTGCTCAGGAAAACTACCAGCTAGGCAGTAGCTTCATCTGGTTCCACCCTGGCAAAGCCCACAGCTGAAGGCCAGGAGCTACCTGCCAAGCTGGGGAAAAGCCAGGAAATTGAGGAAAGCTTAGCAAAGACCTTCATTTTAAGGGAGTCCACGGTGGCTATCAAAACTGACTCTGAATCTATAGCTTCCAAACTCGGCTGATTATCAAAATACTACTTCTATGACTTCTTGACTCTACACCAAACCTGTTAAACCAGGATCTTCAGGAGAAGATTCTAGGAATCTGTAGGTTTTTTTGCTTTTGTTTTTCACTATTTATTTATTTGGCTGCACCAGGTATTAATTGCAGCATTCAGGATCTTTGTTGCAGCCTGTGAGATATTTTTGTTTGTTTTTTTCATTGCAGTACGTGAGATCTAGTTCCCTGACCAGCGATCGCACCTGGGGCTGGCACAATGGGAGCATGAAATCTTAGCCACTGGACCACCAGGGAAGTCCCCAGGAATCTGTATATTTAATAGGCTCTCCAGGTGCTTTTAATTATTGGCCACGTTTGATAACCTCTGATAAGACTCCTCATTCACAAGCAGACAAGCAAAGGTCATCAGTGCACAAAGAAAACCAGCAGCCTGCAAGAGGGCTGATTTTGTCAAGGAAACGGAGTTAATGCAGGAAACCAGAGGAAACTCTTCCAGTGTCTGTCCTCGGAGAGAGTTGAGAGGAGGCTACACACACGGAGCAAGAGGCTCCCCACCCCACCAGGCTCCTGCCCGCCTGCTGCACACTCAGGGCACAGTCGCAGGTTCACACAGCAACCTTCCCTGATACCCACCCAACCCAGCCCGGAGGTGTGGCTGGGCAGGGCGTCCACGCCCTGCTGGGCTGGACTCTCCCCAGTTTCCCAGATCTGGCAAGGAGATTACTTCAACAGAGGAATACAGGCTGATACAAGGAAATAGTCCCACCACACTAGTGAGGAAATGAAATGAGTTACAAAGCTGTACATACAATAGGATCTCAATTTTGTTAAAGTCAGGCAGGCACACACACACAGAAATAAGTCTGGAAGGATATAAACCATGTTAACAATGGCTTTCTCTGGGGAGTCAGATTACAGGGGATTTTCACTTTCTTCTTCTCACTGTGTTCAACAATTAATACATCTTACCGTGAAACATATTTTTTACTTTTTAATCAGGACACAGCTAAGGTACCAAGGCCTCTGCCACCACACCGCTCTGCCACTCTTTCCTGGCCACCCCAGCCCTACCAACTCAGATCATCCCAGAAGCCTCCCTGTCTGGTACAGCCCCACATCCCCATGGGGTTCACGAGAATTGCCTCTAACAGTTGGGAGGCTTAAATGAGATGACACAGGGAAATCACTTGGCATGTGGCATGGCGAAAGATAAACATGCAACAAACGGTGGCAAGTTAATTCCTCTTATTGTTACCCTCTACCAACTGGACCCGTGAATTCCAAGATGCCAGATCACAGGTCATTTCTAGGGGCCAAGCCACTGCTTTTCCGTCACTCCTGCCCCCAGAGAAGAGGCAGGTTGTGAACAACCAAGTGTACTGATAGAGGTAAGCCTCTGAATAGGAGAGCCAGAACCCCAGGGAGGGTGTAACTCCTTCGGTGCTCTGTCTTTGAAATGTGGGCAAAGTCCACTTACGTTGCAATAACTACTTCATCCTTCATAAAGAAAATTGTATAAAAGTTGTTTTGTACATGTACATGTATGGCTGAATCCCCTCACTGTTCACTTGAAACTCCCACAACATTGTTAATCAGCTATATCCCAATACAAAATGTTTTTGGTGTTAAAAAAATCTGTTTTGAAGTGTTTTTTTTTTTTTTTAATGTTCTAGACATGGCGTCTCAAAAGGCTTGCGCTTAGGCACCAACTGGCTCATTGGGAGACCTTCGTCTCTATATCTCAAGTCTTCAGGAAGGAGATATAACTCCCTCCCCACAGAGTTGCAGAACCAGTGAGGAGACAAGGGCTGCGAAGGGCCGCATCCTAGGCCAGGGCTAATTATCCTCATTCTGGGGACTCGGGAGGCCGGCTTTGCCCAGACCATTGGGAAGGTTGCTGCCCCACTGTTACTGGGGGAACTCAGCTGTGCTGTCTAGGGGTTTGGAAGCAGGTGCCTACTGCCCACTTCTTTCTACCTCCAGTCCCCAGGGCAGCCCTGTGAACCTTCAGAGAGCCAGGTAACTCCTGGAGGAGAGAATCCTTCCACCCCTGCTGAGGGTCAGGTGTCCACGGGAGCCACCACACTGCCACGCCCAAGGTGAGCCCACAGGAAGCCAAGGCCCCCTGGGCTGACCTGGCACCTGTCATGTCCTTGAGCCAAAGGAAAGAGGATCCAGATCTCAAGATGTAGTAACAAGACCTTGATTTAACCCTGAGCAGCTTGCTAATGGGAAACTCAGCAGTGGCAGACCGAATCTCTCAAGTATTAACTGGGCATGATTATTCCAGCCAAGAGAGCCAGCAGCAACTACACTTGACACCAATGGCCAAGCAGCAGGTGGTGTCCAGAGGCTTGCTCGGCCTGAGCCTGTGCCCTGAGCCCCTCCTGGATGACCACGGGAGTCAGGTGCTCCCGGCCTCACCTACCCCCGAGGGAGCTGCCCTCTCTGGGCATGCAGGCAGAGCGAAGCCACCCCGGGCGGCGCACTTACCAAAGGTGGTGAGATAGAAGGACAAGCCCGGCTGGGCGCGCCGGCTCCCGAGGGAGACGCGGTGCAGGGAGCGCTCCATGGCCGCGGCTCCGCTCCGGCCGGGCCAGGGCGAGGGCGCCTGTAACTCGAGGCGTCTGTGTTGCTCCCAGTAACCGAGGCAGCAGGTTCACCCGCCCCCGCGCCAGTGTCTCCGCCGCCAGGCGGGAGGCCGGCTGCAGCGCATGTTTGAACCGGCGGCGCGCCGGGTTCTGATTGGCCCGCGCGGGTTTGAATGGGGAGATTTCCACCTGACCGAGCCGCCGCGGGCAGGGGGGAAGGAGGCGACCGCGGGCCCTCTGCAACAGCAGCACGGCGGCCGGGACAGGCCAGGGACCGCGATCCTCCGGTGGAGCCGTGGACGGGCGACCCTACCGGGGATCGGGGCTCTAGGCCCCGGGCTGGGCTGCAAGTACCAGCTCTATGCCGGGCCTGGGACTCCTGACTTGCCCACGCCTGGCACCCTCAGGCCAGCAATTAGCCAGATTCAACATGCTTTGAAGTTCAGACCAGTAATCACCCTCCCTAAGCAAGGACAGAGGAGCACCTCCTGGCCCAATGCAGTGGGAGTTGGGAAAATGTTCTGCATGCTTGGACCCCTGACCCCCACCACCACCGCCACCAGCAGCAGCCAGGCTGCAGGCCCCTTCCCTGACCCCGGCCCCTCCATCTCTTTCTTGAGCCTTCTGTTGGGTGGGAGCAGCCTGGCACACAGGTCCAGACCAGAGCAGCTTCCTCCAGCCAGCCTCATGGCCCACCATCTGCAGCCTGGTGCCAGGGGACAGGGGGACAGGCCCCCAGCACCTGAGAGGAAGAAAAGCACAGTATAGTGCGTGGAGGGGTGTGGATGTGCTCAGCAGTATCCGACTCTTCGGGACGCCAAGAACTAGCCTGCCAGGCTCCTCTGTCTGTGAGATTTTTCCAGGCCAGAATACTGGAGTGAGTTGCCATTTTCTACTCTAGGGAATCTTCCTGACTTAGGGATCGAACCCCCGCCTCCTGCATTGGCAGGCGGATTCTTTACCACTGCGAAGCCCACGTGGAGGGATAGTGATAGTGAAGTGAAGTCGCTCAGTCGTGTCCAACTCTTTGCGACCCCATGGACAGTAAGTAGCCAACCAAGCTCCTCCGTCCATGGGATTTTCCAGGCAAGAATACTGGAGTGGGTTGCCATTTCCTTCTCCAGGGGATCTTCCTGACCCAGGGATCGAACCCGGGTCTCCTGCATTGTAGGCAGACACTTCACTGTCTGAGCCACCAGGGAAGCCCTTCCAATCTCCTGAGTGGTGGGAGGAAGCAGAGCTGGAAGGAGGGACAGCCCCTGTGCTCTTTTGTCAGCAAACATTCATGGGATGCCTCTGGGAGCAGTTTCACACCAAGACATCTGCTCTGCAACCCTCTGACTGTTGCTGCTGAGGGAGAGAAAGCTGCTGGTCTTATGTAAATCTAAAAATGGGGAGTGTTGGAAGTTGCCAAATGGATATTTGTGACTCATTGAGCCACTCAAGACAAGATGGGGGGATGCAAGAGAGAAAGTGGAGAATAAAGCTTTTTGTATTGAGGACCTAGTGCCAGTGGCTGAGCTGTGCAATTTACAGCCATCTTCTCAGTTAATCTTTACCAGTAACTCTAGGAACTTTTAGCTCCAATTCACCAGGGATAAATCTGAATCTCACACAGAGAGAACAGGTGACTTGTCCAGGGCTGGCAGAGCTGAAAGTTGAGCCCAGGCCTGTCTGCCCCAAGGACCACCCTCCTTCTGTTCTTCCTTGGCCTCCATGCCTGACCCATGGCCAATGGCAAGTGAAGGTCACAGACCTGCCTTCTTGAGGCAGGCAAGGAAACTAGAGGCCACAGGGCCAACTGGCCACCAGCAGGGAGGAGAAACTGGAGAAGAGCCCAGAAATCTACAAACTAGTGGTCAACTGCAAATGACTCACGTAACGGCCCGCAGATCGTTTGAATCCTGGCACATGGTAAAGCCCTTTCTCCTCTTTCTCCACACCCACTTGTTGAGCACTGCCCATAGCAGGGACAAGCCTGCTTCCCTGGCCCCAGCCCAACAGTAGACAGACTTACCTGCACCCTGGACTTGAGTGGACCTGATCCTTCTCCTGGCTGGGGAAGCCTGAGTCCAGGCATCCTTCCTGGCCAGGGAGGTATCCTGGCTCTGCCACTCCATGCAGCCAGGGAAAATAGGCAAGTTTAGGCTCAAGCCATAGAATGCAGACAGGACACTGAGGCTGAAAGTGCTGAAGACCTGTGGAAGCAAGATGGGAGCATGACACGCCTGAGGATGCCCCCGAGAGAGGGGTTCACCCCAGTAGCAATTAGAAAGTATGGTATTCCAGAGCCTGGGGAAAGGGAAGTCCATGAAGGGAAAAGTGACGAGCCCAGGTGACAGTGGCCCCTTCAAAGCTCTGCCAGGGATCACTTGCACTAGGGAAGACCACCTTGAACTCAGGAAGCTGTGAGCAACCGGCAGATGCACATTCTATTCTGGTCCATTGACTGGTTTGTCTTCTTTCTACATTATTTTAGGACTATTTAACATCTGTTAAGTCCTGCATGCATGCATGCGTGCTAAGTCGCTTCAGTTGTGTCCAACTCTACGAGACCCTACGGACTGTAGCCCACCAGGCTCTTCTATCCGTGGGGATTCTCCAGGCAAGAATACTAGAGTGGGTTGCCATGCCCTCCTCCAGGGGATCTTCCCGACCCTGGATCAACCCACATCTCATGTCTCCTGCATTGGCAGGTGGGTTCTTTACCACTAGCACCACCTGGAAAGCCCAGTAAGTCCTAGCCCCTCTATTATTATTTCTCCAGATTGTTTTGGATATCAGACCAGGTGATATCTTAGGGGTACTATGGTACAGCCAGCAGGAGGGCTGGGCAGACTTACATTATCCGTATGTGGCCTAGGGGAGAAAAGACTGAGGCCCACACGGGGCCCTTCACCCCCACTGGGGTCAAGGTCCCGCTGCCTCGCAGGTTCCCTCATGACTCCTTCTGCCGCGTCAGCAGCTAACCTGTTCAGCTGGGAGACCCCAGTGCCACTCCGATACTCATCTAACTCCTGTGGTGGCACCACCTCCACCACCCTCACCACCAAACGTTAGATCCCTTTCTTTAGTAGAGCAATGAAGCTTCCTTCTCTTAAAGGGGAAGTTGCTCTTTTCTCAGGAAGGGGGAGGACAGAAGTGAGCGGAGCCTGGGCAGCGGCACTGCAAGAGACACTGGCCCTTTAACCCACACTGCCAGCGACAGGGGACATCCAGAAAGGGTCGCTGTTTATGGCCCTGCTTTCTCCAAAAAGGCAAGGGAGTGTGAGAACCAGGCCTGGCTTTGGGACGTGCCCTGAACACTCTAGCTCCCCCTGGCCATGGGTCTCAGTATCCCTCTTATACTTACACACACTCCACACATACGTAGACAAACTACACACACAGTGTAAACACTGCACACACACAGCTGCACACACACCTACCACAACACTTCTGATGTACATTCACAAATACACCAGATATACAAATGTACCATATAGATACACACACCCCACACACGAATCAACACACCACATACACACCTCACACATATATATAAACACATCTCTGGACATACATAGGTGCATAGCCACATGCTACACACACACACACACAAAACCCACTTAAATGTCCTATACATATACACCACATCCACATACAAAGATTGATTATAGATATTTTCTTAAGACCGACTCTGTTTCTAGAAGAGTAATGACTTCTAGTGTTTGGATGGAAGGGACTAGAGAGATTTATTTGGGTGCATTTTCACATTAGCTATCAAAGAAACCTAGTGCCTTTAAGATATCATCTGACCTGATATTCAAAGCAATTTTGAAAAATAATAATAAAGGGGACAAAGACTGCCAGATGTTAAATAGTCTTAAAACAATATAGAAAGAAGACAGATCAATAGAATAGAGTAAAAGTTCAGGGAAAACATGATTTGATTTAGAAAATAAGAACAATTTTCGAAATTCTTTAAAGACATTTTAAAAAGTTAAAAGTGGAACAGCTAATGCAGATGAAATTCTAAAAGAAAATAATAAGCTTAAAGTTGAAACTCATCTTTAGAAAATAGACTTCAACAATAAAACCATGGCCTGGTTCTTTTCAAAGAACAGAATTCTGGCAAAACAAAGAAAGCTATAAAGAAGCAAGTTTAGGAAAGAGAGAGAGAGCCAAGATACAAAAGTAATTCTTTAAATTATGAGAGAAAACCATTGCAACCTTATTTGTAAATGTGAAAATCTAGGGTGGGGGGAGGCTGATGCTTTTCTAGAAAGTATTAATTGTTAAAATTGATACAAGAGTTTGACATTTTTAATAGATCACTAACCATAGATAAAATACAAAAGGGAATAAAAAATCTACCTGACAAAATTATAGAAGACTTAGATGGAAATGGCAACCCACTCTAGTATCCATGGACAGAGAAGCCCAGCAGGCTACAGTCACGGGGGCACAAAAGAGTCGGACGTGACTAAACGACAGACAGCTTTAGAGACCAATTCTGTCAGACCTTCAAGAAACAGATAATGCCTCTGTAGTTTAAAACTTTTTCAGAACTATAAGAAATGCTGGAAGATTTGTCAGCCCTAGATATGAGGCTAAGCAAAGACAAAAACCAGATAAGGTTAGCAGCAGCAAACTACAGACCAAAGGCCAAAGACAAAAACGAGAGTAGAAATTAATAAAATAGAAAACATAGAAAAAGAAGATCTATTAAAAATGTGACAAAGCTAGGCCCACATCCTCCCAGTTTTGCCACATTCCTTTTTTAAAAATCAGAAATCTCTAATTTTTAATATATTTCCCAATTTTTTAATATTGACAATTCAAATCTTTTCAAAATATTATGTAAGTCAAATGAAATACATCTATGTCCTATAACTAGTTTTAAATCTCTGCTAGGCCAATCTGACTTATAAATATAGACACAGAAATCCTAAATAAAATAATAGCAAATCAAATCCAGCAGTAAATTCATGATTCATTCAAATGGTATTTATTCTAGGAACACAAAGATGGCTCAAATGTAATGAACATATTAGTGCTGCTGCTGCTAAGTCACTTCAGTCGTGTCCGACTCTGTGTGACCCCATAGACGGCAGCCCACCAGGCTCCCCGTCCCTGGGATTCTCCAGGCAAGAACACTGGAGTGGGTTGCCATTTCATTCTCCAATGTAGGAAAGTGAAAAGTGAAAGTGAAGTCACTCAGTCATGTCCGACTCCTAGCAACTCCATGGACTGCAGCCCACCAGGCTCTTCCGTCCATGGGATTCTCCAGGCAAGAGTACTGGAGTGGGGTGCCATTACCTTCTCTGACATATTAGTGCAGGGGTTGGCAAACTATGCCTACGGGCCAGATCTGGCCAGCCAACCTGCTTTTGCATAGCAGGTAAGCTAAGAATGGATTTTAAAGCTTTTAATGATTGAAAAAGATTAAAAAAAAAAAAAAAGTTTTTCTATGGCCATAAAAAGTTCAAATTTTAAAATTAAAAACTGAGTTTAGGACTTCCCTGGTAGTCCAGTGGTTAAGAACCCACATTCCAACGCAGGGAACTCGGGTTCGATCCCTGGTCTGGGAACTAAGATTCCAGATGCCACGGGGCCACCAGAGAATAAGCCCATGTGCAGCAACGAAGATCCTGTGTGCCACAACTAAGACCCAACACAGCAAATAAATAAATAATTTTTAATGAATTTAAGATATTTACAAAATATATGGCAAATATGTATATAGGTACGAAGTAGTCTCACAAATCAGTAAGAAAAAAATGTATCAAAGAATATGAATAATCATTGCACAGGAGAGAAAGTATAATTGACTAATATATAAATGCTGCTGCTGCTGAGTCTCGTCAGTCGTGTCCGACTCTGTGCGACCCCATAGACGGCAGCCCACCAGGCTCCCCGTCCCTGGGATTCTCCAGGCAAGAACACTGGAGTGGGTTGCCATTTCCTTCTCCAGTGCATGAAAGTGAAAAGTGAAAGTGAAGTCACTCAGTCGAGTCCGACTTGTAGCGACCCCATAGACTGCAGCCTACCAGGCTCCTCCATCCATGGGATTTTCTAGGCAAGAGCACTGGAGTGGGGTGCCATTGCCTTCTCCGAATATATAAATACTAGTAACCAAAAAAAGAAAAAAGATCATCCCACCATTTGCCTTCAGGAAGTTCAAGCCTTTGTATTTATAGATGAGACAACTAAGTTTCAGAGTTGTTAAATGAATCAGGTTGCTAGGGTAGTAAATAAACAGTGGAAGAATAAGAGTCCAGCCAAAGAACCATTATAGAATGTCATCATTCACAGTAATCTTCCTGCTCAGAGTGATGAGGCTGCAAACTAGTAGGTCTAAGACCCCCATGGCTTCTGACACATTAAGAATCAATTCAACAAATGTTTGCTAAGCTAATAAGCACCTGTGTTGTGTCAAGCCTTATGCTGATCACTGAGCATACAGAAGTGAACAAGATGGAGTTTAAAATCTGATGGAAGACTGGATGAGTGTTACAACAGAGGAAACAGGGTAACGTGAAGAAACACGGATTAATATCTCACGTAGCCTGGGCAGCTGGACAAACCAGGATGAGAAAGCAAGTCAGAGAAGACTTCTCAAAGAAAGTGAGACCCAAAGGACGATTTAGCCAAGCTAAGGAGATGAAGGAAGGGTTACAGGTAAAGACAGCAAAACACTCAAGGACCAGAAAGTGAGAGAAGCTCACGAATTTGAGGAACAGAGCAATGGATATATAGCAGGGAACTTGGCGTGTGATGAAGGAAGTAATACACAAGAAGATAAACATCTTACAGGGCTTCAGGTATTATTAAAAGGAGCTCAGGCTCCTAAATGTAGGACAGGCACTGAAAGATTTTAAGTAAGGTCCCAACAGGTTTTGTGCTTTAGAAAAATCATTCTGGCTAGAGTGTCAAAAGTGGATTGGGAAGATGGAGGGGTGGCATGAGGGTTGGAATCAGAAGTGTTATTAGGCAAAGTCTTTTCCAGTGACCCAGCTTTAAAAAAAAAAACTAGTGCAGTAACAGTAGGGCTTATTGTTGTTGTTCAGTCGCTAAGTCACGTCCTACTCTTTGTGACCCCACAGAGTGCAGCATGCCAGACTTCTGTCCTCCACTGTCTCCTGGAGTTTGCTCAAATTTATGTCCATTGAATCAGTTATGCTATCTAACCATCTCATCCTCTGCCACCCTCTTCTTTTGCTTTCAGTCTTTCCCAGCATCAGGGTCTTTTCCAATGTCAGCTCTTCACTTCATGTGGGCTGAAGTATTGGAACTTCAGCATCAGTCCTTCCAATGAACATTCAGGACTGATTTTCTTTCAGTTCAGTTCAGTTCAGTTGCTCAGTTGTGTCTGACTCTTTGCGACATCATGGACTATAGCATACCAGGCTTCCCTGTCCATCACCAACTCTCAGAGTTTGCTCAAACTCATGTCCACCGAGTTGGTACTGCCATCCAACCATCTCATCCTCTATCATCCCCTTCTCCTCCTGCCTTCAGTCTTTCCCAGCATCAGGGTCTTTTCCAATGAGTCAGTTCTTCCCATCAGATGGCCAAAGTATTGGAGTTTCAGCTTCAGCATCAGTCCTTCCAATGAATATTCAGGATTGATTTCCTTTAGGATTGACTGGTTTGATCTCCTTGCAGTCCAAGGGACTCTCAAGAGTCTTCTCCAACACCACAGTCCAAAAGCATCAATTCTTTGGTGCTCAGCCTTCTTTATGGGCCAACTCTCACATCCATACATGACTACTGGAAAAACCATAGCTTTGACTATATGGACCTTTGTCAGCAAAGTGATATCTCTGCTTTTTTAATATGCTATCTAGGTTTGTCATAGCTTTCCTTCCAAGGAGCAAGTGTCTTTTAATTTCAAGGCTGCAGTCACTGTCCACAGTAATTTTGGAGCCTAAAAAAATAAAATCTGTCCCTGCTTTCACTTTTTCCCCTTCTATTTGTCATAAAGTGATGGATGGAAAAAGGCAGAATCAACAGGACTTGGTGGTTGATTGAAAGGTAAGAGAAGAGAAATTCTGACCTGAGAAATTAGCTTGGTTCAGAAGTACAATTTACAGAGATGGAGAACATGAGAGCAACTCTGAGCCTGCTAAGGTCAAGTTACCGACTTGCTGTCCAAGCAAAGATGCCAAGTGAACGGTTGAATACACTGGATATAAATTCAGGAGAAAATAACTTAGGCTGAAAATATAGATTTAGGAATTCCCAATGAAGCCATGGTATGGATAAAAGAGCCCAAAGAGAATGTTTATTGTGAGAAGAGGGTTCAGAAAAGAACTGAGAAGAATATCAACTGAAAAGACAGGCAGAGGAAGAAAGGCTAGACAGGGAAAAGGTAAGCCAGGCAGTGTATTAAGAAAAGATAATAGTCAACAATCTCAAACACTGTTGAGAGGTCAAGGAGGTTAGTAACTGAGAAGTGTCCATTGGATTCAGCAACAAGACAATTGCTGTTGACCTTCCATCCCAGAATAAAATGCCGGGAGGCAACAGCTCCACATGAATGAAACTGTACCAAATTCACTCCAAAAGGAAAAATACCCTGGGCTCAAAGCCAGAGAATATTCTTGGGTCAGGTTTTTTCTTCTTCTAAATTTAACCAGCTGGAATGTTTTGTTAAGTGGTATTTTTTCACCCTTGAAATGCAGGATTTATCTTTTAAAAGCATGTCTGTAATTCATCTTCAAGGTAAAACACAATGGTTTTCTATGGGAGCAGGTGCTGGTTGCTGTAAATACCACTGAGAAATTTTAATTTGCCTCAGGTATAGAAGCCTTTGGTGACCCAAATACACAAACAGGGTCTAAGTAGGAACCAAGTTTTAAAAAAAAAAAGCTTCAGGATTTCAACTAAGTTGAGAGATATTGTTTCAAAATAGAAGAGAACAAAACCTTCACTGCCAAAGGAATGAAAAATAGTGAGTTCAGTGCAATAAAAAGAGCCAAGGACTTGACAGAAAAGCAGAGTCCCCTGTCTCTCCTAGAATGCCTCAGTTTCCTTGTGGTTCTGTTGGAATCCCTTTCAGCCTCTTCAAGAAGCACCCCTTTTCCTGACCTGAGGATAAGCAGCTTGGCTTAGCACAGCCATGGGCTCCAGAGGCCCTCAAAAAGTTTTGCAAACTTAAACAATAAAAACTTCTGCCTCCCACCAAGACAGAGTAACATCTTGGGATTGGATCCAGTTTGGGGAGTGGATTTTCCCTCTCACCTGAAACAACTGAAAGATGAGACAAAATACATGAAACAACAGTTTTCAAGACCTTGGACATCAAGCAACAAAGGATGGCGATCCCCGAGAAACACAACCAACACGGTGAGCCCCTTGATTGCCCCAGCTGCCTGGAGAGATCAACTTCAGACCCTGTGCTGAGGAGGTCAGGAGACCAAGGCAGCTAGAGTTCACAGGACAGAGCATCAGAGAGGAAACAGCTGCACAGAGAGCTTCAGAGATCTCCTTTCAAATCTTCAGCTAAGTGCTGATGAGCTCATAGACATTAGGAAAGTACCCTGAGGCTGGGGAAAGAACCACCCAAAAGGATTAGAGTTAATAATCTTTCCCAGGCTCTCACAGGACCAGGGCCAGTTCTTAGTCTCATCAGCCAGACTGGAAAAACCTTCTAATTCCTGGGGGCATTGGGTAGATACTCAGAAGGGTTTTACCTCAGTTGTGGGGAATTATTAGCCCTAAACTAAATGATGCTCTGTTCTCATCTAAGAGAACTTAAAAGCAAGAGCCAAAGAGATCAAAAACTTCCTAAGTAATATAACTGCATCCCAGAACAAACTCAAGAATACTTATAAGAATACAAAAATATCCAACATTCAACAAGGCAAAATTCAGTGTCTAGTATCCAATAAAAGTTACTAGGAATGCAAAGAAAAAGGAAAATGTGACCCATAATGAGAAAAATCAATAGAAACCAGTCCAGAAATGACACAGATTATAGAATTAGTAGACAGCACATTAAAATAGTTATAACAACTGTATATTTTTATGTTCAAGAAACACTTTCAGAGCATGTTAAGTAGAGTTATGGAAGATGCAAAAAAAAAGACCAAATATCTAAAGGTAAAAAATATATCTGGGGTTAATATATATATATGATGAGATTAACAGTGGATTAATGTAGAAAAAAGAAAAAGATTAGTGAGCTTGAAGGCATAGTCATAGAAGCCATTCAAAATGAAACACAAAGAGAAAAAAAAAAGAACATCAGTGAACTGCAGGACAACTTCCAGCAGTAGGAGATAAAAGTTATATTTGAAGCAATAATGGCTGGAAATTTCCCAAATTTGTTGAAAACTGTAAATGCACATGGGTTTCCCAAGTGGTACAGTGGTGAAGAGTCCAGCTGCCAATGCAGGAGATGTGGAGTCAATCCCTGGGTCAGGAAGATCCCCTGGAGAAGGACATGGCAACCCACTCCAGGATCCTTGCCTAGAAAATCCCATGGACGAGGGGCCTGGTGGGGTCGCTAAAAGTAGGACATGAATGAGTGACTGAGCACACACACATACACGCATAAAGCCACAAACCCAAGAAGCTCAGTGAACCGCAAGCAGAAGAAACATGAAGAAACCTATGTCAAAGCACGTCATAAGCAAGTTGTTTTAAAACCACTGACAAAGAGAAAAATCTCGAAAGCAGCCAGAAAAAACACATACACACGCATTATATACAGAGGAACAAAGACAGGCACAATACTGGACTTAGAAATAGGTGCCAGAAGACAATGAAGCAACAACTTTAAAGAAAAACAACTGTCAACCTAGAATTCTTTACCCAGCAAAAATTTCTTTTTACAATGAAGGTGAAAAAAAAAGATTTTCTCAGACTTACAAAAGCTGATTGAATTTAACCACAAACCTGTACTACAAGAGAGATGCTAAAGTCTTAAGGAAGGAGAACAACACCACCATATGGAAGTCTTGATCTACAAAAGGAATGAAGAGAACACCAGAAATGGTAACTATATGGGTACATAAAAAAAGAGAGTTTTTTTTCTTATTATTTAAATCTCTTGAAAAGAACAATCTAAGTAGGACAAGGAGCCATTAACTAAAAAAAAAAAAAACACCCAGAGCTCTCTGGAATTTATCCTGGAATAAATTGTTATATGGTGCCTTGTCTAAATTCTGATGAGGTAATTGCAAGAAGTAAACTCCAGGGAAGCTATTAGCAAGTTCACATTTGCAGTCATGTGGGAATGTGGATTCTACTTATGGAAGAAAATAATATGGATATGTTTAGTGCAAAATGCAGCAACCACAGCCGAGATCTGTGGCTCAGCTGGATTACACTCAAGCTTGAATATAAAGTTTATGTAGACCAAAGCCTTTTTCGGAATCAGTGTATTGTGATGGCGATGTGTCTGCAGTGGACAGTAACTGGTCATACCGGGACAGAGGTCATGGCATCCAGGGATCCCAATCATTCTCCAGAGGAATTTCCTAGGGAACTAGGGGATATATGTAGGTTGGTTTCACTGGAGCTTTAATAGCAGCGGCATGTATTCCTTTTGCTTCCAGATTCTTACCATTCACTCTTGGACCGCTTTTTCTGCTTCTACCACTTATTGAAACTGTTCGCTCAGAGGTCACCATTGACTTCCTTACTGTGAATATCACTTGCCTCATCTCAGTCCTCATCCCCTTGCCTTAGCTCTCCTCTCACTTCTCTGAAAATTCCTCTATTTTATGACTTTTCCTGACTCCAAGGGAGACTATGCTACCCAGCTATGCCCTTCAGTCTCCCTCCTTCCTCAATAGTCTCCTGCTCTGAGCTCTCATCCACTCCTATTTCACTCTCAGCTACCTGTTCTAATGATGACACCCTGATCTCTCTCCAACACCAGGGCCCTGGGCCACCTCTGCTCTCTCTAACCAGCAATTTCCCTTCCTCTTTGCACCCACCCCCTTCTTTCAATGGCTCACCTGGACTGTGGCCCTAAGTGTCTGCTTTTGCATCTTTCTACCCAACTATTCTGTAATGCAGTGACTGAGATAGGTCTTCTTAGTAGCTGCTACTGCTCAGCCTAGTGTCTGGCACACATTTTAAAGAGCCAAATTTTGCCAGAGAATTCAAATCTAATCAGCATATAAAGCATAGACTATGAATAGTCAAAATTACCCTCGAATAAGCCCTTAGTCATCCATAAAATGCACATGGTATTGTAAATCAAAAGGGGAAGGCAAATTCACTTTCCCCATCTCGCACTCCCTCTGAGAAGTATTTTTCTGAGTGCAGAGCCACAATAGCCCCCACCAGCTGCGTATATTCTCACTGTCACTCCCTCCCACTTGTGTTTTATTTTTTGGCCCCGCACAAAATTTCTGTAAGTGAAAAGCATGGATGGCAAGAACTCCATTGTAAAGGTCTGATGGACAAATTCCTTTCTTTCTCCTTAAACTGGTTCTTGCTTTTAACTTCACACTTTCTAATAATGACAGCCCCTCACTGAATCAGACTGAAAATTCTTTGACTCTTCCCTCTCCCTCATTCTTTTCTTTCCACTTTCCAGCTTCTTCTTAATCCTTCTTCTGCACAGCATCCCTTTGTCTCCCTTCTTATTGCCACCTACATGATCCAGGCCCTGGTCACCTTGCATCTTGACTTCTATAACAGCCTCCTAATAGGTCTCACTGGTCTCTCTACAATTTATGTTTCACTGCCATTATATTAACCATTTCTAAACTTTAGAATTTTAAAATGTTAGAATCTAAAGCCCTAATTTAGTCTTATTGCTCCTCTGTTCAAAAGCCATCAGGGCCATCAGCTAGAGTCCACTCTCTCCAGGCTGAACTGTCTGGGCACAGGCTATCTCCAGTCCTACTTCCCACTCTTGCCAGATGGGAACACTACTCCCCTTGCCTACCCTCCAAACTTTTCTCACTTTCCTCCACTCAAAGGCCACCTCCACAAACATCTCCATTTACCAAGACTCAGCCTCAGATGGCAGCGCCCAAGGTACCCCTTCCTTCTTACCACTATAGCTCCTTCTTTGCACCTCTCAGCTCACACTGCTGCATTATATGGACCCCCAAAAGGAAGGAGATATGTCACCATGTTCTTTTTACTCATTCATTCATTCAGCATATATTACTGAGCACTTACAATGTGCCAGGCACAATCAGGTACTAAAGACACGTGGTGAAGACAGATGCCAGTCTCGGGACTGATCATCTGGCCGTGGAGGGTGACAATGGACAGGCTGTGAACCTCACAGAGGCTATGAGAGGAAAAGAGAAAGAGTGGGACCTCACCATGACAGTGATCAGAAAAAGCTCCCCCAAAGAACAACAGAAGCTGAGATCTGAAGAAGGAGTAGAAAGTCGCCAGGCAGAAGGAGGAAGGAAAGAATTTTATAGGTTGAAGGAAAAGTATGGGGGGAGAAAAAGTCTGAAGGTAAGAGAGAACAGGGCTTATTACAAGAACCAAAAAGAAAAACCATGGCTAGAGCACATAGAACAAGGTGACAGTCAGGGGGAGGGAATTCCCTGGTGGTCCAGTGGTTAGGAATCTGCCTTCCAATCCAGGGGACGCTGGTTCTATCCCTGGTCAGGGAACTAAGATCCCACATGCCACAGGGCAAATAAGTCCATGCTCCACAGCTAGAGAAGCCTTCATGCCTCCACTACAGAGCCCTTGTGCTACGACTTCCAAACCATCATGCTACACCTAGAAAGAAGCCTGCATGCCGCAAGCCAGACCAGTCAGGGGGAATTGGGATGGAGGGAGACAAGTAGGGCGTAGCTGGGTCACAGCCTATTTTGTAAGGCAAAAGAGGCTGGGTTTGACCCTGAGGGCAAGGGAGAGTTTTCAGCAAAGGAGTAACATAACCATATCTGCACACTGGACAGATGGGAAAAATAGATGCGAGGGGTAAAGATTAGGGACGGATGCAATGACCCACATGAAAGAAGATGGAGGCCAGGGCTAGGGTGAGAGCAGAAGAAACAGAGAGGAGCACGGATGTGGATGCTACGGCTGGTAGGATTGTGATTAACTGAACTCAAAGGAGCCACGATAGGAAAAGGTCAGAGATGGTCGCACAGTCTAGATGAGCGCTCTGTACATCAGAGTTGTTCAGTGACTATTTGTGGACTGAACGAATGAACAATAAATAAATTACAGAATAAACAATTTACCACTGAATGACAGGCAGAGAAGAGGACATTATTTTTGGAGATCCTTTCCAAGACAGAGCCATCATTAGAAGCAATACAGAAGGAAAAAATTCAAATTTGTTGGCTTACAACCCCCTAGATTATAAAGGGATAAATTCTTTTCCTCATCAAGAGAAATTTAGGAAACACAAAGCAATTAGAAGAGCCTCAGATCACTTTTGATGTTTCTACCTTCCCAATGCTGCCTAGCTGAGTCTCTGCTCAATTGATAATCCATCAGGATCACCAATAGCCCCCAACTTCTCCAAATCCTAGGCCCCTGTGCATGTTCCAGGATTTTCCACACTCTTGAAATGGTTCTTCCAATGACAATCTAAATGGTTCAAAAGCTTTATTTATTTATTGAGTGCCCAATACATGAACTATAAGCTAGGCTATAAGCATGACAACAGACACAGTCCCATCCCTCCTGGAGTTGCCAGTCCCCTTGAACGTTTCAATCAGATCGCTATGTAAACGATAAAATATGGCTTTCCCTCCATATATTCACAAAGAAGTCTCTTTGTATACACACGGTCTCAGAAATAACCGGAGGCCTCCAGTCCGCAGAAGAGTATCATTTTCATAAGGTGATATCGCCACCTAGTGGTCAAAAACAACTTTACCATTTGATCCAGTAAAATTTCTAGCTTTATTCCTGAGAAGGACTCTCCAAGTCTCTAGAACATTCCCTTTCTCTGTCAAGATAATATAGGGGTTGATTCTCTAACATATAATAAGTACTTAATATTTTTAATTAAATGTATAAACAGGAGAGCAAATGAATTTCATACCTTTGTACGTTATGGCAGTTGAAAATTTACACATTTTTTTCCCCTAATTCTTCTAGATTCCAAAGAACCTCTGAACATTTCTATCTAAAAGCCAGATGCATGTCTGTCCTTAATTCAGCAAACAACTCCTTTAGGTGTGTGTGAATAAACTGATATTTTAAAAGTCATTGCCACCATGAATGAAATCCTGACTCCAAAGGAAGCACTCTGTTATCCAAAATCAATGAAGAACAGAGTCTGTTACCCCAGATGTCAGGACCAATGGAAAAACAAAAGATTGTTCTACAAGGAGGAGAGCATGGGCAGAGAATGTCGAAAGATGCTTTCACTGACTCTCTACACACAGGTCAAACTGAGCCGAGTGTCACTGGAAGGTATGCTCAGAAAACCAAGGTGACTCAAAGTGGCCTATCCCTAGTAGAGATCACAAAGAAAGTAGAAAAGAACAAAAGAAATCAGAATCTAGTTTCTTAGGAACTCAAAGCTCCAGGACACCAGTCTAACAGGCCAAGGCTCAGGTCCTCTTGTCTGAAGTGAAAGTTGCTCAGTCCGACTCCGCGACCCCTTGGACTGTACAGTCCATGGAATTCTCCAGGCCAGAATACTGGAGTGGGTAGCCTTTCCCTTCTCCAGGGGATCTTCTCAACCCAGGGATTGAACCCAGGTCTCTCACATAGCAGGCAGATTCTTTACCATCTGAGCCACCAGGGAAGCCTACTTAAGTACATAAAGTGGATCTCCAACTGATCCTGGAGCCTCCTGGCTGTTAGGCCTTGAGTCTCCTGATGCCTGCAGCCCACATGGCAGGAAAACGGCAGTTAGCAACAGTTACCTGGCTCCTCCTCTCTCAGAACATGGAGAGGCTGAAGCAAAGGCTTCGGGAGGGCTCCTTGCCATCAGTCAGTTCTTTTCTACACGGCCTCATCCTTCCTGTCTGATTAAGATTGTCGTCTGTGCATAAAGAGAGGGAACCAGAGAGGCATCAGAACACAGTGGACTGAAGAGCAAGGACTCGGGTTCTAAGCCCAACCCCCTTCACTTGCCGGCCTTGGATGTCTGAAAAATTACTTAACCTCGCCAGCAAGACCAGCAGGTACTATTGCGCAGGTGGTGGGCCAACTCAGGGGTGTTGCTCAAATGGTAATCACCATAGATTTGTTTATCCATTGAAATAAGTTTTTAGCAAATAGTTTGTAAAGTGTCTTGAAGGGTCCCTTTCTCTAACTCACCCAAAGGTCCCCAAATGGCCTAGCATCAGCCCTGTATTCTGAGCTTCAGTTTCCTAAACCATAAAACGGAGACAATCCCCTCTATCTATAGAGTTGGCCAGAGAACCAATCAAAATAGTGGATATGAAGCACCTTAAAAACTGTAATGTGCTCCGTAGGCTATACTTCTCTATATTCATTTTGTGATTATCCAAATTTGAGGGATTGGCATAACAAAGATGAAACAAGTTTCAGCCTACAATAATTTTTTCTCTCTTTGAAAAGAGAAGCAAAGGCCAGTGTTCAGATAACAATTATTTTCTCACTCAAAATATGTCACAATTCAAAAGGTAACTTTGTATTAACTATCAGGACTTTAATGTGGGAGTTGCTTTACTAAGTAAGCAAAGTAGTTGAATTTGTTTTGAAAGAGTTAGACCTTCTCTGAGTCTTCAGATAAAATGAGTGATTTAAAGCTAAGCCTTGTGCAACCTCAAGCCCCCTACTGACCACTGGAAATGGGGTTTTCTCAGGAAGACAGTTCTGAAGGTAGGCTAAGGAAGAAGTGGCAAGATTTATAAATTTTTAAGTTAGCCCACAGAAGTCACTCTGCAAAGCAACGTATATTTGAGGAAAAAAATTTCAGAAAAACAGTCCACATGATGCCTCTTGGCTTCTTCTTACTGTGAAGATTCAGCTAAGAATAGTTCAGTCTAGTAACACAAATGAGGTCATATAATTTTGAGTTGTCTTGAAAAAGATGAAGAATGGATAGGCAGCAGTTTCAGCTTTCTAATTTGGTCTGTTTTGAGACAATGTTAAAAAAGGAGTCGAATATTTAATCTGCCTTTCTTGGCTGAACTGTATTTAGGGTAACCAAATAATTGATGAGGGGTAAGTTTCTCTTTATAAAAAAAAATTTCTCAGGCCCAGTTTAGAGTTCCACTTCTGGCCTCACAGTACAAGGAGCTCCACAAAAAGCTCTCCAGTGAAACTAATGAAAATTATTTTGATTTGTTTAAGTCTCTGGAAATGGCTCTAAGAGCATACAACAAATGAAGAAACAGTTGTTCAAGAAAACCTACTGAAGGAAAGTCACACAGCTCAAAATAGCCTGGAGTTAAAACTCCCCTCCAGGCCCTCCCCACCGTTCCATGCAAAACAAAGAACACTCTCACCAGAAGAAAAATGGATATTAAGGTTGATTATGCCCAGCTCCCAGCTGGTCCAGCTTCTGGCCCATCTCCAAAAGTCCTTGCCCCAGCCATTTAAGAGATAACTACTCCGAACAACCTTGGAGAAGAACAGATCCCCTTAAGACAGTAACTTTTCACATACGTGCCTAAATATACTTACTCTTTTCTTAGGTTAGTGCAGCAGCTCGCTAATCTGACTGCTGCCCCTTCTCGCCTCATTAAAGGTGATCTGTTCTGTAAAGTGCCAGTCTCGTTCTTTTTCTGAACCTCGCGTTCTCTAACTCCCTTACCTTACATCTACAAAACCTCGGTGAGAACTGCAAGAGTCTATGGTATGTGAAGGGAAGAGCCTTTCCCCACCCACTCCTTTCCCCCCACTTCAATGAGATGACTCTCCTCCAGACTGCTGCAGCCCAAGGACACAGGGCTCCCTCCCTCCCTAGTTCTACATCCGAGGGCTACTTTGCAGGAAGAACAGAATGTCATCCTTTCTCATCCTGCCCCTACCTGTTGCAGAGACTAAGCTCTGGTGAGTACAGCCTATAGATGGAATCTCTCTTCCTCCATCCAGCCCCTAATTATGGGGAGGAAGCTCGAGCTCAGGAGCAGAACTGCTGAGAATACTGGGGCCCCACCTGCTCTTACCGAAACTCATGGGCGTGGGGCCCAGGCTTTTATAACTCAAACCTAAGACTCTGGGTCCCTGAGAGTTTCAATAATTTTACCTAATTCTTTTACATAATTTGGAAATTTTTCTGTATTAAAAAAGTTTAAGGATGAAAATATTGTACAAAATCCTTGCAAAAACCAAGCACAGGGGACCCCGAGACTCTGAAATTTTGAGTCTTTACAAGCATTACTGAAATTTTCCTGCAGACTCAGTAACTCGGGAACTGGATCCTTGGACTCTTTTATGTCAGTCCAAGTCCCCTACCACATGAATAGAAATACGACACATAACAATGAATGTTATTTGACAGATGCAGATGTTATCCTCAAGACAAACCATTTCCAGAGAATAAAAGGAAAAGCAACACGTTAGGGGTTTCCACAGCCCAAATTCATCTTCCTATAACTAGAAACCTTTCAGCGTTTCAGCGAGGAGATAAAAGTGACCCAGAAACAGAGAAACGTGTCTATTGATAAGCAGCGGCTGTGTTTAATCATTAAAATTACCCTGGGCCCTAAAGGGAGAGAAACAATCCAAGTTAGAAAGGGCTTTTTCTCTCTCTCATTTATTTCAGAAGCAAGTAGAAGCAAATGAAGAAAACAGAATCCCTAAGGTCAGACCCTAGCAAGGGCTCCAGGGAGTCGAAGTCCCCGCTCCTTCCTGCCCTCATGTCCAAGGCCGCTGTGCTTGGGAGCCCGAGCATCCTTCTGCCTACACCTCGGACACTTCACTCTGTGCCCCAGAGGGGTGGGTCTCCTCGTCCTCTTCATCTGTGGCCTGAAGAATCCTCAGCAGTTTGAGCTCCGGGTTCCAGCTAATGCTAGAAGCACTCTTTGGGGACCTCATTTGGTCTTCCAGCAAAATCTCCATCTGAGTCTTGATGTCCTTCTTAGTGTATTCTATTTGGGATAATTTGGGACCTAAAAAAAGACCCAGCCATCAACTGCACCTGTAGCCTTCTCCCAATTAACTATGAAAAATGGAAGACAGAAAAGGAAGGGCTGGGGAGTCTGGAGGACTCTTCTGATGTATGAGGGTTGTGCCCTCCAGGGAAGTGAACCATCCTGATCAACAGGGTTCTGCTCCCCCTGTCCTCAAGACACTTTCTAAGGTTCCTCCACCCTAGACTCTTACTCTTCTTACTGCGGGAGGAGTCCAGGGATTTCTTAGCAACGTTTGTCTGTGGTCTCTCTGTGGAATCCTGAAATTCAAAAGTGTAAAGAAACTTGAGTCAGGATTTAGGAAACAAAGGGTTTTTCTAAATGATGCTTTCCTTGGAGAAATTAACGTCTAAGACAGGACAAAATGCCACCATCTGACACTGAAGAGAGAAGCTGTGTCACGGGTTCTTCTGCCTTGCAGGCTGACCACGTGAAGCCAGAATGCAGTTTTCCCCAGTCCCAGCAGTTAACTAAGGGTAAACTGCCTCCAAAGGCGTGTGTATGTATTAGTCACTCCGTCATGTCCCACTGTTTGCAATCCCATGGACTGTAGCCCGCCAGGCTTCTCTGTCCATAGGATTCTCCAGGCAGGAATACTAGAGTGGGATCCTCCAAGGGATCTTTCCAACCCAGGTATCAAACCTGGGCAGCTGCCAGCAATTCTTCCCATTCCTATAAGCACATGCTGTTCTTACCATTATGCTGCTGCTGCTGCTGCTAAGTTGCTTCAGTCGTGTCCGACTCTGTGCGACCCCATAGACGGCAGCCCACCAGGCTCCGCCGTCCCGGGGATTCTCCAGGCAAGAACACTGGAGTGGGTTGCCATTTCCTTCTCCAATGCTTGAAAGTGAAAAGTGATCATCATGAGACAGAGTCAATTTCCTCTCCTCTCGAATCTGAACTGGACTTGGATTTTTTTTTTTTAACAAATAAAATGTGGCAGAAGTGACATGGTTCCAGTTCCAGGCCCATCCCTAGGAAAGTGCCTTCCTGAGATTACTTCTTGGCTGTCAAGAAACCCAGACTAGACATGTGGAGAGGCCTCATAAAAGAGAACTAAAGACAATTTGGCCAAGAGCCCCAGCCCAGCCTCCAGCTGAATGCAGCTGCATAAGTGACCTTAGGCAAGACCAGAAAATTATCCAATCAACCCACAGAATCATGAGAAATAACAAACCACTGTGGTCCCACTTTGGGTGGTTTGTTATACAATAATAGACAACTAAGGGCTTCCCGGGTGGCCCTAGTGGCAAAGAACCTTCCTGCCACTGCAGGAGGCCTAAGAGACGTGGATTCAATCCCTGTCTGGGTCGGGAAGATCCCCTGAAGCAAGGCATGGCAACCCACTCCAGTACTGTTGCCTGGAGAATCCCCATGGACAGAGGAGCCTGGCAGGCTACAATCCACAGCGTCATGGAGTCGGACACGACCCAAGTGTCAGCATGCACACCACAGCCAACTGAAATAGGGCCCTAGCAGGATGTCCCTCATACACTCTCACCTGTTTCAAGGTGGGGCCTTCTGTCTTCATCTGCTGCTGCTGCTTTTTGTTGCTTTCCTGACCTCGTAGAGTTTTGCGACCTAGCGACCACAAGATCAATTCAAGTCTCTTATTGGTATTCCACATCCCATTGCTGGGCTTCTAGTTGACCCCTAGTCTACAGGTGACTCCCCAGCCAGGACCTTAGAGGCAGGTCAAAGGGAATGAAGCCCTCTTAAGTTCTATTCGTGATTCTGTTCGCCTGGGACTGTGACCACATCTTTCATAGAATTAGTGAGTAAGGTAAACTGTGTGTTAAAAGATCCAGGATTCCTCAGAAAAACCTAAGGGGCAAGCACCTGTATGTCAGTATAGCAAAAGAACTCCTAGGTCTATCTGTTCAGTTTACGAATCCTGTTCTTACTTTCTTGTGCCATCCCTAAGTTACCTCTATTGACTTATGAAAATGAAGATCCTCCCACCCCCCAATTTCTAGATCTATGACTCTTTTGTGTCAGATCTTTCCCCCAACTAGTCACGAAATCCACTAGTTCTTTCCCTTCTGTTTCTCTTCCTTTAAATGCGCAATTCTTCCAAGCTACCACCAGCGGTATGAGGCTAAAAGGGACAGGCAAACAAGGAAGTCCCTTGCTCCACAGTTGTGCTGGCTCCCTGTCAGCACTGATTCACACCTTAGTTACACTCTGGGGCATTCTGAAAACCACCCAGGCCTGGACCCAACACCATACACTCCGATTTTAATAGGTCTAGGGTGTAACACGGGTGTTAGGGTTTTGAAAGCTCCTCAGTTGATCTCAGGGTGCTGTCAAAGCAGATCACCACTGCCCACCACTGAGGATAAAGATCAAACATCTCAGCAGGCCATGTCGTCAGCCTGATCCACCTCTCTCCCTTAAATACCCAACCCCACAGCCACAGCAGACTGCTCAGTGCTCCCTGCAGCTATGCTCCTCCAAGACACGTTCACCCAACCCATCCCTGGTCCAGGAATTCTCTTCCGTACCCGGGAAACTCTCACAAATATCCAGGATCCAGTGCAAAAATCACCTCTTCCACGAGGCCTTTCTCAACTCAGAGAGGACAAGCCACTGTTCTAACCATATAATTCAAAAGGGAGCCCCAGTCACCCAAGCAAAGCTGCTCCTACTGGAGGCACCAGGAAGAGGAACAAGGCACCAGAATGAAACTCAGGGGAGCTATCATCGCCCTGGATAGCGGGCTAACCTTGAACAAAAGCCTCTGCGCTGGGCCCAGCCCCAGTGCTGTCTACCTCCCGTGTGAAGGTCAGGAGGCTTCTTCGATCTCCAGGTTAGAAGACACTTTTAGTATCAGAGAGCAGGATGAGTAGGGAGATAAACCAAGAAAAGCATCCTTCTCAGAAAACACCTCACCCTCATTTTCCCAGTGCTCCAGGGTTGGAGGGTGAATTCTGACGATTAAACAGTTAGTTCCCCATCACAGACAGTGATGTCCAGTCTATTTAGGGCAGAAGAATCTGCCGCAGTTTAGGGGGATTCTTTCTCCTTGCTTCTCATTCTGCACTCAAACTGAGAAACGTCAGAGGGACCGGGGTAAGTATATCCTTCAGCTCAGACCATAATAAGAACTCCAAAAGAGGGAGTCTCTTATCTGTGGCATGAACGCTAGAGGAAAGGGACTACCGGTCAAGAACTAGCCCCCTGCCTCCTGGACAGGGCTGGACCATGAAAGACTCCTGAGACTTCAACATGTGGCTGAGAAGTGGCTGACTCTGCTTCCTTAGAACTCTCCTGGGGCTCTCGTGAGGGGCCCCGGCTCTTCCCTGTCTCACGGGCCAGTGAGCCCTTGAGGCTCTTCTCTTCAATAACCCGGGCTAACTCTTCATCCTCAAACCGCTTCCTTTTCTAAAGTAGGACCTGAGGAGTAAGTGATTCTGACTCATGCTCATGGCCATCTTTCAAATCCCCACGTGAAGCAGACATCTGGCCCAGCTCACTTGCTGAGCAAATATTTGAAGGAAGGCTGGTACATGGTAGACCAGCCAAACCGAAGCATTCCAAGGAGCATTCAAGTGCCTGACAGACATGGATCCTCAAATGCCAAACGTGTTCAGCTTCTCCTGTCCTCAGCTAGGTCCTGGGATTCTGTCACTCCCAAACCCATACATTCTCCTTACCACAGTGTGGGTCACAAACCATGGCACCTGAATGTTTGTGCGAGGTGTTGTGGCTCCCTGGTTCACTCTTGCATCTCCTTTTAGCCTCCTGAAACCCACATGAGGAGGAGGTGAATCAGGACTTTTGAAAGTGAAGAAATCTCTTCCAAAAGGGTTGAAAAGAAGGCTGTTAGTATAACCACACAGGAACTTTGTATCTACAACCAGCAAACAGGGAGAATCCCATCCCTTGTATAACCCCTTCCTGTTCCAGGCTGCACCCACTCGCTCCAACCCCAAGTGGAAGCGTCCAGGCGTCCCGAGCGTCCCTTCGCTGTCACTCTACCTGTTTCCTAGTGGCTGTCTTCACCTTCCTCTGTTGCTGCTGCTGCTGCTTCCTATGACCTGGTGACCAGACAGCCAGCTCAGCCCTCTTCTCCCGGACAGCTCCCACCCTCCCCCTGGGCCGCCTGCTGTGTAGTGAGGCTCCCGGTAGTGAGGCTCTCTCCCCACTGGTCAGGACCAAGCTGGGAGGGGGTGCTTTTTGAAACTGCAGTCTCCTAAGGTCTACAAGTGACCCTGTATGACTGTGGCTGCAAACGTCACTGAGTTGGGACCAAGATCAAATGTAAGAAATGTGGGCAGAGGGGGGATGGTACCTGGAGACCTAGCAGCATCAGAAAACCTACCATCTGTTTTCAGGTTAGAATAGTGTTTCTTCAAATGTTCAGGATATCGCAATGCTGGTTTCTAGAGCAAAAAAAAAAAAAAGGAAGAAGAAGAGAAAAGAAAAAAAGCTCTACTGTAGGTCTTTCTCTTTCCCAAAATGTATCCCCAAATGCCTTTATCCATCGAGTCAATGAGCACTTTTTTGAGAAGCCCAGTGTGTGCAACATTATACCAGGAGCTCGGGAGAGGGGACAGGTGTGGGAAGCCAAGTGCAGAAGAAATAGAGAACGCTGCTCTCCTCCAACCTCTACCTGTACATCCACTTTCACCCACACACAGCCCAGTCCTTCTGTGGCACCTGGATCCAGAGTGGAAGAATAGAAGAGAAAGAAATTAGAAAGCTAAGTCCTCCAGACTTGAGGGCAGGTGAGTTTGGACTTGCACCCAGACATCTTCCTCTGAGGGTCCCTAGCTCTTACTTGTAGGGTGAGGCGGTGTACAGATAGATACATCTTAGCAGAAATGGCACTGTCAGGTCGGCTCTTTTCCAAGGGAGATTTCTTTTTCATCATGGCCAACTGTGTCTGCATCTCTGGATAAAGTATGGTTTTCCCTTTATCCAGCAAGAGGCTGAAGGGGACAGACACAGAGACAGTCAGCAATAGCTTTTCTTGGCTGCGGAGAAAGAGAAGAAAAGGGCCCTATATTTGCAGACATGTCCACCCTGGGCCTTAAAAGGCATGTACCAACAGATGCTCATTCAGTAGCGGCTTCCAGATGCAACTATGGCCATAATGGCTGAGTGGATTAAGTTTACTATATGTCGGGCTCATGTGCTTTACACCACTGAATCCTTACCACACCCCAAGGGCAGGTTTATGATCTTCACTTTGCAAATGAGGAAAATGAAGATTAATAAGGCTAAATAAATTGCAGAAATTCACGAAGGCAATGAATTTCAACACAAAATTCAAAGGTGGTCTTGCTCCAAACCACAGATCCATTCCGTCTTCCGCTTAACCCATAACTCACCTATAAAAAGAACAGTGTGTCTACCCCCCAGTGAAGGTTTAAATGACAGAATATAGGTAGTGTGCTAATTATTAAGCACAGGGCCTGGCAGGTGGTAAGTACTTAAATGGTGGTGATTATCGTCATCATTGCCTATGCGTAAGTCCACAAGTTCAGGGACCAAGTAGGGGGATGGTTTTCTTCCCTCCCTCCCCAGAAAGAGCACACTGCTTAGACGTTTCTTAGCTTCTAGAGAAAAGAGGATGCTCTGGTTCTCCCACAGCTTACAGGACACTCACTCCTTCAGCAGATCCTGAGGCAACACGTCAAACTGCTTCCATGGAGGTAAGGATTCTGAACTTAGTTGCTCATGCAAGTATGCTGGGGTGGGAGGCGGTATCATTATCCCTGGAAGTTCCAACTTGTGTTTCTGGAAGAGGAACAATAGAAAGAACTCCCTGTAGCACTCTCTTCGATGCCACATTGTCCCACCACCGCTCCAGCCTCCCAACACAACGCTGGCGTGGGAAACTCCTTGTTTCCAGACCTACTCCAGCGTCCTTGCCCCCTCTACACGACAACCTGCCACATCTTTACCAATCTGGCTCTTCAACCATATTGTTGAAATCAGATCACACAGGGATTGATGGACTTGTTTCATTATTTCCTCCAAAAGGCTCCGAACAAATATTTATTGGCCAACTATGTGCCAGGCAGAGGGCTAGGGCTAGGAATTCAGCAACGAACAAAATGGGCCAAGATACTCTTCTCCTGGATGTAGCAAACTTCCAGCTTTGTGACTTATCCAAGGCTACATTTACCCAATAATTGGTAGAAGTAGCATTAGAAGCACAGGTCCCTGGAGAAGGAAATGGCAACCCACTCTAGTATTCTTGCCTGGGAAATTCCATGGGCAGAGGAGCCCAGCAAGCTAACAGTCCATGAGGTCACAAAGAGTCAGACACGATTTAGTGACTAAACCAACCAACCACCAAAAAAAAAGCAGCACAGGCCCACTGTAACTTCTAGTCTGTTGAAATTCTATTCCCATCACACCAGGGCTTCCCTGGTGGTGCAGAGGTTAAAGCATCTGCCTGCAATGCAGGAGACCTGGGTTTGATCCCTGGGTTGGGAAGATCCCTTGGAGAAGGAAATGACAACCTACTCCAGTATTCTTCCTGGAAAATCCCATGGACAGAGGAGCCTGGTGGGCTACAGTCCATGGAATAGCAAAGAGTTGGACACGACTGAGTGACTTCACTTTTCACTTTCATCACACTGAAAACTAGTTTCTAATCAACCTAAAATTCCCTCCAAATGCCCAGCAGTTGCTCCTAACATCTCTTCAAGGTGTTCTTTTACCTTCCTACAGGGAGGAGGTAGGGAAAAGACCTAGTTCTTCATTTCTCTGCACAGAAAATGGTTTGGTTATTACACGCCTTCCTTAAGACGGGTTTTATTTTGCAGATGTTGTTCATTTAAAGAGAGAATGCGAGAAGGGGGCAAACAAAAATAAACTCTTACAGACGAAGATCAGGAAGGTTTGGCCACTTGAAACTTACCCCTGGAGATTTCTTTCTGTTCATATTCCCATCCTGGCTGCAAATAATATGCTTCTCCTCAGCTGGGCTTGAAATAAGAATAACCACAACTTATTCCCAGACATTTTAAGCAGAAGCATCAAGGATATTTATGAATGATGACCATGAAGATTTCTATCCTCCATTCAGTACTCAAAGATGGCTGGTTAGGAACTCAGAGGTACCTGCAGTTCAGAGGCTGCTAAAAACAAGAAACCCCCCTCACCTTGCCCTCACATCTAAATTAGGCTCCCCTCCATTCTCTCAAACAATTCAGTTATTTACTTTTATAGTATTAATCCAAATTAGTAATTATATACTTAGGTGCAGGGATGTTTATAATGTCTGAATCCTACCACCACCATAAGACTCCATGAGGATAGGGACAAAGTATTTAGTTCTTGACTGAATTCCACTGCTTAGCCCAGAGGTGCTCAAATATTGTTTGCTCTGTCATCTTCCTTCTCCTTCTTACCTGGAATACAGATATGATGACTTAAACTCTATCAATCAACTTAGACTTTGAAACCCCCATGAAGCACCTCAGAAGGTGGGAGCCATGGCCCAAAAAGCTATTAACAGAAGGTGTTCTGGTGTCTGATTACCTCATGGAGCTGAGATACAAGCCATGGACCACCTAACTCTGGGCTTCTTTTATATGAAAGGAAAGAAACCCTAAGAGGTTTTTTGTTTACACCATATATATTCACACACACACACACACATACACACAATACACAAATACATACATATAAAAGCATTCACAGGATGTTTTTAAAAGAAAATAAAGTCTCATCATCTCTAAACTGAAGATGGCAACCCACTCCAGTATTCTTACCTGGAAAATTCCATGGAGGCTACAGTCCATGGGGTTGCAAAGAGTCAGACATGAGTTAGCGACTTGAACAACATGTCTAAACAGTCACTCTAAAAGAATCTGAGAGCCTCAGCAGTCATGAAAGAAAAATCCGTTTCTTCCAACGATTGTCAACATTAGCAAATCTTTGGACCTTCACCAAGTGATCTTTATCATAGCTGCTTTGTACACAAATTCTATATGCTATTCATTTTGTATCAATGCTCTAGTCCTTAGGCTTGAGACCAAAGATTTGGGTGCTTCACTGAAAACTTTTACTAGTTGCTGATGACTAACAATAAAAACTGATAGAAGGCATTTGTTTCTTAATAAACCTCACAAATACATTGGGCCCTATCTTGTATGCTATTTACAGACAAGTAGCCTGGAAAATCCCATGGATGGAGGAGCCTGGTAGACTGCAGTCCATGGGGTCGCTGAGGGCTGGACACGACTGAGCGACTTCCCTTTCACTTTTCACTTTCATACACTGGAGAAGGAAATGGCAACCCACTCCAGTGTTCTTGCCTGGAGAATCCCAGGGACAGGGGAGCCTGGTGGGCTGCCATCTATGGGGCTGCACAGAGTCGGACACGACTGAAGTGACTTAGCAGTAGCAGTAGAATTTGATGTAGAAAAGTCCAAAGCATGAATCTCAAAGTGCACTAACAAGAATTCCAGGGCAGCATTTAGGGCTTCCCTGGTAGCTCAGTTGGTAAAGAATCCACCTGCAATGCAACCCTAACCCTAACCCTAACCCTAACCCTAATGCAGGAGACCCTGGTTCAATTCCTGGGTCAGGAAGATCCGCTGGAGAAGGGATAGGCCACCCACTCCAATATTCCTGGGCTTCCCTTGTAGTTCAGCTGGTAAAGAATCTGCCTGCAATGTGGGAGACCTGGGTTCGATCCCTGGGTTGGGAAGATCCCCTGGAGAAGGGAAAGGCTACCCACTCCAGTATTCTGGCCTGGAGAGTTCCATGGACTGTACAGTCCATGGGGTCACAAAGAGTCGGACATGAATGAGCAACTTTCACATCACTTCAAGAAGTAAATGCAAGAGGCCATGGCCTTCTGCTCTGCTTGGCCTCCTCCTTCATGCAAATAGGTAGCTAAAAAGGAGTTCACAGAGAGAAGGCTGGCAGAAGACAGTAGGCATTTGTAGAACACAAGAGTTGAAGACTCCCAAGTTCTCAACATGATACTCACCTCACATGCTTCTCTGGGATCCAGATGACATCCATATTTCCTACATCTTGAGGACAAGGAAGCTTTGTCTCATTCAAATTCAGCACTGATAGCTAAGAGAAAAATATAAAACCTATGTATGGCTTAAAGGTACCACTCCTGATGGTATTCAGTACCAGGCTAAGGAATGAATCATCATGCTAACCAAAAAGGTATGGTGGTTCAGAAGATGATAAAAAAAATAAATAAATAAAATAAACATTTCTTATCCCAAAAATAGCTTCATAATATTCCTTCGAGAAACCAAGCTATCAGGAAAGGTATTCTGCAAGAGTGAGCACTGATGAGTGAATGGTCTCCCCGGCCTCCCTGTGACATTAGGGCGGCATTTAGCAACTCGCAACCCCACCTCATAGGAGGACACCTTGGGGCTTACCCAAGGGAACACTACTTATTCTGCCCACTGCACTCCAAAAACTAAGATCCCCTGTAGATAAAACAATACAATCTGGGAGCAGGGAGAGAACCGAAAGAAGCAGAAGCAAGTTTTTCTCTTTTATAGCCTGTCTACAATTACAAGCATCTACACAAAAGTTAAAGTCATAATTTTTTTTTCACATTTTGCTATTTAGGACACTAGATTTATAAGGAAAGTTTATAAATCATCTAGTCTGTACCCCTAGCAGGATTCATGCAGGAAAAAAACTATTAAAAATAGGTTGTCCCCATGAAAAGAAACTGACCGACTTGGGGGAACAGAGGAGATATTTGGGGCACATGCATTTTGAATTTAGAACCATATGTATGTATTATCCTAGACAAACAATTAATTTAAAAACTAATTTAATCTAACACTCTCATTCTGAAGAGGCCAAAGAGGTAAGTGATTTGTTCACTCATCTATCCAAACTCATCTACCCTCCCTCGGTTCTTACACTCTCCACCACGTGACACTGAAAAGTGAAGGATCTCATAGGAAAAAATAAACGGCATCCGGGAGGACTGCAAAGAATAGCAAATCTCTACTGTGGACAAGCAGGAGGGTTTTTTCTTCTTAAAATATAGCTCTTTTCCTAACTAGCTGTGCTTTTGAAAAAATCACTTCCTATCTGGGCCTCAGTTTCCTCAACTGTAAGATAAATGAGACAGACCACAGAAATAGTTTTCAAACTGCAGTTGTAACTTATTCATAGGTCACAAAATCAAATTTTGTGAATCACAGCCTACACTGTTTTAAAATGAAAGAGAAAAGGATAGAAACTTGCACAGTATAGTGTAACTTACAGTTAGGGTGAAGATTGTCCCATGGTATTTTATTGTAAAATGTATTTCTTAACATAAGTGATAGCTAAAAAAGTTTTAAAATCATGAGTATAGCCAATCTTGAGGCTCATTTTAGACCTGACATTCCAGCATTCTAATTTCCCTGTATTATGAGATGACAGTAGCTGAACACGCTGTATACAGGAGAGATAGAAAATTCTTAACTATGGAAAACTGCCACAAATAAATATCACTAGGTCTGGGATTTCTAGAAACAGTATAACATGTAAAAACATTAGCACAGAGTCTAGTAGTAAGGGCTACTAGACTAATAGTAAGGGCTAATAGTAAGGGCTCAGTAGTAGGTAGTTATCATCATCATTACTCGGATTACAGTCATCCTCAATGTTAAATAAAGGCAACATTTTATTCCCAGTAATAAAGAGAAAATGCTGAGGAAATACCTTTTTTAATCTGTGACTTACTTTGGGAGATCTATCAGCACGGTTCATTAAGTCTCTGTCAGGTAAATCCTTCCTAAAAAATGAGTTTCCAAACATGAAACAGAGTCACAAAAGACTTACTGGGATGATAAAGTTCGTGCTATGAGGAAAAGCTCCTACTTATCTACAGAAAACCTTGGACTTAATACCTACCAAATGAATGTCAGGTCTTATCATCTTCTTAAGTTTTGCTTGTTTGTTTTTCCTTGAACAACTTCTAGACATTGCACATTGCAAAACCTTTATAACTATTTGTTGCATCAAACTGAATTCCTAGCCTACGCCTTTCTCCAACTACAGTTACATAACCATCAGTAAAAAGTTACTCAGTAATTTTGACGGAGATGTTAAAAAACATGCTGCGCTGAGCTTAGTCGCTCAGTTGTGTCCAACCCTGTGACCCCACGGACTGTAGCCCACCAGGCTCCTCTGTCCATGGGGATTCTCCAGGCAACAACACTGGGGTGGACTGCCACGTCTGTCAGGGAATGTTTAACAGGAGGATTCCTACGTGCTGTTTCTCACAAGTCCTTTGTTTCTTTTCAAGCGGAGCAGAATGCTGCTCCCAGGAACCAGGGTCATTGTGTGAGACAGGCTTGAGTCTCCTTTAGTAAACATTCTCTTTAGGACAAAACTGCTTAGTCTCGATCCCCTTTCTTGAGATACGGATGGCCTTCTGACCTTGTGGCAATTATTAATCCCTTGTTCCTTTGGTAACGGTTGTTATACGCTTGGTTTTCTGATCTTTATCATTGACAAAAGAAACTTCTTATACTATCGCCTATATATACACACAGAAAAATCATTAAAGCACCTTTGCTCCATCAGAGCTTGGGTCCCTGTGTCTTTCTTTCTCTCTCTCTCTCTCTCTCTCTCTCTCTCCGGCTGATTTCTTGGAGCACAGAGACCCGTCTTGCTCACTCTTCTGCCGGGCCTCCTAAGACTCTCTCGAGAAGGCGCCCTGTGCCTTCACCCCATCTCAAGAGGGCGCCCCTTGTCTTCGTGAGTGATGCAAGTCCTGTGTCAAGGACTTTATTGGTTTTCTGCGTAAACCAGGGAGTATCAGCCTCTTTCTCTCTCTCACTTTGTTATTGCCGCCTCCAGACTGCCAGGTCCCGGTCCATTAAAAGGACCCCAACACACATCCTCCTCCAGGGGATCTCCCCAACCCCAAGATTGATCCCAGGTCTCCCTCACTGCAGGTAGATTCCTTACCATCTGAGCTACCAGGGAAGCCAATAAACAAAATGTGGGGCTTCCCTGGTGGCTCAGTGGTAAAGAATCCACTTGCCAATACAGGAGACCCAGATTCAATCTCTGATCCGGGAAGATTCCACATGCCAAGGAGCAACTAAGCCCATGCACCACAACCACTGAGCCTGGGCTCTAGGGCCCAGGAGTTACAGCTAACGAAGCCCATGCGCCCTAGAGCCAGTACTCCACAACAAGAAAAACCACTGCAAAGAGAAGCTCGCATACCGCAACTAGAAAGCAGCCCCCAGTTGTCACAACTAGAGAAAAGCTCGTCCAGCAAAGAAGACCTAGCACAGCCAAATAAATCAATAAATAATTTTTTAAATGTGGCACTGACATACAATGGAACATTTTTCAGCCTTAAAAAGGCATGAGGTTCATTCATGTGACAACATCAATGAAGCTTGAAAACATTATCCAAGGTGAAATAAGCTAAACACAAAAGAACAAATATTGTACAAGTCCACTTACATGAGGTACCTAGAACAGGCAAATGCATAGAGGCGAAAAGAAAAACAGAATAGAGATCACCAGGGAGTAGAGGGAAGAGGGAAAGGAGAGTTATTGTTTAACCAACTCCTACAAGACAAGCAAGAATACTTTGTTTCCCACACTGCCTACTCATTACTCCTTTAAGGGAACTGCTAAAGGATTTGTTTGTCTTATTTGGTGGTGGGTTGGGGTGGGGGGCTGGGGTGGGTGGTTGTTTGTTGGTGTTTTTTTGGCTATCCCACGTGGTTTCCCACGTGGTTTGTGGAATCTTAATTCCCTGACCAGGGATTGAACCCCAGGCCACAGCAGTGAAAGTGCCAAGTTCCACCCCCTGGGCCTCCAGGGCATTTCTCATTAATGCTTTGTTTTTAATCTGGCTTTCTCAAAGTTCAGTACATAGGCAAAGAAAGTTAACCCAAAATTTTGAGGTATTAAGCCGTTTAAGGAAGATTCCATGATTATTTACCTGCCTTCAAACTTGGAGTCAAACTTTGAACTCAATAGTGAGTGAGCCTTTGTGAAGGTAAATCCTGGTAAGTGACACCGACAAATAACTCTCTTGGCCGGGAAGCAGGAATCTGCGATGTTTACAATGGTAAGCACTGGGAGCTTGTCTGAAAGACCAGACCAGAAGAAAACATACAACATGGCATGAGGGAGCCAAATAGAAACAATTCAAGGATCTTGTAAGGGAGGACACAGGGCTGGCTAATTCACCTTCAGCATCCAGAAAAGATTTGGAGGAGGAGTCCAGAAGTCGAGGGTGGCCCCTCTCAATCCGGCGGATAGTTGCCCAGCATTGTGGATGCTGACAGACAGCCAGGTCACAGGTAGTTTCATCCCACTGGCTTTTATCTGGCAAATCCATATCTACAAATGGTTTAGGACAAAAGCCAGTCTTGCAGCTTTCTAGCCCTCTGGAGAAACCACCACCATATAATTAGGGAATATTACGACCCCATGGATTGTGGTAGGCAACAATCCATGGGGTCGCAAAGAGTCAGACATGACTGAGCGACTTCACTTTCACATACATTAGCTAGTCCAGATATTAATTTGGACTCAAAGCATAAAATGTTTTTATTGAATCATATTGATAAACAGTGGTTACAGGATAGTTAAGAATGGGGTACCATGAAAGTATGAAAATCTCAGCATGGAATAGAGTGACAAGAATTTGGATTCAGACTGACTTCAGAAGGCCTCCCAATTGACCATTTAATTAATAGCTGAGTGACCTGAGATTTAACCAATCTGAGCTTCAGTTTCCTTAGCTGCAAAATGAGGAAAAGCCTATTTCACAGATCAGATCAGATCAGATCAGTCGCTCAGTCGTGTCCGACTCTTTGCGACCCCATGAATCGCAGCATGCCAGGCCTCCCTGTCCATCACCAACTCCTGGAGTTCACCCAGACTCATGTCCATCGAGTCAGTGATGCCATCCAGCCATCTCATCCTCTGTCGTCCCCTTCTCCTTCCTGCCCCCAATCTCTCCCAGCATCAGAGTCTTTTCCAATGAGTCAACTCTTCACATGAGGTGGCCAAAGTACTGGAATTTCAGCTTTAGCATCATTCGCTCCAAAGAAATCCCAGGGCTGATCAGGGTCACTACAATTAGTTAATGGATATTAACAGGTCTGGCAAACAGTTCAAGATAATTATTAACATCCTTTCCTTTCCCCTTTCATTAACCATTAGGGATAGGATGCCCCAATCTCCAAAAAGCCTTATCAAATTATAACCAACGTACATAGGACCTGAATATCCACAAATAATGTATACACAGGGGCTTCTGGAACCAATTCCCTGTGGGTAACATATCACAGGACAGATAAGTCACAGAAGTGCTTTAGATGGCTCAAAACTTCAGAAGAGATGCTTCATTTTTCAATATGGTCCATTTTTCAATATGCTCCAGTTCTCATACAGGCAGCTAAAATACCCACCAGAAATGAATGGGTTTGCTGAAACAGCAAGTCAGTCAACTCAGAAGTTGGATCAGAAGCCACTAGCTTTTTATTTACTGGCTCTATGGTCTTTGGCAAGTGAATTCACCTCTCTCAGCCTGTTTCCTCTTATAAAGTAGGAAAAGGGAAATCCCTAAGTAGGATTGCAGAAGCATTAAATGAAGTAATGTGCTTTTATGTATGATATATAACAGGTACTCAATAAATGTTATCTTTCTCCCTCTAGAAATGTTTTAGGCAATCACTACCACCAGATCCTTAATAACTTTTTTTAAGGAGAGTGTCCATTTCTTCTTTCTTTTACTCAAAACAATTATTTGACTATCAAATACGTGAGGGGACCTGTTATGAGCACTGAGAACAATAATGAACCAAATAAGTCTCTGTTCTAAACAGCTTATAATTTAAACCAAAGATAACAAACTAGTAGCCTGGAATTGCACCTGACCAGTGGCCACAGGACTGGAAAAGGTCAGTTTTCATTCCAATCCCAAAGAAAGGCAATGCCAAAGAATGTTCAAACTACCGCACAATTGCACTCATCTCACACGCTAGTAAAGTAATGCTCAAAATTCTCCAATCCAGGCTTCAGCAATACGTGAACCGTGAACTTCCTGATGTTCAAGCTGGTTTTAGAAAAGGCAGAGGAACCAGAGATCAAATTGCCAACATCCGCTGGATCATAGAAAAAGCAAGAGAGTTCCAGAAAAACATCTATTTCTGCTTTATTGACTATGCTAAAGCCTTTGACTGTGAGGATCACAATAAACTGTGGAAAATTCTGAAAGAGATGGGAATACCAGACCACCTGATCTGCCTCTTGAGAAATTTGTATGCAGGTCAGGAAGCAACACTTAGAACTGGACATGGAACAATAGACTGGTTCCAAATAGGAAAAGGAGTTCATCAAGGCTGTGTATTGTCACCCTGTTTATTTAACTTATATGCAGAGTACATCATGAGAAACGCTGGACTGGAAGAAACACAAGCTGGAATCAAGATTGCCGGGAGAAATATCAATAACCTCAGATACGCAGATGACACCACCCTTATGGAAGAAATTGAAGAGGAACTCAAAAGCCTCTTGATGAAAGTGAAAGTGGAGAGTGAAAAAGTTGGCTTAAAGCTCAACATTCAGAAAACAAAGATCATGGCATCTGGTCCCATCACTTCATGGCAAATAGATGGGGAAACAGTGGAAACAGTGTCAGACTTCATTTTTGGGGACTCCAAAATCACTGCAGATGGTGACTGCAGCCATGAAATTTAAAACGCTTACTCCTTGGAAGAAAAGTTATGACTAACCTAGATAGCATATTGAAAAGTAAAGACATTACTTTGCCAACAAAGGTCCATCTAGTTAAGGCTGTGGTTTTTCCTGTGGTCATGTGTGGATGTGAGAGTTGGACTGTGAAGAAGGCTGAGCACGGAAGAATTGATGCTTTTGAACTGTGGTGTTGGAGAAGACTCTTGAGAGTCCCTTGGACTGCAAGGAGATCCAACCAGTCCATTCTGAAGGCGATCAGCCCTGGGATTTATTTCTTTGGAAGGCATGATGCTAAAGCTGAAACTCCAGTCCTTTGGCCACCTCATGTGAAGAGTTGACTCATTGGAAAAGACTCTGATGCTGGGAGGGATTGGCGGCAGGAGGAGAAGGGGACGACAGAGGATGAGATGGCTGGATGGCATCACTGACTTGGTGGACGTGAGTCTGGGTGAACTCTGGGAGTTGGTGATGGACAGGGAGGCCTGGCGTGCTGCGATTCATGAAGTCGCAAAGAGTCGGACATGACTGAGCAACTGAACTGAACTATGACTTGTTTTGTTTCACCTACACTTTGAGCCATTACTTAAAAATGGAAATAGTCCATATAATGTCCAGATTTCCGGCTCCTCTTAAAGATCAAAATATCTGACAACACAGAGGCCCAATTCCAACCACACAGCACCTGGCTGGAGCTGAGCACTTCCTAACATCTTTAAACCAGGTGTATTCTATCCAAGTGGAGACTTACCCCATCAAACTCTATCATCTGTATCTGAAGCAGTTTCAGTTGCCATTTATCACCAATTTTGCTGCTCTTTTTCTTATAACAGAGAAATAGTTCTCTGTGCTCAACTCTGTAACACAAACAGGAAAACTAAAAGTGACCTGAAATAGCAAGTTTCAAGGGAAAAAAAAAGAAATAATTTCTGCTCAGTGAGCGTTGAGGACAATTTCTACATATGTAATAGAAAAATGATAGAACTTAAAAAGCCACTGCAAAACCATGAAAAATATTTTTGACTAGGAAAGATGCACGACGAACAATTCAATGAAACGAAAAACAAATACAACTGTAACAGGGTTTGTTTTTGAATGCTTATGTAACGTTACGTTACTCCTACAAACGGCTGGGTGTTGCCCTTTTGTTACCCAACCAGCCCGAATTGAGCCCAGAGGTCTAGTCATGCCTGTGTCGATGTTGCCAGCTTTAGTACCATGCTGGCAAAGTAGTTTGTATTAAAAAACTTTAGGTAACAGCTATCCTTAATACCATTATTACAAAGTTGAGAAGACTAAAAAGATTAGTGGGAGAATGCGGCAACAGATGGCCATGATTCCTCGAAACCAAAGCAGAAACCAAGTTATTAGCACGCCAAGGCCCACGGGAAGTCGCAGCTCCAGACGAGCTAAGCTGTGGCCCAGAGCCCAGCCTCTCGTCCGAAGGAGCCCCGCCCCGCCGGCTCAGTCCACGCCTCCCTCTCCCACGCTAGGCGCCCGGCCGCTCCGTCGCCAGGCAGCGGCGCAAAGCACTATGGGGAAGGAACGGAAGCCCCAGTGGGCCATACTTAATTTCTAGATGTGATGGAAGGGTGAAGCAGGGAAACGAGCCTGGGAAGGGATGCCAGGTGCCTGTGAGGCCGGACGGAAGGCCCTCGGGCCGAAACCAGGGCAGCGTGGGAAGTTCAGACGCACCGGCCACTGGAGGCGGAGGCGGGGCTGCGGGAGGAAGGCGGCTCTGGCGCGCGGGGCACTGTGGGACACGTTGTAGGCAACGTGGGGTGGGACGGAAGCCTCGCTGGGTCAGACCGTGGCGACGCGGGAAGTCCGGACGCCGTGGCGGCCAGAAGCGGAGGTCGCAGGCACGGTCCCCGGCCGCGACCATGGCGGAGAGGCCCGAGGACTTAAACCTGCCCAATGCCGTCATCACCAGAATCATCAAGGAGGCGGTAAGCAGCTCCAGCTGGCGGCCGGACCGGGAGCGGACGAGCGGGCAGTGGGAAACAGGTGCTGGGCCGGTAGCTTTGCTCACCCTCGCTTTTCTCACAGCTCCCGGACGGTGTCAACATCTCCAAGGAGGCCCGGAGCGCCATCTCCCGCGCCGCCAGCGTCTTCGTGCTGTACGCCACATCCTGGTAAGGCGGGCAGACTTAGTCGAAGCTTAGCTGGGCTAAAGCCTAAGGAGGCGTAAAGAGAGCCACCTGATTTGGAGTTCGTAACCTGGACCCCGCAAACCCCGATAATTATGTTCTACCTCAATGGACCGAGGTTCCGAGCCCTCGTTCTAGATCTTGAAATCTCTGAAACAAAATAAGACAATTACTTTAACCTTTTTGTATAGGGAGACTCACCGTGTCACAAATATCCATGCAGGTTTTCCCGTTCCACCTTTGGGTGCTCCTTTTCCCACCCACACCATACGCGGCAAGAGCGCATCTGACAGCCCTTAATCTTTCTTCTTTCAGTGCCAACAACTTTGCGATGAAAGGGAAACGCAAGACACTGAATGCCAGCGATGTGCTGTCAGCAATGGAGGAGATGGAGTTTCAGCGGTTCGTAACCCCGTTAAAAGAAGCTCTGGAAGGTAACTGCGTTTTCGTCTTCTTGAACATCCAAGTCGATGTTCATCCTAAATGACCTGCTCATTTAGGCCCTGAGATTTTATCAACTTGAGTCTCTTTTTTAAAAAGTCCAGTAGCAAGTATTGGATGCGACTCAAATGGCAGGCACCACCTCATTATCTGTTTGGTGATGCTAGGCAGATTATTTTTCCTTTTGTACCTCAGCTTTTCCAGTTACCCAGTTGAGTTAGCTGCTGCTGTCTGTCTGGTTCAGCCTTGCTTCCTAACCTCCTCTTTATCCTTACAGCTTATAGGAGGGAGCAAAAAGGCAAGAAGGAAGCTTCAGAGCAAAAGAAGAAGGACAAAGACAAAAAAACAGATTCGGAAGAGCAGGACAAGAGCAGGGATGAGGACAATGATGAAGACGAGGAAAGACTGGAGGAAGAAGAACAGAATGAAGAGGAGGAAGTGGACAACTGAGAATGGGGAGATGCCCCTTGGAAGGAACCACGTGAAAACTTAGTACATGTTTATGTGAAGCTTTTTCCGGCTGGGCAGAGTAGTCTTAGGCAGAAGAGCCTGAGAAGATTGAAATAAAAACTGAATTATCATCAGGATTATCATCAAAGCCAGTGCTTCCCAGACTCAGAGCATCTGAGTAGCAGAATCCTGTTTTGTTTAATCAGTCTCAAGGTTATAACTTTTTGGCAAGAGGGATTCTAAATGGCTAATTTAATTGGTCAGTTTGATCTCTTTTGTTTACATACACATATAGTTAGGCAATTGTTGACCCCCAGTTCCCTCCCTGCCCCCCAGAAAAGTAATGACAACTTCCATGCTGCCAACTGTGTCCCAAATCACAGAGGCAGTTAAGGCTCAGGAAAAATTGGGGTTTGATCACAGTCAACCTATTTGATTATACAGTATTTGGCAATACTAGCTTATTTCAAGTGATCAGAATGGCTTAGCTTTAGGAAACTACTAAAAAGGTTGACGAGAACAATGAAACCTGCTGTCTCTTCACTTGACAGTAACATGAATTGAATTTGGTTTTCTACAGACCCACTTGGCCTAGAGCCCTTCTGTATTGCCTGTAGGCGTGTAACCTGCTTGGGAGGCTACCTTCTAGGCACATATTGTTTTTAAATCCGCAGAGTAGAATTAGTTAAGCAAGGTTGCCAATGTCTTACTCTTACAAAACAGATGGTTTAGTTTTAAATGCACCTCACTGCCTGCCACTGTACAGCTTCAGGATTTGTCATCACCTCCTGGAAGGTATAAAATTCCAGGTTTTCGTGTCCCGTAGTCCATCTTCCAGATTTGTGACTATGGCTTTTCGTTTTTCCAATTCATGACAAGTTCCGAACTTTATTTCTTTTAGGCACAACTTTCTCCCTCTGTGCTTCCCACCACCTGTCTCTGTCCTGCCTCTCCTCTGCTCCCCATTCCGACTTTCTCTGTCCCTCTTTTTTTAACTTCTGCCAACCCAGGAACTTGGATGACCTGCAGTACCCAGAGTATGGGTTCCTCTGATTCCCTAGTTCTAATCTCATGTCTTAAAACTGATTTTGTAAACCTCTTTGACCCATGAGGGAAATCTGATGGTGCTCAGGAATTTAATTCCTCCCCTAACCCATCCCCTTTAACTGCTTCTAAGTATCTCTGTTGACCTTTCCAGGTTTTCTTCTCTTTCCATTTGGTGCTCCAAGCACTTTTTTGTTGGTCTCTTTAAGTTGAGTGCTTGGAGATTGAAGGGTAGTGAAGTGTAGTTTGACACTGTTGATTTGTTAAATGAATACAGTGGAAAGTTTGTTGATAATTGAGTGAAGAATATTGAGAAAATTATAATGCTTTGTATAATAAAAAACATTATTGTTAAAAGTGATGACTCCTCTATCATCTGTCTTGTTGATAACAAGAGTGCTTTGGGGGAGGACCATGGACCATGTACTATATAGTTCTTGTGGTGTGAACTGGGCTAGATCCTTGTAAATACAGGCTCTTGCATCATCTTGGACCGCCAGCAGATGTTGGTGGTTAACAGGTAAGGGTGCTGCTCTTCAACCACAGTGAGAGCTTTCCATGGCTCTGCTGGGCACCCTATACATACTAGATGCAAACATTTATTGAATCCCTGCTATGTGTCTGGCAGTGTTCAAACTGCTATCAAGTATTAACTCTTAAACCCTATGAAGGACCTAACTGCTGTTAGCTCCATGATTTCAACTGTAAGACCATATTACCTCTGATCTATATAGCTGTTTCAAAGCATTTTTCATACAAACACAACCCCAGTGGCTTTTCCTTCTCCACAGCAGAAACATCCCTTTTTTTTTCCCCCTGTTCTCACATTTATATTTGTATGAAAGACAAAGTTATTCAGTATATATTTGTTTCTTATTTCTCCCTTGCAATTTATATTGATGATATATCTCTAACAGTTAGCTATAATGTGACAGTATTACGTCTCTGGGAAAACAGCATACACTGAGTCCTTCATAGTTGGTTACTGTACAAGTTTTTTTATTTTTTTTAATACACTAAAGTGCAGTTTTTTCATCTCTAAATTGGCAGTATAATACCTATCTTGAAAGAATTTAAGATATAATAGAAGATTCTTAAACAGCGGCATATACACAATAAGGCCTTGTTTTTATCTTTTTCTCTTCTGTACACACGTTCATTTCCCTTTGAATTAACAGATTCCGAATTGGAAAGAAATCATTTTTGTAAGAAGCACTGAGATTCTTTGAAAGAATGAGTGAAACTAGGTGGGCTGGTGTCCGGGCAGGGGGGACAGCACAGGGCCCGAAACACTCACTCAACATGCAGAACGCCTGAAACTTCGTGGATCTGTATGTGCTGTGGAACCATATCATTGGCGCCAAGGACCATGCGTCCATCCAGATGAACGTGACTGAGGTTGACAAGGTGACAGGCAGGTTCAACAGCCAGCCAGTTTAAAACCTCTATCTGCAGGGCCATTCGCAGGATGGGCGAGTCAGATGACTCCATTCTCCAGCTGGCCAAGGCTGACGACATCTCAAAGAACTTCTGACTAGAGACGATCCGGGACATGGAATATCTGTTATAAATAAATAGTGAAAACCTTAAAAAAAAAAAAGAATCGATGAAACTGATAATCTTGTCTAAGATAATTAGTTTTCTTTCATACTAGTAGACTAAGAAAAATGTAAAATCTGGATACATACACAACATAACATTTGTACTCTGTGATGAAATTAAAGACTAATCCCTGTAGCTTCTGATAGACATCAGAGGCACTGTCGTCAAGTATTTGTTTTTGGAGCAGAATTCAAACTAAATTTCAAGTTTCAGTTTGCTCATTCTATGTCAATATATTCATTTCTAATTATATAATTTAATTTTTAAAATTTAGGTAATATTGATTTCTAACAAATTTCATAAAAATAGTTTAGTGGGGTCTTGGTTTTGTTTGTTTTTATTTTTATTTAGTAAGTACGATATACATACAAAAAGTACAAATAAGAGTAGAGTTTTGTAAATTTTCACAAACAACACATTCATGAAACACACTGAGATCAATAAAACAACACGACCAGCACTCTAAAAAAGTCTTTGATTTCCCTTCTCATTATTCCCTATCTACCCAGTAGTAGTCACGATCCTGACTCCCAGCACAGATTGATTTTGCCTGGGTTTCTACTTCCTATAAACGAAATCATGCAATATGTTCTCTTGTGTCTGACTCCTTTTGTTCAACATTATATTTAAGATTTATATTGTTGCATTCACAGTACTTTTTAAGAGTACTGTTAAGAGTAACAGATTAAGGTAGAATTATATTTTAATGGCTGCAGGAAGTGGAAACAGGTCTGTCAGCCAAGAATAAGAGATAAAGGGGCTTCCCTGGTGGACCAGTGGTTAAGACTGAGCTCTCAAATCAGGGGGCACAGGTTTCATCTCGGGGGGGGAAATAAGATCCCACGTGAGACATGAAAAAAATAGATTATACTAAACAGCACTAAGATCCCGAATATGGCATGGCATGGCCAAAAAGACATAGGGGAAAATATATTAAAATTTCCACCCTGTGATTACCTCTATGAGGGAGGCTTCCCAGGTGGTGCTAGTGGTAAAGAATCCTGCTGCCAATGCAAGAGACTCGAGTTTGATCCCTGGATCAGAAGATCCCATAGAGTAGGAAATGGCAACCAACACCAGTACTCTTGCCTGGAAAATTCCGTGGACAGAGGAGACTGGCAGGCTATAGTCTACAGGGCCGCAAAGGGTCAGACACAACTGAGTGACTGAACACACCTCTATGAGTTGAAGGAGTATGGTAAACACGTATTGAGAAATCCTAGTGGTGACATGGGGCAAATTAATCTCTTGGCAATTGTTTTCCCAATCTATAAAATGAAGATAATAACATAGTTGTCATCAAATGTAGATAAGTGAATGTAAAACGTATGGTACTGTCCCTGGACTCTTTAATGCACAAAAAACATTACTTTCTTTCCACCACCACCTTCCTTATTTGAACACAGATCAGAACTAAGCAGTATCATATTCTCCCAGCTTTAAGCCTCTCTGTCTCTTAGACTTTGAATATAAAGAGGTATAAAACAGGTTTGGAGTACAGATTTTGATAAATAAAACCTGAGAGTAAGTGTAATACAACCCACTGGCATCCTTCACAGATCAAAATCAACAGTTCAATAATCCCTGTCTCACTTTTACAAAGGAATTCCTTTGCTACGGTATTGACCCCGATCCTTATTTCCCTCATCATGCTACCAGTTCACTCAAGCCCCATAAAACTCACCAGATCCCTCCTGCCCTTGAATATAATCTGCTGCACCTTGCCCACTCATCCTCAGACTTTTGGTCAAATCTCTCCTTGTACCCATGATAGATAGACAGGTCTGATGCTATCAGACTTGAAGTCTTTCCAAAGTGCCCATGTCTTTCACATCACATCTTCCAAACGATGGCTCAGAGTAAGCCCTGAAAAATTACGCTGGAATAACTTTTCTCTGAAAACTTAGAGGGCAGCCTGCTGCTGAACTCAACAACTTTGAAATGCTCAGTCCGCAAAAGTGGGCTTAGTTAATTGTGTTAGGCACGATGGTGTTGTTTTAATGCCCTAGACATCTAATTATTCTTTCAACAAGCAACCAGCGCCAAGTATGCGCTAGAGTGGGAAGAGAGGGCCTTTAAACAAAACCTTCGAAGCCGGTCCACAAGCAGCACAAAACAGCACCGCCCCTGGCCCGCAAGTGGGCTCCCTAGGGCCTTTCCCTGCACCTGCGCAAATCTCAGAGAAGGGAGGGGCGGGCCCGCCAGCCCTTCGGCACACCCGATTGGCCAGGCCTGCTGACGTGTAGGCGGGGCCGCGGCCGGAGTGGACCAACCCTCAGGCAAAATGCCCGCAGGGGGCGTGGTCTGCGCGCTTCGGGGGCGGGCTGCGGGGGTGGGGGGAGTGCTGCTTCCGAAAGAGCCGCCCCGCCCCCACGTGGCCTCCGGGAGACTAAAGCGCGCGACAGCGGTGGCGGGAGCGGTGTCTCGGACTCCTTAGGGAGGCAGGTGAGTAGGGTCCGGCCTCGGGGAAATGGCGGACTTGGAGACAGGGGCTGTGGCACCAAAGTCTTGTGTCCCCAGAACCAGGTTGTGCTGTACGCCCCAAGCGCCGGCTGTGCAGCTGGGGACGGAGTCACCGTGCGACTCCTATTTGAGGCTCTTAGAGGTAGACTGTTCAGCTGCAGCGGGGTTTGGGGGCGGGGGTGGTCTCTGCGTGGCCATTGCCCTTAGAGACCCGGGTCTGGGCTCCGAGTCTCCTCTGGGGTCCTTTCCTTTGGAAAGCCCCACCGGGGCTCTCTCCAGTTCAGAGCCGGAGGTGCCTCTCAGGATGCAGGAGGGCGGTGCAAACAATAACAGCCGCTCAGTGCTACGATTGCTTGTACGTTATCTGCATTGGCCTATTCCATCTTATAACAGCCCACTGAGGTCGGTTCAAGTCCTTATTTACCAGATGAGAAAACTGAGGTCTTACAGCTGAAAAGTGAGAGAATTTGAACCCACATCCACAGACTCCAAAACCCAGACGCTTAACCGTCGTGCTACCAGCTTCAGCCGGGTTCACAGTCACTGTTCTGCCTTTTCCCTCCCTACCCCCTTCTTGCAGAGCTCTCCAGGAGCCCGCCTCTGTTGATAGGCTGCTTTGAAATCTATACTTAAAGTTCCAAGGGTAGTGGTGGACACTGAAGAATTCTTTGCTGGAGACCTACCTGGCTTCTAGCCCCGTTGACCCTCTGTACAATCTTGGACCAGTGTCAGCCCAGATTACCATCATTTCAGTAATGTAAGCAGCGTGCTTTAAGGAACCCCCTTAACCAGTATGTTCTAGGAGTTTGGAACTGGCGGATTCTCCTTTTAGCTCCAAATAGCTAAGCCCAGATGAGACTGGGCTCTTCAAAGTCAAGTCAAGGCCTGGGTCTCCTTCTCTTTAAACCCCATTCCAAGTCCTGGGGCAGGCCGGAATAGATATTCAGGAAATGCAGGTTGAATAAACAGGCAGCCAGGCGGATCCTTTTCAGAACTGCCTACCAACTGGGCCCTTCTGGGGCTTTGGATTTCTCAGCCCTGAGCACCTTTTACCTAGCTGGCTCTCCTGACTGTCTCCTCCCCCTGCTAGTGGCAGAGCCAGCCTTCCCTGGCAGCAGCTTGCAACCCTTCGTGCTAAGACCGTAGCCTCTGGAATCCTCAGAGGAACACAACACGGGGGCATCAGACCCAGCAGCTCTTCTCAGCTCCTCCTGGTGGTGGTTCTCTAGGGCCCAACTTAGGTTACTCTCGGGTGGGAGAGGTTACCTTCCAAGGAAGGAGACATTTTCACAATCAGTCTGAAATTTACTTATGCCTCAGTGTCCCCTCTTCCATGAAGCCATCCATCCTTGATTCCCAGAGAGACAGGTCCCTCTCACAACCCTCTACTGAAGTATCAGTATGGTGATGGTTTCTCCTCTACCATATAAACTGCTGGAAGGCAGGAACCCCCCACTTCAGATATCCTGGAAGACCCTGTGGGCCATCCAGGTTTGAGGGAATGTTCTCCCTTCTGGGTGCAGAGGGCACAGCTGTGAGGACCCTCCTGGAGGTCTAGTCAGCTCACTTCTGCTCCTGATGATAGTAAAAGTAGCAGCAGCTACATGTATACGTGTGGCTCCTTGTGCCAGGCATGTACCTCTTCACTATCTCTGATCTTCTCTGCAGCTTTGTAAGTTAGATAGTATCGTTCTCATTTCATAGATTATGAAGTGAAGATTCTGCAACCTTGCCCAGAGTGACACACAGACAAGACCTGGGACTGTTTGACCCTGAAACGTTGTTCTTTCTGCACTGCCTGCTACAGCCTGCCAGTTAAGCTAATGTGTTCTGAATCCCATGGTGACTTGCCCTTGTCTCTGGTGTGGTGTCACAGGATTTGAGCTGTGGCTTACAGGCTCCCTTAATTTAGGAGAAGGGCCTCTCCCAAGTTTGTGACAAATCTTCCAGTCTTTGAGGGTCTTTGGGGAAACCAAAACTTCCATCTGGATTTGGCTCTGATACTCAGGGGGTGGTGTTCTGCTGCACAAATGTTTATTAAGCTCGTATGTAACAGGATGACTGTGTGTGGGGCAGGTAACAGGGCACTTGAGTGGAAGCCAGGTCAAGCTCAGAGCGGTACATGACTTGCCGTGGCTGTCAAACAACTCCTGTCGCTTTCTGCACCCTGCTTCCACAGCAGAATGTGAGAGATTAAACAGGATTGGTGATTTCAACTCTTTTAATGTTTTCAGCACTAATACCCATTTCTCAACTTTCTCTGAAACCTAAAATTAAAAAAAAAAAAGCAGATAAAAGTGAAACTGCCCTAGTAAAGCCTGCCCCTTACCACTCTCACCCTCCTCCCTTGCCCCCCACCCCTAAAACCCCCAGTCTTCTCTGGTAAATTGGGACTGCAGGGCCCTAGGCAGCCTGCCCTGTTGCTTCTGAAGGCATTTGTTCCTTCAGCAGCCTTCTAAAGTAGATGCAGATTTGAGACCAGTGGAATGCAGTTTTGAATTCCAGAAGCCTGGGGCCAGCTGCCATTGTTGTTGTTGTTCTCTGGAAAGTAAGTTAGAATCTAGCTTCAGAATGTGATGTGAATGACGTTGAGCAAGTCACTTGATCTCTCTGAGCCTCCGTCTTCTTAGCACTAAAAATTAGGACAATTTTCTGCAATTACATGAGATAATATATGTGTGTAGTGTACCTAGTGCAATGCCCAGTACATGACACACCCTCAGTATTTTTTCCTCTGATATCCTGCACCTCTCCAGCCTCAAGGCAGAGATAGTATAGGCAGAGAGACTTCTGCTGAATCAAGTGTTTATCAGTAGTATGGGGTATAGTAGGCTACACCCTGTAGTCATTGTCTGCAACAAACTCACTCACATTCTGGCTCAGTCACTAACTAGCTGTGTGGTCTTGAGCAAGAGACTTAACCTGTCTGAGCTGGGCTAATCCTTGGCAGACCTGAGAGCAAATCTTGCACAGAATCGGTGCTCAGGACTTTGTATCTTCTGAACGATCGCTCATATGGGGGTTGGGCCATCTTTGGGGAGGCCTGGCTTGCCCTGGGTCAGATGATGTGGCTGGCCCCAGGGGTGTGGCGGTGAAGTGGAACCTGTGTGGCTCCCGATAACCCCAACCCCACCAAGGAGGAGGATCAGACAAAGCTGGCCCCAGAGCTAGCTGGGAAGAAGCCAAGGGGGCCTGGGAGAACTGGGGGGCAGAGGGAGGGGAAGGTATCATCAGTGTACTTAAGGACCACCCTCCCACAACCGGCCTGGAGACTGTGCAGCTTTGGGTAAGTCCCTGCCCCTCTCTGGGCCCCTAGGTCCCATTCATACAAGGAGAGATTAGTGGCTCTTTGTTTTCCCCCCAGCTGGCTGTTAGGCACTTCCAAAAGGAAGTGTCTAAAACACAGCTCTCCACCTCCTCTCTCTGCAAGCTCGGCTCCCCACCGCCCTCTTCCTGCCTGTCACTGGCTCTGCTGTCCTCCAGGTCAAGCAAGCTAGAGCTAGAGCATCCGCCCCAAGAGACTGCCTCTTGGCCGCCTTAGGACGGCCCCTCCTGCCCACCCCTTTAGCCCCACAGCCTCTGTCCTCATCTACTCCTAGTTGGCTGGGCTCCACTAAGGCTGCAAGAATGATCCCTGAAGCCAGGCTCTGACCAAGCCCCTCCCCCACCCCAGCTCAGAAATCTTCCCGGACCTCATCCTGGCCACCCCCCACCCACCCCTAGCTCCTCTCCTCCAAACACACATCCTCAATTGCCTCTTCAGTCCTCCCAGCCATCCACACCCCGTCCTCCTTCCCCACCCCGGCCCCTTCCTTCCCTTCCGGAGGGAACGTTCTCCCATTTCCCTCTACCAAGCTGAACCCACTCATCCTGCAAAACCAACTGCGAGTCCTATCTTCTTCCAACAAGCTTCTGACCTCCTGACTCACATTGGGAAAGTCCTGGCTCATTCACAGTGGGCTCGGCCTCTCCGAGATGCACTCAGTCTGCCCAACCTCCCACTACAGCAGTGCCAGCTGGATGAGAAACCACGTGTGCGAGTGCCCACTGTGGCCTGGCACATAGTAGGTGCTCAAGAAACGCATCTTAATGCCGCAGCTTTCTTTTGTCTTACACCTCTTTTATTGTTTGGTCTTACACCCCTTATTTGGCATTGAGCGCATGTTGTCTTTGTACTTCATGCAATTAAATGTTTACTGCGCGGCAGAGTGCCGTGGGGAGGCAAAAATGAACTAAGCGTGGACCCTGCCCTGCAGAAGCTCTGCCTACAGGGACGAGATAAGGTAGGTCCACAGAGAGCTGTTACGTAAGAGAGACGGATCTGGGCGAGAGGAGACGGCACAGAGGGACAGGGAAGGAGGGACTGTCTCGTGGAGAGCCTGGTCGGATTTGGGGGTGGGGGAGTTGTGGAAAGAGGAGCACAGCCTCCTAGGGAAAGAAGATGAACCAGAAGGTGGCCAAGTGTGGCAGGTGCTTGGGGAGCAACATGAGGCTCTCTGGCTGGAAAGGACACCCGTGGCCACTCCCAGGGGTGTCTGTCTGTCTGTCGGACACTGCCATTTAATCCAGTTCACATGTATCCTACATGATAAGAAGTCCATGGGCCAAAGGGTTAGCAGTGCTTTTCTCTAGAGGCAGAATTACAGAACATTTTTCTCTTTCTGCTTATCTGTACTTTTCTGAAATTGCTGCCACGCCCACGGATGTCATTCATGGAATAGACAGAGCTGAAGTGGTGGCTGCATCAAGGATTCTCGGAAATTCATGTCCAGTCCACCCCAGACTGATTCTTTGATAAAGTACAATGAAAATAAATTATTAGAGACATGTTTTTTTTAAAGAGAGACGGTGTAAAATACAAATCCAGACTTTATTTATTTATTTTTTCAAATCCAGACTTTATTAGATTCAGCTTGCTCTGGAAGTTTCTGAAGGCCCACTATCTTGTGTCTCCTTACCGTGATGCAGACTGGCAGGGACTGATGAACCCCAGTAGCACTGGGTCAGAGCCTGGGGGAATGTGACCACCTCCTGGTACCAAGGACCATGTCTCATGTGCCTCCCATTGTCCCCAGAGCTGAGCACACGGCAGACCCCCTGGGAGACCTCAATTCCAACCAGCTGACTCTCCTGTGCCCCCCGTGCCCACCATGCATCCTCAGTCAGTTCTGCACAGCGGCTACTTCCACCCACTGCTCCGCAACTGGCAGACAGCCGCCACCAGCCTCAGCGCCTCCAACCTTATCTACCCCATCTTTGTCACGTGAGTCCCCCAATGAGCCAGGTCTTTGATCCACAGGGGGTGGGTTGAGGGGTGTGTGTGTGTGAACAGAACAGGTGTCTGTGTTGTAAGGGGTAAAGTGAACTGTCAGCTTGGAGCTCAAGGTATTGGAAGTGGCCTATGGGTTTAGGACAACCATCTTTGAAAAAAAACAAACCTTGAAAAGAATACAGTCCTTCTTGTTGGAAAATAAAAATAACCCTTGCCTGTCACCCTGAGTTTGTGCCATAAGACAGAAGTTGAGATCTTCTGTAGGTTGTACATGTAAAAGGTGGTGGTCATCATCATTCATGATAGCACCTGACTCTTATTGAGGGCTTAGTGTACTCCGGGTACTACTGTGCTAAGCACCTATTGCTAAGCACCTATAGATATTACCTCATTGTACCCTGACAGTATTCAGATGAGAAAAATACGGATATGATCCCTTAGAATGTCATCTCCACAAGGGCAGGAATTTCTGTCTCTTTTGTTCACTGTTGGATCACCAGCCCCAAGAACAGTACCTGACACATGATAAGCACTCAATAAATATTTGTTGAATGGGGAATTCCCTGGAGGTCCAACAGTTAGGACTCCATGCTTTCACTGCCGAGGGCCCAGGTTCATCACCCGGTTGGAGAACTAAGAGCCCACAAGCTGCACAATGCATCCCTAATATAAATACATACACTTGTTGAATGAGTGAATGAATCGACCCACAATACGGATCAAAGAGAATATCCTGTGGTCAAGGTCACCCAGGCAGTAAGTGACCGGGCTAGCAACCAAGGACCTCTGACTCAGAGTCCACGTTCTTGCCCACTTGATTCCTTCCTGTGAGTACTGTTCTTCTAGCACAGTTGCTTGTTGTCACTTTATTCTTGTTGTTCCTGTTATTATTTCAGGCCCTGGGCTTGGCCAGGCAGGGGAACCAGACACTGGATCCCATCCTCCTCCCACCACCTCCACTTCCATATCCCTTCCCAGCTTCCCAACCATCCCTCCCACTCACCCCCTCACTGCTGGCCCTTCCCACAGCTACCAATCCATAGCCCATCCCCGGCTCTTGCAGGGATGTTCCTGATGACAAACAGCCCATCGCCAGCCTCCCAGGAGTGGCCAGGTAGGAACTGGGGTGGGGAGGGCAGGGTTATGATGGAGGGAGTGATTTCACAGGTGGAGGTGCCAGGAAGCTGATGCAGACCCAGGAGGGAGACGATCTGGAGAGGCTGACTTCCCATCAGAAGGGTTTTCTCGGGGGCAGAGTTGCTCCACAACAAAAGAGGCAGTCTGGTGCCTATCACCAAAGGCATCACAGCAGAGGAGAGTTGAAGTTCAGATGGGAGCTCAGTAACAAAACCTTGAAGGAGTCTTCCAAGCTGAATCCCACAGCTCTGCCACTTAGGGCCTCGGTTTGCCCATCTGTCTGATGGGTGCATTCCTGCCCCACCCTGTACTGTGAAACTTGAGCCCTCCTAATGCCATCTGCAACTTGACTCTTAACAGAGGCACAGACCAGATGGGTGGGGGGACCCTTGCCTGGGCCCTGCCTCACTTCAGCCTCTGCACAAAGGTACGGTGTGAACCGGCTGGAAGAGATGCTGAAACCCCTGGTGGAAGAGGGCCTGTGCTGTGTCCTGATCTTTGGTGTCCCCAGCAGAGTTCCCAAGGTGATGAGTCAGAGGAGGAGTCAAAGGAAAGGGTCGAGGGGGGGCGCGGATAAGCTGAGGTTCCACAATGACCACACCCTCACTCCAGCCTGGTGCTGGTCCCGGGCTCTGCTACGTGGGGCCTCAGCTTGCCCATCTGTCTGATGGGTGCGTTCATCTGTCTGATGAGTGGCCTGGGGCCACCAGTGAAGGAACACAGTCGCTGCCCTGGAAACAGCAGCCATGTGGCATCAGGAAGCTAAGCAGGGCTGCAGCTCTGAATGGGCAAGTCAGGTCTCCTGTACAAAGTGGGAATAGTCCTCCCCAGGCCTCCTGGTCCAGGGGCGGTGGTGGTGATGAAGGAGTGGGCTGGTCTGCTCTGACGGCCGGCCACCGTGCCTCCCTAAGGCTTCATATAACAGACACACCGCGTTGTCCTTCCCCTGCCGCTAGGATGAGCGGGGCTCCGCAGCCGACTCCGAGGACTCCCCAGCTATCGAGGCCATCCGTCTGTTGCGCAAGAATTTCCCCAGCCTCCTGGTGGCCTGTGACGTGTGCCTGTGTCCCTATACCTCCCACGGTCACTGCGGTGAGCTCCCGCCTCCCACCAGCCCCGTTGCCACCCACAATCCCGCTGAGGTGGGGATGTGCCGAGGCCCGAGCTGTTCCCCCAAACCCAGCTGTTGGTCCTGCAGGGCTTCTGAGTGAGAATGGGTCATTCCAAGCTGAGGAGAGCCGCCAGCGGCTGGCAGAGGTGGCTCTGGCCTATGCCAAGGCGGGTGAGTAATCCCCCAGCAGGGATGAGCACCCCCAGGTCAGGGAGGCGGCAGGGTGGATAGAGGAGGATCCCAGAGTTCTGAAGGCCACCCTCTGCCCTTCAGGATGTCAGGTGGTGGCCCCGTCGGACATGATGGACGGACGCGTGGAGGCCATCAAGGAAGCTCTGATGGCACATGGATTCGGCAACAGGGTAGGGGAGGGGTGTGGGGAGGTGAGAGAGCCTGGGCCAGACCTGCCCCTGTGTCTGCTCCCCACATGGACGAGCAAGGCCCAGAGCTCCAATGGGCCTGGGACACAGGCTCTTCTTTGGACCTGGGTCCTTCCTCTCCTTGTCACTTCACCCTGGGACACGTGAAAAGGGCTGGCTGAGCCAAGACCCCTGTTATCTCCCTGTAGGTATCAGTGATGAGCTATAGTGCCAAATTCGCTTCTTGTTTTTATGGACCTTTCCGGTGAGTAGGAATGGGTGAGGGTCTGCTGTTGAATCCCTGACCTGCTAGCCCAAAGCTGGAGCCCACCTGGTGTCTCTGCTTCCCAGGGACGCGGCTCAGTCGAGCCCGGCTTTTGGAGATCGCCGCTGCTACCAGCTGCCACCCGGAGCACGAGGTCTGGCCCTCCGCGCGGTGGTGAGTGAGCCCCACCCAGCCTCTCCCCCTGTCGCCTCGCCTCCCAGGCACTGCCCACACCATACCTCATCTCTTAGGACCGGGATGTTCGGGAGGGAGCAGACTTGCTCATGGTGAAGCCAGGAACGCCCTACCTGGACATCGTACGGGAGGTAAAGAACAAGGTGAGAACAAGGGTGTCGCCACCTAAGACTGAGTCCAGATCAGGTCAGTCCTGGCTCTGTACACAGTGTGACCTTGGGGAAGGCATTTTCTCTTTCTGGGCAAGAAGGGCCAGAGTTGGGGCTGGGGAGATGAGAGTGTATCCACAGATTCTGGGACCTTTGATCGAGGGAATCTCAGAGTTGGAAGCAATCTGCCCAGGAACTGGAACGCTCCCCCACCTCCCGTATCCCATCCCTGCCAGGGAAACACTGTGGGCCTTTGTGCCAGGGCTCGGGGGAGCCTTTGAACAACTCAAGAGTGGGCCAGGCTGCCAGCAGCAATGACTCAGGTCTCGTGGCAGGGAGGAAGGGACACCCGGAGGCACAACCACCCTGCCTGTCCCCCACTGCTTCCCCAACAGCACCCTGAGCTCCCCCTGGCTGTGTACCACGTTTCTGGAGAGTTCGCCATGCTGTGGCACGGGGCCCAGGCCGGGGCATTTGATCTCAAGGCTGCTGTACTAGAGGTCATGACTGCCTTCCGCAGAGCAGGTGAGCATGCAGGAGTGGGGGGTTTTGACCTGGGCCACAGGGAACTGATAGGCACCTTGCCCAAATAGGGAAATAAAGTTAGGGGACAGCCTGGAGTCACCTGTCTGGAAATGCCAATGATCTAAACAGACAGGCTGGGGAAGGGACATGAAACTGCGGGGCAGAAGGTGAGCAATGAACCATGCAGAGCCCTCAGTTACTTTTTGATTTTGAGATCTTGGGCAAGTCACTTCTCTAACTTCAGTGTCCTTGTCTGTAGACTGGGGATAAGACAGATGGTGCATGGTCATCAAGGGGATTAAATGAGATGCTGCATGTAATTGGCATATGCATGTCATTTCAGAAATGAGAGCTGGTTTTGTTGGTTAGGCACACGGCGTGGTGGGGGAACTCACAGCTTGCCTATTTCCCCCACTGTGCAACTTTATACATGGGCACACTGAGGCCCAGAAAGAGAAAATGCCTTCCCCAAGGTCACACAGTGTATAGAGCTAGGACTGACCAGAACTAGACTCAGGTCTTAGGTGGTGATACCCTGGGGCTGTGCCTCTTCATAGTAGCCTTCTTACCACCCCAGCCCTCACCTCCCACAAGGTATTTCCCAAGCTGATGCCCTGCCCCACTGCCCGCTTCTTTCCCCACACAGGTGCCGATGTCATCATTACCTACTACACACCTCAGCTACTGCAGTGGCTGAAGGAGTGATGGAGAAAGTGTACCAGATTCAAGAACTAGAACTTTTCCATTCCTGAGCCTTGGAGAAGTGAAAACCAAAGTAAACGATGCTTTTAGAACTGTGCACTCCTGCCCTCTTCCTGCTTATGTGCTGGCGGGTGCCTGGAAGCCCTGGGTGGTTTTTGCCAGCCTGCCAAATCTTCCCATTTGCAGCCACATCCTCACTGGCTCTCCCAGGCTTCCCAGCCCCTCCTCTGGGTCAGTCCTGAAGCTCACCTCTGCCAACCCTGCTCCTTCTTCTGGGGCTGCTTCAGCTGGAAAGCCACCAGGACTCATGGCATCAGCTCAGTGGGGTCTGGGAGAAGGGCTTGGAACATTAAGGGAGAGAGGGCAGTTGATTCTTGGACCCTAAGAAGCTCTGGAAAGCTGGAGTTCTCTGGCAGCAGAGGTGGGCACACAGGCCTAGATTGACCCCCTGGGTTTAGAGTTGACATTTGCTGCAATTCCACTGGAAAGCGATCCCCACACAGGCCAGTGGTTGCCAGGCTGCCTGAGGTCTGCTGTTGTTCTCTGAGCCATAAACCTGGAGAAGAATTACTCATTAACAAGCAGAAAAGAATTAATTCATTAACAAGCAGGAACGCTGCCGAAGGATCGAAATTCAGAAGCAAAGAGAATTCCTGACTGTTGGCGATGGCACCACCAAAAAGGCTCTTTATTGCAGAGATATTTCTTGAGAAGGTCTGCTTTGTGCCCACGCACAATACCGGGTCCTGGGGATATATAGCAGGACAGACTTCAGCTTGTCTCTGTGTGGAATCTACACAAGGGAACCAGGGTGACAGATGCCAAGAAGAAAACAGACAAATAAGGCAGTTACAGATGGTAATAGTGCTTCCAGGGAGAGAAAGGGTCTGAGACAGAATAATAGATGATGGGCCTCGCTTGAGAAGCCCTTCCTGAGATTGAGGGGCAAGGAAAGGCCTTTAACAAGAGGAGAGGGAAGCGGATGTCAGAAGCTGTGAGAATGACGGCAGAGTGTGCAGGTTCCTGCAACAGCAGGAACCCCATCGTGGGAACCAGATGAGGAAGAAGGTGGGTGACAGCACCGGAGGTTGGAAAGGTAGATCCCACACTTTGTAGGAAGCTTGGTTTCTGTTTTGCATCTGATAGAAAGCCATCTGAAGGGTCTTAACCAGGCGTTATACGTGTTCATGTTCCCCCATTCTGCTGCTTTGAAAAAAAACGGAGGGGTGAGCCAGAACCAGCCTGGTTGGGAGGCTGCTGCAGACCCCAGGGAACCATGCCAGTGGCCTGGACCAGGGTGGTGGCAGTGGAGAGCAAAGGAAGCGGAATGTGCTCAGGATACATTCTGAAGACCAAATAAGCAGGCTTTGCCAATGCTTTCCTGTTGGGGAATTGAGGCAGGGAACGAGATGCCTTCATGGGTTTCTGGCTTGAGAAACAGGTCTCTCTTGGTTCTTCTAAGGGGATGCGATGTCATGTTCCCCACTCCCAAGTGAAAGTTCAGGCCCAGCTAAGGAGGGGCTAGTTCCTAAGTCCACCTGCCTGTCTGCAGAGTTACAGAGAATCCCAACTCTAGAGCCAAAGCAAGACTATTTTGGATGTTAAAGCAGTACAACCTATTTTAAAATTTAGAAATACCTGAGTTAGAGGCAGCTCCCCTCTGACTCCTGGTGCTCTTCCCCAGAGCTGTGGCCACCTCATTCTGTACTCAGCATTTGGGACGTGAAGAATCACCTTGAGACTGAAAACATGAGAGATGAGCCTCTGATGGGTCTCAGAGCTTGGACCATGCCAGAACCTTGCACCACCTTCATTTCTGTGCCCCCCCGGCCCTGAACTCGTTGCTGATTAGTGTGGAAGGGAACATTCTTCAAGGCCATCCCACACTCATCATTGCCAAGCTGAGAGGGAGCCCAGCTCTGTTCTAGGCACAAGGAGATGGGAGGCAGACACGCTCTTTAGGTACAAACCATTCTCAGAAAGCAAATAACTGTGTCCTGAGCCCCCAGGAGTTAACATTGAGCAGAGTGATGATGGGGCTCGCTGAGGAGAATGAATAGGCAGACCTGTTACCACTGATGTAGTGACAGGTGCTGTGAAGGCCACCAGGTATGAAGGATCAGAAAACACTTCCCTGAGGTCTGACATTTAAACCTAGACCTAGAAAGCAAGCAGCCAAGCTGACACATGTTTAGGGACAATCATTCCCAGCAGAAGGGATCCTGGGGCCAAAGTGAGCTGGATGGCTGGGGGCTGGAACACAGAAAAGGTTTTTAATGGGTTTTTAAAAAATCTTTTTCATTTCCTAAATTATGAAAATATGATAACACATTTACAGGAGACTTGGAAAATACAGTACAAAGTTAAGATTTTTATTTGGAATTTCAGTTTATAGAAGCATTTTGACAGCACTGTGGCAAAGCACAAATAAGATATGTGGCCTAGACTGAGTGGTGACTGTGGGGATGGAGAAGAGGAGATTTAGGACTTAGGTGAGAGGTCAAGGGCGAACTTGGCTTGAGCTCCTGGGTGGCTGATAGGCAGGCCATTGACTGAGGTGAGAAAGCTTGGAAAGGGAGTCCCTAAATTTAGCGTGGGTTTGCAGTGAAGAAGCTCTGTGTGTTTATGTTCATATGACTCTCAAGGAGGCTCAACAAGTTTATGGCAGAAGTGGGTCTACAACCCCAGTCACCAACAACAGCAGAGCTGGGATTTGAAATCACATAGCCCAACTCGAAGGCCTCTACCCTTACCCACTCTGCCATACCACCTCCCAATAAACAGTAACAAAATTATAGCTCTAACACTGATGCTCTTAGTAGCTCTAGTAACCTGCACATCCAGGGGCTGAGCTGCCTTCAGGCATGTGGTCTATGTGAGTGGCGCCCTCTGGAGTCAAGACTTAGCACCTGAGGTACCTAATTTTATCCTTGGGCCGAGAACGCAGCTCTCACAAGCAGCCAGGCTTATTCTCAGATTTCCAGGTATCTGGTGAGCATTAAGGGCCTCTCTCAACACAATATGATTTTCTTATTTCCCTCTCAAGACGTGCCAGCTTGGATGGTAGCTTGTCCCTTAATGAGGCATCCCGCAGACCACCACAAATAACCAACACATTCCTTCATCCTCACTTTTCATTTCACTAAGGTCCCTCAAACTACCTCAGTGGGCATACAGTTGAGGTCTCCCAAAACAACAAGCATTTAAACCAGACATTTTACAACCGACTTCCCAACTAGGGAAAGGGGAGTCCTGACCTTGCCCCGTGTGGACTCTGCCAGTTCCACACATTAGGGCCACTCACTTGCAGCACCCCATATTCTGCCTTGTTCTGGGTGCTCTTGGTGGCAAGTGACAGATACAGTCTCTCCTGGAAGCCTGTATCCCTTCCTATCTCTCATCTGTGTTTTTCTCAGCTTGCCTTTATTCTAATGTGGGTTTTTGCCACTTGACGGCAGCAAGGTCCTTGTCTGTGAAAGTCATTCAGTCATGTCTGACTCTGCGATCCCATGGACTGTAGCCTGCCAGGCTCCTCTGTCCATGGAAGTCTCCAGGCAAGTATACTGGAGTGGATTGCCATGCCCGTCTCCAGGGGATCTTACCTGATCCAGGGATCGAACCTGGGTCTCCTGCACTGCAGGCAGATTCTTTACCATCTGAGCCACCAGGGGAGATGGTCCTTAATCCTTTCTATCCCAGTATTCACGTAGCAGATCTCTGGAGGTCTCTTATTGGTCCTACTTGGGTCACACGACCAGCCTCAGTTTAGTCCCTGTGAACAATGGCAAGGGAGATGTGGCATGGAGATGTAAGGCTGGTAGGATCTCAGAGCTTTTGCACCTGTGGTTGTCTCCTTTGCCTGGAATGCTTTTTACCTAAACTTTAAAGGCTGTCTCCTTTTTCATTGTTAAGATCTTGGTTTAAATGTCATGGCCTCAGAAAAGTCTGCTTTGACATCAGATTTAGTCATTCCCCAGTTACTGTGTATTAGTCAGGATTCATGTTCAGTAATTATAACAAAAGCCAAAATAATGATAGCTTAAGATGGAAATGTGTTTCTGAGTAGTCTGGGCTATATGGTCAGCTATATGGTGTGGGGGGTTATGGCCCCTGCCTTGTTCTGTCATCAACACATCTTGGCTTCCATCTCATGATCACAGTTGGTGGATCCATTTCCAACCATCAAGCCCTCTTTCAGTCAGCAGAAAGAGGAGATGAGCAAGTAGAGGGCATGACACCTTCACAAGGGCACAACCCGAACGTTTCACACGTCATTTGCCCTTGTCTGAACTTAGTCCCATGGCTACACCTAGTTGTATAAGAAAGGCTGGAAAAGAGTCTGATGGGGCAGCCCTGTGCTCAGCTAAAACTTGGAGATTCAATTACTAAGGAAGATGGAGAGATGGATATGGGGACAAATGGCCATCCCCACCACATGGAGTTTTTGTAATGACAGACACAGTGGCCAGAATATCAAAGAAGTCCTTAGAGACCATCAGGTTAAACACTAATTCAGTAGATGAGAGACAGACTCAGAGAGGGGACTTGTCCAAGTTCACACAAGCCGGTGTTAGACCAAGGCTGGATCCATATCTCCTAACTCCAAGCCCACAGTGCTCAAAACTAGAGGAGGGATTGCAAGGTGTAGAGGAGAGGGATTGCGTAGGACTTTATCTTTTATGTATTGTCTTAGCTTCAAGTACCTTTTTGTCTTCATGTATTATGTCCAACAAGAATATATTCATATGTTATTCATGTAAGTGAACACTTGGCCAATATACATGAAAAAGTATTATCTTCACTACTTAACAGAGAAAATCAAATTAAAACCATAATGAGATGCCACCATATATTCATCAAAATGCCAAAAATTTAAAAAAACATAGACTGCCAATTTTTGAGAATGTGGAGCAAGTGGAACTCTCCAGCATGATTGGTACAACCATTTCAGAAAACTGGCCCCATCTACTGAAACGACATACACATACCTATGGCCTAGTGATTCTACATCTAGGGATTTACGCAACAGAAATATGTATGCATGTGACCAAAAACATGTGTTCAAGGATATCCATAGAGGGCACTACCCTGGTGGTCCACTGGCTAAGACTCTGCACTCCCAACACAGGGAGTCCAAGTTTGATCCCTGGTCAGGGAGCTATATCCTGCATGCCACAACTAAAGATCACCCATGCCACCGCAAAGATCTTGAGTGCCACAACTAAGACCTGGCAAAGCCAAATAAAGGTCTCTCCTGGCAGTCCAGCGATAAGACTCCAGGCTTCCACTACAGGGGTCCCGGATGCAATCCCTGGTTGGGGAACTAGATTCCATATGCTGCTGCATGGTGTGACCAAAAAAAAAACAGCCAGTATTGTGACATGCCAGGTGTCTCCAGGAGCAATCACTAGGCCAGAATCCACACAGGGGAGATGAAAGAATGAAACCATCTAGGAATTCCTGTCATCTGCCTTAGGGAGGAAACTGTATCAATGACATGGACCTATTTTTGAACTGGGTAATTAAAAAAAAAAATTTATTTCAAAATGGCAGGACTTATCATTGGCTTTCCTGTGACTCTCAAGGCTCCCTTCTCTGCTAAAAAACTTACCTGAGCCAAGCTCTCCCTTGCTGGCCAAGGTCTGTGACTCTGAACTTTGTATTTCCTCCCAGGCCTGAGACCAATGAGGGTGAGGCAGTTCTGAATAAAATCAACAGAGCAGCCTTGGAATACAGAGGGATGTTTTGTTTGAAAACAAAAAACGAAGTAGAGGGAAGAAAGGAATAAAATCGCATGCATGTTTGTGTGCTAGAAAATGGTCTGTTAGCATAAAAACCCAAACTGCAGCAATCCCTGGGAAGTGGTTGGACAATGGAGAGGCCGTTGCTTTTGCTCAGCTGTACTTATCCTTAATCTTCGCTTGGTTGCCCTTCAGATCTTTGCTCCCTGCCTAACTGGTTCATCCAAAGAAGTCTCCTGTCACTGTTCATGGAACCACTGTTTTCTGCCTCCGTACCTCTTACCACCTGTGAGATCTTGTTTATTTACTTGATTTTTTTCTGCCTGCCCCTGTTCCTTGAAGGCAGAAACCCTGTCTTGTTTCTCATTGTATATATCCTCAGTGAAGAACAGGGTGTCAGACATAGAGCAGATAACGTCAGCGCAAAGTTAGTGCCCTCAATAAGCAGTTAGTGAATGAATGAGGTTGGGCTGTTGCTTTGTATTTTAAAGATTTTTGAGATGAGCATGACTACTTTTGAAGTAGGAGATACATGGGCTCCTGGGCCAAACAGCTGATGTTCGTAAAGTGGAATGACACTGAAATTTTATCCTCAGCCAGATGAGAACAATGCCTGATTCCCTTCATCCACCAAAATGGAAGAAATGAACTAGCAGTGGGGAATTTGTTAAACAGAAATGGAAAAGTGGGTTTTTTTTTACTGCTAACAACCAAGGGAAGTGAAGGAATGAGTAAACGGCTATAAAACGCCCAAGAATAGGCCTGGAATAGTCCAGCGATTCTAGTTTTACTCTAGCCGTTTCTAGTGCACACAACTAGACTTCCTTCACAAATTTAATTCTTTAATCACTCTCTGACTATCTGTGAATTCTATCCTGCACCTGGCATTCTTTTCCCCTACACACCCTTGTAACTCCCTTGGCATTCTTTATTTCAAAAAGGTTACCAGCCAATAACCTCTTTGACGACCAGACTCAAATGTTATGGCCATTTTAAAACTTTGCAGAAAAGAGAATGCAAGATTGTCACTGCTTTGAACCGTATCACATACCCGTGAGCAAAGCCTAGACTATAAGACCTCTCCCTTTTCCCCAGGGAAGGGGAAACATTATCTGAGGCATTAGCCTGCTGCATGCCTTCTGCCTGGCAAAGAAATAAAGCTATGCTTTCTCTTTCCTCCAAAACTGTCTCTGTATTTCTATCAGGCATCACTGCAGTGCACAGACACCTAAGATTTTGACTTCTTTTTTCATCAAAAAAAAAAAAAAAAATCAGGTTTCTACAGAGGGCTCTACCCTCAGCAAATTGTCTTGGGTTAAGTCAAGTTTTCAACAGAACGCAATTCTCTCCGAGTACCGATTGGGGACTCAAGACCAGAGAGGGGCAGCACCTTGCCCAAGTTTACCCAGCACTCACCAAGCCAGACCAGGACAGAAATCCCCTCCTCCCAATCAGCCTGGGCACCTGGGGGGAGGGGGGCTCCGAAACCAAGGCAGGCGGAGAAGGAACTTCGGAGGGGCGGGTGGGGAGCGGAATGAGCGGGGAGACCACAGAGTGTAAATGAGAGGGACCGTGAGGCCGACTGGGCTAGGATGGGGAGGCCAGGAGCACGCAGGGAGGGCCTAAAGCGATCAAGCTGATTGGTGCGGTGCGGGACCTGGAACCGAGAGGGTGTGGGGTCTTACGAAGGGGCAGAGAAGGTCATGGAAGGGAAGAGGAGGGCAGCGAAGGGTGGTGAGGGCTGGTGACTAGAGCGCCGTATACAGTGAGGTGAAGGTGCCGCCGGAACAAGCGGAGAAGCAGCAGATGGGAAGCGGTGTGGGCGGGGAGAGGCGGAGGGACGTGGCGGGGAGAGGCGGAGGGGCGGGGAGAGGCGGAGGGGCGTGGCGGGGAGAGGCGGAGGGGCGGGGAGAGGCGGAGGGGTGGGGAGAGGCGGAGGGGCGGGGCGGAGAGGCGTAAGAAGAGGAGGAGGCAGGGCGGGGAGAAGTGGAGGAGGCGGGGCGAAGAGGCGGTGGAGGCGGAGGATGTGGGGCGGAGAGAGGCGGGAGGGCGGGGCGGTGAGGCGGGGGCGGAGGGCCGGAAGAAGCGGAGGAGGCCGGGCGGAGGCGGAGACAGGCGGCGGAGGCGGAGACAGGCGGCGGAGGCGGAGACAGGCGGCGGAGGCGGAGACAGGCGGCGGAGGCGGAGACAGGCGGCGGAGGCGGAGACAGGCGGCGGAGGAGGCGGAGAGACGTGGTGAGGGGAAGAGAGGAGGAGGAAGCGGAGGAGGCGGGGCGGAGGAGGCGGAGGGGCCGAGGAGTTGGAGGGGGCGGAGGGGGCCGAGGGGGCGGAAAGAGGAGAGACGGAGGAGCAGGAGGAGGTCTAGGATTCGCCAGAAAAGGGGCACCGCCGAGCGTCTGCGGCTTCTCCCTTCTCCCTAGCGGCTGTGCGGCTGCAGCTTCCTTCCTGACCTACTTCCCCGTGAGGCAGGTAGGTCGTGGTCCCCGGGACTGGCGCCACAGGTTCCGCTGCATACCTCAGGCGTAGATAGGTCGCCCTAGGGCAGGCTACCTGGAATTTGCCGCCACCGAGTCCTGGAAATGGGAAGGGAGGTGAGCAATTTAGGCCGGCAGCCAGAAGCCCCAACTCCGGCTTCCAGAAATGGAAAATGCTGTGCCAGTGGTTCCTTGCCTGACTCTGGATGAGTTCTCGACCCTCTCTGGGCCTTCATCTACCCACCTGCCACGTGGGAGTATCTTTGGACGGGTCTCCCTAAGCTCCAGACTGAAATTTCGTTGCCAAACTTCCTTTAAGGGTTGTGTCCCCAGATTCACCAGGCTGGTCTGTCCTTCAGCAACGACTTAGCTGCACTTTGAACTCTGGCCCCTTAGGTTTCTACTGAACAGGTTGGGTGTCTGGAATCGGCTCTGGGCAAGAAGCTGCCTCCAGCCTATAGATTTTAGGCTGAGAAATTTGTTTTCTGTGCACTGAGTCAGGAACCTGTCACTGGCTCTCCACCCAGGCAGGCATTATATCTGGGGCTCAGGGAGGTTTTAAGACGGGCAGGACCAGGCTGCTCTATCCTGCCTTTGCCCTGAGCTGTAGAGGTTCACCAAAATCAGATTCTTGAATACTCCAAGTACGTCTAAGCAGTGGAAGGAAGTACTGAACAGAGGATCTGGAGGTTTGGGTTCTAGTCCTGGCAGTGCTGCTGACTGGCTGTGACCTTAGGCAAATATCTATCCCTCTCTGGCTCAGTCTTTCCCCTTGATTAAGGGGTTGATCAGATGGTTTGCTAAGACTCTACTGTTTTTCACATTCCCAACAATAGTAATAACAGTCAAAATAATTGTTACCTTATCTTGACCTACAAGGCCCTGGGCTTCCCTGGATGCTCCTATGGTAAAGAATCTGCCTGCAATGCAGGAGACCTGGGTTTGATCCCTGGGTTGGGAAGATCCCCTGGAGGAGGGCATAGTAACCCACTCCTCTATTCTTGCCTGGAGAATCCCCATGGACAGAGGAGCCTGGCAGGCTACAGTCCATGGGGTCTCAAAGAGTTGGACACAACTGAACGACTATGCACAACACAGCACATTTGCTGATTCGGCCTTCTCAAATTGCCAGTGAAACTACACTTGCTTAGGAATTTCCCCGCAAACAAAGTCTAAATCAGGTTTCTGGATTGATATCCTCATGGTACCTGCTGCCTTCCTTCTTTATGTGATAGCTGTATCCCTGTTCTTTAATGCCTGTGAATGTCACGAGGGCTACAAGTCTGTCCCTTTCCTAGCATATAGCACATAATAGGTGGAAGGAACGGAGATATCTTATTTGGTGCAGCAGTCATGTGAGGTTGAGTCACTCTGCTCTCCTTACACATGAGGAGACAGCATCAGAGACACTCCGGGTCTCACAGTGAGTTGGCAGCATCAGAATTTGAACCCATTCTGTCTCTGACTCCAAAGCCTGAACTTCCACCTCACTTGCCCTTTCATTCCAGGATTTTCTGCTGTGAAGCCATTACCTAAGTGCCAGCAGATCTAACCCACAAAGCCTGGAAAGAGAAGACCATCAGGTTGGGTGAGGGTGGTCTCGTCTAGCTCAACCTCCTGGGACCTGAGGAAGGGGCTGACCTAGGGTGGACTGGCCCCCCTCCTGCAGACCCATGGCACACCGGCTACAGTTACGACTGCTGACATGGGACGTGAAAGACACGCTGCTCAGGCTCCGCCACCCTGTGGGAGTGGAATATGCCACTAAGGCCCGGGCCCACGGGCTGGAGGTGGAAGCCACAGCCCTGGGACAGGCCTTCAAGCAGGCGTACAAGGCTCAGAGCCAGAGCTTCCCCAACTATGGCCTGGGCCACGGCCTCACCTCCCGCCAGTGGTGGCTGGATTTGGTCCAGCAGACCTTCCACCAGGCTGGTGTTCGGGATGCCCAGGCTGTGGCCCCCATCGCTGAGCAGCTGTACAAGGACTTCAGCAGTCCTAGCACCTGGCAGGTGTTGGAGGGGGCTGAGGCTACCCTTAGGGGGTGCCGAAAACGAGGCCTGAAGCTGGCAGTGGTCTCCAACTTTGACCAACGCCTAGAGGACATCCTGGAAGGTGTTGGCCTGCGGGAACACTTCGACTTTGTGCTGACCTCTGAGGCTGCCGGCTGGCCCAAGCCCGACCCCCGTATTTTCCATGAGGCCTTGCACCTTGCTCAGGTGGAACCAGCGGTGGGAGCCCATATTGGGGACAGTTACCAACGTGATTACAAGGGAGCACGGGCTGTAGGCATGCACAGCTTCCTGGTGGCTGGCCCCGAGCCTTTGGACCCTGCGGTCAAGGATTCTGTACCCCAGGAACACTTTCTCCCCTCACTGTCCCATCTCCTGCCTGCCCTTGACTACCTGGAGGGCTCCCTGGCAAGGCTTTGAGTCTGGTGAGGGAAGTGGCCGGGGCCAACAAACACTGGAGACAGGGAGCCCTTTTCTTCCCAAGATCTGGCCTTTGCCCCTCCCCCTGCAGCCTCAATAACACGTTCTGACTATAAAGCCTTAAGTGCACCTTTCAGCCCTGCCCCACCAACCAGCTCCTGGTCTCTGAGAGGATTCATTCATCACACCCGTGTCCCTTTTCCACCGCGAGTCCCCCTCACCTCCAACAAGATTCATGAGAGCCCAACTAGCTTCAAAACCAGCACTTTCAAACTTTCTTTTAGCAGCAGGGCCTTTTGTCATGGGAGTACTTATGTGGAACCCCAACATGCAAAACAGGAAAAGTGAGAAATTGCTAGGGTTGAAGCAGAGGTCCTGGGGTCCTTCTCCCATTCATGAAGTCTCTGTGATTCTCCCCCTGGGAAGCCTAGAGATCAGAGGAGCTTAGTTAGGTAACCAGGACACTAAGCTGAGCTGTGAGGATGCTGCCCTCTAGGACTGCATAGTCTGAAGGGCAAACTTAATTAAAAAAATTTTTTTAATTGTGCCGTGTGGCTTGTGGGATCTTACTTAGTTCCTTGACTACGGATCGAACCCCGGGTCTTCAGAGAATTCCCTGAAGGAAGTTTTAGACAAGGAACACACCGATTGCAGCTGATGTAGGCCTGCAGTGTGTTAAATACTCTGCCAGGGCCTTATATATGTATACATAACTTGTGGGCCTTGCAAGTGTGACTTCCACCTTACAGATGAGGAAATGGATTTGTGGGTTAGGTAGCCTGCCTGAGTCACAGCTAGTACCTGCAGGAGCTGGGGTTCTCTTTAGGCTGGTCTGACTCCAGAGCCCATTGGCCTGACTTCTAGTAGAAAGTGATCTGTGTCACGAGACATGATGCCGTGGAGATCCAGGGAGAATAGAGAAGATGTCCTAAGGATGGCAGTGCTGAAGGGCACCCTGGTCACAGGGATAGTGGGGTGGGTGGGAAAGCACAGGGAACAGGGACTGGAGCTCAACTGGCAGGAGTGCAGGGAAGTTGGGGGGGGGGAATCATTGGAGAAATTCCATGTCTCTTCCTGTCTTTCCCCCTTCATGCTTCTCTCTACTTGCTGTTTACTGGACACCTGTGCCCTGTCCAGTGCCAAGTCCGGGGGTACTACAGGTAAAAGGCACAGACAGGCACAGACACAGGATATGTCCTCGTGCCAGTAGCTGGGGAGAGCTCTGGAGTTGCCCTGAACTGGGAGTGGCCCACAGATGGGCAGACAGATAAGAGGGGCACTCTTGGGAGCAGGCCCATGAACTGTGGACCCAAGGCTGCTGTGGGAAGGTAGATTGGTAGCTGGGGGAGGGGAGAATAGCATGAAGACCTTTAGGTGCCGCGTAGAAGAAATGGCTTTGACCTAGGTTTTAAGCAGAGTCTGTGCTCAGGCAAAAACAGGAAGCTCTTCTTAGACTTGGCCAAACCTCTTGTGGGTCTGTCTTTGGGCTTAGTGCCAAGGCCAGGTGACTAAACATTAATTTCCAGTTGTCAAGCAGTGAGGACTCAAAGGTCATGAGCTGTGGTTTCAGAGCTGCAAGGGCCTCAGAAGTCATGTCAACCGAAAAAGTTGGTTTGACCCACCCAGTGTTAGTAAATTACTGAATGAACTTCAGAGTGGGGAAGGCCCTGTCCTCCATCTTTGAGCCCAAGAGCCTTACAGGTAAGTTGCAGGTAAGACTGCCTTGGGACGGTGTTCGCAGGTGAAACAAAATGGAGGACCACTGTTCTCAGTGACCTCCTCAGAGGAAGGAAAGGACTTGACCATGGTCTCAGCAATGCAGGGCCCAGAACCCTGTCCCAGGCCCTTTCAGCTGTGCGTGCTGAGCTCCTGCTTGGATCTGGGAGCGTGGATAGGGGGTGAAGACATTCATTTCCCAGCAAACACAACACTAGATATGAGCTGGCACCTGGGGGATTTGGCCAATTACCAACAAAGAACACAGAATAAATTTTTCAGTGTTTTAAAGTCTTTAATAATGTACATGTTCTCTAAGGCTGGCCCTCTTATTCCTTTGGCTCTTTCTGGTTTGAAGGCCTCACCCTGGTCTCACTGTATTAGAGAAGGCATTAGGTGATGGCATGTACAGCTACAGTTGGGAAAGAAGTTCGTCCCTGTGACCACAGGTGGGCACTGGCTGGAGCTCTGCCTAGTCAGGCAGTTTTTCCGATGGGTGTGTTGCAGGCAGGCTACCTGGAGACAGGATCCCCTGAGTCTCCCGAGTATCTAGGTAAAACCTGGGGGAGGACAGAGGCCAGAGTCCTCTGGCCAACAGCAACCTGGCAGGAGTTCTAAATCCCTTCCAGGTTGTCCTTGTGTGCTAGAAAAATATTTTCTCTGTGTCATGTCATGAAAAGGATGGCGAAGCACCGAATAGAGGGAATGAAAGAGCTTCAGCCGTAAGATTTTCTGCCAGAGGACGGGGTCTCCTGGGGGTAGGAGTTCTCCAGAAGAGCCTACAACATGCATCCAGTCACTTGTCCCTCCATACATCCACCGAGCCATCCATCCATCAGTCCATATGTCCACTCACTGATCACGTTTATCACATGCTCACTCTGCACCAGGCACCATGCTGGATGCCAGTGCTAAAGGGGCAAATGAGACACCCTCAGAGGAGCAGATGGACGGTAGATTTGGGAAACCAAGCCTCAGGGAGTAGTGGATTCCCCCAGATACCCAGCATTTAATGGTTGGACCCATATTCCCCACTAAAGCTGCTCATGGGGCCCAGGCAGCATTTGGGAAGAAGACACTGGGTAGAAACGTGGCCTGAAAGGGTGGTGGGGAGGGACACCTGGCCTCCCAGTAGCTGCAGGTCAGTGGACGATGGAAATGGTCTGGTCAGCCACAGCAAAGACCGGGAAGAGGGGCCCAGGGAAAGACGCATGGTGGATGTGGAGCACGGTCCCCGAGGCAGGCTCGTAGAACAGTAGCTCCTGTGCCTGCAAGTCCAGCAGCACCCCCAGCTGAGCTGGGCAACGCAGCAGCGCCAGGGGCTCATGCTGCCCGTCGTGTGAGAAACGGAAGTCCTGGCCATAGCGGGAGAAGACCCAGGAGAAGGCATTGCAGCCCAGACGAGAGTCACTGCCAGAACCCTTGCGGGGCAGCTGGCCTAAGGCCACGCCCACCTTGTATGCACAACTGTTCTGGACGTTTACCGTCCAGGCGTGCAGCCCAGCCTGGAAAGACGTGTCGGCCAGGGCATTGGGCCAGTGGTCAAAGCGCTCTGGGCCATCTGCACAGGCCTTGGACTTCTTGGCATTGAAGGTCAGGGTCCTCCGATCATCTGACAGTTGCAAGAAGGGGCTGACCGTTCTCTCATCCATACGCACGTCCTCTGTGCCTGCCAGAAAGAATTCTCTGAGTTGCCCAAGGCCCACCCTCAGCCCTGACCTGGTCCTGCCAGGTAGCAAAGGGCTTCCTCACCACTCACTGGGAGGTAAAGCCATTTACTCTCTCTGAGCCTCAGATTTCTCATCTATAAAAGTGGGGATCAGAACAGGACTTAACACAGGGTGGATGTGAGGATCAAATGAGATGATACCTGTAAATAACCAAGCATTAACAGTGATAGAAATAAGGCCCAGAGAGGAGAAGCGAGTTGCCCAAGGTCACATACCAAGTTAGTGGCAGGGGCCAAATGAAGACCCAGCATATTGTTCCTACATTTAGCATTGGCACTGATTGGGCTTCCCTGGTGGCTCAGATGGTAAAGAATCTGCCTGCAATGCGGGAGACCTGGGTTGGGAAGATTCCCCTGGAGAAGGGAATCGCTACTCTAGTATTCTGGCCTGGAGAATTCCATGGACAGAGGAGCCTGGCAGGCTAAAAGTCCATGGGGTTGCAAAGAGTCAGACACAACTGATCAACTTTCATTCACTGATTGTAGTGCACCCTAGTTGGGCATATGCAGTATCCAGATCAGACTTGTCCTAGTGACATGGTTCCTGAAAGCTTGAAAGCATCAGATATGCAGTTTCCAACAACTAAGTAAATGGGACTGCAGGCAAATCAGGCACCACTGGATTTCAGAATCTAGAAGCTGTAGCTTGTACTAACATTTTAAGGAGAATGTGCAGGGAGGGAGGGTTAGAATTGAGAAGAATTCAATCCATTAACTTAGCCTTTCTGTGAATTGTGAAAATACTACAACAGGCAATGTGGAAGCTTCCATTTAGTTTGGGGGAGACCTGCTTTGAGAACCCTCCCAGTGGGGGAATTCCAAGAGGCAGGAATCCACGTCACGTCCACCTCTGTGGCCCGAGTATACAGCACAAGGCCAGACCCACCACTGGCCTGAGTCAATGTCAAGGGAGTGAGACTAATCCAGGAAGCTCAATTCTTGCTCCAGATGCTCTCCAACTGGCCACATCAATTGCATGTGCCAAATTGCTTCAGTTGTGTTCTGATTCTTTGCGACCCTACGGACTGTAGCTCACCAGGCTTCTCTGTCCATGGAATTCTCCAGGCAAGAATACTGGAGTGGGTTGCCATGCCTTCCTCGAGGGGATCTTTCTGACCCAGGGACCAAACCTGTAACTCCCGCGGCTCCTTAAAGAGAAACTAGGTTTCTAAGAAATAGTACTGAGCTATTGCAGTAGGGTAGAACATGAGGAGGACGTGATTTCTGGGAACAGGATTTATCCCAGACCCAACCACAGAGCAGGCTGGTCTGGAAACGGAGAGGACCTGGCCCAGCTGCCCCAACCCTGTCCAGAATTTAGGCTCCATTGACAAGCCTGCATCCAGCATCACTGGTTGCTTAACCTACGATGCCAGACACACCAGTCCCCAGTGTGATGTAGCAGCAAAGCCCACCCAGACAGGAGCCTGGCTCCAGCAGTTCCTAACCTGAGAGGGATCCGAGAATGGCTGTTGCCCAGAGTTGGGTCAGTAATGGACTCCGAGTGCACTTCTCATTAAAGTTTAACTTTTCCGACTCCTTGGGATCCAAAATGCCCTCTGCTTCCTCGGTCCTTGTGCAGGAAAAAAAAAAAAGAGATTTAGGGAGGTTCTGGAAACGCATCTGGATCAATACAGGAGGGGGACGGAAGTAAAATCCTTTTCCCATGAGGGTGACAGCAAGAATGGCCAGGGCCCACATAGGAGCCCCCAAAGAGAAGGGGCTGGAGCCAGAAGAGAAGGTGGGCATTCCCTCTATGCCTTGGAGCCTTAATTCCAGCAAGGCACATGGTTTATAGGGAAGGGAATACTTGGTGTCAATGTGTTCTGTGGGGAAAGCAAGTCACCGATGTCTCTCGTGAGTTAGCTGGGAGGAGGACCAGAGCTACAAGGAGGATCTAAGCCTCTTGTACCACGGTCTTTCTGCTCCACCAGCGTGCATAGAGAAAAATCTCGCTTTCCTTCAAAATCTACTGCAGCAAAACCTATTGGTATGGTCAGAAGGTACAGCCATTCCTCTGCTCTTAAATCAAACACCCCTCAGGAGTCACATAAGAAGAAATGATCGGTTATCACCCAACCATAAAGTAATCATAGCACTTTGCTCCCAATAGCCACCTCTTTTCAGCTCGCAGCAGGGACTGGGTTTTGCTGGAAGAGATTTGGGAACACAAGATGCCTAGGAGGGGAGTATTGTCATGTGTTTAGCAGCCGAGCTCTAGGCTTGCTATCTCTATGTAGAATCTCAGGATCTTTGCTCTAACTTGGGAGGCAGTTGTTACTTCATTGGACAGGAAGGAACCGAGATTCAGAGAAAGCACTCAGCTAAAAAGAAGAACCTGGATTTAAGTCTTGCTACTCTGCAGAAACAAAAAAAACCCAGACTGGGGTCCAGGCACCATTGTCTTACCCTTGACCTGAAGTGAAGTCTGAAGGGCTGTGAGGCCCTTCAGAGTGAGGATTCACCTTAGGGCCTAGCAGACCTCTGATCTGGCTTCTGAGAAAGAACCTTCCCTCTGCCTCTAATCCTGAAGGTAGCTTTGAGCTCAGGCAGCAAAGAAGTGAGAACACACGCTCTCCTCCCCAGATCTCGTGGCTCTGTCCACAATCAGAGGAGGAGGCTAGAGGGTGAGCACATCTCCTCATGGATGCCAGCTCTTTTTTTTTTTAAGACTGGCACCGATTGTCCTGGCTTGAGAGGAGTGAGGTGAACAGAGCCCTAGGAAAGCTGAGAGCAGACTCTAGTTACAAAGACTCTTTGTGGTTGGGACAAGAAAGGCTCTGTTGCCATCTTCTCAAAGCACTGAGGCTGGCTCTGGAGAAGTCCCAGCCACCAGATGAGGAGGAAAGAGGAGAAGGTGGTGTCAGCAGTGCTGAGTCATCATCAGAGCAAATCTGAGGCCAGTTACAGACACTAGAGTCTAGAGAATCGGCTGGTCCAGCTGCCTCATGCCATGGAAGAGGAAACTCGTGACCCCAAAGAAGTGGGAATGAAATGGGGCTGGCACGCACCAGGGCCTGGGCCAGGACCAGAACACCCGGTCTGTGCAGCATGGCCTTCTGTCACGGCAGACCAGGGCTGAGCTCAGCCACAGACGTGGAAACAACCTTAGGGACCGACAAACAGGTTTTGAAAACGGTATAATCGACCCTCCATGTCCTAGGACGCCCAGGGGTACTAAAATCCATGGGGCATTCAAACCCTTTGCAGTCAGCTCTCTGTATCTGCAGTTCCCCATCTGCAGATTCAAAAACACTCAAACCCTTGGTTGGTTGAATCTATAGGTGGGGAGCCCATGGAAATGGAGGGCCAACTCTACTTTGAGAGTACGCACCCTCAGTCTAGAAGCACAAAGCACTACAAACAAACCCTGAACTCTCCTAGTGGGTTTGTCTACCATACTATGGGTTTTGCAACTCAAACAACTGTTCGTGTATTGTAGGACTGAACAAATGAATAGATATATTGCTGTTGCTGGGAGCCACAGTTCTCACTGTGAAAGAAGAACTACATAAAGACAGAATAAGGAAAGGCATAGGAAAAACCCTGTGGTGTTTGACTGGAATTAGAAGTTGTGATACAAACTCAGGAATAAAAAAGTTATGTGCACACACACTCCCCATCTCTGCCTGCTGTCCACTGAGAAGGCTTGGAAGCAATGCATCAGTAGCAGGGAACACACCTAAAGCCTAAATCTTGGTTTTTAAATACTCTTCACCATTAAAAGGAACCAAGACTCCCTGGAGAAATAGCTGATTCCAGGGCTGGGGCAGGAAAAGAAGCTGTGCCTAGGATATCTTCTTGTGCCGGAAAGCAAGAAAGTGCTCTAAGAATGATGAAGCGTTGTCAGAAGGACCACAGGATCTGGCTTGAAGGGGCTCCTACTGGCCAAATCTGGGACAGTTTGAAGATCAAAATTAATAATAGAAGTAATAGATTACAATGCACTGAATAAAATAAGAATCTATGAGTCTATGTTGAGACTAAATAAGTGAATGAATAAACAAAGTCCTAGACACAGCAATCAGACAAGAGAAAAAAGTAACAGTAAAGGACTCCAAATGAGAAAGGAGAAGTAAAACTGTCACTGTTTGCAGATGACATGATACTATACATTGAAAACCCTAAAGATGCCACCAGAAAACTACCAGAGCTCATCAATAGATTTAGTAAAGTTACAGGATACAAAATTGACATACAGAAATCTGTTACATTTCTATACACTTGACAATGAACTATCAGAAAGAGAAATTAAGGACATAGTCCCATTTGCTATCACATAAAAAGAATAAAATTCTTAAGAGTAAACCTACATAAGGAGGTAAAAGGCCTATACACAGAAAATATAAGACACTGATGAGAGAAATTGAAGATGATACCAACAGTTGGAAAGATACACCATGTTCTTGGATTGGAGGAATTAATATTGTTAAAATTACCATACTACCCAAAGCAATCTACAAATTCAGTGTAATCCCTATCAAAATACCAAAGGCATTTTTCACAGAACTAGACAAATAACTTTAAAATTTGTATGGAAACACAAAAGACCTCAAATAGCCAATCAATCATGAGAAAGAACAAGGCTGGAGGATTCACGCTCCCTGACTTCAGACTATACTACAAAGCTACAGTAATCAAGACAGAGACAGACACATGGATCAATGGAACAGAATAGAAAGCCTAGAAATAAACCCACACATTTATGGTCAGCTAATCTACGATGTGAAATTTGTTTTCTGTGCACCGAGTCAGGAACCTGTCACTGGCTCTCCACCCAGGTGGGCATTATCATCTGGGGCTCTGGGAGGTTTTAAGACAAGTAGGACCAGGCTGCTCTGTCCTGTCTTTGCCCTGAGCTGTAGAGGTTCACCAAAATCAGATTCTTGAAAAATCCAAGTACATCTAAGCAGTGGAAGGAAGTACTGAACAGAGGATCTGGAGGTTTGGGTTCTAGTCCTAGCAGTGTTGCTGACTTGCTGTGACCTTAGGCAAATATCTATCCCTCTCTGGCTCAGTCTTTCCCCTTGATTAAGGGGTTGATCAGATGATTTGCTAAAACTCTACTGTTTTTCACATTCCCAACAATAGTAATAGCAGTCAAAATAATTGTTTCCTTATCTTGACCTACAAGGCCCTGGGCTTCCCTGGAGGCTCCGATGGTAAAGAATCTGCCTGCAGTGCAGGAGACCTGGGTTTCATCCCTGGGTTGGGAAGATCCCCTGGAGGAGGGCATGGCAACCAACTCCACTATTCTTGCCTGGAGAATCCCCATGGACAGAGGTGCCTGGCAGGCTACAGTCCATGGTGTCGCAAAGAGTCGGACACGACTGAGCAACTACGCACAACAACAACGATCTACGATGAAGAAAGCAAGCAGATACAACGGAGAAAATACAGTCTCTTCAATAGCGGTGCTGGGAAAACTGGACAGCTACATGTCAAAGAATGAAACTACAACATTCTCTAACACCATATACTAAAATAAGTTCAAAATGGATTAAAGACCTAAATGGAAGACTAGAAACCAAAAAACACCCAGAAGAAAACATAAGAACACTCTTTGACATAAATTATAGCATTTTTTTGTCTGTTTTTTGGCCACATTGTGCAGCATGTGGGATATTAGTTCCCCAACAAGGGATCAAACCTGAGAACCCTGTGCTGGAAGCATGGAGTCTCTCAGAGAAGTTCCATGTAGCCATATTTTTTTGGACCTGTCTCCTAAAGCAAAGGAAGTAAAAACAAAAAAACAAATGGGGCTTAATTAAACTTAAAAGCTTTTGCAGAGCAAAGGAAACTATCAACAAAATGAAAGGACAACCTAATTGGGAGAAAATATTTGCAGATTATATGACCAGTAAGGGGTTAATAGCCAAATATATAAAAACTCATACAACTCAACATTGAAAAAACAAAAACTCAATTAAAAAATGGGCAGAAAGGGAATTCCCTGGAAGTGCAGTGGTTATTCCACACTTCCACTGCAGGGGACTGGGATTCAATCCCTGGTGGGGGAACTAAGATCCCGCAAGCCACATGGGGCAGCCAAACCCTGTCCTCCCAGAGAATAAACAAAAACAAAAATGGGCAGAAGACCTGAATACACATTTTTCCAAAGAGGACATACAGATAGCCAACAGGCACCTGAAAAAATGCTCAACATCACTAATCGTCAGGGAAATGCTAGCCAGAACCACAGTGAGCTATCACCTCCCAGCTGTCAGAATGACTGTCATCAAAAAGAACACAAATAAGAAATGGTGAGGATGTGAGGAAAACAGATTCTCATACACTGTAGTAGGAATGTAAACTGCTGCAGTCACTGTGGAATATGGAGGTTTCTCAAAAAAAAAAAACCCAACTGAAAACAGAACTACCATATGACCCAGCAACTGTATTACTGGGTCTATACATACACACACACACCCAAAAAGACACGTGCACCCCGATGTTCACAGTGGCATTATTTATAACTGCCAAGATATGTAAGCTTCTCCAGGCCAGAATACTGGAGTGGGTAGCCGTTCTCTTCTCCAAGGGATCTTCCCAGCCCAAGGATCGAACCCAGGTCTCCTGCATTACGTGCAGATTCTTTACCAGCTGAGCTATAAGGGAAGCCCCATATACATACACACACACACACAAAAACATAATTCAAAAAGACACATGCACTCCAATGTTCACAGTGGCATTACATATAACTGCCAAGAATATAAGATACCTAAATGTCCATCGACAGATGAATGGATAAAGATGTATATATATACAACGCAGTATTACTCAGCGTAAAAAAGAATGAAGTTTTGCCATCTGCAAAAATATGAGTGGATTTGGAGGGAATTCTGCCAAGTGAAGTAAGTCAGCTAGAGAAAGAAAAATACTGTATACCACTTATATGTGGAATCTAAAAAAATACAACAAACTAATGGCTATAACAAAAAAAGAAACATAGAGAAATAGAGAACACAGATGTACAGAACTAGTGGTTACGAATAGAGAGAGAAGGAGGGAAGATAGGGGTAGGGGATTAGGAAGTACAAACTATTATGTATAAAAGAAGCAACAAGCATACATTGTACAACATAGGAAATATTATAGCCAATATTTTATAATAACTACAAATGGAGTACAGCCTTTAAAAATTGTGAGCCAGTATTTTGTACACTTATATATTATACATCAACTATACTTCAATTTAAACAAACTAATATAAGGCTGGATGTCAATTAGACTTAAATTAAAAAAGGTAACATCTCTGATAATGGGACAAAATGACATCAATGCCCCCTGGTATGACAGACAGACTGAGGACATTACGTATGAGATACTCTTACTTGAAATGTACAACCTGAACCTAATCATGAGGTAACATTAGATAAACTCAAATTGAGGGATATTCTATAAAACTGTCCTAGACTCTGAAAAAGTGTTTAGGGGGGAAAAGGGTGAAGGAAAAATTACAGATTAAGAGATCAGATGGATTGGGTATGGGGGTAATGGGATTCCAAAGACAATTATTAAGAACATTTTTAGTACAATTGGCAACATTTGAATACAGACTATATATATTAGATAATAGCGTTATGTGGACATGGGATTTCCTGAATTTAATAATTATACTGTGGTATGTAAGAGAATGTCTGTTTTTTTGGAGATTCATGTTGAAGTAGGTGATAAGATAAAAAGTCATGCTATCTGCAACTTACTCTCAAATAGGTCAGAAAAAAACAAGTTTTTCTGTATATATACACTAGATAGACAGGAAGAAAGAGACACAAGAAACAGAGTGCAAATGTGGCTAACTGATATCAATTAGTATTTCTAAGTTTATTATACTACTTTAGCAACTTTTCTATACCTATGAAATATTTTAAAACCAAAAATAAAGAATTTTTTAAGAAATCAGATCAGCTTGATATTGAGGACAGACTGTATTAGAGGAAGATGATGAAGATAAAAGAGAAAAAGATGAGGAGAGGGACTTCCCTGGTGGTCCAGTGGTTAAGATTTCGAGCTCCCAATGCAGAGGGCCCAGGTTCGATCCCTGGTCAGGGAACTAGATCCCACATGCCACAACCAAGAGTTTGCTGGATTCCAGCTGGACCTTTGAGTCCTTCCCAGCACTTTCATTCTGTCATCTTAGCTCCATGAGATGTGGCCTGGATGTATGGATCTCAGCATTCTTTCCCTGAACCACATTTGGGAAATCTCGCTGCAACTAAGACCGGGCGCAGCCAAGTAAATAAATTAAAGAAAGAAAAAAAAAAAGAGAGAGACTAGGAGAAGTGTGGAAAAGATCATAAGGAGACAGTAAGCTAAATTTAGGAACATCCATACCGCGGAATACTTCAGACTTCCCAGAAAGTGAAGTACATCTAAATGTACCAGGATAGATAGCCTGATAAGTTATAAACAAATATGAGGTGATCCCATCTGTGCTTTCAAAACAAAATTTCAAGAAGGGAAAAATCCCCCGCACTCTTTTGTGATTAAACACGGGAAAGCCTATAAGACACACATGTAACTGTTAAAGCTGATCATGATTCAGAAACAGAATTGGGAAGAAGTGATAGAGACATTTTTCACTTTAAATCATTTTCTACTGGTGAAAATTATTTTTTTCTCCCATGTACATATGTTGCTATTGATATCTATACTGCTGTCTTTATAAAAATAAAGAAGAATGGACTGTGCTCCCCAAGCACACATTGTGTCTGTGAGCTCTGAAATCTCACACACACAGGGTAAGAATTTAATTTCTTTGCCTGGAAAATTATCACGTCTTGGCCACTTCCTCTGGCTCTTGGGTCTCAGAACCTTTCAAGACTTTTCAGAACTCAGGTAGGGCCTGGTGAAATTCTTTTATTACTGCATAATTAAAATAGAATTTTCCTGGTAACGCAGACTTAGATTTCAGATTCTTTCATTAGAGAAAGGGGGAATGAAGTAGAGAAGACAGAACTGGGTCAGGTGTCAGCTGTGGGTCCAAGCCCCAGCGCAGGGGCTTAGGCAAGTCCCTTCCCCTCTTTGAGCCTCAGCATTCTCATCTGTAGATGGAGGTGGTGAAACCCTCCCAGCCGGGTGACTGTTTTTTTAATAGGATAATGTTTAAGAAAGCCCATGACAAGCCCCAAGCCTGGCTTCAGGGAAGCCACTCAGCTGCCCACCCTGAGCTTCCCCCCAGGAGCGGTGAGGCCGGACAGCAATGGACGTGGCAGACTTCGGAGAGGTCAGGGGCCATGGCTCCCACGACTGCCCAGGCAAATGCCAGGCCCATACTCACCTCTCAAAAATCTCCTGCTCCTTCTGCTGCGAGAAAAGAAAACAAAGTCAGGCTTGGCACCAGAAACCCAGCAGGTCGTCAAGACTTGACTATGATTAACTCGCATGGAGGGCTCCACGTGGAGAGAAATTCTAGAATAAAAACATCCACTCCTTCTTTAAGACCCTGCACAAGTTTTATGGGTCCTTCTTCACAGACCTCTCCCATCATGCACTCAAAGTGAATCCCTCTGTGCCCTGAGCCCCGTGGCACCCTAGGTTTCCCTCAGACTACACTTCCGGACAATCACCTATTTACCCAGAATTTCATCGCCCAGCGGCTCAATGGACGGGACTCGTTGAATTTTCTGTTGTGACCCTCCCAGCGTTTGGGACAGAATGTGCTCGGCACGTGACAGCTGTGTGACAAAATGAACGCGCGATCTGGGACAGCCACAGAAACCATGACTGCACGAGAGGGGCAACTTGAACACAACAATGTTGTTCCACATTCTCATTTCTCTGCGTGGCGCATCTACTGAGATGTCACACCGTCACCTTAAACATATTAGATTGTGATTTCCGGGTGGTGGGAGTGAGGATGAGCTCTGTATTTGCAGCAGACCTCTTGTCAGTGCAGTGTTCTCTCTGCAAGCTTCTGGACTCTCTCCCTCTCCCCACTTCCTTTTACAAAGCTATGACTTGTCTTTGAGACATCAACCTTTAAGTCGCTTCATTCAGGAAGGCTTCCCTGACTACCACCCGCCTCAAGCCAGGACTGCAGGGGCCCCAGCTCCCAGCAATGCCCCCTACCATAGCACATATCCCTCCATGTCTTAATTATCAGTTTGTATATTCGCCTCTTCTACAAGGCTGTGAGTTGCTGACAGCCATATCCTGTACCTCCACTCTTAGGGCTTTCCAGATGGCTCAGATGGTAGAGTCCGCCTGCAATGCAGGAGACCCGGGTTTGATCCCTGGGTTAGGAAGTTCCCCTGAAGAAGGAAATGGCAACCAACTCCTGTATTCTTTCCTGGAGAGTTCCATGGACAAAGGAGCCTGGTGGGCTACAGTCCATAGGGTTGCATAGAATCAGACACAGCTGAGCAACTAACAACACGCATAGATAACACAATGCTTAGCATACATTAGGCTCTTAGTAAATATTTGCTCACTACTGAAAGAACAGTTACCAGTTGAAAAAAAAAAAAAAATCCCCATTAGTAATATTGCCCTGTCTCATCCTGGTTCCAAATTATCATTTTCCACCCACCTCATACCAATAAAACATTCTCATTTTCAGACTTTGGCGGAATCTGGTCAACTTGTGGTGTCCTCACCCCCGCCTAACTTACAATCAACTGGAGGTCATCCAGATGAGTGAGCATGTCCACCAGGCTGCCGCGGATGGTGTCCAGCTTCTGCAGCGCCTCGGCCCAGTGTACTCGCTGCGTCAGGATACTCTGGTGGGCCCGCTCCTCTTCGCCATGCACCTGTTCCAGCAACCTCTGCTCCTCGCTCTCGCACAAACTCCTCACCAGACCTAGCCGCTGGATGACCAGTTCCCGAGCTGCGCTGGCCGTGCTCTGACCCGGAATTAAACAAGCAGTTGGGTCCTGGCATAGCCCCAGGCAAGATTAGGAGGGTTGGGGCTCAGCCAGAAGAAGTGCTAAGATTGATTAGCCATGTCTGACATGGGTACAGTAAGGGTAGTAATAGTGCTTAAAACACCCAAGCCCTAAGATTTTCCCAAATGTGGTTCAGGGAAAAGAATGCTGAGATCCAGACATCCAGGCCACAACTCATGGAGCTAAGATGACAGAATGTAAGTGCTGGGCAGGACTCAAAGATCCAGCTGAAATTACTTGCTTATTTCACAGTTAGGATCCCCAAGTTCAAGAGACCAGGTCAGAGAATCATAGAAATGCAGAGCAGAAAGGCCTAAAAAGTCTATCATCAACAGAACGCACACAAACAGTAGTCCAGTTCTTATTTGGACCATGGTGGTGGTTTAGTCGCTAAGTCATGTCCAACTCTTGCAAAGCCATGGATTCCTAGGCTCCTTTGTCCATGGGATTCTCCAGGTAAGAATACTGGAGTGGGTTGCCATTTCCTTCTCCAGGGGGTCTTTCCGACCCAGGAATCAAACCCAGGTCTCCTGCACTGCAGGCAGATTTTTTATCAATTGAGCTATGAGGGAACCATCTATTTGGACCATGTCTAAGGACAAAAAGCTCATTACTTCCCAAATATGTCTATTCCAATTGCTTCCATGGTAGAATTCTTAATCTGCCACACAAGAGGGCAGAAATAAATTCTAAGTCAATGAATTTAGCATGTGTCCCCTAGCAACTAGCACAGTGTCTGGCAAGGAGCAGGTGCTCAAATATTTACTGAACGATTGACAGGAAAAGTTCTTTCCAACTTAAGCCAAAAATCTCTTGATGGTGCTCACATGCCAGTCAGTGGCAAAGCAGGGTCTAGAGCCCAGTTCTCCTGACTCTCAGCCCAGCACTCTTCCCCTCCATCAGTGCCGTCTGATGACCCATCCTCCCCATGGCACTGTTGTCTGAAGCTCCTGCTCTCTTGCCAGACAACTGAGGGTTAAACTATTTCCCTCATGCCAGAAAGTTGGGGCTCGTCAGTGGCTCTCCTTGTTTCCTGCCCCTAAAGACCTGCCTTGTACAATGAGGGGACAGTTAGGCCTGTTTCTCAGAAGAGACTGAGACCCACAATGTGCCCCAAGGAGAACAGAGACGGCCTGAGTGAATGGCTGAGTGAACCCAGGGGTTCAGATTCCAAGTCCAGTGTTCTTTGGAGGCAACATAACACAGTGGTTAGGAAATTAGGCTGTAGAGACAGGGCCTAGGTTTAAATATTAGCTGTTCTATTTACTAACTATGGAACGTTGTTCCTTATCTTCCCTGGGCCTCAATTTTCTAATCTATCAAATGAAGATACTAATAGTACCAACCTCATAAGGCTACTTTGAGGGTCAAGTGAGTCAATATATATAAGAAGAACAAAGCCTGGCACGTACGTGTTTGGTATCATTAGCTCTTGCTCCTCTCTCTAGCCCACCTCAATACCTTTCCCACGGGTGGGTCTCTGCAGTCCCGTTTGTACTGTATGAACAGGATCAAGAACAGACCCAAGATGCATTAGATACTCCCTGACAAGAAGGCTGCAGTCAATTTCAACATGCTTCTTGAGTCATTCCCAGGGAAAAAAAAAAAAATTTGCTTTCCAAAGATATGCCTGAAGAAACTAAAATCCCTCCTAGACCAAAACACGGGCTTCCCTGGTGGCTCAGATGGTAAAGAACCTGCAATATGGGAAACCTGGGATTGGTCCCTGGCTTGGGAAGATCCCTGGAGGAGGGCATGGCAACCCGCTCCAGTATTCAATCTAGACTGGAGAATCCCATGGACAGAGGAGCCTGGTGGGCTACAGTCCACGGGGTCGCAAAGAGTCAGACATGACTGGGTGACTAACGCACACACAGACCAAAACACAGAAATGCTGGAAAAATAGACCAAAGCATCCCTTTAAAGTGAAGCTACTTCTGGCAGCTTAGAAAAGGGAATCCCTTGGAGTCCAAAAGTAGAAAGGAAACGGAAGACCAGTGTAATCAAGAGCTGGGGACTCAACTGGCTGCTCTGAATGGGGCTTGTGATTTACTTTAGATTTGTACACTCATGTAAACCATCATACAAAAACAAAAGTACAATAAAGACCTCTCTGATTTTAAAATAAAGGGAAAACTTTCTACAAATGAGGGAATTATTAAAAGATGTGCTTTAAAATGAACCCTGCACACAGCAACTAGAGAAAACTTGTGTGCAGCAATGAAGTCCCAGCATAGTAAAAAAAAAAAAAATTTTTTTTTCTAATTAATTAGAAAATTCTTAAGGGGACTAAAAAGAGACCATAAATAGAATATACAACTTTCAAGCTAGGATAGGGAAAAAGAAGGGAGGAGGGGTAGATTAACTCAAAAGAAGGGAGGAAAGGAAGGAAAAAAAGCACAGAAAAAGTGGACTGCAGCAGGGGAAGGATAAACTGGGAGGTTGGCATTGACATAGACACACTACTGTATACACAGCAGATAACTATCAGAACCTACTATACAGCACAGAGAACTCTGCTCAGTCCTCTGTAATGACCTGTATGACAATGGAATCTAAAAAGTGGATTTGTGTATACGTACAACTGATTCACTTAGCTGTATAGCAGAAATTAACACAACATTGTAAATCAACAATACTCCAGTAAAAATTAATTTTAAAAAATTATAAAAGTGGACTACATAGAAAACAGGCTTCCCAGGTGGCTAGTGGTAAAGACTCCACCTGCCAATGCAGGAGATGCAAAAGACGTGGGTTCGATCCCTGGGTCAGGAAGATCCCCAGAGTAGGAAATGGAAACCACCTCCAGTATTCTTGCCTGGGTAATTCCATGGACAGAGGAACCTGGCAGGCTACAGTCCATCGGGTCACAAAGAGTCAGGCATGACTAAGCATACACAGAAAACATAAAATGACAGCCATAAATCTAAGATTGATTAAACTTGGCTAGTTAAAAGGCAGGGATTATCAGCTTGGACTTTTTTTATAAGTATTTTTTTAACCTTTCTTTAAAATGTTATTTATTTATTTATTTATGACTGTGCTGCATCTTTGTTGCTGTGCGGGCTTTTCTCTAACTGCTGCAGGCAGGGCTCACTGTGCAGTTCAGGCTTCTCATTGCAGGGGCTTCTTTCATTGCAGAGCAGGGGCTCTAGGGGCGCAGGCTTCAGTAACTGTGGTGCATGGCCTCAATAGTTGCAGTTCCTGGGCTCTAGAGCACAGGCTCAATAGGTGTAGCACAGGTGATTAATTGCCCCATGGCATGTGGGATCTCCCCAGATCAGGGATCATGGCATGTGGGATCTCCCCAGATCAGGGATCAAACCTGTGTCTCCTGCATGGACAGGCAGAATTCTTTACCACTGAGCCACCAGGGAAGCCCTTGTTGTTGTTGCTAAGTCGTGTCAGCTGTTTCCGACTCTGTGTGACCCCATAGACGGCAGCCCACCAGACTTCCCCGTCCCTGGGATTCTCCAGGCGAGAACACTGGAGTGGGTTGCCATTTCCTTCTCCAAAGTATGAAAGCGAAAAGTGAAAGTGAAGTCACTCAGTCGTGTCCAACTTAGCGACCCCATGGGCTGCAGCCTACCAGGCGCCTCCATCCATGGGACTTTCCAGGCAAGAGTACTGGAGTAGGGTGCCATTGCCTTCTCCAGGGAAGCCCTGGACTTTTTAAAAAAGGAAACAAAATCCAGTTTCTAAAACACACCTGAAACAACATAAGAAGTTGGAAGTAAAAGAAAAGAAACTGATATATCCAGAAAACACTTGTTGGTCTAGTAATGAGTAAAAGACAAAATAGTCTTGAAGGCAAAAAGGATTCCTGTTCATAAAATGTCACTGCTACTGCTGCTAAGTCACTTCAGTGGTGTCTGACTCTGTGCAACCCCAGAGACGGCAGCCCACCAGGCTCCCCTGTCCCTGGGATTCTCCAGGCAAGAACACTGGAGTGGGTTGCCATTTCCTTCTCCAATGCATGAAAGTGGAAAGTGAAAGTGAAGTCGCTCAGTCATGTCTGACTCTTAGCGACCCCATGGACTGCAGCCTACCAGGCTCCTCTGTCCATGGGATTTTCCAGGCAAGAGTACTGTCACTGAAAAGTGACAAAAGGGATGTTTTACCAGGAATATATAACAAATTTAAATATATACACTTAATAAATAGTACCAAGAATATAGAAAGAATTGACAAAATTATAAGGAAAAATAGGCAAATTCACAGCATAGTGTGAAAATGTAAATGCCCTTTGCCAGTAATCAAAAAATCTGGCAATCAAAAAAATAGTAAATATAGAGAAGATCTGAACTTATTAATAAGCTTAATTATGGACTTCCCTGGAGGTCTGGTGGTTAAGGCTCTGAGATGCCAATGCAGGGGGCACAAATTTGATCCCTAGTCTGGGAACTAAGATACTGATACTAATGTAAAAGGTAAAAACATATATTTGAAAATTTTAAAGTACAAATAATTAATAATAAAATAATTAAAAATCTGATAACTCATAGCACAAGGAAAAAGTCATAGTAAAGATTTAAAAATACTTATAACTGAGTGAAACTGAAAATACTACATCAAAATTGTGGGATATCCCTCTATCAATACCTAGAAGGAAATATATAGCTTAAATGCTCACTTTGAAAATGAAAAAAGACTAAAATCAATAGGCTGTGTTCAACTCGGGAAGTTAACAAACTACAGAGTAAATCCCAAAAAAAAATCAGAAGGAAAAAATCATAAAGAGGAAATAATAATGGAAAATAGATGTAATCAGAAGGGAAAAGAGAAGCAATCAGAAGCTCTCAGAAGAGAACTTCAACAAGCTCTGCACATCACCTACCCATCTACCTGCACCTGTGCTCAAACACTCTGTCTTCCCTATTTCTGTGGATAAACTGCCTGTGCTCTCACCTCTGGCCAATACTTCCACTTATTTACTAGCTCCCACCCCCTCTGCTAAACCAACTGTCCCCTTTTCCTGCATCATTAATTTTCCCCTCTCTACTGGGCAATTCCCATCAGCATACACACACACAGTCATTTCCCGCATCTTAAAAACCAAGCAACAAACATTTGCTTGCTTGTTGATAGCATATCCATCTCTTGATGGACATCCCCCTCCACTATCTCTTGATGGCATATCTCTCTCCACTATCATCCCATTTCTCAGCTTCCTTCTACAGCAAAATTCCTCAAGAGTCATCTGTGCCAACTATCTCAAATTGCTCTTTTTCTACTCTCTCTGAAATTCACTCTGATCACACTTTTACCACAATACTCTACCAAACTCCTCTTGTCAGGATCTCCGAGGAGCATGTTACTGAAGAGTCCATTCTCATGTCTCCCCTGACTTGATCTCTCTGCAAAATCTGAACCCACCTCCTTGAAACCTATTGTGCGGCACAACACTCTTATTAACTGTTTTATTCCTATTTACCGATTGCTTTCTTCTTGGTCTACTTTGCTTGTTCCTATCTACTCAATTGGGCTTCCCTGGTGGCTCAGACGTCTACTCAATGGTTAGATGTCAGAGTGCTCTAGAGCTCAGTCCTTGGACCCCTGCTCTTTTCTATCTGTATTCTACTCACTTAGTGATCTCATCATTTCCTATGACTTTCACTTTATACTCTCACTTATTTGAAAAAAAAAAAAAAGACAGTGCACTAAGTCGTGTCCGACTCTTGGCGACCCGATGGACTGCAGCCCGCCAGGCTCCTCCGTCCATGGGATTCTCCAGGCAAGAATACTGGAGTGGGTTGCCATTTCCTTCTCCAGGGGATCTTCCCGACCCAGGAATCAAACCCAGGTCTCCAGCATTGCAGGCAGATTCTTTACCAACTGAGCTACACAGGAAGCCCCACCCTCACTTATACACTAATACATTTACGTCTCTGGCCCAGCCCTCTCCTAACTTGTGTACCCAGCCATCTACTCAACATCTTAACTTGAATGCCTAATAGTCATCTCCAACCGAACATGTACAAAACTGAACTCTAGTCTCCTCCAACCATCACTCTGCACGCAATCCTTCCCCACCTTGGGAAACGGCTGCTCCATCCCTCCAGTTGCTCACATCAAAAAAAAAAGTCAACCTGATCCCTCCTCCCTTTCTCTCACAAAGCCTACATCCAATCCATCTGCAAATCCTGCTCTTTCTTCCCTCAGAAAGTATATATTAATATATGCTGCGTTTCACCATTCCTACCACACTCACTCAGGTCCAAACCCCTCTCAACTCTCACCTGGATTAATGCAACACTTCCTCACCAGTCTCCCTGTTTTTACTTTTGCTGCCTATGGTCACTTCTCAACACAGCAGCCACTCCTTTTAAATCTTAAGTCATATCATCTTACTTCTGATAACTTCCTGCCTTCCCCAGATAAAAAGCAAAGTCTCTGTGTGACCCGTGAGGATTCTACCTAGCTCCATGCACTGCTCTCTGACTTCATCTCCTTTGTCTTCTTGTTTACTCTGCTCCAACATGTCAGGCACGCTCCCATCTCAGGGTTTTTGCACTTGCCTTTTCTCTTTTGGGAACACTCTTCCCCAGGATATACAGTGCATTCCCTCACCTCTTGGAAATTTTGTACAAATATCAATTTCCTTAATGAGGCGATTCCTGATCACAACCCCATCCTCAACATGACCCACCCCCTGCCTGCGTTCTATTTCTCCATAGAGGTTATCACCTTTTGACACAGCATATATTTTATTTGTGATTAGCCCTCTCCACTGGTGGCTCAGCTGGTAAAGAACCTGCCTTCCAGTGCAGGGGTTCAGTCCCTGGGTGGGGAAGATCCTCTGGAGTAGGTAGTAGCAACCCATTCCAGTATTCTTGCCTAGAAAATACCACGGACAAAGGAACCTAGCAGGCTACAGTCCACAGGGTCACAAAGAGTCAGACATGACTAAATATGCACACACACACACACACACACACACACACACACACCCTCCCCTGACTAGAATGCAGGCTTCACGAAAACAAGAATTTTCCCATGTTTTATTCACTGTGGAACCTCTAGCACATAGACCGATTGTGCTTGGTGTGTGGCAGGTGCTTACACAGGTTTGTTAAATAATCAAATAAATGGCAAAAATGTTGTAAGTATTCCCTTCAAAATCAGCACCTGCTACGAAAGCTTCTATTTGACACTGCGCTGAGGTCCTAGCCAGTGCAGTTAAGACAGGAAAAGGAGAAGGATGAAGAAAAAGAGAAAACATCATGCAAAGAGAAGCAGAGATGGACAGAACAGCTGCCTGGACTTCTAGCGGCTTGTTTGTTCCTGCTTCTCATCCCCTTTAGGTTCTGAAAGACTCGTGTATCTAAAATCCAAGAAATTCTGTTTTGCTTATGCTATCAGTAGTTCAACTAGGCTCTATTCCTTGCGATCAAAATCATTTATTTTTTGACTAAAATAGTGCCATGTCTGCTCCATGTACTTTTGGGGAAGGAGGGCAGGGGTGTGCAGGAAGAAACTCATAGCCCCTGCCCTTGAAGGGCACACTTGAGACTAAGAGGCAGCAGCAGCAATGCGTCCACTGAATAAAGGGTGGGCAGTGAGGCGCTGTGGGCTTCCCAGGCGGCACTAGAGGTAAAGGACTTGCCTGCCAGTGCAGGACATGCAAGAGACACAGGTTCGATCCCCAGGTCAGAAAGATCCCTTGGAGGGGGGCATGGCAATCCACTCCAGTATTCTTTCCTGGAGAGTCTTATGGATAAAGGAACCATGGTGGGCTACAGTCCATAGAGTTGGACACGACTTGGCACGCACGCACTAGTGAGGTGCTGCAGAGAGATCACCTGGGAGTCAGACATCCAGCTCATAGAACTGACTCTGTGAGTCAGTTAACCTCTGCGGGACCCATTTTCCGTCTGTAAACAGGGATGTTACTACCACCTACTGCCTAAGACTGTCATAAAGAATGTGCAATGTAAAAGCCATTGGTTATTTTATAATACTGGGGCTGAGCACAAAATAATTAAAATGATAGAAGACTCATCTGATCTTTTACCTGAAGAAAGTTATTTTTAAATCAGTCTTTGCATCAAATGCATTCTAGGAACAACCCACTCTGCCCAGATGTAAAACCAAGAAAGAGGAAACCATCCTTCCTGAGCATCCAGCTTTGTCAGTAGCACAATGGGTCTGGGAGGTTGGGAAGGAACTCTAGACTGGTTCAAGCCCCTAAGGCTGAGAGCTTATCCTAGGAGGCGGGCCAGAGGAGGGGGAAGGGGAAAAATTACCTACCACTGCTCTCTGGTTCTTCCCTGGCAGGACGTCAGCCACATATTTGGTGATGGTAGCACTCTGTAACTGCAGCCTCTCACACTGGTCCACAATCTTGTTCTGCAACACAGATGACATCCATGGTATTTGGATCCACAGTTGGTCCATTCTCTCCGTTCCAGTGATTTTTTTTTTTCCCTTTTACCCCACCTCAGCCACCTACTCCCATGGTCATATCTCGGAATTCATCATTATTGAAAACTATGCCACTTCCAAAATCTTCAAGGATCCCACATCCTCCCCACCCCTTTCCATCCTAGATCACACACTCTAGAATCTCCAACAATCCTCCAGCTTAGATGGAGTCACCAGTACATTAGTCTTAGCACTTTTCACTGTCCATCATCCCTTTTTGTGGCCTTGCTTCCCTCTTGATCCTCAAATCCCATGGCCCATCATAAGCACTTTCTTACATACACTCACTCTTCCTTCATATCCAGCCCCCTAACTGTCCACACCTGCAACTGAGCACAAAAACATGGCTTCCTAAGCTGCTCTTCCCCAAGGAATCCCCATTCATTAACAGTACTTCCAAGCATCAATCTCGCTACCCAGACCAAAACTCCAGGAGTTACTCTCCAACCCCACATCTAATCCATCAGTGAGTCCTACCAGCCTCTTCTCTGAGGTCTCTCTCTCTCTCTTCTGGCCACTTATGGTCACCTTTCCTTCTGCTGTTCAACCCAGATCACCATGATCTCCCACAGGAACTGCTGATAGAGTCTCCTAACAGGGCCTTTATTCTTGACCACCTTCCCAGCTTCCTCGTTAGCCATTGCCACCCTTGGTAAGGAAATCAGATCAAGTCACATCCCAGCTCAAAACCCTCTCGTGGCTTTCCAATGCACCCACAGTGAGACTGTAACCAACAAGGCCCTACCTGGTGGGACTCTGCCTTTCTGTCCAATGTCCTCCTACTAGTCCGGCCTTCTTAAAGTGAAGTGAAGTGAAGTCACTCAGTCGTGCCTGACTCTTTGCAACCCCGTGAATAGTAGCCTGCACCAAGCTCCTCTGTCCATGGGATTTTCAAGGCAAGAGTACTGGAGTGGGTTGCCATTTCTTCTCCTACTCCGGCCTTCTTACTGTTCCATAAATACACTAAACCTGTCCCAACCTCAGTGCCTTTGCACCTGTTGCTCCTTCTGTCTCCCATTTATGTCTTGTTCCTCGACTCCAAGGAGACTTAAGCCTTCCCTGACCATCGTACACCTCATATCATTACTTTTTTTTCTCCCTTGCACTTATCACTCCCTGATTGTATATCATGAGTCTGTTTACTTCTTTGGTAGCTGTCATCCCCTACAGGAACATAAGCATCATGACTTTAACTTGTTCTCTGTGTCCTACTACCTAGAAGAGAGTTATACATAGAAGGCCCTGAATAAATATTCAGTATTTGTTGAATGAATGAACACCCACTTCCTTGGCCACAAGAGTTTCAGCAGTTCACTGCTCCCAAAGCTGTGAGCATTGGCCCTGAGACCAGGAGAGAGTTTTTAGAAATGAAGACACGGAGGCCCACAGAGAAGTGACTTGCCCATGGAGACAGCCAGGTCCCAGCTTTGCCACTCCACCTCTCCAGGTAACAGCTGGAGCACTTCCAAGCAGCAGCTCTGCCACCATTTCCCCTAAGAGCTTTGCCCCAGTTCCATCTGCCAAGGGCGACTCAACTGTCTCTTCCAGGCAGTTCTTGTAAATCCTTCCCTCCACAACCAGGACTCAGTCTTACACTTCACTGGCCCAAACACCAAGTTAAAGAAATGACTTGACTGGAAGAAAGCTGTGGCCACCACACACCACAGGACTGAGGGAAGTGAGACTAGCTTCTGAAAAGCTACAGGACAGGTATCCAGAAGGTAACAGAGAGGTTGCTGAGCTGGCCTTGTTTTTGTCCAGTTTAGTAACAATCTTGCCCTGGGGCAAAATTTCTTTGATTGGCCAGTGGGACAGGAAAGTCTGCAAAGAACCCACAGTTTACTCAAAATTGGAGGCAGGGGCTTCCCCTGTGGCTCAGTGGTGAAGAATCTGCCTGCCTGTGCAAGAGACTCCGGTTTGATCCCTGGTCCGAGAGGATCCTGCATGCCTCGGAGCAGCTAAGCCTGTGTGCCACAGCCACTGAGCCTGTGCTCTGGAGCCCAGAAGCCACAACAACTGAGCCCATGTGCCCTGAAGCCTGTGCTTTGCAACAGAGGCGGCCACTGCCATGAGAGGCCCACACACTGCAACTAGAGAATAGCCCCCACTTGCCACCAACAGAGAAAAACCTGGGCAGCAACAAAGACCCAGCACAGTTAAAAATATTTTTTTTTTAAAAATTGGAAGGAGAGAAGGCAAGACACATGCCCTCCAGGCAAATAAGATGAATATGCTAGGGGCCTCTGGAGGGCTCAGGGAAAGCCCCCTACCCCGCGCAGAGTCCATTCCAAAGCAAATAGCAGGCTTGCTCCCCTGGTCCAGGCTTCAACCCCTTCTACCACTCAGATTCAGCCCTGATGGCAACTTTTTTAAAAAAGGTCTTATTAAGTTCTCACTCCCATTAGCATCACTTCCTCCCTCCAACCACTGACGCAAAGAGGTGGTTTTTCTCTGGCCTAGTCAATGACTCCTCTGGTCCAGCCCCTGAACATTTGGAACCCTGAGAAAGTTATTCCCCTGTTCTGGGCTTCAGCTAGCTCCCTCTATTAAAGATAGGTAGGACCAAACCTTCAAAGGTCTGGATGGGATGAGATGATGGCTATTTAAGCGCTTTGGAACTTGCAAAGTTTCTATCCATCGTGCCAGTTCACTATACCACATTATCCAAGCTTATTTTCATCATCACCAACTTGGTGGGCCTACTTGTTACCCACCAGGAGCTTTTCAAGTGCTGTTGGATAACTGAATCCCTCTCCCCAGCACCCTGTCGGGTGTGTGTAACAGTCCAGTCTGAGCCCTCAGGCGTCACAGCTGCGCAGACCTCCAGGGAGAGGTTGGGAGAATCAAGCAGGTTAATCAAATTGCAAAGAAACCCCCAGGGACCAAAGGTGGGGTGGAAGGAGATAGGAAGCCCCATGGTGACTTGACTCTCCAATCTCAGCAGCTCAGGGGAGGTTGGTGGCAGGAAGCCAAGCTGGAGGCGGAGGTGAGGAGAAAGAAAGCCTAAGTGAAGGGTTCCAGTAGGAACCTCCTGACATCCTCCCCGCCCCCTCCGTTTACCTAAGTGAAACCGGCTTCAAGTACAGTCCAGGCCAATCCTGAAAGGGAAGAGAAGTCACCTCACCAGGAAGACTGAAGGGAGGATGAGGGGAGGAGCTTTAAGTCGAGGGGCTAGGAAACAAGGAGAGACCGAGTTTTATCAAGTTTCCAAAGGGGCGGTGGCCGGGGAACGCTTTGTCCCGGGCACCTAGGGCAGCGGAGCCCTTCACTGCTCAAAGGCAGCCCCACCGAGCAACACGTTTAATAAATGCCTCCAAACTATAAATGAGGACACTGGGGCTCAGAGATTACGAGACTCACAGGGAGGACCTGATGGAAGTGGGACTCGAACTCGGGTCAGCTGGACTCCAGAAGCCACACCCTCAACCGCCTCGCTCTACAGCCGGTGCCTCTCGCGGAGCCACGACTCCCCGACCCGCTGCCGGGCGCCTGCCGGGGCTCAGCGCCTCCCCCCACACGGCGCCCCCTTCTTCCGGAGCCCGGCGCCTGCCGGCGCCCACACCCGCTCACCCGCAGCTCTTCCGCGCGCTTCTCGGCCCGGCGGATGCGGTGCCCCCGGCAGCGGCCGCCCAGCCCCGTGCAGGCGGCGCACACGAGCCGTCGCTCGGAACAGCAGAACCAGTTGAGAGCCTGGCCGTGTTCGGGGCAGATCGGCCCTGGCTCGGACCCCGGCTCCGGCCCCGGCCCCTGCCCAGCGCCCTCCGCGGACATGGCCGAGCGCCGGGCGCCGACCGCTCCACCTGTCGCAGGTGACGGCTGGGCGGGGCTTCCCTGGCTCCGCCCCCGGGGCCCCGCAGAGCGCCCGGCCCGCCCGGCGCGCCCAGGCGGCGCCGCTTCCTCCCACCCCGCTCCAGTTGCCGGGTGGGCGCCCGCCCCACACCCCGCCCCAACCCGGGCCAGATCCCGCCCGCTTTAACAGTCTTCTTGATGTTTTACTGAATCGTGTTTTATCGCGTGTTTGTTTTGTAATAAAATAAAACACATTAACGTGACTGTAGGAAGTTGAGTACTGTTAATTGAGCATTTACTAAGTGCCAGAGTTTTGCTGAGCGCTTTAGCATCCCATCATGTAATACCCCAACAACTCTTTTTGACAGGCAAGATACTTTTAAGCTACTTTTAACCAAGTAGCTTAAAGCTGGGAGAAGGCAATGGCACCCCACTCCAGTACTCTTGCCTGGAAAATCCCATGGATGGAGGAGCCTGGTGCCCTGCAGTCTATGGGGTCACTAGGAGTCGGACACGACTGAGCAACTTCACTTTCCCTTTTCACTTTCATTGCATTGGAGAAGGAAGTGGCAACCCACTCCAGTGTTCTTGCCTGGAGAATCCCAGGGACGGGGGAGCCTGGTGGGCTGCTATCTATGGGGTCGCACAGAGTCAGACACGACTGAAGCGACTTAGCAGCAGCAGCAGCAGCTTAAAACTAGATTCTGGTGTCAGGCTGTCTGAGCTCAAATCCCATTTAGCTGTTTATTGGCTGAGGACCTTCCAGGGTCTCACTTGTAAAATGGGGGTTATGTGGGTAACTACCTCACCGACTTGTGCTGAGGATTAAATGAGTTAAAACACAAAACAGTATCTTAAGTGCAGACGGTGGTTGCAATTGCTAAGCGCCTGCTAATAGTACAAGCAAAGTGCTACTATGATCCCCATTTTTATGGAGGTTAAGGATCTTGCCCAGGGCTCACAGTTATTATTTTGGTAGCAATATGACTGGAACTTAAGCAGTTGGACTTGCAGTCAATATGATTAATATTTTCTAAATTGCATACCAAGGCCCATCTGTGTTAGGCTGATTTCCCCAAAGTCGTTATATCCAAGCTTTCTTAATTTGAAAAAAAAAATGTTTAACTAGTATTGAAAAAAGTAATGCATCTTAACTGAAGGAAATAGAATGTGCAGATAAGCACCTGGATGAAAAATCCATCCCTAGAAGGAACTACTGCTAATAATACCTGAGCTATCTTGGAGCTTTTTTCCTTAGGATTTGATAAAGGAATTTAAGGCTAAATTGAACCCTCTGCAGGGGATACAGACTGATCTTCCTGGGTGCACAGGCAGAGTACAGGCAACTTCCCAACCCCCAAATTCCACTTTAGGAGGTCTTGTCAGAGGACTGAGGGGGAGAAATCAGCCAAAGGCAGAAGGGGCAGTCCTTGGCTGACAAACAGTATTCTGAGTCCAGCAACTGAACACTTGTAAGAACAAAATCCTAAAAAGGCACATCACTATATCCTGCTTCACACTGGAGCTCAGGCACTTTGACCCCGAGACCCCTCTAAGCCACAGCTTCATGAAGAAAAGAGAATCTTTCCCTTCTGTCAGCCCCTGAGGCTTCAGCCCCAGAGTTGCACCGCTTACAGTTTACAGCTATGGAAAGTTGGTCAGATTATTTAGTGCTTCAGTTATCTCATCTCTAAAATGGAGGCGATAATACTATCTATCCCTGAGGGCTGCTTCAAGAATTAAATGAGATATTATCTGCAGAGTGCTTAGCTTGGGTGTATGGCATACCCTAGGAGTTAATGTTTTACTATGCATGTGAGGATCTGTAAATACACTTGTAGCAAGTTCTCGAAATGTACATTTTGTGAGGTTATTTGGCTAAAGGGGTGTAGTATTGCTGGCATCAAAAGAAGTTTGTAGTGCATCTCAGTGGAAGGGTGAAAGCCTCATCATAGTATTTCTGGGATTATACTTCTGGGGATGGAGACAGAAATGGGCTACCATAGACATGGTGGTTAGAATTTTTTGTTGTTATTCTAAGGGCTAAAGGAGGGGAGGACTATTGAATCTTATGGTAAGAGCAAAGAAAACAGAAGGAGGTGATTTTGTCTGAAGGAAAGAGACTGGGGAGAGCAGCAGGAGGAAGAAAGGGTTGAGGCCCTTAGGGAAAGTGGGGCCCATTTATTGGGTGTGGCCCTAGAGCTATGGTGGCCCTAGGAGGGCTGTAGGCAGGAAAGCAGAGACAGAATTCCCAGAAGTGCTCCCAGGCAGAGGGACTAGAGAGTGGAAGGGGCTTAGGTGGGAATGGATTTACTTTTATAAAATTGGGATCATCTATTCCACCCCTAGTAAGGGTGTTCAGGTTGTTTCAGTGACATACGCATGTACAGGTGTGAGCACTGGAGATTGAATATATTTTTCTGAGAGTCATGATCAAAAAAGTTTGAAAGCTGCCCCTCTAAGGTGACCTTTGGAGCCTTGGTGGGAGTATGGGGGAGGGGAGCGCTGAACTTGAACTTTAGGGCTTGCAGAGGCAGGACATGGTGAGCTAGGGACAGAGAAGAATGTAACCTTTGTTACATTTTAGTCATTTAACAGATTTATGGAGCACCTTCCTATGTGCCAGGCTGTGCTTAAGACACTGAGGATGCAACTGTAAAGAAGAACAAAGTCTACGCTCCCAGACGAATAAAACAAATGGGTATGTAATATAATGTTGGTAAGTGATAAGAGGGACCAAAAGGACTCACAGATCACAGGAAAGAAGGCTTGATGGAGGTGCTGATATAGAAAGGATGCAGGAGGAGGTCTCTTGGAGACCTGGAACTGTGTCCTAGATAAAGACAGCAAGCAAACTGTGAGAGTATCTGCGGAAGAAACTTTCCAGGCAGAGGGATGAGCAAGGGCAAAATTTCTTTTTATGCCATGAACTCTGCTCTCTCCCCTTGCCAAAGAACTGTACACTTGTTACTGCTTGTACACAGTACAACTTGTTGCTGAAAGAGGAAACAGACAGAACAGGCTCCATCTTGAAAGCAGGACTCCATCTTGGGCCGGAATTGTGGACTTTGAGCTATACGCCCAGTATTTATGGAAACGACACACCAACTGGAAAACCAGACCCCTCCCCACCCCACCCCCACCCCCCACCCCGGGATGGAAGAGCCCCAGGGCTCGTATCCAGACTATCCATCATCACCTGAAAGAATACACCAATTATCTGTGTAACCAAATAGAATCATACATTCTATTATGCTTACTGGGGTATGACCACAGGCCTATTGATAATTGTCCACTGTTAACTACCTAGGCTTAAGGCATACGAATCATGGGTTAACTTTGATTGTATCTTTCTTTTCCTTTGTTCAGACTAGTTTCAGGGAATTTGGGGATGTGGGTTTGAACATGTACACTTAGAGTATATAAGGTTTTCACAAAAACTGGTTGGGGTCCTTGGCTAAGAGGAGACTGCCTTGGGCCCGCCAGTGTAATAAACTGCATTGTCCTTCTGAGTGAGTTTGTTTCCCAGAACGCGTGGCTACAACATTACCGCTCTGCTCACGGAGGACTGGCTAATAAGTCTACAGATGAGGTGTTGAAGCAAGGAATATGACTTTATTCAGAAAGCCAGCAGACCAAGAAGATGGCAGAATAATGTATGAAAATAACCATCATCTCGAGGTCTGGATGCCAGCTTCTTTTGCAGATGGGAGTAAGGGTGAGGAGGTAAAGTAAAAAAAAACACCATTAGTCTTACAAATATCTCCTGGAATAGCTAGCCTGGGGTAAGTTAGAAAGAAAGTTAAGTCGCTCAGTTGTGTCCGACTTTTTGCGACTCCATGGACTATAGCCTACCAGGCTCCTCCGTCCATGGGATTCTCCAGGCAAGAGTACTGGAGTGGGTTGCTATTTCCTTAGGGGATGTGTTAATATCTTCCTTCTTGTTCAGTTCAGTTCAGTTTAGTCGCTCAGTCGTGTCCATCTCTTTTCGACCCCATGAACCACAACACGCCAGGCCTCCCTGTCCATCACCAACTCCCAGAGTCCACCCAAACCCATGTTCATCGAGTCGGTGATGTCATCCAACCATCTCATCCTCTGTCGTCCCCTTCTCCTCCTGCCCTCAATCTTTCCCAGCATCAGGGTCTTTTCCAATGAGTCAGCTCTTCGCATCAGGTGGCCAAAGTATTAGAGTTTCAGCTTCAACATCAGTCCTTCCAATGAACACCTAAAGGACTGATCTCTTTTAGGATGGACTGGTTGGATCTCCTTGCAAGTCCAACAGACTCTCAAGAGTCTTCTCCAACACCACAGTTCAAAACATCAATTCTTCAGCGCTCAGCTTTCTTTATAGTCCAACTCTCACATCCATACATGACCACTTGTAGAACCATAGCCTTGACTAGATGGACCTTTGTTGACAAAGTAATGTCTCTGCTTTTTAATATGCTGTCTAGGTTGGTCATAACTTTCCTTCCAAGGAGCAAGCATCTTTGAATTTCATGGCTGCAATCACCGTCTGCAGTGATTTTGGAACCCAGAAAAATAAAGTCAGCCACTGTTTCCACTGTTTCCCCATCTACTTCCCATGAAGTGATGGGACCAGATGCCATGATCTTAGTTTTCTGAATGTTGAACTTTAAGCCAACTTTTTCACTCTCTTCTTTCACTTTCATCAAGATGCTCTTTAGTTCTTTACTTTCTGCCATAAGGGTGGTGTCATCTGCATATCTGAGGTTATTGATATTTCTCCCAGCAATCTTGATTCCAGCTTTGCTTCCTCCAGCCTAGTGTTTCTCATGATGTACTCTTCATATAAGCTAAATAAGCAGGGTGACAATATACAGCCTTGATGTACTCCTTTTCCTATTTGGAATTAGTCTGTTGTTCCACATCCAGTTCTAACTGTTGCTTCCTGACCTGGATACAGGTTTCTCAAGAGGCAGGTCAGGTGGTTTGGTATTCCCTTCCTGTAGCCATCCACAAATGGACAAACAAAGGCATTTTGTTTAGGGTCCTAAACAAAGGCATTTTGGTTTAACATTCAGGCAGAGGGGAGGGTTCCTGAAGCAGGCCATTGTGTATGTGTTAGTCGCTCAGTCGTGTCCAACTCTTTTCGACACCATGGACTGTAACCCACCAGGCTCCTCTGTCCATGGAATTCTCCAAGCAAGAATACTGCAGTGGGTAGCCATTCCCTTCTCCAGGGGATCTTCCCAACCCAGGGATCAAACCTGGGTCTCCTGCATTGCAGGCAGATTCTTTACCATCTGAGTCACCAGGGAAGCCCCTCCATTAGGTATGGAAAATATAATTTTAGTGAACAAAAGCCACAGGAAGCAAAGGTTAAACTAAAATAAACAGATCCAATATGGAGTCAGTTCTTCCCTGTAACAAATTTACATTCTGAAATGGCACCACAAGTATATTTTACAGATTCCCACACACATGATATAATTTTCATTAGCTCCTACAATATGACATAGGTGGGAATGTGTTTATTTTTATAAAACTGGGATTATCTGTACATTCTTCTCTGTAATCTAACTTTTCACTTGTTTATGATGTTTGGTTTTGGTCTTTTTTTTTTTTTTTTTTTTTAACTTTTTAGTAGTGAACGTTTGAGAAAATTCTGTTGAAAAGGACTATCCCCGGCCTTTACTACTACGGGCTTTATTACCCCGCAGGCCTGCTCTTTAGTGGTGGCCCTTGTCTGCCTGCCTGTCTCTGATGTCAGGGCTGGAAACTATCTGACTGGGGCTTGCATGGTTTACAGGAGTGGCAAGAAGTTTCTCAGCACTGTGGCTTCTTTTCTCCTGTGATGTATTCACAGCATAACCAGTCTCAACTGTCACCTTTAAGAGGGGCTAGGCCGTCTGCCACTGCTGAATGACAGCCTCAGACCACATAGCTGCCATGTGGTGAAGCCTAGGCCGCTGAGCAGAGAGTCTTCTCCACTTTGGCCAGACGGGATCCAAGAAGGGACTGGGTGAGACCAGGGCTTGTCTCCAGAAGGCTCTCAGGATCAGCCCACTTCAGAGAAATGACAGTATCAAACTAGACAAGCAGGAGAGAATACTGCTAAGGCAGTAAAAAGCCAAGAACTAGGTTTATATCAATATGTATATAAGGCAGAATTAGAGGCACTGGTTTCGTTACACTAAAGGGAGAAAAGGTCAGGGTAAAAGGCAGTATGTGAATTTGCCTTACTTACACCCACAGCATTCTATGTTGTGTCCTAATTGGCTGTCCATGACTGACTTCCACTCTCATTTTTTTATTCAAAAATACTCAGTGATTACAAAAAGAAAGAAAGAGATACAACCATGGGAAAAATCACCATAAAGGATCATCTCCATCCTTAAATGCATCAGTATTTGGCAGGTGAGAAGTGAATATAATGACCAGAAGAGGCTGTTTAAAAAGAAAAAAAGGAAAAAGTACAACCAAGGCAAAAATATTCCAAGAGCATAACTGAGCTGCCCAATACTACAGCCACAAAGACATAGTACCGTGGGTACTAAAATTTAAAGTTAAAATTAAATTGTAAAATCAACTCTACTTCAATACAAAATTTTAAAAAAATTTAATGTTATTCACAGGAAAGAAAAAGTGGTTCAAAATAATAGTTTGTCTAGTGCCTATCTCATCGGAGAAGGCAATGGCACCCCACTCCAGTAGTCTTGCCTGGAAAGTCCCATGGACAGAGGAGCCTGGAAGGTCCCTGAGGGTCGGACACAAGTGAGCGACTTCCCTTTCACTTTTCACTTTCATGCATTGGAGAAGGAAATGGCAACCCACTCCAGTGTTCTTGCCTGGAGAATCCCAGGGACGGGGGAGCCTGGTGGGCTGCCGTCTATGGGGTCGCACACAGTCGGACACGACTGAAGCGACTTAGCAGCAGTAGCAGCAGCAAATAGTCAATGCCATACCTTCTTTTTCTCTAAAGAAAAAAAAGTGTTTCACAGCCCAACAGATTCTAAGAAACAACAGGGCAGGAAAAAAGTCCTGACAATTACTCTTAAATACGAAGATCTTAAAGCTCAGGGTCTGGTTTTCTAATGAACAGACCCACCCAGAAGAAGCACCCCCACCACACACACAGTTAGAATTAAATACATTTTAAAAATCAAAATCAGTTCTTCACTTGCACTAGCCAAATTTCAGGTGCTTAATAACCACAAGTGGCCGGGGACTAGGAGATGGTACAGAGAAGATACAGAACACTACCATCATAGTAGAATGTTTTATTGCAGCACTATGCTAGATGCTGTGTTAACACAGCAATCGATCCAGGTGGGATCTATCAGCCACTGCCCACATGGAACTCCCAATCAAGTGAGAAAGACAAGAAAATGAAAAATCATGCTCGATGGTGGAAAGTGTGGGGGCTTTGCAAGCACAAAGGAAAGATTGCTAACTCAGGCTGGAGGAAGAGAGGTATGGTGGGGAAGACTGTGGGCAGAGAGGGAGATGGCCTTTAAGCTGAGGATAGTGAGGCAGAGACAGGTGATCAATGTAAGGACTGTGGACAGAGGGAACACCTATGCAAGGATTCACAAGTGACAGCTGAATAAACCAGGGAGCTGCAAGTGGCTTCAACCACTGAAGCATATAGTATGGGTGGTGGAGGAGGACGTTGAGATTCAAAGATAAAGTATATTCCAAACCTTACAGAACCTGATGAAGGAATTTGGATATTAGTTATCTTTTGTGTATAATAAACCATCCCAAAGCTTAGTGGCTTAAACAGCTGTTTATTTGCTCACAGTTCTTGGGGTGGCAAATTGGGCTGAGCTCAACGGGGCTGTTTTTCTGATGTTTTTCTGGTTGATCTAAAATAGCCTCACTCAGGGACGTCCCTGGTGATTCAGTGGCTAAGACTTTGCATTGCCAAGGTAGAGGGCACAAGTTTGGCTCTTGGTCAGATAACTAAGATCCCACATGCCATGCAGTGCACAGAAAAAAATTTTTTTTTAGTTAAAATAGTCTCAGTCATACAGCTGGCATTTGGTGCTATCTATTGGATGGGCCGTGTGTGTTAAACAGGCTAGCTTGGGCTTCTTCCTGTGGTGGCAATATTTCAAGAAGGTGAGAGCAGAAACTACTTGGCATTTGAGGCATAAACTCACCAGACAAGTTCAAGGCCAGCTCTGATAGGAGAAGCTACAAAGAACTTGTGGCCATTTTTAGTCTATCACACTGGGATGATGTTGGCCTGAAGCAGGGTGGTGGGTATAGAGAAGCGGAGAGATTTTTATTTTTTGGATATTTAGGAGTCAGAATTGAGAAGTCTTGGGGATTGTTCTGGAACACAGAGGAGAGGGTGAAATGACAAATGACTCCTAGATCCTTTGGCTTAGGTGATTGATGAATGGTGGTGCCCAGTACTCAGACAGAAAAGAGGAAGAACAGGTTTGGGGGGAAGATAATGTTTCCAGTGTGAGTCATGTCAAGGATGAAATGTCTTTTAGACATCTAGGTGGAAGTAGGCAGGAAGCAGGTGGATATGCAGATCGAAGGAGAAGTCTGGCTAGAGATACCAGTTTGGGAATCTCTGGTGCCTTTGGCCTAAGGCATCTTCCAGGGGGTCTGCAAACTCAGAGCTGGAACATATTACCAGGCAGGGAGGGACCTGGTAAGTCAACTCTGTAGCCGCGCTAAGCCTAACCTAGTATCCCAGGCAAAGTAATCAGTCTCTCCTGGTTGAAAGTTGCCAGGCTGTTATGAGAAACAGGGATGAAGTTTCTAGGCAGAGTCCTCGGCTCTGAACTAAGATTAATGTTGTAAATGGCAAGAAGGTGGATCCCAGCTCCTGTCAGGAGGAAATCTCCTAACAACAGACCACTAACTGATAAAGTAATGAATGTATCGTCACTGAGGGAGCATTAACAGAGGCTAGAGAAACTGTGATGCAGAGGCTTGGAGGGGATTCCCTCTCTGGGTCCAGTGATGGACCTCCATGGCCAGCCCTGACACTCTATGAAGGTAAATTTCCCTCACCATCTCAACTTCTGATCCTACAGATACCTAACTTTCAGAAACTCCATGAGTCTTCATTGAAGGCAGCTTTGCTGGGAGATCAGCACTGCAGGAGGCACCTATTAGGGTGCAAAAGAAATGTTGACTAGGGTCCTTTCCATTTATTCATTTGTTTATTCATTCAACACACATTCAACCAGCCGCTAGCAAATCCTGTGCTCTGTACTAGGAACAGAGAGATGACAAGACTCTAATCTAGAAGAAACTCAACTGTAACCACAAAAACTGTCTTGTAGCTGCTGTTAGTTTCTAGAACCGTCTTCCCAATGGATCTCAAGAAGTACTCCAGGGTCTCCTTGCTATGGTGTTGGGCTGTAAAGGTTTGATGAAAGAAAGAAAGAAAGGAATGGGGGTGTCTGAGACCTGGAGAAATGTACAAGGGAGGGATCTCTGCCTGAGCGGAATAAGGGAAAACTCCTAAGAAATAAAGCAACATCCCTATCTGAATGAATAGTTAAAAAGAAGACATTTATTAAGTGCTTTCTCAGTGGCTATTACAGTGATACATGGTTTCCTTGTATTATACAGATTCTCTGGCATTGGTGATCTTGAACACATCAATCCTATTTTCTGGAACCTTGTCCACGCACTGTTGCAGTAAGAAGGCGGCGGGGCGCTCTCGGCTCAACCTCCGAGAGACGTCAGGAGAACGGAACCCGGGTTCGGTGGCTGGCGAGGGCGCCCGGAGGGTTTTCGCAGGACTCCAGACCTAGCGACGCGCACTTCGTTGCTAAGGGCGGAGGCGCCGGAGGCTGCGGATGCCGTCGGGTTCGGCGTCCTCGTTGGGCCTCAGCTCCCGGCCCGGCCGGCCCGCCGGTGGGTATGGAGCCCGAGGCGGGAGGAAAGGGCGCAGCTGATGGGAGGGGAAGTGGGAACCCTCGCGCTCTCCGAGCCGAAGCCGCCTGACTGGCCGAAGCGGGGAGGGCGTTCCCGGGGCCCACCTTGGGTTGGGTGGCCTTACATCCAGTCTTGGGTGAACACCCCTCCATCCATTCCCACCCCCCACCCCCCACCCACCCCAGCCTCATCAAAAATAAGCTTTGGCCAAACGCTTAGAAGAGGCTCAGGGCATTTGTGTGATCTGAAAGGAAAAACTGCACAGAGTTTGTCCCCACAATTTGGGGCAACCTTGGGAGTTCTGACGTAGTGCTGATTCCCTAAATGATCTTGGGCAAGACCCTCTTATTCTCTGAGACGCTCTTTCCCCTACCGGTACCATTGGAAGGTCATATCGGACCATTTCCTACTTGCTTCTACCTGTGGTTTTGTTTCTGTTTGAGCTTTGGTTTTAGATTTCTTGGTCTTCCAGAGTGTAGTTTAGATAAGTGCAGAAGGAGATTTGGGGCGAAGGAGGGGGATATGAAATCATCATTTACATGAACAGTGGACCAGTAGTCCAGCTGAATAAGATCCAGTGCCCCAGCTTCACCCCTTTGTGACCTTTGGAAATGGAAAAAAGTGAAAGTGTTAGTCACTGTTTGTGACCCAGTTGACTGCCGCCCAAGCTCCTCTGTCTGTGGAATTCTCCAGGCAAGAATACTGGATGGAGTGTGTTGCTGTTCCCTTCTCCAGGGGATCTAACTGACCCTGGGATCAAACCCGGGTCTTGTGCATTGCAGGCAGATTCCTTACCATCTGAGTCTCCAGTCCCAGTTTCTTTATGGAAAGTGACAGGTGGAAATATTCTGGAGTGTACCAAGGAATGTTGCACTGGAAAGTTAAAAGAGAATTCTCTGAATTATGCTTAGAGTGACCATTGAGGGGCTTTCCTGGCAATTCAGTGGTTAAGGTTTCATGCTTCCACTGCAGGGGGCACAGGTTGGATCCCTGGTGAGGGTTCTAAGATCCCACATGATCCACAGTGAGGCCAAAAAATTAAATAAGATAAAAATTTAAAAATAGAGTGACCACTGAGGATCTTAAAGGCCTTTGGAGAGTAGCTTGGGGCAGAAATGAGTCCTAGGATTCAGATTTAGGCCTGATTTGACCTGGAATCAAGTCCTCTATGTGGAACGGGTCAGAGTAACTGCTACCTGGAAAATCTGTTATTGGACAGTGTTAAACGACCCGAATATTGTTGGGGGCTTCCCAGGTGGCACTAGTAGTAAAGAACCCACCTGCCAATTCAGGAGACATAAGAGACATGCCTTTGATCCCTGGGTTGGAAAGATCTTCTGGAGGAGGGCATAGCAACCCACTCCAGTATTCTTGCCTGGAGAATCCCACGGATTGAGGAGCCTTGTGGGCTATAGTCCACAGGGTTGCAGAGTCAAACACACCTGAAGCAATTTAGCATGTATGCACATATTGTTGCTGCTGCTGCTGCTGCTTCAGTCGTGTCCGACACTGTGCGACCCCATAGACGGCAGCCCACCAGACTCCCCCGTCCCTGGGATTCTCCAGGCAAGAACACTGGAGTGGGTTGTCATTTCCTTCTCCAACGCATGAAAGTGAAAAGTGAAAGTGAAGTCACTCAGTCGTGTCCGACTTTTAGCGGCCCCATGGACTGCAGCCCACCAGGCTCCTCCGTGCATGGGATTTTCCAGGCAAGAGTACTGGAGTGGGGTGCCATTGCCTTCTCTGCACATATTGTTAGGTCCTTAAAAAAAGCTTGCCAAGCAGACTCTCCCACCTTAGTATTCCATTCATTCATTCATTCAAGAGATATTTGCCTTGCATCTGTTTTCCTAGGCCATGCTTAAAGCGTAAATACAAAAATGAATAAGACATTTTCCTTCCTCTCAAGTATACTGCAGGTTCACAATATAAACTATGGCAGATAACTTGAATAGTGTTTTCATTTCTTAGTCTACAGCAACATGGACATTATCCAAGTACATGTATTTTGTTCTCAAGATTTTAAATCGCCTTGCTATATCATATCTGGGCTTCCCGGGTGGTGCAGTGGTAAAGCATCCTCCTGCAATGCAGAAGGCACAAGAGACGCAGATTCAATCCCTGGGTCAGGAAGATTCCCCCGGAAAAGGATGGCAACCCACTCCAGTATTCTTGACTGGAAAATTCCATGGACAGAGGAGCCTGGCGAGCTACAGTCAGTGGGGATGCAAAGAGTCAGACACAACTGAGCGAGTGGGAGCATCCTTTCCTTTCACATAATATCTAACATAATGAATTCTTAGCCTTAGTGTGATCAGTCACTCTGGTCAGGAGACATAATTGGCTTCAGTTTAATATACTCCAGACTCACTTTCACATGTGTATACTCTCTGTGTATATTTGTAATGTATGTTTAATATGTGTGTATTAAGAGTAGAATTAATAATAGTGAACATTGCCGCTTTTAGCATTGCTATCTCTGTCAATCCAGTAACCATTCTGGTAGTCATCATTTGTTACTAACAATCTGCAGCTGGAACCAAGAGCTTGAAATGCACTAGCTTTTGCAGAGAGGGAGTATAGTAAGCTGGTAGGGAGCAAAGCCCCTGGAGTCCAAATGCCTGTACTCAGGTTTCAGCTAGGACACTTACTTGCAACTTATGTGTAAACTTGGGCAAGTAATTTAACATCTCTGTGCCTGACTTTTCTCATCTGCAAAATGAAGATAGTAACGTCTATCTCAGAGGCTTGTGGAATAGATTAAATGAGTTAAATATAAAGCGCTTAAAAAAGTCCTTGGCATATTTTAAGTGCTGTTTTAAAAAATATTTATTTATTTATTTGTTTGGATTTCCCAGGTGGCTCAGTGGAAAAGAATCCCCCTGTGATGCAGGAGACTTGGGTTTGGTCCCTGGGTCAGGAAGATCCCCTGGAGGAGGATGGCAACCCACTCTAGTATTCTTGCCTGGAAAATCCCATGGACAGAGGAGCCTAGCAGGTTGAAGTCCATGGGGTCGCAAAGAGTTGGACCCAACCTAGCTACTAACCAAGAGCAACAGCCAATTTATTTGGTTGCTCTGGGTCTTAGTTTTAGCACACAGGATCTTTAGTTGCGGCGTGTGAGATCTGGTTCCCTGACCAGGGGTGGCATCCTGGCCCTCTGCATTGAGAGCTTGGAGTCTTAGTCATTGGACCACCAGAGATGTCCCTAAGTGCTATTTTTAATCTTCACAGAAGCTGAGTGTAGAGATATTATCCTGTTTTACACATTGGAAACTGAGACTTAGAGAGGTTCAGGAACTTGCCCAAGACTGAACGAAGCAGAACTATAATTCAGACGCAGGCCTCATTTCAAGGCTAATGCGCCTAATGAAATGTTATTCTGACTGTTTTGTGCTGCTCTTAGTAATTAGAATAAGATCAATCAATAATTAGAGTTTATCTGAATGCTTAAAATTTAGTTGTTAAAATGCTGTAAAGCTGTTTCTTCTTTGTAGATGTTTATAGTGGAAATTCTGGGCTAGAAGTCAAGAGCTCTACCTAGTTAGAATTTTGAGCAAATGATGTTTCTGCCCATATTCTGCAGATCTTTAAATAAAGAGTTTATATGTGATGATTTTGAGAAACTGTTTCTACTTAAAGTAATATTTTAAAAATTCATACTTAAAGTATTATTTTAAACAGAAGAATTTGCCTTTCTCACAAAAACAGTAAGCTTGGAAGTAAGCAGTCACTCCTGAAGATTTTTGACGAATGAAAATATTACTATGAGTAAAATTAAAATATTTAATGATGAGTTTAAATATATCCTGTTTTGCATATTTAAAAATAGTTGTATAATTAACATTATGGTATAGTTTCCCTAAGTATTGGAAATGTGCAAGTTATAAAATCTTTGAATTTTGCAAGATAAATCTTTGTGAGGGGAAATGACACTTAACAATGTCTTTAACAGTTTCTTATTTACCTTGTAAATCTCCTTTCAGTACAAACATATGGTTAGAGAAGAGATTAATCTAATTGTCTTTTCACTAATTACAGAGATTAGGAAGTGGCTGCCTGAACTATTTTCCAAAGGATAGCTTTACAAAGCAGCAGCTCACCAAGTTTACAAAGTTTACAACTTGACAAATACGGCAGTTCACCAAGAAGATCCCACTGGTTTGGGTGTAAGTAATTCTAAAGATTTTCTTTTCCGTAGATTGTCCCATGAATATGCTTCAGATAGGAAGTATGGCTCTCAGAAGATACCAGCTAAAAATCCAATCAGTTTTAAGCAGAGTCAATCCATTTATAGCATCAGTGACCTAGATCTGTGGGTGGCATCTGTCCTTAGTTTGATGGCAGTGTTAAAAAATGGGTTAGGTTGGCAAATAGGAAGCCCTGCAATCTCTCATCTAACTACAGCAGTACAACACTGCAAGCTTTTTGAGAACTCCTGGAATTTTTCCTGGGGACATATTTGTGGTAACTGAAAAACTAGGTTCCCCTCTTGATGAGTGTCAAGCCAAAAATACACAGCCAAGCCAAAGAGCAGAAGAAAGGATTTACAACTTGCAGCAAGTTGAGAGAACAGGGATGCTTGCCCAAACTGTGTCTCTCGGAACAGCAAAACTGGAGAAGTTTTAAGATAAGAGTGCACGCATGTATACAAAACGGCTCAGGTGGTGTATGCATATTCATAAGGGGCTTGAGTAGAGGAGAGTTCAGCATAAATTTGGGACACAGGTTGTCAGAGTCACAGCTTTAGTTGATTAAGTCACCAGGGTCAGCAGAGGTCAGCATCATCATTCCTTAAGTACCAGATAGTCTTGTGGTTCAGAGAAGGCAATGGCACCCCACTCCAGTACTCTTGTCTGGAAAATCCCATGGATGGGGGAGCCTGGTGGGCTACAGTCCATGGGATCGCACAGAGTCGGACACAACTGAGGAGACTTAGCAGTAGCAGCAGCAGTCTTGTGATTGAGTGTTTGAGGGGGTTTGGATCCTGCACTATAGCTCAAGAACGTGCCTCTTGCTATCCTGTACCTTCGAAACAGAACCGGGAGTCCTTTTTTTAAAATTTTAAACATTATCTAGTATTTCAGCTCTGCTGGGTCTTTGTTGCTGCATGGGCTTTCTCTGCTTGTGGTGTGTGGGTTTCTCATTGCAGTAGCTTCTCTTGTTGCAGAGCACAGGTTCTAACAGGCTTCAGTAGTCATGGCTCCCAGGCTGTAAAGCACAGGCTGAGTTGTTGTCATGCACAGGCTTAGTTGCTTTGTGGCATGTGGGATCTTCCTGGACCAAGGGTCAAACCTGTGTTCCCTGCACTGGCAGGGGAATTCCTTATACCTGAGCCACCAGGGAAGCCAAAGAACTGGGAATTTTTACAATTGATTTATCATCTCCCTGGAGAAGGAAATGGCAACCCACTCCAGTATTCTTGCCTAGAAAATCCCATGGATGGAGGAGTCTGGGAGGCTACAGTCCATGGAGTTGCAAAGAATCGGACACAACTGAGTGACTTCACTTGATGTGGTCAAGAGCAAGCCTCTGGCCAGGCTTAGATCACAAAATGTCTAGGCCTATAATGGTTCTCTATGTCGAAGAAGTTCCATCTGGTTCTCTTCCTCTGGGAACCCTCTGGTCTATCCGGCAACACTTGTGCTTGTTACAGAGAACCCTATATCATCTGAACTAGAAGAGCCCTTCAGTTCAGTTCAGTCGCTCAGTCGTGTCCAACTCTTTTCGATCCCATTAACCGCAGCACGCCAGGCCTCCCTGTCCAACACCAACTCCCAGAGTTTACCCAAACCCATGTTCGTTGAGTCGGTGATGCCATCCAGCCATCTCATCCTCTGTCATCCCCTTCTCCTCCTGCCCCCAATCCCTCCCAGCATCAGAGTCTTCTCCGATGAGTCAACTCTTTGCATGAGGTGGCCAAAGTTTTGGAGTTTCAGCTTCAGCATCATTCCTTCCAAAGAAATCCCAGGGCTGATCTCCTTCAGAATGGACTGGTTGGATCTCCTTGCAGTCCAAGGGACTCTCAAGAGTCTTCTCCAATACCACAGTTCAAAAGCATCAATTCTTCGGCACTCAGCTTTCTTCACAGTCCAATTCTCACATCCAGAGCCCTTAGGTTTGCTGTTTCACAACACATGTGTCTGTCACATCGTGCAAGCCGCTTGAAGTACAGAGAAGGATATGAGAGTCCGTTGTCTTACGGAGCATCCAGTCTGCTCGTAATCTTGGAGTCTGGTGTCCGTGTTTATGCATTAGAGGAGGAGCTCCACGACACACGACACACGTGAGACGAGGCGAGCCTGGCGCCAGAGCCCAGAGCTCTTGATGCCACTCGCTGTGTTCTGTCCACTGCATTTGCTTCTGTCCCTTGTCAACTTAAAGAATATTCACCACCTAAAAGTTGAGAGTTACGTTTTATTCGGTAGGAATTTTTAGGACTTCATGCTCGGGAGGCGACATCTCAAGTAATCCCAAGAGAACTATTCCAAGGAGGTGAGGGGGTGAGCTCAGATATATAGGAGTTTTGCAATAAAGGGCAGGTAGTCTGAACATCAAAAAATTATTGTTAATTAAAGAAAACCACACACACAAACAACAAAAAAAAGAAAACCAGATGCATCAAGTTAGGGAATTTAGCACTTTTCTATGTATGGGAAGATGCAAGAGTCTGGGCTCACTGAAATCATTCCTTGGATCTGCAGGATACTTTTCCTATCCTGAATTTCCTCAGGACTCACCAGCTCACCGTAGTCTGTGGCTGCAACTCCTGATGACTGTGACATCCTTTGTTTCCCGATATGGCAGGAAATAGTCCATTTCTCACTGGTTACCTGTTCTTTTCAGGAGGTCAATTCTGGCAGCTTTCAAATGTAGGCTGAAATTCTTCTGGAAAGCTGTGGTGGGTTTGTTGTTGTTTTTTAAGTGTTTTGTTGTTGTTTTCATCTATTTTGTTGAAGTATAGTTGGTTTACAATGTGGTGTTTATTTCTGCTGTACAGTAAAGCGATTGTTATGCATATATATACACATACTCTTTTTCATTCTGGTCTATCACCGAATGTCGGCTGTAGTTCCCTGTGTGATACAGCAGGACCTCGGTGCTCATCCATCCTGTGTGACCATCTGCACCTGCTAGTCCCGAACTCCCAGTGCATTGCTGCCCCTCGCCCCTCGGCAGCCGCACGTCTGTTCTCTGTGTCTGTCAGTCTGTTTCTGCTTTGTAGGTAGGCTCATTTGTGTCATATTTCAGATTCCGTGTATAAGTGATAACATACGGGATCACTCCTCTTTCTGACTTACTTCACCAAGTGTGATCATCTCTAGTTGCATTCACACTGATGCAGATGGCATTATTTCATTCATTTTTGTGGCTGAGTAATATTCCATTGTGTGTCTATGTACTACATCTTCTTTATGCATTCATATGTCAGTGGGCATTTAGGTTGTTTTTATCTTGGCTATTATAAATAAATAGTGCTGCCATGAACATTAGGGTACACTTATATTTTCAAATTATGGTTTTCTCCATATATATGCCCAGGAATGGAATTGCAGGATCACATGGCAACTCTATCTTTAGTTTTTGAGGGACCTCCATAGAGTGGAAAACTGTGGGGTTTTTTTAAAGGTAAGGATATGGGACTTCCCTGGTGGTCCAATGGTTAAGACTCTGAGCTTCCGCTACAGGGATCCTGGGTTTGATCCCTGGTCTGGGAACTAGGATCCTGCATGGAGAATACTTGGTGAGTTTTAGCTGCTATTTCTCGTTATAGACTATTCTTCCTAGAACTAGGTAGGCTCATCATTCCCATAAGAAACTCGTCTCCTAGCATTTCTTTAAGCAGAGCCCTGGAAGAGATGGTGACTGGATACTCCCACCTCTACCCTCTGCCATCTCAGGGGACAGCTAATTGAGTAGCAGACGAACGTTACCCAGAGTAGCTGAGACTAGGTCCTAGTCATGTACCTGCAGTCCCATCAGATGTCCACACTGGCCACATATTCTGATCTTGACACTAAAACCGAGATATTTTAAAAATATTTACTTATTAACTCTTTTAAAAATAATAAACCTTATTGCATGTAAACATAAATAATTTTATGAAAAATAAATATTCTTTTGAAAACACACAAAAATGTTTGATTGGAAGAGAACAGTATTGTTTTACATTTTTGCAAATCTCTTTACTGTTTGGCTTAAACAGAAGACAGTTGGATCCTCATGTCTGCTTCTGCATTCAATCTATTGCAGTATGTTGTTTGCATTGTAGTATAAGCAGAAAGTCAGGACTCACATGGAGACGTAGTTGGGAAAAGGATTTCACAGACTCCCTGCAAGGGTCTCAGGAACCCCCAGCAGTCCTGATATCACACTGTGAGACCTGCCGGTCAGGTCATTACCTGTATTGTCTCCCGCGTCTCATTCTTATTACAGAATAACCTCATGACCCTGGAAAGTATTTAATAGCAGTCCCACAAGCTAGGAAGGTTATGGCCTTTTAGAATAACTAAAGCTCTTTTTCAAGAAGCTTACTGGTATAGATTGGTTTTTTTTTTTTTTTTTGGCCTTGCCTCAAAACTTATGGGATCTCAATAAGTGAAAGCGCCAAATCCTAACCAGTGGACCACCAGGGAATTCCCAGTACTTCATTCCTTTTAATGGCTGAAAAATGTTCCATGGTATGCGTAAACCACATTTTGTTTATTCATCCATTGATGGACACTTGGGTTGTTGCTAGCTTTTGACTGTTGTGAACAGTGCTGCTCTGAACATACATGTTTAAATTTTGGATTGAACACCTGTTTTCAATTCTTCGGACTATATACCCAGGAGTAGAATTGTTGGATCACATAGTGATTCTATATTTGACTTACTGGGGAGCATCTTAATATTTTTAAAGTTAGTTTTGTTTTTGTTTATCTGCAAATGCTGTATGGTGGGATGCTGCCTTCCCAGGGCCATAAGAGTGTGAGGCAGGGAAAGGAGGAAAACCAAATGCCTACAGTTAGTCTTTTTAAAAAAAAAAAGAAAAGGTTTTAGCATAACCATAATACCTGCCGTTCTTGTGCCTCCCAGAGTTAACAGTGTGTATTCTTCTTTTTACCAAACAGGGAACACAACTTCCAGCAGCCCCAAGGGATGCTGCTACTCAGGTGCCATCTGAAACGAGCTCTTCCCCAGAAGGTCTCTTGCAGGTTCTGTGCAGTGATGGGGAAACTGCAGAGCAAATTCAAACACAGCACTTACAAATACAGGTATAGCAGTCTGCCCTCGGGTGGGATCCCCAGTTTTGTGCCCCATGACAATTCTTTCCTATAGAAAGAGAAGGCCTGGAGCCATCGTTGATGCTCTCCCTGAACAGTCAGTTTGGTCTATTTCCTTTTGGATAAGAAACATCTTAGTTGCTAGTGCCTACAGCCCCATGGCGAGGGGTCCCACATCTTTGGGAATCATCTCTAGAGCAAGCAAAGACTCTGGGTTTCTTCCTTCATCAGACCCCAGTCACCCACTCATTCTGAGCATTTACAGAGTTAATAATGCCATTTCTGGTGACATCAGTGTGTCTCCTTTCTCTACTCCCTTTCTGTCTTTCTCCTCAGCCTGGCCTTGTGGTCCACACTCTCTTCCCCTTGCTCCACTGTGCACCCTACACCGTGGGGCTCCTCATTTTCCATCCTCTATTTAGCAGGCCTGATGGATTTATCGAAGAGAAGATTCAAACTAAAGCCTTTCAAGAGTATAGCCCAGCTCACGTGGATACCGTCTCTGTTGTTGCTGCTCTGAACTCAGACCTCTGTGTCTCCGGAGGAAAAGATAAGGTGGGGTTTGCAGTGCTTCCCAGGGAACCAGCTTATTGCAGAGAAGGGCAGATGTTTGGAAAGGAAGTGCTGGCTTTTCATTTCCGGCAGCAGGGTTGAATAGTGTAAAAATATGCGCTTTAGAGTTAAAAAGACTGGGTTTAAATTCCTAGTCTGCTGCTTCCTGTTACTTTGGGCAAGTCTTTTCATTTTCTTGAGCTTCAGGCTCCTTATTATTAAATGCGGGTAGTAATGCCAACCACCCGGGATAGTTGTGAGGATTAAATGGGAATGCCCTCAGCACTCTGCAAGACCACCCACATGCTTCTTATAAATGACAAATATTACTCCAGCCTATCCATTTTTACACCTGCATGCACACAGGAGTTATTTATCAGCAAAAGGAAAGTTCTAGTCTCTTTTATGCATCTCTTTTGCCAAAACATCTACCAATACTTAGAGACTGCTCCCATTTTCAGTGTAAATCTGGTTGCTTTATCTCCCTCATACCTGGATCTGTCATAGCACTCAGACCTAGGCTCTTGCTAGCAGAAATGCTGATTCTTTCATAACAAATAATGCCTCTAATCTTCAATGGCCATTTAGAATCTTCAGATTCCATTTTCATACTGTATTTCACTGATTCTAAGATGTGCGTGTTTCCACATTTTAACACCTCTGAAATCAGGATGCATCCAGAAATTGGTAATAACATCATTTAATTGGCAGCATTTTGTTTTAACATCTAGACATGAAATTATATTTCTATGATCCTCAGCTGTGAGGGGTAGATGGTGCGAGGATTAGCCTCTCTATTTTGCAGGTTATGAAACAGGGATTTAACTAGGTCATAGTACTGAACTACAGAGATGGGCCAGAGAATGCTTCTGAATCCTGTTTATGGGGAGAAATACAACAAAATACTAAAATGTATTCCTGGAAAAAGGATGGGAAGACAATTTTCATAATGATTCTCTCTGGCAGATGGGATTATGGATGAGATTTTTTGAAATTAAAAAAAAAGTATGGGGACTTCCCTGGTGATCCAGTGGCTAAGACTCTATGCTTATAATGCAGGGGGCCCGGGTTCGAGCCCTTGTCTGTGAACTCTATCCCACGTGGTGCAACTAAAGACCCTGCGTGCTGCAGTGAAGAGTGAAGATCTCACACGCCTCAACTAAGACATGTCGCAGCCAAATAAATAAATAAATATTAAAAAAATATATGATCTGTTTCACAACAGTGTAAATGTACTTTTATTTTTTTGGCCATGCCACATGGCGCGTGAGATCTTAGTTCGCCAGTTCAGTTCAGTCACTCAGTCGCGTCCGACTCTTTGCAACCCCATGGACTGCAGCACGTCAGGCCTCCCTGTCCATCACCAACTCCTGGAGTTTATTCAAACTCATGTCCATTGGGTCGGTGACACCATCTAACCATCTCATCTTCTGTCGTCCCCTTCTCCCACCTTCAATCTTTCCCAGCATCAGGGTCTTTTCAAATGAGTCAGTTCTTCGCATCAGGTGGCCAAAGTATTGGAGTTTCAGCTTTAGCATCAGTACCTCCAATGAATATTCAGGACTGATCTCCTTTAGGATGGACTGGTTGGATCTCCTTGCAGTCCAAGGGACTCTCAAGAGTCTTCTCCAACACCACAGTTCAAAAGCATCAGTTCTTTGGTGCTCAGCTTTCTTTATAGTCCAACTCTCACATGCATACATGACTACTGGAAAAACCATAGCTTTGACTATACAGACCTTTGTTGGCAAAGTAATGTCTCTACTTTTGAATATGCTATCTAGCTTGGTCATAACTTTCCTTCCAAGGAGCAAGTGTCTTTGAATTTCATGGCTGCAGTCACCATCTGCAGTGATTTTGGAGCCCCCAAAAATAAAGTCTGACACTGTTTCCCCATCTATTTGCCATGAAGTGATGGGACCGGATGCCATGATCTTAGTTTTCTGAATGTTGAATTTTAAGCCAACTTTTTCACTCTCCTCTTTCACTTTCATCAAGAGGCTCTTCAGTTCCTCTTTGTTTTCTCCCGTAAGGGTGGTGTCATCTGCATATCTGATGTTATTGATATTTCTCCCGGCAATCTTGATTCCAGCTTGTGCTTCCTCCAGCCCAGCATTTCTCATGATGTACTCTGCATATAAGTTAAAAAAGCAGGGTGACAATATACAGCCTTGACGCACTCCTTTCCCGATTTGGAACCAGTTTGTTGTTCATGTCCAGTTCTAACTGTTGCTTCCTGACCTGCATACAGATTTCTCAGGAGGCTGGTCAGGTGGTCTGGTATTCCCATGTCTTTAAGAATTTTTACAGTTTGTTGTGATACACACAGTCAAAGGCTTTGGCATAGTCAATAAAGCAGAAGTAGATGTTTTTCTGGAACTCTCTTGATTTTTCAATGATCCAGTGGATGTTGGCAATTTGATCTCTAGTTCCTCTGCCTTTTCTAAAGCCAGCTTGAACATCTGGAAGTTCACAGTTCACATCCTGCTGAAGCTTGGCTTGGAGAATTTTGAGCATTACTTTGCTAGCATGTGACATGAGTACAATTGTGCGGTAGTCTGAACATTCTTTGGCATTGCCTTTCTTTGGGATTGGAATGAAAACTGACCTTTTCCAGTCCTGTGACCACTGCTGAGTTTTCCAAATTTGCTGGCATATTGAGTGCAGCACTTTCACAGCATCATCTTTTAGGATTTGAAATAGCCAGGGATCAAACCCATGCCCCCTGCACTGGAAGTGCAGAATCATAACCCCTGGACCACCAGGGAATTCCCTGAATATACTTTTTTTTTTTTTTTTTTTTAACAGCACTGTGCAGTTTTATTAACCATTCAAGTACAGTAGCGTCTGTAAGATTGGGACAGAATTGGGATTTAAAAGTGAACATATTCAGCATCTAACAATTTGAAAGAAGCCACTACATACTGTTTTCACAGACATGTTTCCATGGAGCCAATACAGTACTAGCCATTAACCCAGCACACCAGATGTACTGAAGTAGAAAAGATGCAACAAGAAAAATAGCTACATTAGAAAGACTTCAACACTTTAGAAAAAGAGTAAAACACTTTTCGTTTCTCCCCTTCAGCCCCTAAAACAACATCATACCGTCTGAATCTACCTATACAGTCCTACATCACTGAATATACTTTTAACACTACTAAATTATACATCTAAAAATGATTAAGATGGTAATTTTTTTTTTTTAAGTAGAGAAAAAAAATCTAATCCCATGTAGATTTTCCTTCAGCATCTACACCCAGAACCTCAAACTAAACCAGATGCCCCTGGGGAGTGTTATCCCAAACCCATCATTAAGGCCCAGACGCTTCCGTGGAGTGGCCCAGTGGCTGTGGAAGAGACAGAGAGCTCAAACTTGGGGAGCATGAGGAGCTACAATAAAACCTTGGTAGAAATGGAGAAATTAGGTAGAGAACAAGATAAAGGCTTGTAGTTTCAGCTAAACAAAAAAAATCAATTAAACTAAAATATTCTACTGACTCTCTGCAGACAGCTGTGGCCTATAACTGGAGAACTGGGAATGTGGTGAAAAGGTTCAAAGGACATGAGCGTGAAATCACCAAGGTAATTGTCATATGATCAGCATCACGAGGAAATTTGGAATTGAATAAAGGAACGCCTGTAGCTCTCGGTAGTAAGAGTCGTTGAATATTTCAGTATTAAGGAAAAATGCAGAGGTTTCATTTGACGTCACCATGGGAAGCCCCACTCGCACCAGAGGAAACCATTCACTCAGCTACAGTCACAGGCATAGTAGACACAGTTTTTGTCACCGTTAAGCTCTTCCCGGGTAGCGCTAACCCACCTGCCAGTGCAGGAGATGTAAGAGACATGGGTTTGATCCCTGGGTTGGGAAGATCCCCTGGAGGAAGGCATGGCAACCTACTCCAGTATTCTTGCCTGGAGAATCCCAGGGACAGAGGAGCCTGGTGGGCTACGGTCCATAGTGTTGCAAAGAGTTGGACACGACTGAATCGACTTAGCACATAGCACAGCACAGGTAGTAAATAGAGAACAGCTGAGATTAACTCCCCCTGCCCTGTCCTAACTCACCAGGGTCATGTATCGAAGCCTTACTGTTTACTCTAGTTAAGAAAATGACAAACTCTCCATACTGAGGAAACTTTTAGTCTAGTTGGGGAAATTTTTTAAAAGCTAGAAACAGGTAAATAATTAATTGTTAAAGAGCATGACAGAGTAGACTGAGATTTCAGCAAAAATGATGGAGAATGTCAGATTATGTAATTCCCCTCTCTGAAGTCCACCTACATGAACCAAAAATTGAGAAGCAAACTCCACCGTAATGAGACAGTATCAGCGACAGCCACAGAGCACAGACTCTGTTTACCTGCCAGATACAGTGCATTCTGAACCAGCCTGAGAGCGAACACCAGGCTCTAGCACTTTTATCTCCAGGCTTTTTCCATTTTTAACGTCCAAACAAGCACACTAGAGCTGTCTTTTTTTTTTTTTGAGCAGATAGCGTGTATTTACAAATCAAGCCAGTTCTTCAGTGCCTCTCGCGATAAGATGGTCATGATGTGGGACTTACAGAGCTCCTCACAGCCGAGACAGCAGTTTTCTGGCCACACCATGGTGGTCACTGGACTGACGGTGAGTCCAGGTGAGGTTAAAGCCAACGTCTTCCCAACACCAATACTGTGGTACTTTTCTGAAAAGCCCTGTCCCAAGTCCATTTCATGGACCATGTTCTTGCCATTTTTCCCTAAGATTCATCACAACTGTGTACCGGCTCCCGTGACAACACCCTGCTCTTGTGGGATGTGGGGACTGGACAGTGTGCAGAGAGAGCTTCAGTCTCCAGGAACCTGGTACGAACTCAAACTTGGTCCAGAGGAGGGCAACAGAAGGGAGCCTGGGGTGAGGAAGAGCCCAGGAGAGAGACGTGGAGACTGCATGACCAGGCCTTAGAGTCTTGGGTCCTAATTACTGCTCGCCCCTAACTAAGGTCTTCTGCTCCAGAGAACAACTCCACTAGTTTATATTGGAGTTTTAAATGGTGTCCTCACTTATGCCTTCAAAACATAGTTATTCCATATCGTCTGTGGGCCAGGCACTGTGCCAGAAGCAGGGTTAGTGGCCCAGGGCTTGGTTCCTGGCCTCCAGAAGCTCACAGTTTATGCTTATCATGTGTTCAGTATATGTAACATTATGCAGAGAAATTAGCATGACCTTTTGCTATTTGTATAATTTGATTTGCTTATGAAGACCAGTGTTTGCCGGTAGCAGACTGATGTCAACTCCACTGCCTATGAGGTTAGTCATACCTGGGTTTAAAGCATGGATACATCACTTTTTAGCTGTATTAACCCAAGAAAGTTACTAGAAGTCTCGGTGTCTTCATTTATAAAATGGGGAGAACTGTATCACCCGACATGGCAGTGTCCTATAGTGGTTGTCAGACGTTAGTCACGTGATCTTTTCGAGTTTTGAAGACAACTGCCAGTGGCAAGCTGTGCTCGCCTGTGCCCTCCGTATTTGTGTAGGCTGCTGGAAGAAGTGAAAACCGTGTTGCCTCGGGTTGTTTTGAAAACTGTTTCACGCATATCCAGCAGGGGGCTGCAGGGATAAAGGGAAACAGGGACACGCTTCCTGAACCCGAGGAGGCCTCAAATTAGTGTTTCATCGGTCCCACTTGAAAGCAGAGGCCGCTCTCCTTAGCTGCCACTCGGCCAGCGGTGTTTGGGTTTCAGACACTCTGAGAGTGCTGCATGCATTTCGAGGCTCACGCCTGGTCCAGGTGCTTCCGTTGCTGCTGATAACATAGGAGCTACAGCTTGAGCATGACCGGTGGGCCTCTGCACCACATAAAATCCCTCTTAAGTCAGATGTGCTAGGCTCAGCATCCTTGAGAAGTGACGACAGGGATGCTCTTTAGTGACATTTACAGAAATTACAGTGGAGAAATGGCATGGTGTGGAGAAGTTTTGAAACTTTTGCTTTTTCCAGGTCACTCACTTGTGCTGGGTCCCCCGAGAACATTACATACTCCAGACCTCCGAGGATAAAACCATCAGGTGGGCTTACCGAGCAGCAGTGCAGGTGTTTCTGGTGAAGGTCTATGGCTCCCGTGCTTACCTGACTCTCTTCCTGCTCTGCTTCTCTGCGTTGCTGTGCCTTGTCCAGGGCCTTCCCCTCCTCTGCACTTTGCCAGTGCTGGTGTCTCTCTGATCTGGCCCCGCAGATCACCTGGATAGAGGTTAAATGGCAGGAGGTCAGCTTGTTCTGGCTGGTTTTTAGAAGCAGCTGATTCTGCCAGCCCTGACTGTGGGAACGTGTTCATTAACCTCAGGGTCCGTTGCTTGCTTGTCCCACCCCTTAAAGTGGCCCTTACTGGGCTCCAGGTGTTCTCAATCACCCAGCCCTCAGAATCACCATCAGGGAAGTAAAATGAAGTAAATCCTTCTTAGACTAGAAAGCATGACCAGAAACATTGGATCTCAAGAGATTCTTCTTAGAAAATGGTAGGAAGAAGATAAAGAAGTAAAATTGAGACAAGAGGTAAAACAAAACGGTCCCCAGTTGACCCCATGGGTCAGTTGGCCAAGTCCTATAAATCTTCTGTGTCTGACTCTGGAATGATGCCTGCTTCTCTCCATCATGATATGTATCTTTGAAAATTTTTATTAAATCACAGGCACAGAAATATTTTCTCTTGTCTGTTGAAAGTAGTACCCCAAGGGACCAAATTAACAAATTAACTTGAACAATTAAGATGCGTGGTCTAAATTCCCATTAATTAGATCTCAAAATAGAAAGAACTCAGATGTCATTCAGTTTGGTTATTTCCTGACAGCTTTACCATCCCTGAGATTGATCTGGTTCATGTTGCTGTTTTTAGGTAAATCCCAGCGTTCCGTTCTGACTTGGCAAAGCCCGCAAAGAGCCAAGACTTCAGCGTTCACAGGCAATTACAGGTGCATTTCAGCACATTTACTGCAAACTCATTCGCTGCCGTAATTTCTTTCAGACTGTGGGACAGTCGGGGGCTGCAGGTAGCTCATACATTTCCCACCCAGCAGCACATCCAGACGTACTGCGAGGTCAGTGAGGATGGGCACAAGTGTGTCTCCTGCAGCAGCGGCTTTGAAGGGGAAGGCTGTGAAGCGACGGTGAGAAACTGTGGGGTCCAGGTGTCGGGGTGCTGACGAGAAATGACTTCCTCTCGCCTCCTGCCTGTCCTGAGCTATACAGGCAGGCTCTACTAAAGTCTCAGGCCTATTCCAAGTGCAATCTATACACGATCCTTGGCATTCTGGATGCTTCTTTCAAGAAAACTCCATTGCCTAAGCTCTCTGCATCAGTCATAGAAAAGAGAAATGTGATGGGAGTCAAGACAGGAAGGCGTTAGACACAGAACCACCTGCTAATGTCCCTGATCCCAGTAGAATTTAGAAAAGGGATGAACTGATTGAAGAATCAAGTGTGTTCCCATTGCACATGTGGTCACAGTAAAGGAATTCAAGTTCTTTGGGAAGTTTGGGGCTCTAGTGTTGGTCAAGGGCCCACTGCATCCTGAACCCCTATACCTTTCCTTGCAGTTAATTTCAGGGTAGATTGCCTTGGCTCCTCCAGAGTACCTTGGATTTCTCACAGAAAAATATTAGTTAAAAGATTTATCTAGTATCCAAACTAGATACTAGTATCTAGTATCCAGGACAACTACAACTCCCATTTTATTGGACATTTATTATGTGCAAGGCACTGGGCTGAGCTTATCATGTGCATCATCTCATTTAATCCTTAAACAATCTCACTAGTTCAGTATTATTATAATTCCCATTTTACAGATGGGGAAATAGAGGCATGGCAAGTTGAAATCTCTTGTACAAGACCACACTTCTCATAAGTGGTAGGTTAAAGTGTTGAATCCCAGGCTTCTGATGTAGCATTTCTTCTCCAAGCTAAGCATTTGCATTTCCAGCTCCTACAATTATTCCTTGGACAGCGACTCAGTGTCCAGAGATTTCATTATTTTTTTGGACACAATTCCATATGCTCTTGTTTGTGAACATTATTCTCTTAAGTGTAGTCTGATTAGTATCAACAGGAGTGGACTGGCAGAACTGTCGTCTCCCTTGTTATAGAATCTAGTCTTCCTATACCAAGAGTCAGTGTCTTGGTATTAAATCAGAAGGTCTGAACCTGTATATACTTATGAGAAGCTGTTCCTAACTGTGGGGTCTCCATGGGACCCACAGATGCCAGGAGGCTGGTATAAGGCCACTCGACCTGTCGTAGAAAATAGGCCACCCCCTTCTGTCCTCCCACTGTGCTGCCATGATGATAATGAAAAAGGCAACAACCTCTGGTTAAACCATCTTTAACCTAGCTTGTTTGACACATAGTCACTGCCTGAGGGATGGATGGATGGGAGGGATGAAGATAAGGGTGTCTGTGAGGAGGTAGGTTGAGGGAGTAGGGGCATCATGAGAGGCTGTGGAGAGGATACTAGAAAATGAAGCATGTCTGAAGCTGGGAAATATGTATGCAAGCTAGCCCCTGTCATTACTTTGCAGCTGTGGGACCTGAGGCAGACACGGAGCAGAATCTGTGAGTACAGGGGACATTTCCAGACTGTCGCATCCTGTATCTTTCTACCCAGAGCTTTAGCCTCGATGCCTGCAATTGCTACCTCATCACATGACTGCAAGGTGAAGATCTGGAATCAAGACACTGGAGGTAAGGAGCCTGCCTCTCAGTTCAGTTCAGTTCAGTCACTCAGTCGTGTCCGACTCTTTGCGACCCATGAATTGCAGCAAGCCAGGCCTCCCTGTCCATCACCAACTCCCGGAGTTCACTCAAACTCATGTCCGTCGAGTCGGTGATGCCATCCAGCCATCTCATCCTCTGTCGTCCCCTTCTCCTCCTGCCCCCAATCCCTCCCAGCATCGGAGTCTTCTCCAATGAGTCAACTCTTCACATGAGGTAGCCAAAGTATTGGAGTTTCAGCTTTAGCATCAGTCCTTCCAATGAACACCCAGGACTGATCTCTTTTAGAATGGACTGGTTGGATCTCCTTGCAGTCCAAGGGACTTTCAAGAGTCTTCTCCAACACCACAGTTCAAAAGCATCAATTCTTCAGTGCTCAGCTTTCTTCACAGTCCAACTCTCACATCCATACATGACCACTGGAAAACCATAGCCTTGACTAGATGGACCTTTGTTGGTAAAGTAATGTCTCTGCTTTTGAATATGCTATCGTATTGGTTGGTCATAACTTTCCTTCCAAGGAGTAAGCATCTTTTAATTTCATGGCTGTAGTCACCATCTGCAGTGATTTTGGAGCCCCCCAAAATAAAGTCTGACACTGTTTCCACTGTTTTCCCATCTATCTGCCATGAAGTGGTGGGACTGGTTGCCATGATCTTAGTTTTCTGAATGTTGAGCTTTAAGCCAACTTTTTCACTCTGCTTTTTCACTTTCATCAAGAGGCTTTTTAGTTCGTCTTCACTTTCTGCCATAAGGGTGGTGTCATCTGCATGTCTGAAGTTATTGATATTTCTCCCTGCAATCTTGATTCCAGCTTGTGCTTCTTCCAGCCCAGCATTTCTCATGATGTACTCTGCATATAAGTTAAATAAACAGGGTGACAATATACAGCCTTGATGTGCTCCTTTTCCTATTTGGAACCAGTCTGTTGTTCCATGTCCAGTTCTAACTGTTGCTTCCTGACCTGCATATAGGTTTCTCAAGAGGCAGGTCAGGTGGTCTGGTATTCCCATCTCTTTCAGAATTTTCCACAGTTTATTGTGATCCACATAGTCAAAGGCTTTGGCATGGTCATTAAAGCAGAAATTGATGTTTTTCTGGAACTCTCTTGCTTTTTCGATGATCCAGAGGATGTTGGCAATGTTATCTTTGGTTCCTCTGCCTTTTCTAAAACCAGCTTGAACATCTGGAAGTTCACGGTTCATGTATTGCTGAAGCCTGGCTTGGAGAATTTTGAGCATTACTTTACTAACATGTGAGATGAGTGCAATTGTGCGGTAGTTTGAGCATTCTTCAGCATTGCCTTTCTTTGGGATTGGAATGAAAACTGACCTTTTCCAGTCCTGTGGCCACTGCTGAGTTTTCCAAATTTGCTGGCATAATGAGTGCAGCACTTTCACAGCATCATCTTTCAGGATTTGAAATAGCTCAACTGGAATTCCATCAACTCCACTAGCTTTGTTCATAGTGATGCTTTCTAAGGCCCACTTGACTTCACATTCCAGGATGTCTGGCTGTAGGTGAGTAATCACACCATCATGATTATCTGGGTCATGAAGATCTTTTTTGTACAGTTCTTCTGTGTATTCTTGCCATCTGTTCTTAATATCTTCTGCTTCTGTTAGGTCCATACCATTTCTGTCCTTTATCGAGCCCATCTTTGCATGAAATGTTCCCTTGGTATCTCTGATTTTCTTGAGATCGCTAGTCTTTCCCATTCTCTTGTTTTCCTCTATTGCTTTGCATTGATGGCTGAAGAAGGCTTTCTTATCTCTCCTTGCTATTCTCTGGAACTCTGCATTCAGATGCTTATATCTTTCCTTTTCTCCTTTGCTTTTCACGTCTCTTCTTTTCACAGCTATTTGTAAGGCCTCCCCAGACAGCCATTTTGCTTTTTTGCATTTCTTTTCCATGGGGATGGTCTTGATCCCTGTCTCCTGTACAGTGTCACGAACCTCAGTCCATAGTTCATCAGGCACTCTATCTATCAGATCTAGTCCCTTAAATCTATTTCTCACTTCCACTGTATAATCCTAAGGGATTTGATTTAGGTCATACCTGAATGGTCTAGTGGTTTTCCCTACTTTCTTCAATTTAAGTCTGAATTTGGCAACAAGGAGTTCATGATCTGAGCCACAGTCAGCTCCTGGTCTTGTTTTTGCTGACTGTATAGAGCTTCTCCATCTTTGGCTGCAAAGAATATAATCAATCTGATTTCGGTGTTGACCATCTGGTGATGTCCATGTGTAGAGTCTTCTGTTGTGTTGTTGGAAGAGGATGTTTGCTATGACCATTCTCTTGGCAAAACTGTATTAGCCTTTGCCCTGCTTCATTCCGTATTCCAAAGCCAAATTTGCCTGTTACCCCAGGTGTTTCTTGACTTCCTACTTTTGCGTTCCAATCCCCTATAATGAAAAGGACATGCTTTTTGGGTGTTAGTTCTAAAAGATCTTGTGGGTCATCATAGAACCATTCAACTTCAGCTTCTTCAGCGTTACTGGTTGGAGCATAGACTTGGATTACTGTGATATTGAATGGTTTGCCTTGGAAATGAACAGAGATCATTCTATCATTTTTGAGATTGCATCCAAATACTGCATTTTGGACTCTTTTGTTGACCATGATGGCTACTCCATTTCTTCTAAGGGATTCCTGCCCACAGTAGTAGATATAATGGTCATCCGAGTTAAATTCACCCATTCCAGTCGATTTTAGTTCACTGATTCCTAGAATGTCGATGTTCCCTCTTGCCATCTCCTGTTTGACCACTTCCAATTTGCCTTGATTCATGGACCTGACATTCCAGGTTCCTATGCAATATTGCTCTTTGCAGCATCGGACCTTGCTTCTATCACCAGTCCCATCCACAACTGGGTATTGTTTTTGCTTTGGCTCCGTGCCTTCATTCTTCTGGAGTTATTTCCCCACTGATCTCTAGTAGCATATTGGGCACCTACCAAACTGGGGAGTTTCCCTTTCAGTATCCTATCATTTTGCCTTTTCATACTGTTCATGGGGTTCTCAAGGCAAGAATACTGAAGTGGTTTGCCATTCCCTTCTGCTTCTCAAAGATACATGATGTCCTACAGGTTTCTTTAAAACTCTTTCTTCCATTGCTCAGCATATAGAGAGTCACCCATGTCCTGCCATTGTCTACCACCATAGTGGTTAAGAGATGACATCGAGATCAGACTCCCTGTCCAACTGGCTAGAAGCTGTCACCACGTAACCCCTGGTATCATGTACAGACACCTTCCTAAAAGCTCAAATATATTTGGTTCCTTCATTCTTTCTACCTGAAGTTCCTCATCATGTTTTAAGTTGTGATGCTAAAAATGTCTGGAAAAGAGAACAAGAATTGCCGCTTTAAGATTCATTTTCAAGGGCTAAAACGAGAGCCTCAGTTTGGTGGGGGTGACATATGGGGTAAGGATAGTCTCAGAAAGACTCTGGCCTCTCTTGACTCTGCAGCTGAGGTTTGGGATCGTAGTAAGGTCACGCAAAGCACCAGAGAAAGACACGCTTTGGGGAGCCAGCTCGCCACAGTTTCCTCAATGTGCTGGTGTGCCGGAGCCAGCTTCTACTCGCTGACTGTTAAATATTCAGGAATATTTAATATGGTCGTGGCAGGAGTATTTAACATCACAAAAATTGGCAAATGCTGTGAATGAAGGTTTGTTTTTTTTCTTTCCAAAAAGCCAGTTTACCAGCACCCCACTGTCTCCATGCTGTTCTGTCCTAGACTCTGGCTTCTGGCAGACAAAGGGCTAGTGTTCATTTAGAGACCCTCAAGCCAAATCCCTTCGACAATCATCTCCCAGAAACTCAGCTTCTAGCAGGGGAAGATAGGGTCGCCCCCCTCAGACGTGTGGGGTCATGTCTAGCGGCTTCCACAGTGAGTGCAGTCAGGTACCCTGACCTGGGCGTGTTGGAGGAGCAGCTGTTGTAGATTCAGGGATGGAAACCGAGACCAGGGAGGACCAGGTGTGAAAGCGCTGCTCTGCCCGCCAGACGTGCACTTGTGCTCTTAGAAGAGCAGCCTGCAAGATGCTGACGGAGGAGAGTGGGTCAGCAGCCCCAAACTGCCCCGCAGGTGCCCTGTCAGTCTTTGTCCTGAAAGGACAAAGCGAGTCCCTGGGGCGCCGCAGCTGAAGATTAGTATCCTTACCTTTTGCTCTGCGCTTTGTTCTCTGGGCAAGCGCCTGAGGGCAGCGTTCTAACACGGCCTTGCAGTGAGGCCCCAGTTGTCCAGTGTACTTCAGGTGGAATACGTCCTGTGCTGACAACCTGGGCTTGACTTCCCCACTGAAAGCTCCTCTGAGGCACTGGGTGCCTCTCTTACCTGGGTTAGACGCGTATACATAGCACGTGCTTCATCTCTGTAGGTTTCTTACAAAGACGCCGCCTTCCATGATATGGCGCCCTTGGTCTAACATGCCGGTTCCCCCTTCCTCCCCAGCCTGCCTTTTCACCTTGTCTCTGGATGGATCAGGACCTTTGACTTCCCTGGCGGTGGCCGACTCCATCTCCTTATTGTGTGTGAGTTTCAGCAGAGGAATTCACTTACTCAGGGTGGACTGCAGCCAAGGGCTGGAACTGCGGGAAGTGGCAGCATTCTGAGGCCAAGAGACCTTCAGTGGACAAGAGCAAACTGTGGCCTCTTCTTTCTCAGTGTGACTTTGTGTTTTTCCATGTCCTCTTGAGGGGAGGGTGATGTGGAGCTGATGCTCTTTGCTTAGGTTCCCTTGGAAGATATGTCAGTGTTAGAAGTCAATTTAAGTCAAAATCAGGTGCAGAGATTAGAAATACGGACTCAAATGTGGTTCTCAATTCAAATTAAATCCAAGTACAATTTTTAGTGAGCGTTGGGGACTACTCTTTAAGAAAAGTGAGTTTATGAGCCTCTCGCCTTTTGAGATGGCCCACACTCTTTTATCTGTGGAGTGTTTCTCCCAAGGCCATCTTACCTTCCGAGATGGACTGCATTATGTTCATGGAATGTGTATCTCTCTTAAAAAAAGAAAAAGGTTTATAGCTCAGAATGATGACCTGTGGGTGTAAGAGTGATAGGCCTCTGTCTGTGAGAGTCAGAACACAGGTCTGAGTCTACTGAACTGACCTTTTCCATGTCTCCACGAAAGAAAAAAGTGTAGCGGAGAGAGAAACTGTTGTGGTTGCCTCACAATTATCTAGATGGGAAAGGTTAGTGCAGCTCCATGGAAGAAATTGATTGCAGACATGAGATTAAGCTCTAATCACAGCCCCTTCCCAGTGTGAAGAGTCAAAGTTAGGGCCAGGAAGCAAAAGCCACCCGGGTAAGTGCTGCATGAACAGGAAGCCTGCAATGGCGGGCAAAGAGGCTGACAGCCACCCTGCCTGCCCAGAGTCGGACGGATCATCAGACCCATTCCACAGACACGGGAACCGAGAGATTAAGGCTAAGAAGAATTTCATTTGTGTATTTTAGTATCTTTACTTAGTTTTATATAACCCTTCCTGGGAGATGGCCAGAGTGAGGCAAAGGGAGTGCCTGCCATGACAATGGAACACGTAGAAAGAAGTAGAAAGATGGACTCAACCGTGCCGGCCACTGAGTCCCCCTCGGTGAAGAGGAGCGGAGTGCTCCCATCTGTCTGGGTGGTCCCCAGGAGATCGGTCCCGAGCCTGGTGCTCACAAGCCTGCTTTCCTCCAGGGAAAGTAGACTCACTCCTGCCTCCAGGCAAGCCCACACATAAGGCAGCTGAGGCCTAGAAAGTCCCTTTCTGATGAGTCCCAAAGAGTCCTCTCTGGCCCCTGCCTGACCCTGATACCTGTCCCTGACAGCCATCTTCCATGTCCCCCTCTTGCTCCTCTTTGGGGCCAGCTCCTCCATGCTGTCTCCACCACCGGAGAGGAGCATCTTAAGCTGATGCAAAGCATCAGAACCATGTTGGACTCTCCATTTCCCCATTCAACTGGATGATCTTGGGAAAGTTAAAAAAACCTCAATTTCCTCACTTAGAAGATGGAGCTCATAACCCTACTTTCCTCACAGGGCTGTTCTGAGAATTGGACCATGTTAAATGCCAAGCAAGCTGCTGGATGCTCACAGTTGGCAGCCCCAGCTCCTCACTGCCGTCTTTGCCCAGACTAAATGCTGTCCTTCCCATGTGACACATTCACCACTCCTTCACCCATTCTCCTTAGATGGTGATTTCTAACCCTTCAGTCATTGTTCAGCTTCCCTGTGATCCCTTAAGTTACAGATTTTTGAGCCCTAGAAGGACATGGTGAGAGAGGAAGAGCCTCACTGAGCACCATATGGCTGAACACACATATTCCCACTGTGGTTCTGCTAGTCCCCTGTCACAGATGAGAAAACTGAGGCCTGGGGACATGCAGTCCTCTGCCCGAGGTTACACACGTGGGGAGGAGCCCTTTGCCTCACCCCTTAGCTTCTGCATGATGTCACAAAGTCCACTTTAGAAATTCTTAGACCGTGACATTGTTTGTATCTTTTCTAGACCAGTTATCAACTTTTTGGCTCCAAGGAGATCCTCCTGACAAGGGGCCTGGGAGTAGTAGACAGGTGTCTCCGGGAAAGTCCTGCTGCTGCTGCTGCTGCTAAGTCGCTTCAGCCGTGTCCCACTCTGTGCGACCCCATAGATGGCAGCCCACCAGGCTCCCCCGTTCCTGGGATTCTCCAGGCAAGAGTACTGGAGCGGGGTGCCATTGCCTTCTCCGGGGAAAGTCCTAGCGAGTCTTAAACTAGTAGTGCTACAGCTGAGCCTTTTTTTCTAGGAAGAAGACAGGGTCTAAGGGAGTGGGTGGGGAGGGGGTCTCAGGGAAGACGAATTAGAGGGAATGTATGTGAGGAAATTCGGAGAAGGCAATGGCACGCCACTCCAGTACTCTTGCCTGGAAAATCCCATGGATGGAGAACCCTGGTAGGCTGCAGTCTGTGGGGTCGCACAGAGTCGGACACGACTGAAGCGACTTAGCAGCAGCAGTAGCAGCGTGTGAGAAAATTAAAGGGCTCTGACAAGCCCAGTTCTATTACCAATTAAATCATTTCCCTCTACACCTGCTTGATGTAAAAATTCCTCATCTGTGCATTTTAAGTAGAAAATAGATTCATAAATTCACGTTTTTATAGGATATTTCAGTCTTATATGCCCTAATGCATTCATTTGTTCATGGAACATCTCATTTTAGAGTCTATTCCTCTAAAATCACATAAGGGAACCTTCCAAAGACAGTTGACTTTTTTTTTCTTTTTTGGCCGTGCAGCACACATGGCATTCGGGATCTTAGTTCCCTCACCAGGGATCAAACCCATGCCCCTGCAGTTGAACTGTGGAGTCTTAACCACTGGACCGCCAGAATAGTCCAGCCTTTTTCTATGAAAGTATTTAAGCCCTTGGAATCTGGCTAATTATATTGCAAATTTTTTTAAATTCATATATTTACTTATATAAGTTGAAAATATTTATATATTAGTATTTAAGGAAAATGCATAGTGATTATTTATGACCTTTTTAAAATATTTATTTGGTTTTTTTTGGTGGCTTAAACTATCTTATGAGGACTTTTATTTTTTCTAAAAGGTTAAAAATAACCTGGAAAAGGGTGTTTTCTTTAAAATAGCAGCATCTCTACCTGCAAGTATTGTGATGCAGTGAACATCTTTGGTATCCTCACAGTATCGGACAAGTCCTGATTATCACTGACTTCCTGAACAATGATTATTAAAGAAGGTTCCTGAAGAATTCTGAGTGTTCAGTCACCGAAACAGAAATAATATCTGATCTTTCAGGACAGCAGCAGAAATGTGCCTTCAGAAGCAAGCGTCTTTTAATTTCATGACTGCAGTCACCATCTGCGATGATTTTGGAGCCCAAAAATAAAGTCTGTCACTGTTTCCCCATCTATTTTCCATGAAGTGATGGGACCAGATGCCATGATCTTCGTTTTCTGAATGTTGAGTTTTAAGCCAACTTTTTCATTCTCCTCTTTCACTTTCATCAAGAGGCTCTTTAATTCTTTGCTTTCTTCCCTAAGTGTTATGTCATCTGTATATCTGAGGTTACTGATATTTCTCCCGGCAATCTTGATTCCAGCTTGTGCTTCATTCAGCCCAGCATTTCTCATGATGTACTCTGCATATAAGTTAAATAAACAGGATGACAATATACAGCCTTGACGTACTCCTTTCCCTATTTGGAACTAGTCTGTTGTTCCATGTCCAGTTCTAACTGTTGCTTCCTGACCTGCATACAGATTTCTCAGGAGGCAGGTCAGGTGGTGTGGTATTCCCATCTCTTTAAGAATTTTCCAGTTTGTTGTGATCCACACACTTAAAGGCTTTGGCATAGTCAATAAAGCAGAAGTACATGTTTTTCTGGAACTCTCTTGCTTTTCTTATGATCCAGCAGATGTTGGCAATTTGATCTCTGGTTCCTCTGCCTTTTCTAAATCCAGCTTGAACATCTGGAAGTTCATGGTTCACATACTGTTGAAGCCTGGCTTGGAGAATTTTGAGCATTACTTTACTAGTGCTTGAGATGAGTGCAATTATGCGGTAGTTTGAGCATTCTTTGGCATTGCCTTTCTTTGGGATTGGAATGAAAACTGACCTTTTCCAGTCCTGTGGCCACTGCTGAGTTTTCCAAATTTGCTGGCATATTGAGTGCAGCACTTTCACAGCATCATCTTTTAGGATTTGAAATAACTGGAATTCCATTACCTCCACTTGACTTTGCATTGCAGGATGTCTGACTCTAGTCCAGTGATCATTCCATCATGGTTATTTGAGGCATGAAGATCTTTTTTGTATAGTTCTTCTGTGTATTCTTGCTACCTCTTCTTAATATCTTCTGCTTCTGTTAGGTCCATACTATTTCTATCCTTTATTGTGCCCATCTTTGCATGAAAAGTTCCCTTGGTATCTCTGATTTTCTTGAGGAGATCTCTAGTCTTTCCCATTCTGTTGTTTTCCTCTATTTCTTTGCACTGATCTAAGGAAGGCTTTCTTGTCTCTCCTTGATATTCTTTGGAACTCTTCATTCAAATGGGTATATCTTTCCTTTTCTCCTTTGCCTTTCACTTCTCTTCTTTTCATAGCTATTTGTAAGGCCTCAGACAACCATTTGCCTTTTTCATTTCTTTTCCTCGAGGATGGTCTTGATCCCTGCCTCCATACAATGTCACGAACCTCCGTCCATAGTTCTTCAGGCACTCTGTCTATTTGATCTAATCCCTTGAATCTATTTGTCACTTCTGTATAATCAAAAGGGATTTGATTTAGGTCATACTTGAATGGTCTGGTGGTTTTCCCTACCTTCTTCAATTTAAGTCTGAATTTGGCAATACTATTCTGAATTTGGCAATAATGGTAATCTATTATCATTATCAATGGTAGTCTATTGATGGTCTGTTTTTTCCTTGTATCTACGATGGCCTTTGACTTGGCTGACCGACGGAATGCAGAGGAACAAATGCTATGCAAGTCTGAGGTTCAGCCTTAGAGCTTGCAGCTTCACTTTTACCCTCTTGGAACCCTCTTGTTGCTCCGAGGCCTCCACACTGGAGAGGTAACTGAGGCCCTGTGGAAAAGAAGCCAGAACCACTACACAGATGAACAAGGTCTCCTTGGACCTTCCAGCCCTGCCAGACCCACAGCCGAATGCAGCCACTGATGACATCAGAAGAGAAACTGGACAACTAGCCACTCAGTCATGAAGAACAACCAGTTGTTTAAAGACGCTAAGTTTGGGAACAGTTTGTTATGTAGCAGTAGAGCTAAGTGAAACAGTTTGTGTTCTAATCTTGAGCCAAGTTCCTTTGTTTCAACATGTTTGTAAGATAGATTCATATTGTTGGATAGTCTTGTATTGTGTGACAATATTATAATTTATCCACTTAACTACTGATGGGCATATGGGAAGTTTCTAGTTTGGGATGCTTATAAATAGTGCTGCTATGAACATTCTATTAATAAGTCATGTGATGAAATCTGCCTGCATTTGTGTTCACTGTATAAGCAGGGGAGGCCTTTCTGAGCCACAGTGTATCTTACATGATCAGCTTTAGTAGATACCACCTCTTTTTCCAAAAAGTTTGTCCCAGTTCACATTCCCACCAGCTGTAAGACATTTAGCAGAGTTTCCGTTCCATATCCGTGCTAACACTTGGTGCTCTTAACCTTTCCTTAAAACTCTCAGCTTTAAAGATGAGTGCAGGGACTTACTGGTGGTCCAGTGGCTAAGACCGCACTCCCAATGCAGGTTTGATTCCTGATGAGGAAACTAGATCCCACATGCCACAACTAAGACTCAAAATATAAATAAGTAAATGAGTGTGTAAATGAAGACCGCAATAGGGAGGTGTCAGCTCTGTGAGCCAACATTAGAAAGAAGCTGGACCAACTGGTTTTGATTCTACCATTCTTCCTGACACAGCCAGTTAAGAGGCCAGAATTTAAAACAGATTCTTATATGCTCTATACTTTACAAACCACTTTCACAACCATAATTTCATCTGAGTCTCCTAATAAAATAACCCTGATATCAACTAGCACTGCATATCTAGGTGCTGAGCTCAGTCTATCCAGAAATATTCCTTTGGAAACTGGCCACCTTAATATGACTGATAACCTTGCTGACATTTAAAATGAGGCTGCATGGAACATTGTCCATGATTCACCCTAAGTGCAAAACACAGGTGACAAAACAGCCCCATACGGCCTCGTCCTATTTTGGTAAAACATATCTGCATGTATGTCTGTACTCATACATGAAGGCCTGGAAGAAATAGAGCAAAAATGTTAATGGTGTTATCTCTGAGTATTGAGCTTAAAGATGAATTTATTTTCTACTTTATGCCTGTATTTTTTTATAATGAGGATGAATTAGTTTCATTTTAAAAATTTAATTATTTTTGAAGTCAATAACACGTTTATATAGTCATAATCAAGAGTACAAGAGGTTACACAGCAGTCTCCTCTTCATCCACGTCTACCTTCCATCTGGCTGCCTCAAGAGGTAACCAGTGTTCCAGCATCTGCAGAACCCTTCCAGAGACGTTTCATGCATACACTACAAGCAAACACATAAATTTAATTCTTCTGACACTTTTATGATAAAAAAAGACTTTTCATTTTGAAGAAAACGTTGTAGAACGTGTTGTGATGTGGAAAGATAAGTAGAAAGACTACACAACAGTGCATAGAGTAGACATTTTATAATGGTAGTGCTGTGGTTGCTAAGTCGTGTCTGACTCTTGTGACCCATGAACTGTGGCCTGCCAGGCCCCTCTGTCCATGGGTTTGTGTTTCTCCAGGCAAGAATACTGGAGTGGGTTGCCACTTCTCCAGGGGATCTTCCTGACCCAGGAATCAAACCTGGGTCTTCTGCATTGCAGGCAGGTTCTTTACCAACTGAGCTACAAGGTAAGCACCTATTTTATAATAATTTATGAAAAAAATTATATATGTAAAATACTAAAAGGCTATATACCCAAATGTCTTTGTGGTCACTTGTGTGTGTAGGATTGTGGGGTGTGGCCTGGGTTTAGGGTGTGCACCCCAGCACCACAATGCCTGGTTCGGATCCCAGTCAGCCTCCTCTTAGCCTCATGGACCTGGGGCCAGGGACCTACCTGTGTCTCTGTGCCGTCACCTGTGAAATGGAGATTATATGATGGTAATACCTGCTCACAGAGTGTCATCAGAAATGTCACAGGTTCAGGTAGAGCCCCTCAAATAGTGCCTAGCATCGCTCCTGAGTATCGTATTATTATTCATCTGAGTCACCTAATTTTTCCGTATTGGACATGTATTACAATAAAAGTTAAAGAGTAAATTCCCATGAGAGAAGGGAAATAGATGTAGAGGCAAGCGCCGATGAGAAAGTGCCACAGAAAAGCATGCAGACCACGAGGCCCTGTGGACCCACCAAGGAGGGTGGGGCCCGGCTTCCTGATTTTGACTAACAGCCCCGTGAGAGGGTCCCTTTGCCTGGTGCTGCCCGCTGAGCACTCCAAGAGCAGAGATGGACTTTGGCCATCTCTCTCTGGGCATTCAGAGAAGGCTTTTGAGACCTTCCTGGAAACTCCCCTGTCTCTTCCTTATATAAACAACCTCTTGCAACTCTGCCACTGTCTTCCTTCCTGGCAGGGGTCACGTGAGGAAAGATTTCAGAGTAAGTGTGAGGTCTTACCTGGCTGTGCCTGGCCCAGCTCATACCAAGGAGCTTCGGGGGAGCATTACTGCCAGCCCAATGTGGCCGAAGGTCTGGGGCTTTGGAGAACGAGATGCTTCACAGCCCAGCTGGAGGAAGAACTGTCCGATTACAGTTTTGAGTTTCCAAATACAATCCAGGCAGCATGGGTAGGAGGCCTGTTGTCCTGTGTCTGCCTGGGGATAGAGCGGGGAGGGGAAAACAGATGAAGGGAGGGACTGAAAGCCCAGGGCTGGGAGCTGGAGGCCCTGCGGGTCCAGCCTCAGCTCGCACATTTCAAAAACTGATGTTAGCTGGGAAAAATTCTCAATTTCGTCAAAATCCAATCACTGCTTACAGAACTCCTCAAGTTGATCTGGGAATACAATGCCAGGTGTGACCTGCTTGGCAAGAGTAATTATGTGAACTACTTTATATTTGAAAGAATATCTAGATCTTGTGTAGTTCCTGCTAAGTCTGAGGTAAATGAAGGTTGGGAAATAGTGCAATCAACGTTTCTAGATTTATTCAGCTGGTACACTTTAAAAATAAAATGGTGGTCCAGTGTTTAAGTCCTTGCCTTCCAATACAGGGGTTGCAGGTTCGATCCCCGGTTGGGGAGCTAACATCCCATTTGCATCACAGCCAAAAAGCCAAACCATCAAACAGAAGCAGTATTGGTCGGCTCTCTCTCGAGCCAACCCACTGTTCTAACAGCGTGTCCTACTCTAATGCTGTTCTCCTCTCATTCCACCTCACATCTGGAAATTCTTTTCCAACCCACACACAGACCACGACAAACCCTGCAAGCTGCATGGGGCAGCCAAAAATAAATAAAACAGAAGCAATATTGTAATAAATTCAATAAAGACTTTAAAATGGTCCACATTAAAAAAAATCCTTAAAAAAATAGAATAATAAAATAGTTCATAATCCTTATCCACGATTCTAAAATTCCCACACTCTGGAGACAAAGTGTGTTAGTTGCTCAGTCGTGTCCGACTCTGCAATCCCATGGAGCCCACCAGGCTCCTCTGTCCATGAAATTCTCCAGGCAAGAACACTGGAGTGGGTTGCCATTTCTTTCTCCAAAGGTTTTATTATTAAATTTGGTGCCAAAATTGGCCTGACCTGATGGTGCTTATTCTTTCAGCTTTCACTCTATAATAAATTGCAGAATATTAGTACATTTTATTACAGTGTGCTGCCTCAGATCTCACTAGTATATGGTCAGTGCATCATATTATGTTCCTAAAATATGAAAAATTCTGAATTCTAAAACACATTTGGCCCCAAGGGTTTTGCATAAGGATTGTGGCTTGTAAAACAGATTCCGATGCTACACAAAGGAGACACAGAGATGTCCATTCCCACGCTGAGGTTTACCCAGCCCTGCCTGACATCATCTTCTTGGTGTCAGGTCCATGGGAAGTCTTCAGGAATCTGAAGATGAATGTACTCAGGATGAGTCAAGGAGCATGTATTGGGGATATTTTTTCCTAAATTAGTCCTCCTCATACTCCAGTGTGTCTCTGAATTTCCCCGGGGATCTTGTAAAAATGCAAACTCTGACTTAGTAGGTCTGGAGTGGGCCTGAGCTTTGGCATTGCTCTCAATCTCCGGGTGAGGCCTCTGCGGCTGGGACTTTTCTAGGCTCCGGGCAGCCTAAGGCTGGGCGCCAGGTGACCCCCTACGGTGCCCACAGGGGGAGCTGCCCCTGCCCTTTTGGGGTGGGGTCTCACTCAGGCCTGATCACCGGACCGAACCTGCCTCGTCACCGCCTTTACTCCCGCCTCCACTGTCCGTTTCCTGCCTTCTGCTGCCTCTTCCTCCCCACGTGGTTCATGCCACCTTCCGCCTCCACTCCAGATCTTGGCTGGGCTCCACCATGTCTCATGACTCTTCACTCACCCAGTTTCAACGGACTGCTTAGACAAGGTGCTTTTCCAGCTGACTGACCTCACTTCCCAAGCATGAACTAAGTTTGTTCAACTCTCAAATTCCTGAGATGCCTCACTATCTCTCCTGGGTATCTCCCCGGAAAATTTTCCACAGTGTGCAAAGTACTCCCTAGCCCCGACCACCCAGAGACACTGTGATAGCGCATTTGCTCACTAGACAAGAAGTGACCCGGGAAAGGGCCGTGGTTAGACGAGGTGTTTTATGCTTGCAATGCCCTGATTTCTTACACACCCACCTTCCTTTCTCCTTAAGTTCTGGATTCCCTGGTTGCAGAAAACTCAGACTTAATTATTTTCCAAGTGAATTCCCCTACTCCAGAAGTGAAACCATTAGGGGGCTCCGCTCCAGTCCTTTATGTCTCAGAACAGAAAGAATTCAGCAAGAGGCAAAGTAATCGATAAAAAGTGATTTATTAGAATAGGACTCTTATGAGGCTTACAATTGATTGGTGAGAGGGTGCCACCTCAAGAACTCCATGCCTTATGTTTTTATAATCAAAGGAAATGTGGGGAGGGGAAAAAGACTGCTTTCTTTCTTATTCTTCAATAGATGTCACACTTCCATCATCAACTCCTCCAGGTTGGGTAGGGGAATTTTCTTGTCCCTACATGGTCAAGCTGGCACTACAGAAAAATTACTTCAGGTCTCAGTACAATGAAGTTCTTTCACTTTGAACTGTCACCTTTCCGTAAATCGTTTTTTATGTGTGCAAAGAGCGTGTCCTAGGAGTCATTAACTTCCTGAGCTCACTGGGCGAGATGTGGGTCTCATGCCACCATTGTATTGTTTCGGCCATGCTTCTGCTTCATGGTTTCTGTTGCTACGCAAGCCTACTTAATTTTACAATTAATCAAATCTGATTGCTTAAGTGATCATTAACTTACTGCTGCTGCTAAGTCGCTTCAGATCAGATCAGATCAGTCACTCAGTCGTGTCCGACTCTTTGCAACCCCATGAATCGCAGCACGCCAGGCCTCCCTGTCCATCACCAACTCCCGGAGTTCACTGAGAGTCACGTCCATCGAGTCAGTGATGCCATCCAGCCATCTCATCCTCTGTCGTCCCCTTCTCCTGCCCCCAATCCCTCCCAGTATCAAAGTCTTTTCCAATGAGTCAACTCTTCGCATGAGGTGGCCAAAGTACTGGAGTTTCAGCTTTAGCATCAGTCCTTCCAAAGAAATCCCAGGGCTGATCTCCTTCAGAATGGACTGGTTGGATCTCCTTGCAGTCCAAGGGACTCTCAAGAGTCTTCTCCAACACCACAGTTCAAAAGCATCAATTCTTCAGTGCTCAGCCTTCTTCACAGTCCAACTCTCACATCCATACATGACCACAGGAAAAACCATAGCCTTGACTAGACGAACCTTTGTTGGCAAAGTAATGTCTCTGCTTTTGAATATGCTATCGTATTGGTCATAACTTTCCTTCCAAGGAGTAAGCGTCTTTTAATTTCATGGCTGCAGTCACCATCTGTAGTGATTTTGGAGCCCAGAAAAATAAAGTCTGACAATGTTTCCACTGTTTCCCCATCTATTTCCCATGAAGTGGTGGGACCGGATGCCATGATCTTCGTTTTCTGAATGTTGAGCTTTAAGCCAACTTTTTCACTTTCCACTTTCACTTTCATCAAGAGGCTTTTGAGTTCCTCTTCGCTTTCTGCCATAAGGGTGGTGTCATCTGCATATCTGAGGTTATTGATATTTCTCCTGGCAATCTTGATTCCAGCTTGTGTTTCTTCCAGCCCAGCGTTTCTCATGATGTACTCTGCATAAAAGTTATAAGTTAAATAAACAGGGTGACAATATACAGCCTTGACGAACTCCTTTTCCTATTTGGAACCAGTCTGTTGTTCCATGTCCAGTTCTAACTGTTGCTTCCTGACCTGCATACAAATTTCTCAAGAGGCAGATCAGGTGGTCTGGTATTCCCATCTCTTTCAGAATTTTCCACAGTATATTGTGATCCACACAGTCAAAGGCTTTGGCATAGTCAATAAAGCAGAAATAGATGTTTTCCTGGAACTCTCTTGCTTTTTCTATGATCCAGCGGATGTTGGCAATTTGCTCTCCGGTTCCAAGTCGCTTCAGTAGTGTCCAACTCTGTGCAACCCCATAGACGGCAGCCCACCAGGTTCCCCCGTCCCTGGGATTCTCCAGGCAAGAACTGGAGTGGGTATAGTCCCCCAAAGTCCCTTAAAATTCCCTCTCTATTTATGATCCCCTAATGAAATTTCTGGGCTACCTATTTGATTATCCTACTTTGTCCCTATCAAAAGTAATACGTATTTATTAATAAAAGTTTAAAAAAAATATAGATAAGGGGTGGAAGAGTCAGACAGTGCAGGGGGAAGCGGCTGGACGTGTTTGCTGGAGCTCCTGCCGCTGCCGCAGCCTCTCAATCTCGCCGCGTCGACCACCGCTCTCTAACTTCGGACGGTATTCGGGCGTCTTAGGAACCACGTTCTAGCCTCACATCTCACGAGGCTGTTATTGACTTCTGAAGGAACCGGTCTCCGCGCAGGAGCGCCTCAGGCGCGGCGCAAAGCCCGAACGATCAGCGGGGGCGGCCGGAGAGTCCCCCGGGGGAGCCGCGCCTGAGGAGGCGGAAGAGCCCCCCTGACGCGGCCAGCGTGAGCCGCCGCCACCTACCCTCCTGCTCTGAAAAAAAAAAAAAAATCTATATATCTATATATAGATATATAGATAAGAAAATGACAATACCAGTTAGCCTAGCATGCAGAGATAACCATTGTGACATTTTGTCTCATGGCCTTCAGCCTTTACAAGTTTTGTTTTACAAAATCTGACTCACGCATACAATATTTTGTAAACTGCTTTGCCCCCTCCATTTATAGTATATTGTGATCATTTTCACAAGTCAATAAAAATTCTTCCACAATATCATTTTAAATGATTGTATAGTTTTCCACTTAACTGATGTGCTAAAGTTGGCTCTATTTTTTAAAAAATTAATTTGTAGTTAAAACTGCAATGAACATCCTCACTTAACCAAAAGATATAGGTATATTCTGATTGTGACTGATTCTGATGTGTGTGTAGTTCTCACACCAGCTGGGTGTACAGTTCAACTCCATTCTGACACTACCTGGCTGGAGAAAGCATCAGATCCCACAGCTTATAGGTTCAGTGTCACGAGACTGCCTCCCCCCACACACACTTAAGCTGTCAATCGAAAGCCCACGTAGTTCCTCGTGCTTCTGACCAATTGGCTATAGTCAGAGGTTCCCATGAGCCCATCCTTGGGTTTGATTAGTTTGCTAGAGCAACTCACAGGACTGAGCAATATTTGCTTCCATTTACCTTATATAGGTAATTATAAGGTAGCATATTATAGAGGATATTATGAAGGATATAGATGAGCAGATGTATGTCTAGTCAAAGCTATGGTTTTTTCAGTAGTCATGTACAGATGTGAGAGTTGGACCATAAAGAAGGCTGAGGCCAAAGAATTGATGCTTTCGAACTTTGGTGCTGGAGAAGACCCTTGAGAGTCCCTTGGACAGCAAGCAGATCAAACCACTCAATCCTAAAGGAAATCAACCCTGAATATTCATTGAAAGGACTGACTGATGCTGAAGCTGCAGCTCCAATACTTTGGCCACCTGATGCAAAAAGCCAACTCATTGGAAAAGACCTTCATGCTGGGAAAGATTGAGGGCAAGAGGAGAAGGAGGGTGACAGAGGATGAGATGGTTGGATGGCATCACCGACTCAACGAACATAAATTCAAGCAAACTCTGGGAGATAGTGAAGGACAGGGAAACCTGGCATTCTACAGTCCATTTATTTAGTCACAAAGATACAACTTAGCGACTGAACAACAACAGATGAACAGCCAGATGGAGGAGATGTGTAGGGCAAGGTATGAGGGAAGGGCTGTGGAACTCACATACCCTCTCAAAGCACACCATCCTCCTAGCACTTCATCAGTCCAGAAGCTCTCTGAACTCTATCCTTTTGGATTTTTATGAGGCCCCATTACACAGCCATGATTAATTAAATCATTGGCCATTGGTGAGGGAACTTAATCTCTAGCTCCTTTCCCCTCCCAGGAGGTGGAGGGTTAAAGTTAGGGTTGTAAGGACCAGACTGAAAACTCAGACACAAAATCATAAGGTTGATTCCCTTGGCAATCAGCCCCCATTCTTGGGTTATCTGGTGGTATTTTGAAAGTTACCTCATTAACATAACAAAGACACCTTTATTGTTCTCAATCACTTAGGACATTCCAAGGGTTTTAGGAATCTGCACCAGGAACAGAATAAAGGCCAAATTCTTACTATAAATCACAGTATCACATGTATCTTTTGGATACTTGCAGGAAATTATATTATTATGTCAAATTGTATAAACTTCATGGTGTGCAAGAGTTGCCAAACCGGAAAGCATGGCTTCCAAACTTTCAAATACAAACCAGGTCTTCTGGGCTTAATCAGTGTTTTGAATTCTCACTAAACTTAGTTAACCAGAAATGAAAAGTAGGGCATTCCAGGGCTGAAAGGGAATTCCAGGCCACCAGGTCAAGCGGTGAGACATCCCTCTGTTTCCTGATCAGACAGAGGAAAAACGCTTCCCGAAGAACACAACTATTTTTCAGGCAATTCTAGGCTTATTTAAATCCTGCAATTATTTTGGCATTTATTTTTCCATCCAATGTTTATATATTTAAAATGAAGGGATTAGGAGGAATTCTCTGGGGTCCAATGGTTAGGACTCCAAGCTTCCACTGCAGGGGGCCCAGGTTCTATCCCTGGCGAGGGAACTAAGATCCTGCATGCCTTGCTGCTGCTGCTGCTAAGTCGCTTCAGTCATGTCTGACTCTGTGCGACCCCATAGACGGCAGCCCAACAGGCTCCCCCGTCTCTGGGATTCTCCGGGCAAGAATACTGGAGTGGGTGGCCATTTCCTTCTCCAATGCATGAAAGTGAGAAGTGAAAGTGAAGTCGCTCAGTCGTGTCCAACTCTTAGCGACCCCATGGACTGTAGCCTACCAGGCTCCTCCATCCATGGGATTTTCCAGGCAAGAGTACTGGAGTGGGGTGCCATTGCTTTCTCCACCTGCATGCCTTGAGGCACAGCCAAAAACAAAGACAAAGGGGTTAGATCAATGAGGGAATGGCTGGGCAGCTGGTCACTTGGTGAGGGTGGTGGTAAAGGGGACGGCTTTAGTTGGCCTGTGTCTATAGTAGACCCATGGGGTGATAGTTGATCCCCAATTGCAAGGAGATCAAGCCAGTCAATCCTAAAGGAAATTAGTCCTGAATATTCACTGAAAGACTAATGCTAAAGTTGAAACTCCAATACTTTGGCCACCTGATGTGAAGAACTGACTCATTAGAAAAGACCCTGATGCTGGGTAAGATTGAAGGCAGGAGGAGAAGGGGACAACAGAGGATGAGATGGTTGGATGGCATCACCTACTCCATGGACATGAGTTTGAGAAAGCTCCAGGAGCTGATGATGGACAGAAAAGCCTGGCAAGCTACAGTCCACGGGGTCGCAAAGAGTTGGACATGACTGAGTGACTGAACTGAACAGAACTGAGCATCCAACTGCTTACCCAGGACAGAGCTCAAGTGTATGGCACCGCAGGAACTGACTTCAGGGCCCTGATAACAGGCTGCCCCTGTACCTCTCAACATGGGGCAGGGCTCTCCTCTGGTTTGAGAATGGCTACCCTTCAAAATGAGCCAGTCGCTGAGATTAGTGTTGGTGCCCATGGGATGGAGTACAAGGCCCATGATCCCCGCAGTGGCCACTCTGCAGCCCTCAAGAGCATATGAGTGCCCTGGAGGGGGCCTACTGGACACCTGTGCCACAGCCTGAACTGATCGGGAGACCAAAGTGATCCTGGTGTGTGAATATGTGGATGAAGACCTGTGGTCCAGGACAAGGCACCCCCACCAGGCTTACCCGTGGAGACCATCAAGGGTCTGAGGCACCAGTTTCTAAGAGGCTTAGATTTCCTTCATGCCCACTTTTTCATTCACCAAGACCTGAAGCAGAGAACATTCAAGTGACAAGTGGTGGAACAGTCAAGCTGGCTGACTTTGGCCTGGCCAGAATCTGCAGCTTCCAGCTGGCACTTACATCTATACTTGTTATAGTCTGGTACCCTGAACTCCAGAAGTTCTTTTACTGCCTACGTATTCAACACCTGTGGACATGGGGAACGTTGGCCGTATCTCCGCAGAGATGTTTCCTCAAAGGCCTCTCTTTTGCAGAACCTCTGAAGCTGACCAGTTAGGCAAAATCTTTGAGGATGACAGGCCCTGAGAAGTGTCTCTGCCCCATGGAGCCCTTTCCCCCAGGGGGCCTGGAGCCCCTAGTTGCTGGTACCCGAGGCTGAGGAGTCTGGGGCACAGCTACCCCAGAGATGCTAGAGATACTGACTTTTAACCCACACCAGCGAATCTCTGACTTCGAGTCCAGAGGCACTCTTATCTACACGGTGACCCAGGGTGAGCAATGGGAATGGTTGCATCAGAACCAAGAGAGGGGATACTGACATTTCCCTTCCTTCGAATCCTGGAGTGTGATCTCTGCCTCGGTCTCTGAGGCTTCCAAGACTGGAGACTGGAGACTTCCTCCAGTTTTTAATAGAGACTATTTTGCTGCCTTAATGACACCCCCCTCCAACCCCTCCTTTTTTTTTTTTTTTAAACATTTAACCTAATTTTATTCATGCTTGCCTTGGGATAGAGAATAGATCTTTCAGTAAAAACGTATGGTAAAAATAAAATATGTCTTACCATGTACAACTTTTAAACTACAGTAATGATGTACCTTAATTACTTCCAGGCATACAAGTCTAACAGTACAGTTTTTTTGTTTTGTTTTGTTTTTTAATAAACACAATTAAGGAACATTTTGTAATAAAGTACTAATCATTCTTAATTTTTCTTTGCAGATAGATCAAGCATCTCCAAAATACAAATTCCTATACACAGTGCAACTTAAAAGCTCAACATTCAGAAAACTAAGATCATGGCATCTGGTCCCATCACTTCATGGCAAATAGATGGGGAAACAGTGGAAAGAGTGACCGGCTTTATATTTGGGGCTCCAAAATCACTGCAGATGGTGACGGCAGCCATGAAATTAAAAGACCTTTGCTCCTTGGAAGAAAAGTTATGACCAACCTAGACAGCATATTAAAAAGCAAAAACATTACTTTATCAACAAAGGTCTGTCTACTCAAAGCTATGGTTTTTCCAATGGTCATGCATGGATGTGAGAGTTGGACTATAAAGAAAGCTGAGCGCTGAATAATTGATGCTTTTGAACTGTGGTGTTGGAAAAGACTCTTGAGAGTCCCTTGGACAGCAAGGAGATTCAACCAGTCCATCCTAAAGGAAATCGGTCCTGAATATTCATTGAAAGGACTGATGCTGAAGCTGAAACTCCAATATTTTGGCCACCTGATGCAAAGAACTGACTAGAAAAGACACTGATGCTGGGAAAGATTGAAGTCAGGAGGAGAAGGGGACAACAGAGGATGAGATGGTTGGATGGCATCACCGACTCAATGCACACTGAGTTTGAGTAAACTCTGGGAGCTAGTGATGCACAGGGAGGCCTGGCATGTGGCAGTCCATGGGGTCGAAAAGAGTTGGACACAACTGAGTGACTGAACTGAACTGAACTGATACACAGTGAGTGCTTTACTTAAGACTAATGATGCTAAAGCTGAAACTCCAGTACTTTGGCCACCTCATGTGAAGAGTTGACTCATTGGAAAAGACTCTGATGCTGGGAGGGATTGGGGGCAGGAGGAGAAGGGGACGACAGAGGATGAGATGGCTGGATGGCATCACTGACTCAATGGACATGAGTCTGGGTGAACTCTGGGAGTTGGTGATGGACAGGGAGGCCTGGCATGCTGCAATTCATGGGGTCGCAAAGAGTCCAACATGAGAGTGACTGAACTGAACTGAACTGAACAGAAGATACACTGAATTGCTAAAAAAAATAAGATGTGATATAGTAACACTTGACTATAAAGAATGCATACCAGAACATTTTTAAATGGTGAGTGAAACTTATTAAGAATAGTTTACTACAATAAATGCTGGCTAAATAGAACCACCTCTCCTTTTGAGGCTTATCCTTCTGCCACCGTGTGTCCTTACACCAAGGGGGTGTCCCTTGTTCTCTCCTTCACTATACCTTGATATTTGGATCCTTTTTTATACAGGAAAAACAAAACAAAGGGAAAAAAAAAAGGAATGGTTAAGTAATTTCTGGTACAGTCATTCAATGAAATCCAGTACAGCCATTAAAAAGCTGAAGGGGCTTCCCTTTGGCTCAGTGGTAAGGAATGTCTCCTGCCTATGTGGGAGACACAGGTTCGATCCCTGGTCTGGGCAGATCCCACATACCACAGAGAACTAAGCCTGAGCTCCCCAACTGACACCCAAGTGCCCTAGAGCCTGTGCTCTGCGACGAGAAGCCAGTGCAGTGAGAAGCCTGCACACCACAACTGAAGAGTGACCCCTGCTTGCCATGACCAGAGAAAAGCCCATGCAGCAAAGACTCAATGCAAGCAATACATAAATAAATAAAATACAGAATGATATCTCACATACATTATTAAACGAAAAAAGCAAGATGTAGAAACGTGTACCATAAGCACATTTGTGTAAAAGGGAGGAAAAGAAATACATAGACATTCTAACATAGGAGTTTTGCTTGCGTATTCATAAAGCATCTTGAGAAAGATACAGAAGAAACTGATAGTATAATATGCTAATTTTTAGGGAAATTAGGTAGCTGAGAGAAAAACATTTCCATTGCCAAATCAGACCTCTCATTGTGCTGAATACACGAATGTGTCACCTATTCTAAAGTAAAAATTGTAAAACATAAATTAAGGGGACTAGGGCATTTGATTACATCACCAAACACTTTCATTTGTTTTTTTTTTTTTTCTCCAAACCCCAATTTAAAGGATCTGTAAAGGAACGGATCCCTACAGTCCATGGGGTCTCAAAGATTAGGACATGACTTAGCTAAGTCAATAACAAAAACAAAAAGGAATAAAAGAAGAATAGGAGAGGGAACAAAAAGTAGGTCATATGAACATGATTTGGGGAGAGAATGAGGCAACAGCACAGATTTCAGGTCACACTTCCAGTCCCAGCTCTTTAATTTGTTTCTCCTGAGCTCTTGGGCAAATAAATCTCTTTGAGCTTCTGATCCCTTATCTGTGGAAGAGTAAAGATGAGTCATTGATGTTCTGTTTTCTATATTGTGCCTTGTGGGAATACTGGGAGGATTCACTGTCAATTAAAGTACATAGACTGCTATTATTACTTTTAATAATAGTAGCATTTTAAGCTATTAATTCAATCTTTCTCAGTCTTATAGGAAAAATAGCAGTATCTTATTTAAATTTGAATTTCTCTAATTATAAATGGGGCTTCCCTTGTGGCTCAGCTGGTAAAGAATCTGCCTGCAATGAGGGAGACCTGGGTTCAGTCCCTGGGTTGGGAAGATCCCCTAAACAAGGAAAAGGCTACCCACTCCAGTATTCTGGCCTGGAGAATTCCATGAACTATAAATGAAGAGATTTCGAAAGCTGGTTTGAAACTCAACATTCAAAAAATGAAGATCATGGCATCCAGTCCCATCACATCATGGAAAATAGATGGGGAAACAATGAAAACAGTGACAGACTTTATTTTCTTGGGCTCCAAAATCACTGCAGATGGTGACTGCAGCCATGAAATTAAAAGACGCTTGCTTCTTGGAAGAAAAGTTATGACCAACCTAGACAGCGTACTAAAAAGCAGAAGCATTACTTTGCTAACAAAGGTCCATCTAGTCAAAGCTATGGTTTTTCCAGTAGTCATGTATGGATGTGAGTTGGACCATAAAGAAAGCTGAGTGCCGAAGAATTGATGCTTTTGAACTGTGGTGTTGGAGAAGACTCTTGAGAGTCCATTGGACTGCAAGAAGATCAACCAGTCAATCCTAAAGGAAATCAATCATGAATATTCATTGGAAGGACTGATGCTGAAGCTCCAATACTTTGGCCACCTGATCCAAAGAGCTGACTCATTAGAAAAGACCCTGATGTTGGGAGGGATTGAAGACAGGAAGAGAAAGGTTCAACAGAGGACAAGATGGTTGGTTGGCATCACCAACTCAATGGACATGAGTCTGAACAAACTCCAGGAGATGGTGAAGGACAGGGAAGCCTGGCATGCTGCAGTCCATGGGGTCGCAAAGAGTCAGACATGATTTAGCAACTGAACAACAGCACGATTATAAACGAGATCGAATCATTACATGTCTATTCCATTCGTATTTCTCTTTCTGTGATTTGCCTGATCGTTTATAATAGTTAACATTTACTTCATGTTACTGTGTACCAGGCACTGTGTTATGATCTCTATCCAAATTATCTCATTTAACCTGCAGATCAAATGGGCAAAATTATTATGCTCATTTTCAGCTGAGAAAACCAATATTTAGAGAAGTCAGTTCTCCATCACTAGTAAGTAGAGTCCAGATTCTGATTGAGGACTTGACTCTGACCCAGAAATCTGACTTGATTGAGAACCCAGGCTCTTCGGGCTTTGGTTTCAAAGACTCTCCCCCTGATCATTTTCCTTGTGCATTATTTGCCTTTTCCTAATATTTTGCAAGAGCCCTTTGTAATTTGGTGGTAGGGCTCAGAGTAGTGGAGGATCTATCTGGGCCAAGGGGCAGAAGTGACTTCAAAGAAGCACCCTGCCTGGCCTTCAACTACCCCTCTGGTGGTGTGTCAGCCTAGGTGGTGCAGTCAGACCTGATGGCAGCAGACCAAGCTGTGCTCTGTGTTATAGAACACAGGTCTGCAAAGACAAGTGGACTTCAACCCCTTTAGAGAGAAAGCAAGAGTGACTCACAGGAGGAGGATGAAACCAGAGCTTTCAGGCTGTCCAAAGTCATCAGAGGGAAAGAAGAAAACATGAGGCGGAAAGCCGGCCAAGAGCTTCCTGAAGACCATGCAAATGAGGCCCGCCCACAGCTGCCTGGAAACGACGCGCCAGGAGCAGGCAGAGCCCAGAGAACAGGCTGCAGGACCGCTCAGCCAAGGAGGAGGAGGTGGAGGAGGCTCTGAGGAGCAGGTAAGGAGTCAGGGAGGGTCGTGGAGGGAAGGGTCACAGAGCCCTGCATTCTGGAGAGGCAGCTCGTCCCTGGGGTGAACACCAGCCTGGGAGGCAGGGCTCCTGGGATCATCTTCCAAGTTCAACCATTCTTTAGCTGTGAAGCCTTGGGCAAGTCAATTCACCTTTCTGAGTCTTGACATTCCCATCGATAAAATGAGTGCAAAAATGTCATATTAACTACGCATTGAGCATCTGCTGTGCTTTGCTGGGCACATAATAACCATTATCCGTTCCTCACAGCAAGCTCATGAGGTGGGCTCATTAGCCTCTATCATAGAGGAAGACAAAGCTCAGAGAGGTTAAGCCATTTGTCTAAGACCTCACAGCAAAGAAGTCTGGTTCTAAAACTACATACTTTCCACTCTTGATCCTGCTTTCTTCTGAGGGTGGTTTTACACAATCAAATGGTCTATGCAAATGGAAAAAAAAAACTGTAAAAGGCAATTATACCATCAAAATGGGAATCATTCCACTCAGACCCTGGCCAGAACTGATGCCCTTTGTAAACTGGGAGGTTCTATAAAATGCTAGTTCTTCACCTCTTTCCTCTCTCCAAGTTGAAAGCATTGGGGTGATGCTACAGACAACTGATATTTGGCTGAGTGAGCAGGTCACAGACGGAGGTGACGTCTTGGGTGGTATTGGGATATCCCAGCTTGAGAGTGAGTCCAAGTTGGATAAGTGGCCAGTCTCTCCTGTTTCCTGGACTCAGACTCTGAAACCACAGCCAAGGCCTGAGGGGACCATGGCCAATAAGGGCCTAGGTGCTGATTCGACCATAATCATCCCTCCTCACAACCCTTAACAGATTTAGCCATGGAACTTCAGAAAATGGAAGTCTATCTTGTGGAGAAGGAAGTTCTTTAAGGGTAGTAATATAAGCTTAGCACAGTAAAGTTTGAATTTTCAGATAGAATAAAAAACAAGCCAACAAACTTATACTCTTACCCGCAGAGATAAGCACTGTTGACAGTGTTTGTTTTTCCACGAATTTTTCCCATTGCACACATATATTGGAAAATTGGATTGTACTGTAATATGGTTTTACTGCTGGTTCTTTTCACTAATGACATGTCATGAATGTATTTCCGTATCAATAGGTGTTTCAGGACATTGTTTACAGGCTGCAGAACGTCTCTTTGTATGGATGGAGAGAACTTATTTAATCAGTGTCCTACTATTGGATAATTGAGCAGTTTTCAATTTTTCACCATGAAAGCAGTGCTCAGATCTTTGCACAGGACCTGGATTGTTTACACAGTATAAATTTCCAGCGAGGGATACTGCTGAATGAATCAAGGTTATATGCATTTTAAGGTCTGCTTCTGACACACTCTGGAATTCAGGGGCTACTCAAAGCTCAATGCAGAAACCTTCATGGCTTCAAAGTCAGCCTTTTTAAATTTTATTTTATTTTTGGTTGTGGTGGGTCTTTGTTGCCGTGGGGACTTTCCTCTTGTTGTGGCAATCAGGGGCTACTCTGTAGTTGTGGTGCATGGGCTTCTCATTGTGGTGGCTTTTCTTGTTGCAGAGCACAGGCTCTAGATAACAAGGGCTTCAGGAATTGTGGCACTTGGGCTCAGTAGTTTCAGCTCCCAGGCTCTCGAGCACAGGCTCAGTAGTCATGGCATGCTGGCTTAGTTACTCTGTGGCGTGTGGAATCTTCCCGGACCAGAGATCGAACCTGTGTCCCCTGCATTGGCAGGCGGATTCTTTACCACCAGCTGGAAGTCCTCAGAGTCTACCCTGAGCCTTCCTCTCTCTTAAAGCCCTTTGCAGGGATAATTCAACCACCTCATAGACAGTCTTTCCTGGGTGCCAGGTTCTGTCTAAGAACTTTACCCTCTGAGGCACCACCACTTTTAGCTTCCTTTTCAGAAGAAATGGAAGAACGGAGAGGTTAAGCAATTCAGCTGAAATCACAGCCCTAATAAGCAGTGGCTCGGAGATCAATAGCCTTGACAATCTGGTTCTAGAATCTCTGCTGTCCATTGCTTCTCAGAGAGTACGTTTAATCCCATCTCTTAAGATATCTTTTACCCATCCCTTTGATCTTCCCCACCATCGCCTCACCTGCATCAAGCCCCACCATCCCAACGTGGACCACCGCTAGCGCCCCTATCTGGTCTTACATTTCCACTCATCCCTTTCAGTCTGGCTTCTGCTCTGCAGCTGAAATGGTGTTTTTAAAATAGAAACAGGATCAGGTCAGCCTCCACTCCCCAGCGCCACTGGCAAGCACACACACACATAGACTCAGCCCTAGAATAAAAACCCAGATGCTTTCCCCAGCCTCCAGGGCAGTCTCCCTTAGGATTCTCCTAAGTCCTCTCTTGGGATTCTTCCTAATCCACTTTCCAATCTAGACCTGCCCACTACTCTTCAGTTACCCAGCCTCCTTTCACTTCCTCAAAGCTGCTTTTCCTTAGAGTTTTGGCACGGGCTGTTCTCTTGAGCTGGAATGCTCCTACTCCACTCTACAGGGATGGATTCTTTTCATATCCCTTCTCTGGCAGTCTCATCTGAAGCAGCCAGTCCTCTAAGCGCACTTTCCTTTTTGTTTATAGCATTCATTAAAATTGTGCGTTTATTTACTGCCCGTCACTCATTCATTAAATGTTGCCTTCCCTCACTAGACTCTACATGTCGTGAGGTCAGAGACTACGTCTATTTTGTTCCCTGTTATTTACCAAGTGTCTAGCACAGTGCCTGACCTGTGATGTTCAGTTCAGTTCAGTTCAGTCACTCAGTTGTGTCTGACTCTTTGCGACCCCATGGACTGCAGCACACCAGGCCTCCCTGTCCATCACCAACTCCCGGAGTTTACTCAAACTCATATCCGTTGAGACCTGTGATGAGCTCTCGTTAATTCAATGACTGCTGGACGGATGGACGAAAGATCCACAGGAGGAGGCATTCATTGGTCGGGATCTTTGGCAAACTATCCCAGCTTTGGCCAGAGCTAGTTCGTCCTCCTCCGGCATGTCTTCCTCTTCCCTACACGAGGCAGTGACCGAGGTCTAGGGTCTAGCAGGAAACCAGGAAACCATGGTTGAGAGCGTAAGCAGGTTTTGCTTCAGGTGCCATTTCAGTCAGGGTAGATGAGGTCATGTTTGGGGCACAAGGGAGACACACTGTCCCCAGATCCCCCCTGCATGCTTCCTGGATTCCTACCATGAGAGGAATATTTATGGCTGCTAGAACTCTCCTAGTGAAATGCAAACTCTCACTATCCAGTCAGTAACACACATCCAGCAGGTGAACCAAATGGTGGGTTCTGTCTCTCTGACAGCAGCATAGTGGTGGCCTAGAAGTCCCGAGGTCACCAGTGGGTGACGCTGATGGTTTAGTCACTAAGTCATGTCTGACTCTTTGCGACCCCATGGACTATAGCCCACTAGGCTCCTCTGTCCATGGGATTCTCTAGGCAAGAATACTGGAGTGGGTTGCCATTTCCTTCTCCAGAGGGTCTTCCTGACCCAGGGATCGAACCTGGGTCTCCTGCATTGCAGGCAGATCTCTACTTACTTATCTATGAGGGAAGCCCATGTGTGACACTGGGGGAGACTAAAGGGCTCCCCAGGTGGCGATAGAGATAAAGAATCTGCCTGCCAATGCAGAAGACACAGATACACGGGTTTGATCCCTAGGTCGGGAAGATTCCCTGGAGAAGGAAATGGCAATCAGGTTCAGTATACTTGCCTGGGGAAAATCATGGATAGAGGAACCTGGCGGGCTACAGTTCATAGGGTTGGACATGACTGAGTGCATGCGCGTGCACACACACACACACCAGCAAAATGAGGGCTTAGGTTGGAGAAGAGGTTTTTAAACTTTTTTTTTTCCTCAGAAGCTCAACTCTTCAGCTTGTTCAAATGATTAATATGAGGAAAGCCAAGTGTTTCTGGCTGAAATACAGAAGTGGGCCTGGAATGCTGCTTCTCCTCCATGACTCCCCCTTTGAAGTCCCCAGGGTGGTGGGAGGGTCAAGTCTTAGACTCAACTCAGTAGTCAGTGCCTGCTGGCTGACCGTCTGTGTTCTAAGAACAAAGAAGGCATCGAGGCCTGCATGTTCTGGGTGTAGCTCCTTGGGCCCATTAAGTGATCAGGAGGGCACTTGCTGAATCTGATATTGAGAGAATAGTCAGAGACTTTAGGCAGGGCAGCAAGTGAATTTCATAGCAATTGAAGGGCAGGGCTGGCAGCCCCTTTGTGTGAGAAGGAGGTTTCAGCCATTTTAGAAAAGAAATAAGGGCCCAGGAGAGAGGACGCCCAGAAGGCTCATTTACCCTCTCCACAATCTAGAAAAAGCAAATTGCCAGCCCTGCCTTTCCAGGCCAGGGATCCCAGGCCTTGAGGAGACCGCCCACAGTCTCGCAGATGCTTGGCTTCCGGGCGCGCTGTTGGCCACACCCCAGGGCAACGCTGGTCCCCCACCTCCCCACCTGCCACTCTGGCCGGCGCTGCAGGCAGGTGCGCTCCAGAGGCTGCAGGTCGGGCCACCCGGCAGCTGCAGGCGCTGCGTGTGCGCTGCCATGGAGACGGGCCCCAGGGTTGGTGGCGAGAAGGCAGTCTCCCAAGGCTTTGTGGATATTGGAGAGGAAAAGACTGGAGCCTCCGACCTTCCGGGGCAGTCTGGCTTACTACTCTAGTGCCAAGGAAGCCCAGGTGGGTGCTTTGGGGGTTTCTAGGACAAACGGATGGAGGAGGAGCCAGGGGAGACCAGATCTTGGGAGAAGGCTCTGGAAGGGCTGATCTGGGGAGCCGGGGAGGGAGGAGCCTTTCCATGATTTCAGGTCAAAGGGAAAAGCCTTCACAGAGGTCCCTTTGCCAGGCCAGCGTGGTGCCCTGCACAAACACTGGGCCCATGGACTTCGGGGATTGGCCCTGCAGCCCAAGGGGAAGAGGAAGGGAGGGCCTGGCATCTGCCCCCAGAGGAGGGGTAGACCAGGTATCGGCAAAGCCCATCTCTGCCCTAGCCAGGGATGGGAGGTAGCAGGTAGGGAAACGTTCTTCCTCCAGGAAGATCCCCTGGGGGAGGGCATGGCAACCCACTCCAGTATTCTTGCCTGAAGAATCCCATGGATAGAGGAGCCTGGAGGGCCACTGTCCATGGGGTTGCAAAGACTCCAACAGGACTGAAGTGACTCAGCACACCTAGCACATGAAGCACTGTCTGTGGTTCCCCTGCCTCTCCCGGGAGTCCAGGAAACCAAGGGCAATCCCATACAGCACAGGAAGCATTGTAATCCGCTTTCAAGGCCAGAGAGCTGTCTCCTCCAGCGTGAGCTCGATGATGCTGGGGTGGCTCAGGCCTTCGCCCAGCAGAGGGGATGCTGCCGGAGCACCAGGCTTAGGAACCTGGTGATTTGGAACAATCACTTTTTTTTTTTTTTTAATTATTGGCATATAGTTGGAGAAGGCAATGGCACCCCATTCCAGTACGCTTGCCTGGAAAATCCCATGGGCGGAGGAGCCTGGTAGGCTGCAGTCCATGAGGTCGCTAAGAGTCGGACACGACTGAGCAATTTCACTTTCACTTTTCACTTTCATGCATTGGAGAAGGAAATGGCAACTCACTCCAGTGTTCCTGCCTGGAGAATCCCAGGGACGGGGGAGCCTGGTGGGCTGCCGTCTATGGGGTCGCACAGAGTCGGACACGACTGAAGTGACTTAGCAGTAGCAGTAGCAGTTGATTTACAATCTTGTGTTAGTTTCAAGTGTACAGCAAAGTGAGTCAGTTATACATATTCAGTTCAGTTCAGTCGTTCAGTTGTGTACGACCCTTTGTAACCCCATGGACTGCAGCACGCCAGGCCTCCCTGTCCATCACCAACTCCTGGAGTTACCCAAACCCATGTCCATTGAGTCGGTGATGCCATCCAACCATCTCATCCTCTGTAGTCCCCTTCTCCTCCTGCCCTCAATCTTTCCCAGCATCAGAGTCTTTTCAAATGAGTCAGCTCTTCGCATCAGGTGGCCAAAGGATTGGAATTTCAGCTTCAACATCAGTCCTTCCAATGAACACCCAGGACTGATCTCCTTTAGGATGGACTGGTTGGATCTCCTTGCAGTCCAAGGGACTCTCAAGAGTCTTCTCCAACACCACAGTTCAAAAGCATCAATTCTTCTGCGCTCAGCTTTCTTTATAGTCCAACTCTCACATCCATACATGACCATTGGAAAAACCATAGCCTTGACTAGATGGACCTTTGTTGACAAAGTAATGTCTCTGCTTTTTAATATGCTGTCTAGGTTGGTCATAACTTTCCATATATGCACTCTTTTTTACATTCTTTTCCCATATAGGTCATTACAGAGTACTGAGTAGAGTTCCCTGTGCTATACAGTAGGTCCTTATTAGTTATTTATTTTATATATAGTACTGTGTACATGTCAGTCCTGATCTCCCAATTTATCCCTCCCCCGCCTACCCCCTGAGAACCACAAGTTTGTTTCTACATCTATTTCAGTTCTATAGATAAGTTCACTTCATCTTTTTGAATGTAAGTTTCAGTTTCATCTGCGAAATAAATATGGATGATAATGCTTTTCAACAACCCTCAAGACACAGCCTGGGGCCAAGCACGGGCATGGAGACTAATGGGTGTTCCTTTGCTCCTTTTCTGCCAGGACGTCTCCTGTCAGACCCCCGCAGTGTCTGGTCTGAGGATGGCAGAGCAGCAGGGCCGGGAGCCTGAGTGCCCTGTCTGCTGGAACCCCTTCAACAACACATTCCACACCCCCAAAGTGCTGGACTGCTGCCATTCCTTCTGCGTGGAATGCCTGGCCCACATCAGCCTGGTGACTCCGACGCGACGCCGCTTGCTGTGCCCTCTGTGTCGCCACCCCACCGTGCTGGCCTCTGGACAGCCTGTCACTGACTTGCCCACGGATACCGCCGTGCTCACCCTGCTCCGCCTGGAGCCCCACCACGTCATCCTGGAAGGCCACCAGCTCTGCCTCAAGGACCAGCCCAAGAGCCGCTACTTCCTGCGCCAGCCCCGGGTCTACACGCTGGACCTGGGCCCTGAGCCTGCGAGTCAGGCTGGGCAGCCCCAGGACGTGGGCCCTAGCACCAGGCCAGTCCCCATCCGCAGCCGTTACTCGCTGCGGGAGTGTTTCCGCAACCCGCACTTCCGGATCTTCGCCTACATGATGGCGGTCATCCTCTGCGGCACCGTGCTGTTCATCTTCTCCATCTTTTGCACCAGACGATTCTTCTGGGGCGTGGGGTGAGCGTCTGTCCCAGACACTGTTCCTGGCTACTGCTGCGTATGGGGATTGTGGAGCACCACTTGGGGTTGGTCTTCCTTCATAGTATTGTTCATTTTTACAATCCAGGGGTCGGCTAGGCTGTGCATCTGCTTCTAGCAAGAGTCCTAATACAATGAGAACCTCTGAAAGCTAACAGACTGGGGAAGATGTGAAGAGACCTCTGGGTGTGAACCGTGGGTCATGGAAGGGCAGAGAAGCAGACCTGTGATTACAGAGCCAGAAGCAAGTTGTGCCAAAAGGCTGGATGAGGGTACCCAGGAGCCTGTCCAGCCCAAATAGCAGGTTGCAGTTCTTACTGGAGCTGCTTTGAACTCAGTTCACACTTTTTGTTTTGGTTTTTGAGTTGCTCTTTTTACTATTTGTTGCTAAAAATATCTGGAGTGAACTTCAATCGGGAGCAAGTGTGTTTGTCTTCTCCTTTCAGTTTTCTCTTTGGCTGTCTTGCCACCATTCCTGGTAAAAAGGGCCTGCATTCATTAATTTATTCACTTATTCAACAACCCATTGGCTGGTCCTCTGTCAGAACTAGGGGCAGAGAAGGGTAGGATTAACCAGGAGTGGCAGAGTCCTTATCAGTAAGGAGGGCAGGCCCACTCATTTGCTTCTTGTTCACAATGACCTCTTGTTAGTATGTGGTTTATGGAGTGTTAAGAGTATAAAAGTTTAAAGGGAAAAGAAACCAGAGTCAGTGGATCAAAAGAAATCTGGAATTTGGAGGAAAAGATTTTTATTCCTCCTGGTAGGTGCAGGGTAGAGTTCTGATTCCCTTCCTTCAGCCATTGTAATTCCGGCCTTAAGAGGTAAGGCAGGGTGCATCCATCGTGGCCAGCGCAGGGGACACAGGTTTGATCTCTGGTTGGGGAAGATACCACATGCTGAGGAGCAACTGAGCTGCAACTATGGAGGCTGCATGCCTAAATCCTGAGCTTGGCAACAAGAGAAGCCACTGCAGTGAGAAGCCCGTGTTCACTGCAATAGAGACAGGCCTCGCAAAGCAACGAAGACCCAGTGCAGGCGAAAATAGATAAAATTATTTTTTACAAAAAAAGAAGTAGTAAGGCAGGGAATTCTCTGGCAGTCCCGTGGTTAGGACATCCTGAATCCACTGCAAGGGAACCAAGGTTCCACATGCCATGAGGTGCAGCCAAAAGAGAGGTAAGGCAGAGACTCCAGACAGAGTAAAAGCCTTAGCTCCCAGCCCAAGCACCGCAGCCAGGGGACCCTGCTTTTTATTTTGTATGACAGCATCCAGGGACCAAGGAAAACTGGATACAATTTGGATGCCGCTTGACTGCCAGTGGCCACCTCTGCAGTATCTAAAACCCTGACTTCTGTTTTAATGCTACCTGGTGACTCAGGTCTCAAACGACCTCAAAGCAAATTAGAACACCATCACAAAACAATAACATTTGGTTTTGGGGGGATGAATTTGTAGACTAAGCTTTCAGAGGCCAGAAACTGAGTTGATTTCATTTGTTCTATATAACATTTTGTGAGTTTCATGAAGGTAGCTTCTATAACGGACAAGGCAATGGCACCCCACTCCAGTACTCTTGCCTGGAAAATCCCATGGATGGAGGAGCCTGGTAGGCTGCAGTCCATGAGGTCACTAATAATCGGACACGACTGAGCGACTTCACTTTCACTTTTCACTTTCATGCATTGGAGAAGGAAATGGCAACCCACTCCAGTGTTCTTGCCTGGAGAATCCCAGGGACGGGGGAGCCTGGTGGGCTGCTGTCTATGGGGTCACACAGAGTTGGACACGACTGAAGCGACTTAGCAGCTTCTATAAATTCTTATGGGTCTTAATGTATAAAATAGTCCCAAATTGCCAAGACATGCAGACTTCATGTTTAGCAACACCAAAGCCTTAAGCTCCACTGTGAAGGAAAAGTTCTCCATTACGAAATTGGAAAGCCGCCTTCATATCCTGCCAAGGGACTAGCATCTACCTCTCCATTTGCGCCATCAGGTAATTACCCTAAAGCTGGGACTCCACACTTCTCCCCACTGACTTCACTTCTTTACACATTCTTGCTTCTTAACCTTGTGGCGGATAAATTAGGCAATGAGCTCACGTTCTCAGAGCCATGAGGAACAGAGAGGAGCTGGGGGAAGCTCAGGAAGGAACACCTGCCTCCGTACTAGGGCCGACTGCTCCTGAGTTCAGGAGGTCTCACCCCTATTTCACAGATGAAACTGAGGCTCCCCAAGTTTAGCTACCTTGTTCAAGGTCACCCAGCTAGCATGTGGTGGAGGCCTTACAGTCAAAACAGAACCTCTATTCTTGGAGTGACTGATTCACCAAGCAAGACTCAGCTTTGAGTATTCTGGAATAGGGAAGGTTATATAGTTAACACTGCAGCATCTTCTGTTTTCACATTTAATATTAATGGTTCTAACACTGGGCAGTGCCATCCTTCTAGAGCTCATTTAGAAATCTTTGGTCCTCCAATGCAGGGGTGAGTTTTGTTTCTGGCTGTTGGTACTCAGAGGTCAGGGATGCTAAGACATGCTGCAATGCTGAAGACATTTCTACAGAACAAAGCACCATCTGACCCAAAATACAAATAGTTTCCTGTTGAGTAACACTGTAGGCTCCTTGTAAGTTCACAGGTACAAGTGATGAAATTAACTCCCTTTGGCATGAAGTCAGAGTAACAGATGCAGTGATGTGGTATAAACGGTGGAACAGGCTTTTCCAGTAAGTGACCCGAGGTGACTTTTTTTTTTTTTTTTAAGGAATGAGGCAATTTATTAACCCAGGACCATTTGCCCTAATGCTGCTTGTTGCCAGCTGCCACCTGTCTGGTGATTCTGTCCAGATCTTTTTCCTGAGATGTCAGTTTGCAGCCCCCATCTTGGTCCTTTTCCCCCATTTTCAGGCCCTGCAGGGCTTGGAGGACCTGATGGGCCACACTCTTGGAACCTCTGCTGAAGTGGCTGGGCATGATGCCATTCCTCTGATGCCCCTCCAGAGATCGTGGTCGTGGGGCCAAGCCCAGCGCCCCTGGAGGTACAGGTGCTGTGCGATGGAAGCAGCTCGTGTGTAGGATCAGTTCTCATTGTAGGGAGTGAGCTCTTTATGCTTGGCCAGCTTGACAGTGTCCAGCCATTCAGGGACTCTCAGCTTCCCGAACTTTTTGAGGAAGGCGGCCGGCGCTCTGAGACTCCTGCTGGTTCATGTCTTTTCCAGTTAACTCCAGGCATCATGCAGCCTCCGTGTGCCGGCCAGGGGAAAGAAGGTGACTTCTAAAAATGGTTTGCTATTCAGTTGACCCAGAAATCCCAGAAAATCATGCAAATCAAGAGGTTCAAAAATCTCCCCATGTTCACTTTAAGAACACTTGTGAAATGGCCCAGGCCATTTAGGGTATGCATATTTGAAATGCCACCAAGTATCTGAACGATGTCCCTTTATAGAACATGTGCCATGCCATTCTGTCATCACAATGATAGAGTTTGTAGGTCTGCTCAGGCCAAAAAGGAGCTGGATGCAGGGTTGGTGGTCCAGAGGGCTGAGTTTTTACTGTATATGCTCAAAGACGCAGAGAGCAATGCCTAACTGAAGGGCTTAGATTCAGATGCTCTGGCCACCAAGCACATCCAGGTGAACAAAGCCCCCGAGAGGGGGCGCAGGATTTACAGAGCTCATGGTGGGTTCACCCGATCCAGGAGCTCTCCCTGCCACACTGAGACGATCCTCACTGTCCCTGCGACGCTGAAAAAAGGACAAATTCTCACTGAAAAAGGAGACTGTTCTAAACTGGAAGAGGAGGTGGCACAGAAGAAAAACATACCCCAGAAGAAAATGAAGAAACAAAAAACGTAATGGTCTGGGAATAAATGCTGCCAAAAAAATAAATGCAAGTAAAAAATAAATACAAGGTAGAGTGGTTAAAAAGTTCAGGCTTTGTACAGGGAACAGGCCGTGCTGACTGGACTGGTGTGTTTTTTTTTTTTGGGTCTGGTCAGTGTTGCTAACATACTAAAGTCCTATGAACCTCTTATAAGGTCAGAGTCAAGACTTTACCACTTACTAATTAGGTAATCTGGAGCAAGTTACTTCTTTGAACTGTAGTTTTGTTTGTAAAAAAGGCAATAATAATTAGCTCAGGAGATTGAGAATTAAACAAGATGTCTGTGTGGCCTGGCGGTATCTGGACAAAGTGTCCCTTAAGTGATGGCGGTGTGATTATCTCACCATGATCATGAAATGCCACACTCAGTGTATGCTCCTCAGCCAAAGGCTTTCTAACAATATTTCCAGTGAGGAAATGTATATTCCACATTTCTTTTGCCAAAGGCTTAGATGAAATGTTTTCACTCAGTTGCTACTTCTAAATCACTTGGAACCCCCCATTCCCCCAAAAAGAAGACAAGTTTGAATGATAGTAAAATTTCACTTTGAGAAAATCTTGAACACACTATATTTAAAAATTGCATGCTAATATACTAAGGTACAAAGGTAGTTATGAAAAAAACAATTCTTCATGGCTTAACTGTGGAGGAAATGGTAACCCACTCCAGTATTCTTGCCAGGAGAATCTCATGGACAGAAGAGCCTGCTGGGCTACAGTCCATGGGGTTGCAGGAGTCGGACACAACTTTGCAACTAAACCACCACAACTATGGAGGAAATAGAGCCCGTTAAACAGTGAAAAGAGTGAAGTGCACAACGGAAGGCAGAGCTGATAATACAGAACCTCCAGAGGCACACAGGATGCGCACCTACTTGGTTGCAGCTGAAATCAGACTAAAAAGTCCCTTTAGCTACATGTCACTCATTCATAGTTTGTACAAGAGTAACTGTCAGCCTCCCTGGGAAGCAAAGGACAAGTGTTTTGAATGTTCAAGAAGCCATCATATAAGCCCCTTCAATTTTCTATACACAATCCTTGCCAATTCTATTTTTGTGTGAATCTGTGAATTCAGAGTTCAGTGGCTGTATATCTGGGGTGGAAAGAGAAGGTAACTGCTGCGTGGCCGATGAATAAGAATTAGAGGGTCCAGATACAGCTCACTGGTAGTCTGGCCTACAATCCAACAGCCCTCTATTTTTAAAAAAAATGACTGACAGAATGCTTACTAAGGAGATGGAATTGGAATAAGCCATACTTGAGATCATGTGTTATATCCCAAATTTAAAAAAAGGGATCTCTGTGGACCAATGGCTGGGACTCAGGAAAGGCTTCACTATAAAAATAATTCTTTAAAGGACAGTTTTTTAAATAGGATTTTACTCTGTAGCAAGTGTGCAATAAAGAAAAAAAGTTTATGTTTAGGAATACCCATTAGGGATTTTTTTTTTCCCCAGAGTTATCTCCACATGAAGGATACATATAAATAACCAACAGAAAAGAACTTGCACAGTCGAGACATCGTGTTTGCTTCCTAAAAATTTCATTGAATCTTGACACAGTGGCCTAGTTTTGGGGTAACAAAGGATGCCAAACTTCAAAGCAAAATGGAAGACATCTTCTGAAGAGGCAGATGCTCAGCTCTGGACTTCCTGATGCAGTTAGCATTCCAAGTGAACTCAACAGGATGAGGTGAACCTCTGCTGCAGAAGCCAGGACACAGCTGTGGCCCACGTCTTCACCTTCCATGCTCAGGGCCCTCCTCTGTCAGGTGCTGTTCAGCCAGCGCACAGAGAGACGCGCTTCTCTACTTGAGGGCTTCCTGCAGAGCACGGCCGTCGTGCTCTCCGGGTCACATGGAGTCCTGAAACACGTACCATGTAACGGAAAGACAGGTTTCAAGAAGTAAAAATCCTGAGTGCTTTGAGGGAAGCAAGAGGGCATTCAAACAAAAGATTAATAAAAACAATGTCTACAAAGTTCATGGAGGGGCTTGAAGAGGAAAACAAATTTTTCAACCATGGAAGGGGTTGACCAATACCCAAGGATTGGGCTGCTTGCCTGAAGTGGGAGCTGAGACAGAAATTCGATTCTTTGAGGATCTATATACATGGTAATTGGCAAAGTACATGATAGAACAAAACACATCAGTTCCTTTCTTTTGAAAATGGCTCTAAAGGGAGATTGAGTCCTTCTTCCATGGTCCTGCCTATTCAGCCATCCAGAGCTTGAAGGTCCTGTCATAGGAGCAAGTGGCTATGAGCTGCCCATCGGAAGAAATGTCTAGGCCCATCACTTTGCCTTCGTGGCCGGCCAGAGTCTTCAGAGGGGACCAGCCTGGGTGAGTCCAGATCTTGGCTGTGTTATCATAGGCACCAGTGAGCAAGAAATTCCCATGGATAGCTACAAAAGAGAAGAGGAATTACTTCAGGAATTGAAATATTCAAGAGCGTAAGAAAAAGAACAGAACCCAAATCTGCAGGGTGTGTGCTCAGTCGTGGCCGACTCTTTGTGGCCCCATGGACTGCAGCCCATCAGGCTCCTCTGTCCATGGAATTTTCCAGGCAAGAATATTAGAGTGGGTTACTTCCCTGGTGGTCCAGTGGTTAAGATTCTATGCCTCCACTGTAGGGGGCATGGGTTTGACCCCTGGTTGGGAAATTAAGATCCCACATGCCACATAAGGAAAAAAAAAATCTAAAGCAATTAAGAATACTGGAGTGGCTTGCTATCTCCTCCTCCAGGGGATCTTCCCAACCCAGGGATTAAATCCACGTCTCTTGCATCTCGTGCACTGGCAGGTGGATTCTTTACCGCTGTGCCACCTGGGAAGTCCCAAAATCCACTAGAGTATACTATTTTCAAAAAGATGTTATTTTGGCATTCATAAAACGCCAACCTCCAATCTGCATTTTTACTAGGCCTCTACAAAAAAGAGAACAACTACAGACAGACTTAGGGAAACAAATAACATTATTAGGGTCTTTTGGTTCTTTCCCTGATACACAACCTATTCAAAATAATATTAAGAACTAAGTGCGTGGACCTTCCCTGGAAAGCAAATCATGCACAGAAGTCTTCTCTACTTCCTAGCAACAAGAGGCATGCAGTCAGAGCTCTGTCTGAAAGGGTGGTTGAGGGAAGGAAATGATCATTTCTTCCTTCAACAGGGTCCAAATTCTCTCATGTTCCCCTTCCAAGTTAAGCTAACACCTGGCCTGCATTTCATGCCAATGCAATCTGTTTGTCTTGTAGTTAGGCTTACAACAGAAGGAAGACTTACGCTCGAACTTGACACCTGTCACTAAGTTCTGATGGGCAGGAATGGTGTAGACACAACGTCGCTGTCGGAGGTCCCACACTTTGCAGGTGTTGTCGCCACTGCCAGTTGCAATGTGGTAGCTGTGGATCAGACAGAGAGGAAGTCAGAAACACAGAATACTTTCTGGCCACTAACCCTGCCTGTGCACCCCTCATTCAGTGAGCTTATTTACCCATTGGGGGAGAAATTTATTCCATATATTTCCTTCAGGTGACCTTCTAGGAACATGATACAACGTCCTGTGCGCAGGTCCCAAACTCGACCAAATGCATCCAGTCCCCTGACAAAACAGTTCATGAATGAGTACTGTGAACCCAGTTTCCTCTGGAAGCAGGCAGATGTCAGAGGTCAGACGACTGAGCTGCCCCAGCTGTGTGGAAGAAGCCTTACCCAGTGCCAGCCAAAGAGCCATCTTGATGGAAGGCAATGTCATACACACCCATGCTGTGGCCCTCCTGATGCAGGATCTCCTCTTGAGCTTCCAAATCCCATAAGCGCCATGATCGGTCATAGCTTAAAAAGTCAAGCTAATAATTAACCAGCAGATACTCAAAGTGTACAAAGTGCTATAAATTACAAGTGTACAAAGTGCTTCAATGTACCAAGTGCTGTAAATAGCTGGAGCTCAAGTTATATTTCTGAAACTACTCATACAACCATATTAACAAATTCTTTTCTGGCATAAATAATGTCTCCACAACTAAGCGTATCTGTCTTGGGTGCTAAATGGGAAACTGTGGACTGCCCATGCCTAAAAAACTATCTCAGTGGCTATTTTAGAAAACAGAATTCTCTTAGAATGGCCCAGAACAAAGACTCTGTCACCTACTTTCTTCCCCAATTTCACTGTTATGTCCTTCCATTCACTGAGCATTTACTGAGTCCTAAACTGAATGTTGGGGATATAATCAATCACAAGTAAATCAACAGAATATAAGAGAATAGAGAGTATATAAAGAGGCCCACATACACACGGTCAAATGATTTTCAATGCGGCCACCAAAGAAATTTCAATAGTGAAAATCTCAATAAATGATGAGAAAACTGTAATACATATGGGAAAAAAGATAAAACAAACAAAAAATCCTCAATTAAAAAATGAGTAAAGCACCTGAACACTGAACAAAAGAAAATACACAAAGGGTCAATAAGCGTATGACTCAACACCAAGAGTCATCAGAGTAATAAAAACTGAAACCATGAGATTTCACTACATACTTGCAAGACTGGTCAAAATGATGAGACTGCCAATGCCAAATGTTGCAAAGATGTTAAAAAAACAAACAACAACACTAGAATGCTGGGAATGCAGAATGACACCAGCACTACGGAAAACCCCTTGGAAATTTTAAAAGTTAAATATACATCTACCCTATAATCTTGCAATTGCATTCTAAGGTATTCATTCAAGAGAAAGGAAAGACAAATATGTCCACAAAAAGTACTGGACAAGATACGTACAGTAGCTTTATTCTTACCAGCCAAGAGCTGGAAACAGCCCAAGTGTCCACCAATGGGAGAATGCATAAACTGGCAGTTATGCAACCGACTGTTTCTCAGCGATAAAAAGGGACTACCGATACACGCGACGACAGGAATGAGTCTTAAAAACGTTGTGCTGAGTTAAAGAACCCAGGCACAAATGAGTTTATAAGGTATGACCACGTAGAATTAATTTATGGTGACAGAAATCAGGGCAGGGGTTGTTTTGGAAAGGGGAGTTGGCTGGGAAAGGCACGGGGGAACTTTCTGGGGTGATGCAAGTGTTCTCTCTATCGACAAGTGTATGGCTATGAGCATAATTGATGCCATCTTGGGCCCATACAGTTCTTCCTGTCCTCCTGCTGACCCCACCCAGAACTGTACTGTGTGGTAAATCACTTTTCTATTGTCAAGGGCTTTTACTAGTAGTTCATAGATATTGTTTAACAACCATTAGGACCAGGAGACCTCCATGCTCTGTTAGTCGTCAAACAATGAAGACCTTTGCTGGTGTATTCCCAGCACCTACTGGTTACCCACTCATAAATCTTGACTTAGGAATGTACTTCCTGCTTCCAAGCACAGACCCCCGTACCCTAGGTTAACTATAAAACTGCTGCAATGGCTTCTTGAAGGTGCAGACTGCAGCTGTGAATGCTTCAGGACTGCTGACTGCCAGATCCCACCCTATAAGTGACCCTGTAATAAACTTATCCACTGGTTATATGGATGGAATTGTCCACCTTGATTATTCATCTCAAGATGCTTCTCGGGGACATCCCTCGTGGTACAGTGGATAAGAATCCACCTGCTAATGCAGGGGACATGGGCTCAATCCCTGGGCCGGGATGATTCCACATGACGTGGGCCACCCACGCACGCAACTACTGAAGCCTGCGTGCCTAGAGGCTGAGCTTAGTCAGCAACATGAGAAGCCACTGCAGTGAGAAGCGTGTGCACTGCGACAAAAGCAGCGCCCATTCACCACAACCAGAGTACCCACAGCAGCAACGAAGCCTCAGTGCAACCAAAGAAAAGGACTTCTCAGCTTGGTGGGCGCTTTTTGTTCCCTCGGACCTCTAACAACAGGGATGTGGGTCATGTGAACGCATGCATTTGTCAAGACTGACTAAATTATACACTTAAATCCATTCCACTGCACGTAAATTGTATCTCAAAAACTTCTTTAATAGATTCTGGCCTCACTGAATTTATAGAACCAAGAAAAGAGACTGATCTGTAAGCAGTGAAGTTATAATACAACGTATAGCCCACCCCACCGCCCCTCTCCATCAAAAAATGCACTTCTAGTATTGGCCAAGAAAGAGAAGAGGGAAACTCGAGCTCTCTGGCATTTAGTGACCGAAATCTCAGCTTAACTGCAATTTAAAGCCAATACACTTAGCCTTAACTGTACCATATAGTCTTTTGTGATTCTGATTCATTGCAGTCCAAGAAAACATGACTTGAAGACAGAACAAGAAGATGGCTTACCAGGTGGTACCCAAGAAGCGCCCCGAAGGATGCCACGTCACACGGGCCACACGCACGGTGTGCCCTTCAATGTCTGCCACCGGCTCATCACTGAAAAGGAACCGAATATCCTACGTAAACTATCTTACACTCATGCAAATATTCACTGAATTTTTTTTTAACTGTTGAGCACACAGGCACTCATTCTGCATGGGTGGACAGGCCAAACTGTAACTTGTAATCTGTTAAAATTTTAGGGCCAACGATAATCTAATCACCTCCCAAGGTTATAAAAGCTTTGGGACTATTACATATGTCCACAGGTGAACATTGCCCATTTTTGTTGTTCAGTAGCTCAGCTGTGTGCTACTCTTTGCAACTCCATGGACTGCAGCACGCCAGGCCTCCCTGTCCTTCACCATCTCCTGGAGCTTGCTCAAACTCACGTCCATTGAGTCCGTGATGCCATCCAACCATCTCATCCTTTGTCGTCCCCTTCTCCTCCTGCTTTCAATCTTTTGCAGCATCAGGGTATTTTCCAGTGAGTCAGTTCTCATCAGGTGGCCAAAGTACCGGAGCTTCAGCTTCAGCATCGGTCCTTCCACTGAATATTCAGGGTTGATATCCTTTATGATTGACTGATTTGATCTCCTTGCAGTTCAAGGGATTCTCAAGAGTCTTCTCCAACACCACAGTTCAAAAGCATCAGTTCTTCGGAGCTCAGCCTTCTTTCTGGTCCAATCTCACATCCATAAATGACTACTGGAAAAACCACAGCTTTGTTTATATGCACCTCTGTTAGTAAAGTAATGCCTCTGCTTTTTAATATGCTATCTAGGTTTGTTATTGCTTTTCTTCCAAGAGGCAAGTGTCTTTTAATTTCATGGCTGCAATCACCATCTGCAGTGATTTTGGATCCCCCCCCCCAAAATAAAGTCTGTCACTGTTTCCATTGTTTCCCCATCTATTTGCCATGAAGTGATGGGACCAGATGCCATGATCTTAGTTTTTTCAATGTGAATTTTAAGCCAGCTTTTTCACTCTCTTCTTTCATCTTTCATCAAGAGGCTCTTTAGTTCCTCTTCGCTTTCTCCCATAAGGGTGGTGTCATCTGCATATCTGAGGTTATTAATATTTCTCCAGGCAATCTTGATTCCAGCTTGTGCTTCATCCAGCCCGGCATTTCTCATGATTTACTCTGCAGGTAAGTCAAATAAGCAGGGTGACAATATACAGCCTTGACGTACTCCTTTCCAAATTTTGACCAGTCTGTTGTTCCATGTCTGGTTCTAACTGTTGCTTCTTGACCTGCATATAGGTTTCACAGGAGGCAGGTCAAGTGGTCTGGTATTCCCATCTCTTTCAGAATTTTCCACAATTTGTTGTGATTCATACAGTCAAGGCTTCAGTGTAGTCAATGAACTAGAAGCAGATGCCACAGCACTTCAATAAGCATTGTCCTTCTATTTCAATTCATTGTCAACAAACTCTTAATTCTACACCACTTAAGATTAAGAGAAAAATAAAAGATACTTCAACCTAACAAGCAAAATAATTTCTCTGAACCAAAGGACTGCTGAGATTCTAGAAATAAACATACTTTGATAGAGATGCAGGGCAATATGAAACATTTCTGGTGCAAGTGGATTATAGATAATTTTATCTCAAACTTCAGCTTGTTCAAGGATCCACATGAAAGCAGAACTCCTAAACAGAGGCTTAGTTTCCTTTCAGTGGCCATTAAATTCTACTACCAGCAACAGCAGAAAGAAGATCTGAAACACCAGTGAAAGGAAATAAACACAAACCCTAAAGAGGGCAATTAAGAAGGGAACACTATTAATGTGGATACACAGAACTAATCAAAGCCCTAGGGGAACAAATATTGCTACATATTACCAAAGCCAATTAAAACTTGCTGTGCTCACAGCTAAGATCCTATCTAGCAGAGTGGAGACACTAATTAGCTCCTCACAAAATCCTAGAACAAAAGCCTCATGTGCTTTGCCAAAGAAGGAAAACTAAGCAACTGAATTCAGAAGTCTTTTAGGCAACATGGTGCTTCTAACTATTTCTTGGAAAACAATAAATAATCACAAACACATTAAAACAGAGAAGCCTGTTGTAACTGGAAAATATGGTTTAGGTAAAGGATGACAATATTGGGAGGAGACATCACTTCCTTGGCAATACTGCTGGACATAACCTTCTTTCTTCCCCTGCGGCTGTTTGCTAAGAACCAATGTGCTGTCTGGAGTATTATTTTCAGTCAATCTACCAAATAGCGCATTTGTCCAATGTCAATCTATTGCAATGGCAGGTATAATGGATCGTTCCAGAATAACTGGAGCCAGGAAACAGCGGTCACTATATTAGAGGCAAAAACCAAGGTAGAGTTCTAGGTCCCTAAGGCCAACCAATCAACTGTTTACTGCGGTGACTGCCGTGCGGACAGAGCAGTAATATTCACCTGTCAAGGCTCCACAGCTTCACAGAACCGTCAGCAGCACAAGAGGCCAGATTGACGTCTTTTTGGTCCAAGGAGACTGTGGATTTGGGATGGAATACGATCGCTCCCACATTTGTGTTATGGCCTGAAGGAGTGTAAGAGATGGAAATTAAAGGGCTGCTGTTCTGTTATAACTTAAGTGTAAATATACACAATGAGGAATATTATATATACACATTTCAGAAAACATGAACCTATAAAGTATTAGTTATTCAACTACTAAAAAATTGAACTTTTAAAATTTAAACTAACATATAAATTACATTAAAAAAAAGCTTAACACACAAAAAAATGTTTCTTGCTTTAGATTGTAAATGCCAGAGTAGGGCTGGACATGAGAGAGAAATATGCATATGATGTCATTATCATTCAGCCTTGCAGTCAAAGAAAACCAAACCAAGTCAGATCATATCAAGAATCAATCGTGTGTGTACTGGGTTTGAGTGTCCTGTAGAGCTTTAAGAGTTATACTGCTTGATAGAGTTTGAATTGGGAAAAAGAGCAAGATTTAGGTAAGAGTCTAACCCACCTCGAAGAGTGTGAAGGAGGTTGCAATCGGGAACAGACCAGAGCTTGCAAAGCCCACTCCTATCAAATACAAAGGAAAGCATCTCAGCCAGGGTTGGTCTGGGAAGGAAAAGGTATCTTGGTAACATTACTAAAGGACGATTTCTTCTTACCCCCCAAAATCGTTATAGTGGCAGACAAAAAAGAAAAGGCTTATCACTTGGAGGGTTATGTAAGAAAGCTATAGCCAGGTCTGAAGCAAACAAAGGCCTCTACTGGACTGTAAATATTACAGCACAAGTTGCTCTTCTCCTTAGCTTTTGGACCAATTTCTAGGCAAAGTAGGACAAATGAAGTTACCTACCTGTAATATTAATAATGATACTATCTCCTTAAATATGAATAGCATATTACTACTTACAAAGTATTTAAATAAAAACTGCTTTATTTTGAAAAAATTCCAACAAATTACTTTTATATCTATCATCTCAAATGATCCTTAGATTTGTGAGGTACATAAGATGGAATGATCATTTCTACTTTACTTGTGTATTCGTTTTATTTTCTGGTAATTAACTTTTTAAATCGGAGTACAGGTGATTTACAATGCTGTGTCAGTTTCTGCTGCACAGCAAAGTGAGTCATTTCTACTTTATAATAAAGACAGCTGAGGCTTGAAGAGGTGGACGAATCTACATAGGTCCTTGGTTTTCTCCTGAATTGGTCTTGATTTCTGCCTAGTCAAGTAGCTTCTGTGTGTACAATGTAAGGAAGACTGCCCCTCACTAGACGACAATGTCCCACGAGAACAACTAAGTGACTGAACAGAACAAAACAACAAAGTTTTCACGTCTTAAAAGTTTTCTGCATATGCGATGGCAAACAGAAAACAGAATAAACACAAGAACGGTAATTTGCTTTGCTTTACAGATAAAGAAACTGAAGCTTACAGAGAAGTATCTTGCTTAGGTCACATAACTAAAAGTATGAAGTATCTCGCTTAGGTGATATAACTAAAAAAGAAAAGCTGTATCAAGGTGTGTATAGTTAGTCTATAAACTCCCTGTATTAATATATCTGCCCCAAAATGATGCTAATGCCAAGAATGTGACTGACAGATGCGAACTGAAAGCCCTATCACAAACTACAATGGGCACGAGTTACCACCTCTAGTTTGATGTGATCATGAGGCAGCAGAGGAAAATGGGATGGCAGAGGCCTTCTGTTTATTTTTCACATTTTTTTTGAAAGTAGCTCAGTCACGTCCAACTCTTTGCGACCCCAGGGACTATACAGTCCATGGAATTCTCAAGGCCACAATACTGGAGTGGGTAGCCTTTCCCTTCTCCAGGGGATCTTCCCAACCCAGGGAGTGAACACAGGTTTCCCACAATGCAGGCGGATTCTTTACCAGCCGAGCCACCAGGGAAGCCAAGCAATGGCCTTCCAAAACAAATGTTGACTTTTCCCCCAGAACCCCATTCAGGGAAAAGAAAACAGAACACCATAAAATGGGGACTTACCAACAGGCTGTGGCCAGCATTTTGGAATTGGGACTAAAGTGACAGTAGGAGATAGGCCGATCATCCCCAATCTGACTGCAGAAATTATTCAAAGACTTAAAAAAACAGACAAACAAGGAATCATTAAATGCTAACCCAAGACTTTCTTGGCTTTTCCACCATTAAAAAAAGAAAAAAAATCTTTCCAGTTCTAACCCACCCTAAGATTCCCCACCCCTCCTTTTTTGTCAGGAGACACTTCTACAAATGAACGAATGAATGGAGTCAAGGCTTATCTGGAACTCCCCCATGCTGTCATCTACAGTCTGTGTCAATAGCTTCTCTGTCAGCTAAAAATAAACCAGAAAGCCATGGCAAGATTTAAAGTACAGTCTAACATATTAAAAGGGAGAAGTAAAGCACAGGAACCACAGGCCTCTGCCTGGTACGAAGTACAGTAGGTTCCCTGCCACCTTAACTGATGGATCCTCCCAAGCAGCAACAGTGCAAGCAAGGAAGATATACAGCTGCCTTTTATTTGTTAGAGGCGGGCCAAGGTAGAACATATAACAAATACTGCAGAAATCTTTAAAACATCGGGCAATCGCTGAGAGAGTCTTACTCGGAGAGATTTGTGCAGCTCTTGCATCTGGGAGGTTCTAGTTGTCTCAGGAATCTCTTTATGAAGACGGGCCTCTTCTAAGCGTTTCATTGCCCTGTAACACGGAAAACATTACCCTGGGCAAACAGGCTGGAAACAAGGGTCCAAAGAAGTCTCTGTATCACTCAATTTCAACTAACAACCACAGTCATTATAAAGCAGATTCTCAGTCCCTGAGAGGAAATAAGAAGCATGCTTCTTCCCCCTTCTCAAGTTTCTCCTCACCTGGGCAGTGAGTAATTAGCAATCCACAGTCTAGCAACCTTCAGGCTGTGTGGTCCTTCATGGTACCAGGTCTGCTGATACTGAAAGTTAAATAAGAGCAGAAATGTCAAGTCTGAAGCATCCCTGCCTCTTTCATAGCTATCAATTCCCTACTGTAACTGCCCAGGAAAAAGGTGAATTAGTTCAGTATAATATGATGAAATCAGGTATATGTGTTTTCTGATGTGCTTCTTTCTATCAGTTCTTATTGGATGATTTCTGGTTCCTTTTTACAAGGGAAACCAGGAATGCTGTGCTTCTTTCCCGAAATGGGAAACTCGTTTACTTCCGTTTGTATCTACAAAGGAACCACAAACAACTGCCAACAACTATTCCTGAACAGCAGTCTCCAACCCCTGCTCTGGCCCTCATCCGAGGCAAAGTAAAGCTCTGAAAACAGAAAACGAGAGAACTAGCCCCTTGTCTCCTGCGTGCTGACACTATGAAGCCAAGGACGTATTTACCTCTTCTTTGGACTTCTTTGATTTCTCATCATCTTTTTTGGTCTTTTTTAAGGCATCAGTACCGACCACTGAGAGAATATTTCTTAACCTGTAACAAAGAAGATCAGAATTTAAATAGAGTTGAGGTAAGGTAAAGTAGGACTTTCACCTTACTTCACTCAGCGTGTTGGATACTCTTGTCGTGCTAAGTATAAAAAATGACTAAGAAACAGCCCTTGACTTCACAGGGTGCTAAGGGGAATCCTGAGTAAACAACCTAGACTTGGAGGGAATCAGGGAAGGCCCTATGGAGAAGATGTTCTCTAAACCGAGACGTCAATCAATCAGGTCAAAGGTCAAGAATGTTCGGAAAGGACAGCTAAGGCAGAGGGTTCCACAAACGTGAAGGTCTAGAGGCAAGCACGTTGAGCCTGGAATCAAAACAGTTCAGTATGGCTGGAGCATGGGGTATTGGGAAAGGCTGAGTGAGAGAAATGGCTGCGAATCTAAGTAGGGGCCAGGCCACAATGCGCTCCTAATGCCAGGGTGAGCAGGATTCACATTTGAGAAAGACTCCTGGAAAAGTATGGAGAATAAAGAGGGAAGAACAAAGGAGGGAGCTCAGCATACTGTGGTATCCTCCCACTTGAGACTTAATGGACTGAATAGGACGGTGGCGGGGGAGACTCCAGACAGTCACCTAAGGGACACAAACAACAAACGGTAAAAGTGTATCCTTTGCGAGGCTATTGACAAAGTAACACACCGTGACAGAGCACAGTGTCTGGGCTCTTTACCAGGGAGCAGAGGGTAGGAAGGGCTTCTTTAAGGAGGTGGTATTTATGCTAAAACCAAAAGAACTGAAAAGCTCTAAAAGGCGAGAGCTCCACTATTCTTGCTTAGAAAATCCGTGGACAGAGGAGCCTGGCAGGCTACAGTCCATAGGGTCGCAAGAGTTAGACACAACTTAGCGACTAAATCACAACATAAAAGGCGAGAGAGGGGAACAAAAAAAGGAAAATTAAGTCGAAAGACACACACAAAAAAGCTTGAGCATCCTAGGAGGATCATTATGGCTACTAAGTCTAGTAAACGGGAAGAGGGGTACAAGGTAAGGATGAAGAGCATGTTAGGAGTTTTTTACTCTAAGTTTAGTAAGAGACACTGTAGGATTTTTGTTAAGCAAATAGATAAGCAAACAATTAATACAGCACATCTGGGATTATTACAATAGTCTAAAGGTGAAACTAGTGGAGGGAGAGAAAAGAGGACATGCTGGAGGTACATTTCAGAAGTAGAATAAACAAGATTTTGCTGATGGGTTATAGAGAAGGTGACGCAGGTTTTTAACTGAAAACTGTGTGAATGGTTGTGTTATTTCCAAGAATAGGAAAAGGATGGGAAATAGATGAGTTCAACATCAGTTAACTTCAGTTCAGTTGCTCAGTCGTGACCGCATGGACTGCAGCACGCCAGGCCTCCCTGTCCATCATCAACTCCCAGAGTTTACTCAAACTCATGTCCATTGAGTCGGTGATGCCATCCAACCATCTCATCCTCTGTCGTCCCTTTCTTCTGCCCTCAATCTTTCCCAGCATCAGGGTCTTTTCCAATGAGTCAGCTCTTCACATCAGGTGGCCAAAGGATTGGAGTTTCAGCTTCAGCATCAGTCCTTCTAATGAACACCTAGGACTGATCTCCTTTAGGATGGACTGGTTGGATCTCCTTGCAGTCCAAGGGACTCTCAAGAGTCTTCTCTAACACCACAGTTCAAAAGCATCAATTCTTCGGCACTCAGCCTTCTTCACAGTCCAACTTTCACATCCATACATGACCACAGGAAAAACCATAGCCTTGACTAGATGGACCTTTGTTGGCAAAGGAATGTCTCTGCTTTTTAATATGCTGTTTAGGTTGGTCGTAACTTTTCTTCCAAGGAGTAAGCGTCTTTTAATTTCATTCAACGTAGGTCCATGAATAAAGGTAAATTGGAAGCGGTCAAACAGGAGATGGCAAGAATAAACATCGACATCTTAGGAATCAGTGAACTAAAATGGATGGGAATAGGCAAATGTAATTCAGATGACCATTAAATCTACTACAGTGGGCAAGAATCCCTTAGAAGAAATGGAGTAGCCATCATAGTCAATAAAAGAGTCCGAAATGCAGTACTTGAGTGCAATATCTGAAAAATGACAGAATGATCTCGGTTCGTTTCCAAGGCAAACCATTCAACACCACGGTAACCCAAGTTTAAGCCCCAACCATTGATGCTGAAGAAGTTGAAGCTAACCAGTTCTATAAAGACCTATAAGATCATCTAGAACTAACACCAAAAAAAGATGTTCTCTTAATCTCAGGGGATTGGAATGCAAAAGGAGCAAGTCAAGAGATACTTGGAGTAACAGGCAAATTTGGCCTTGGAGTACAAAATGAAGCAGGACAAAGGCTAACAGAATTCTGCCAAGAGAACACACTGGTCACAGTAAACACCTTTCCCAACAGCACAAGGGACAACTTACACGTGGACGCCACCAAGCGCCAGACTGATTTTATTCTTTGCAGTCGAAAATGGAGCAGCTCTATCTACTCAGCAAAAACAAGACCTGAAGCTACCTGTGGCTCAGATCATCAGCTCCTTAAAGCAGAATTCAGGCTTAAACCAAAGCAAGCACGGAAAACCACTAGGCATTCAGATACGACCTAAATCAAATCCTCCATGATCATACAGTGGAGGTAACAAATAGATTCAAGGGATTAGATCTGGTAAACAGAGTGTCTGAAGAACTATGGACAGAGGTTCGTAATACCGTACACAAGGAGGCACTGACTAAAACCATCCCAAAGGAAAAGACATGCAAGAAGGCAAAGTGGTTGTCTGACAAAGTCTTAAGAATAGCTGAGGAAAGAAGAGAAGTGAAAAGCAAGGGAGAGAGGGAAAGGTATACCCAACTGAATGCAGAGTTCCAGAGAACAGCAAGGAAAGAGAGGGCCTTCGTCAAAGAACAATGTGAAGAAACAGCGGAAAACAGGACGGGAAAGACTAGAGATCTCTTCAAGAAAACTGGAGCTATCAAAGGAACATTTCATGCAAAGATGGGCACAACAATGGACAGAAACAGTAAAGACCCAATAGAAGCACAAGAGATCAAGACGAGATGGCAAGAATACACAGATGAACTGTACAAAAAGATCTTAACGATCTGGATAGCCATGATGGTGTGGTCACTCACCTAGAGCCAAACATCATGAGTGTGAAATCATGAGGGCCTTCAGAAGCACTGCTGCCAATAAAGCTAGCATAGGTGACGGAATTCCAGTTGAGCTATTTCAAATCCTAAAAGACGATGCTATTAAATGATGCTGCATTCAGTATGTCAGCAAATTTGGGAAAACTCAGCAGTGGCCACAGAACTGAAAAAGGTCAATCTTCATCCTAATTCCTAAGAAGGACAGTACTAAAGAATGTTCAAACTACCAGACAATTGCGCTTACTTCCCATGCTAGTAAGGTTATGCTCAAAATCCTTTAAGCTAGGCTTCAGTACTTGAGAGGAAACTTCCAGATGGACAAGCTGGGTTTAGAAAAGGCAGAGGAACCAGAGACCAAATCGCCAACACTCGCTGATCATAGAGAAAGCAAAGGAATTCCAGAAAAACATCTACTTCTATTTCACCGACTATGCAAAAGCCTTTGACTATGTGGATCACAACCGTGAAAAACTCTTAAAGAGATGTGAATACCAGACCATCTTACCTGTCACCTGAGAAACCTATATGCGGGTCAAGAAAACAACAGTTAGAACCTTATATGGAATAAATGACTGGTTCAAAATTAAGAAAGGAGTATGACAAGGCTGAATACTGTCATTCTGCTTATTTAACTTATACGTAGAGTACATCATGGAAATGCCAGGCTGGATGACTCACAAGCTGGAATTAAGATTGCTGGGAGAAATATCAACAACTTCAGATATGCAGATGATACCACTCTAATGGCAGAAAGCGAGGAGGAACTAAAGAGCACCTTGATGAGGGTGAAAGAGAGAGTGAAAAAGTCAGCTTGAAACTCAATATTAAAAAATCTAATTAGATGGCCTCTGGTCTTAACACTTCATGGCAAATAGAAGAGGAAAAGGTGGAAGCAGAGACAAATTTCCTCTTCTTAGGATGAAGAAAATCACTGCGGATGGTGACTGCAGCCATGAAATTAAAGATGACTGCTTCCTGGAAGGAAAGCAACGATAAACCCAGACAGTATATTAAAAAGCAGAGATATCACTTAGCTTAAAAAGGTCCGTACAGTCACAGCTATGGTGTTTCCAGTAGTCACATATGCATGTGAGAAATGGACCATAAAGAAGGCAGAGCACTCAAGAACTGATGCTTTTGAACTGTGGTGCTGGAGAAGGCTCTTGAGAGTCCCTTGGACAGCAAGGAGATCAAACCAGTCAATCCCAAAGGAAATTAACCCTGAATATTCATTGGAAGGACTGATGTTAAAGCTGAAGCTCCATACTCTGGCCACCTGATGAAAACAGCCAACTAACTGGAAGAGACCCTGATGCTGGCAAAGACCGAAGATAGCAGAAGAAGAGGGCAACAGAGGATGAGATGGTTGGATGGCATCATCAATTCAATGGACATGAACTTGGGCAAACTCCAGGAGATGGTGAGGTACAGGGAGGCCTGGCGTGCTGCAGTGCCTGGGGCTGCAAAGAGTTGGACACGACTTGGTGACTGAACAACTTAGAGATGTCAAATTTGAGACTATAGAACAGCTAGGCTACGGAGACCTGGGAGTCATGAGACTCCATGCCATGGGAGTCCATAGAAACTCCACATAAACCATGCCATGGGAACGGACCTGATCCCTCATGGTTGGTGTAGGACAAGGACAAACAACAGCAGTTTATAAAGGTTACACAGAAAAAAAAAAAAAAAAGGTTACACAGGGGGAAAACGAGGCTTAGAAGAATTAGCTAAAGAAACAGGAGGATTGGGTTTTATGGAAGCCAAGGAAAGGGAGCGTTTGAAGGATGAATAGGTGGCAGTGTACTAGGGCTATTCTTAGTAAAGATGAGCTGATGACCTTAATGAACAGCCATTTCAATGTGGAAGTGGTCAGTCAGTCTGCACTGGGCTGAAGAGTGGTAAGGGCCTTAAGAGGGTAAATGTAATAAGTGAGGAATAGTTAAGCCCCAAGTCCTAAAGAGGCAGGCAGGTCACATCCTCATAAGTGCACACGACTAGCCTGTCACTGAGAGATTTTGGAACTTCTGAATCACAAGAATAGCATTATCTGAGGAAAGTACCTCTTTTCAATAATGTCCAAAAAACACTTACCATCATGTTTTATGTTAATGACAAAAAACGTGTTTGCTGTTTAAATTTTCAGAGTTCAGTGACAAATTTTACCCAACTCAAAACTATACACTAAGGAGAGGAAAGGGAGGGAACATGTTAACCTCTTCACAGTTTATAAAGAAAAATTGGTAGTGGAGAATAAACTGGCCTAAGACTTAGATTATGGACTAAACCATATTCACACAACTTAAGATATTCTGTCAACATTATGTGAGACATTCTATTAAAAGTTTAGCTACAAATACCAACTAAATAATGGCAGAAAGTGAAGAGGAACTAAAGAGCCTCTTGATGAAAGTGAAAGAGGAGAGTGAAAAAGCTGGCTTAAATTCAACATTCAAAAAATGAACATCATGGCATCTGGTTGAATCACTTCATAGCAAATAGATAGGGAAAAAGTGCAAAGTGTCAGATTTCGTTTTCTTGGGCTTCAAAATCAATGTGGATGGTGACTGCAGCCATGAAATTAAAAGACACTTGCTCCTTGGAAGAATAGCTATGACAAACCTAGACAGTGTATTAAAAAGCAGAGACATCACTTGGCTGAAAAAGTTCCATATTGTCAAGGTTATGGTTTTTCCAGTAGTCATGTATGGATGTGGACCGTAAAGAACGCAGAGTACTGAAGAAATGATGCTTTCGAACTGTGGGGTCAGAGAAGACTCTTGAGAGTCCCTTGGACAGCAAGGAGATCAAACCAGTCCATCCTAAAGGAAATCAACCCTGAAAATTCATTGGAAGGACTGATGCTAAAACTGAGGCTCCAATACTTTGGCCACCTGATGGGAAGAGCCAACTCACTGGAAAAGACCCTGATGCTGGGAAAGATTGAGAGCAGAAGAGGACAACAGGATGAGACAGTTGGATGGCGTCACCGACTCAATGGACATGAGTCTGAGCAAGCTCCGGGAGACAGTGAAGGACAGGGAGGTTCATGGGGTCACAAAGAGTCGGACATGACTTAGTGACTGAACAACAATAACAACTAAAATCTGGAACTATAATCCTGTGATTAAAAAAGAGTAAGTACTTAGAAAGGGTACCTTTCTCTTCTTTCAGCAGGACCTTCTCCAAAAAGTGTGATGGGTTCCCCCAAAGCTCTAAGGCAAGCCTTGACCTCTGAGTCATCTGTGGAAACGTTGATTTGCCGGGCTCGCTTCCTTCTCTCAAACTCTGCTAACACTTCAGCCTGTCTCTCACTGATGTGCTCTTCAATTTCAAACACTTCTCCTATAAAGAGAACAGGCAATATCAGCATGATCACCAATCTTCTTCAATTAGGGAGAGAGAAATAAGTTCTTACAACTGGAGTCTGCATGCCTCTGCTGCTGCTGCTGCTGCTAAGTTGCTTCAGTTGTGTCCGACTCTGTGCGACCCCACAGACGGCAGCCCACCAGACTCCCCCTGGGATTCTCCAGGCAAGAACACTGGAGTGGGTTGCCATTTCCTTCTCCAATGCATGAAAGTGAAAAGTCAAAGTGAAGTCACTCAGTCGTGTCCGACTCTTAGCGACCCCATGGACTGCAGCCTACCAGGCTCCTCCGCCCATGGGATTTTCCAGGCAAGAGTACTGGAGTGGGGTGCCATTGCCTTCTCCAGTGCACGCCTCTAGGGACAGTTAACTCATCTGTAAGAAACTTTACAGTTTCTCAGTTTATTAAAGTATGCCAAAACCAGAAAACTAAATGAGGTTTTAAAGGCCAGAAACTGGTTCAAGTGATCTTGTTTCATTTGGCAACTTACACGTACATAAACACACAGCTTTCATGAGACAATGCGAATACAGAGCACTTTTACAAGTTGACTAGGCTTTCTCTCCAAGGCAAAATAGAAACATTATTTTAACAGCTGCCAAAGCTACTCTCTGAAACAGTCTCAGTATAGGAACACTAACAAGTGTAACAGTAAACTGGAAATAATTACCATTAAAATGATAAGCCTTAACTGTAAGGCTTTTTGGATAATCTAGTAGCTAGTTTTAAAACTCACATAAAAAACAAGCATTTGGATGAGAAGTGAGTACAGTCGTGATGCCGTCATGTTTAAAATAACATAAAAGGTTTAAAACTCATGAAAAGTGCATGTGTATAGAAAAGAAAATGTATGGGAGGGTCGATGAGAAACTTGACAGAAGTCCTATCTGCATGGAAGTCTTTTTATACTGTCTGATGGAGAAGGAAATGGCAACCCACTCCAGTGTTCTTGTCTAGAGAATCCCAGGGACAGGGGAGCCTGGTGGGCTGCCGTCTATGGGGTCACACAGATTTGGACACGACTGAAGCGACTTAGCAGCAGCAGCATACTGTCTGAATTTCTTATGACAAACATGAATGATTTTATTTTTAAAATATAGTAGACTAAAAAAATAAAAAAATAAATAAAATATAATAGACTACTGGTTACTGGCATGAAAAAATACCCTCAACAGTGTGTGTATACTTATTGGCTTACTTGTTTCCAACTCTTTGCGACCTGGTGGATTGTAGCCCACCAGACCCCTCTGTCCATGGGGTTTTACATGCAAGAAATACTGGAGTAGGTTGCCATTTCCTCTTCCAGGGGATCTTCCCCACCCAGTGATCAAACCCACCTTGTCTCCTGTGTCTCTTGCATTGCAGGTGAATTCTTTACCCACTGAGCCATCAGGAAAGCCCATTTAACAGTATTCAGAATGACAAATGCAGGTTATAAAACAATTTGTTTATCGTGGTTTCATTTATGGAAAAAATGTATTTTCATAGCTTTATTAAGTTCTTGAAATGATATAGCCCCGATTAATAAAGATTACAGGTTTTTCTACTTCATATATTTCTTTATTGTATAACTGCTTTCAAAATAAAGATGGCTATCACTTTAAAAAGAGGTAATTTCATTTTGGGTGAAAAACGGTTGGAAAACTAAAAAGAGGAGAATATTAGGAAACACAGTAGCTTCAAGCTAACGCCAGAACTACACTAGATTCCAGAAGACAAAGGAAATCACTGAATCCAAATACACACTGAATAAATTCCTAGTAAAATTACTAACAATTCACTGAAGAAAAACTGTATAAAAGGTTTAAGAAAAAGGTTCTCTGGATGATAATCCCAAGTCAGGCAGGCAGAGAATACGGACTTCGATAGGTGCAAGCTTATTATTTGTAGTTTTTGGACATAAACTAGTGATATTTGAGGCAGGTAATCACTACAGAAAATTTGAGCACGAAAGGTAAAGAAGATGAACTCACAATCTGCATCTTACCAGAGGTTATGTTAATGTTTCCTGCTTCAATTCCTGCTTTGAGTCCTTCTTTTCCCAAAAGCCCAGATTCTCCTTTGGCCAGACGCTCCCTCTCCTTCTCTTCCAAACTTCCATAATAGATGTGTGGTTTCTTCACAACAGGAGCCACCAAGTCATCTGGTGCCTTAGTTTTGGTTGCCTGCTAAAACAAAGACCTAGATTAACCTAAAGCTTAATCTTAGCAATCTACTGGGTTTCCCAGCAGAATGCAGCTTATTTAGAGCTTCAAACCTATTTCTTTCCCACACAAAGGACAAACCAGGCACCAGTGAAAATGTGTCTTCCTTGATCTGGGGGTGGAGGCTAAGAGTGGTTCCAGTCTCTTAATCACTTAAGTTTTGTAGATAGGAAGAGATGGATAAAACTAGTGAATTTCTCGTGCTGATTTTTCTGTCAAAGGTTTTCTCTCGAACATGTTTATTTCATTCGGTTGCAGCAGGTGCAATCTCTTCTTGGCTTTTACGAAAATTTCCAGAATTACTGCTCATCACAGGGGTATCAAGGATAACTGAAATAACCAAAGCGATGGTACGGGGGACAAGTTAGAAAGTTACTGTTCACACATTTCAAACGTTTCGGACATGAAGCAGTAGATAAGTTAGGAGGCCTGGTTACAATCAACAGTTCGGAAAGTGTCATAAATCTTGGCCAAGACTCTACTCCCTTTCAGAGCTCCGTTTCTGAACCAGACGGAAAAGATATTTACATTTCGGGGCTGTAGTAAGAGGTGAAAACGAGCTGAAACAGATGAAAGCACTTAAGAATTAGGAAAACACAGCAGCCTTCCTCCTCGGCCCTCCACTGCCGTAGCCCGTTCCCTAACGGACCTGTTTCGCAGGGACCCCCACCCCCTCAGAGCTCCCTGCCAGAATGAGACCTGTGCCGTGGAGGAGGGTCGTGTGGAAGCCATGCTGGGCTCCGGAGACGCGAAGCCCCAGCGAAAGCCGCGCTCTACGTTTCAGACCGTCCACCGCGCGCCCGGCAAAGCGGAACTACGTCGCCGAACGGAAGTGGTCCGAGGTCCGACGCAACATCCTGGGAGGCGTGGAGCATTATGGGAATCGTAGTAGCAGGGAGTCTGGGCTAGTTGAGAGATATGATCTGCAGAGCCTCCGAGAAAAGCACGCGGAGGACAAGGTTCTGCGAAGAGAGAGACTCAGAGGCAGTGTGGGAAGTGTAGTCCAGTTGGCTTAGCGGATGATTCGGGGTGGGCGCCTAGGTTCCGGAAAAGGACTGAACAGGCCTGAAAAGAGGTAGGTGCGGGGAATCGCGCGGCTGCAAACTGAACTCAGGGAGCGAATCGAGGGATTCCGGGGCCTGCTGTCGGCTCCTGGCACGGCCAGGGGCTCTAAGTCCTCCTGGCGCCAAGGGCCATGTTGCCATGGAAACTCTCGCCCCGGACCCTCTAGTGCAGCCCGGGGGCTGCGGCAGGAGTGCTGTTCTCCGCTGTCAGGAAGTTCTCTTGGCAGTTTCTTCTGAGCTGGGTGGGTTTTCGGTGGATTTGGACAGTGGTGAAACAATAAGTTCAAAGAGCCCTCTAGCGCCGAAGTGAAATAAAGACCAGGCGGAGGAGCCACGCCCCGCTTTTGCTGTCTTCAGCAGGTCTTTCTATCTTATTCTGAGTGAGATGATGAATGTGAGGCCTCAGGTAAACTGCAAGCAAACAACTTTTCACAACCCTGCTGCCCTGGGTGCTGGGGCATCAGAGGTGGACAAGACAAGATTTTTGCCCGCTTGTAGGGGGTGAAAGTGAAAGTGAAGTCGCTCAGTCGTGTCCAACTCTTTGCGACCCCATGGACTATAGCCTCCCAGGCTTCTCTGTCCATGGGATTTTCCAGGCAAGAGTACCGGAGTGGGTTGTCAATTCCTTCTCCTTGTAGGCGGTGGAGATTCACAAAATATTGGTGTTTCCAGAGCTGGAAAGAGCCCCCTCCCCTCCCCTAGGCCTCTTTACGATAATAATGGCTATTTACTGTGAAAAATTCTGGAAGAGATGGGAATACTAGACCACCAGACCTGCCTCCTGAGAAATGTGTATGCAAGTCAAGAAACAATAGTTAGAACTGGACATGGAACAACAGACTGGTTCCAAATCGGGAAAGGAGTAGTAAAGGCTGTATATTATCACTCTGCTTATTTAACTTATATGTATGTTTTTAACATATATGTATGTATGTATTTATATATGTACTTTTAACATATATGTATGTATTTAACATATATGTACTTATGCAGAGTACATCATGCAAAATGCCAGGCTGTATGAAGCACAAGTTGGAATCAAGATTGCTGGGAGAAATATCAATAACCTCAGATAGGCAGATGACACCACCATTATGGCAGAAAGCGAAGAAGACTTAAAGAGCCTCTTGATGAAAGTGAAAGAGGAGAGTGAAAAAGTTGGCTTAAAACTCCACATTCAGAAAACTAAGATCACGGCATCTGGCCCCATCACTTCATGGCGCATAGATGGGGAAACAATGGAGTGACAGACTTTATTTTTCTGGGCTCCAAAATCACTGCAGATGATGACTACAGCCATGAAATTAAAAGACACTTGCTCCTTAGAAGAAAAGCAATGACAAACCTAGACAGCATATCAAAAAACCAGACACATTACTTTGCCAACAAAGGTCCATCTAGTCAAAACTTTGGTTTTTCCAGTAGTCATGTATGGATGTGACAGTTGGACTATAAAGAAAGCTGAGCGCTGAAGAATTGATGCTTTTGAACTGTAGTGTTGGAGAAGACTCTTGAGAGTCCCTTGGAGAGCAAGGAGATCCAGCCAGTCCATCCTAAAGGAAATCAGTCCTGAATATTCATTGAAGGACTGATGCCAAAGCTGAAACTCCAATACTTTGGCCACCTGATGCGAAGAACTGACTCACCTGAAAAGACCCTGATGCTGGGAAAGATTGAGGGCAGGAGGAAAAGGGGACGAAAGAGGATAAGATGGTTGGATGGCATCACTGACTCAATGGACATGAGTTTGAATAAGCTCCAGAAGTTGGTGATGGACAGGGAAGCCTGGCATGTTGCAGTCCATGGGGTCACAAAGAGTTGGACACAACTGAGCAACTGAACTGAACTGAACTGAACTGATTGAGCGTTTGCTAAACGCCAGGTTTTGTTACAGGAATTTACACTGCAATGCGACATTTAATCCATACAACAACAGATACAGAGCAGGAAACCAAGATCTAGTAAAAGGTGAAGCCAGTTGTCTAAAATCAGTGGGGATGGAATTAGAATCTCTGCCTCCAATTGTTGTTCAGTTGCTCAGTCATGTCAGGCTCTTTGCGAGCCTCTGGACAGTAGCATGCCAGGCTTCCCTGTCCTTGACCATCTCCTGGAGTTTGGTCAAACTCCTGTGCATTGAATTGGTGAAGCCATCCAATCATGTCATCCTCTGTCATCCCCTTCTCCTGCCTTCAATCTTTCCCAGCATCAGGGTCTTTTCTAATGAGTTGGCTCTTTGCATCAGGTGGCCAAAGTATTGAAACTTCAGCTTCAGCATCAGTCCTTACAATGAATACTCAGGGTTGATTTCCTCTAGGATTGACTGGTTTGATCTCCTTGCTGTCCAAGGGGCTGTCAAGAGTCTTCTCCAGCACCACAGTTTGAAGGCATCAATTCTTTAGTGATCAGCCTTTTTTATTGTCCAGCTCCCACATCTGTATATGACTACTGGAAAAACTAACTTTGGCTATATGAACTTTTGTAGGCAAAGTAATGTGTGTGCTTTTTAATATGCTATCTAAGTTTGTCATTGCTTTTCTTCTAAGGAGCAAGTGTCTTTTAATTTCTGGCTGCAGTCACCATCCACAGTGATTTTGGAGCCCAAGAAAATAGTCTGTCACTGTTTCCATTGTTTCCCCATCTATTTGCCATGAAGTGATGGGGCCAGATGCCATGATCTTAATTTTTTGAATGTTGAGTTTTAAGCCAGCTTTTCACTCTCCTCTATCACCTTCATTAAGAGACTCTTTAATTCCTCTTCACTTTCTGCCATAAGTGTCATCTGCATGTCTTAGATTATTGATATTTCTCCTGCAGTCTTGATTCCAGCTTGTGCTTCATCCAGCCCGGCATTTCTCATGATGTACTCTGCATAGAAGTTAAATAAGCAGGGTGACAATATACAGCCTTGACGTACTCCTTTCCCAGTTTTGAACCAGTCTGTTGTTCCATGTCCAGTTCTAACTGTTGCTTCTTAACCTGCATACGGGTTTTTCAGGAGGAGGTAAGGTGGTGTGGTATTCCCATCTCTTTCAGAATTTTCCACAGTTTGTTATCATCTACACAGTCAAAGGCTTTAGTGTAGTCAATGAAGCAGAAGTATATGTTTTTCTGGAATTCTCTAGTTTTTTCTGTGATCCAAGGCATGTTCGTTCTAGAAGGTCATGTAGGTCTTCATAGAACCATTAAGCTTCAGCTTCTTCAGCATTAGTGGTTGGGACATGGATCTGGATTATTGTGATATTGAATGGTTCACCTTGGAAACGAACAGAAATCATTTTGTCATTTTTGCAATTGCACCCAAGTGCTGCATTTTGGACTCTTGTTGACTGTGAGGGCTACTCCATTTTCTTCTTCTAAGGGATTTTTGCCCATAGTAATAGATATAGTGGTCATCTGAGTTAAATTCGCCTGTTCCAGTTCATTTCAGTTCACTGATTCCTAAAATGTCAATGCTCACTCTTGCCATGTCCTGTTGGACCACTTCCAATTTACCTTGATTCATGGACCCTGGACTTCAAGGAGATCAAACCAGTCAATCCTAAAGGAAATCAGTCTTGAATATTCATTGGAAGGGCTGATGCTCCAGTACTTTGAGCACTGATGCGAAGAACTGACTCCTTAGAAAAGACTCTGATGCTGGGAAAGATTGAAGGCAGCAGGAGAAGGGGATGACAGAGGATAAGATGGTTGGATGGCATCACTGACTCAATGAACATGAGTTTGAGCAAGCTGTGGGTGTTGGTGATGGATGGAAGGCTGGCGTGCTGACGTCCATGGGGTCACAGAGTCAGACATGACTGAGCAACTGAACTGAACTGACTGATGGACCTAACATTCCAGGTTCCTATGCAATACTCTTCTTTACAGCGTCAGACTTTACTTTCACCACCAGACACGTCCACAACTGCGTGTTATTTCTGCTTTGGGTCAGCCTCTTCATTCCTTCTGGAGCTGTTTCTCTACTCTTCTCCAGTAGCAATTGGACACCTACCAACCTGGGCGGTTCATCTTTCAGTGTTGTATCTTTTTGCCTTTTCATAGTGTTCATGGGGTTCTCAAGGCAATAGTGCTGAAGTGGCTTGCCATTCCCTTCTCCAGTCGACCATGTTTTGTCAGAACTCTCCACCATGGCCCGTCCATCTTGGGTGGCCCTACACCACATGGCTCATAGAGTCATTGAGTTAGGCAAGGTTGTGGTCCATGCGGTCAGTTTGGTTAGTTTCCTGTGATTATGGTTTTCATTCTTTCTGCCCTCTGATGGATGAGGATAAAAGGCTTGTGCAGGCTTCCTGATGTGAGGAACTGGCCGTGGGGCAAACTGGGTCTTGTTCTGGTGGGCAAGGCCACGCTCATCTCCAGAGCAGGCACTTTTATCTGTTACTCTATACTGATCCCTGGCGGTGAGCTTTTTACAGTTTGCAGAAAGGTTAAAATGTGTCTCAGTTCTTTTTTTAAACATTCTCCACCCTTGGAACTTTGGCCTCCTCTACTTTTTTTCTACATTGGAATCAAGATAATATCTGATTTAGTACAAAGCAATTTGAAATGTGAGGTGCCCGTGTTTTGTATTGATAAAACAGACACATTACTTGTGTCTGTCCCAACCTTCGTGGGAGGAGGAGACATTTCTTCCTTGTGTATTTCAAAGTCCTGTCTATATCCTAGATACATGTATTAACAATTTATATCTCTACATGTATTTTTGGTTTTTGTTTGTTTGTTTTTTGCTTGGTAAGAAGTGGATTTATTTAACGAGAAACACACTCCAGATAGTGTGGGCCATCAGAGAAGGCGAGAGGGGCCTATGCATATTTTAAAGGAGCTTTCACTTACATGCTTCTCATGTAATCCTCTCCCTGTGGCCTATGTACAATTTTTATAGGAGGGTGACTTTTTTTTTTTCCCTTTCTCGAGGCATGTGGATCTTAGTTCCCCAACCAGGGATCAAACTGGTGCCCACTGCAGTGGACACACAGAGTCCTAACCACTGGATTGTCAGGGAATTTCCCAGGAGGCTGACATTTATTAATCCAACTGAGCAGCTACGACTTTATCTGAGCTAGCTTTATCCAAATAGGGGTAATTTTGCCAGCATCATGGTATTTCTCTGTTAGAGTAAACCTGAGAATGTAAAAAGAAGAGTGTGGCACAGTGCTCAAGAAAACTTCATTTCCTTTTCTTTTTGGTTTGGATCTCTCAGTTTATTCAACAAAGCATCTACTAACGGTTATTATAGATGATCTCTACTGGATACGGTGAGGATATGAAGATGATGCCATCAACAGGTTTTAAACTCAACTGAGGAGTTTTATTTTCTTCTAAAAGAAAAAAAAAAAAGCTTTTTTTTCTTTTTTAGCATAAGCATTACCTTTCAGATTCCAGAGTGTTCTCTTGAGCCTCTGTGTATACTTATTCTCTCTGCCTGGGATGCCCTTAATCCCCCTTTTCTGCTTGTCCATCAAAAATCAACTTAGACATCATCTCCTCCACATCCCTGTTCACCCCACTGGATTGGGTGCCTTTGTGATGTCATTACATTACCCTCATCAAAGTTCTTCCTACAGTATACTGAGGTTTTCTCTTTATGTTTGTTTTCCCCACAGACTGTGACTATGCCTTTTAACTCAGTAGCTGGAGCACAGGAAGTGTTGGTTGAATGAACGACCTATCCATTGAGGACCTATTCAGACCTTTAGGATAACCCTGTGAACTGGTGAGTTAGAAGGAGTTTTCATACGATTTCGCAAACTAATTTTAGCATTCAGGAGTGATCATAAGTCTCTCACAATTCCCACATAGTGTTGGTCAAATCTATTGACTTGTATATTCTCCTACTAACTATACTGAATTAAAGTTGTGATATTTTAGCTTTATTCTCTTAGCTAGAATAATTATCTGGGAATGGACATGAGATTAAAGTGATTGATGCCCAGAATTCTATTTTATAGGCAGCTTGCTATTTTAAATTCTGGAAGAAAGAGATTTTTGGAATTATAGAGTTGTGGATCTGCATCATGATAATTATATCCCTAAGGACTTAGAAGCCAGTGTGTGATTCCAGATGAGTCTTCTGTATCACCATTTGTTTTAGTATGCATGCTTACAAACTGGTCTTATGTTTGTAGCTAAGATTTATGCCTTACAATTTTTTCTCCTTTCTACCATTTTTAACAGCTAATAGTTTACTGCATCTGCCCTTTAGTATTGATTTCATGATGCTGCGACGAAAACCAACCCGCCTAGAGCTGAAACTTGATGATATTGAGGAGTTTGAGAGCATTCGAAAGGACCTGGAGGTGAGTACAACTTTCAAACCCTTAGGAATATTTAAAACAGGAACCCTTAACTTTTGAACTCCAGATTCTCATACCAACAGCTTGTTTGAAATCTCTATTTGGATGCTTGACAGGCATCTTAAACATAATGTATTAGCTTCCTGTGTCTGCTGTAATGAATTTCCACAAACTTGGTGGTTTCAAACAACAGAAATTTAGGCTTTCACAGTTCTGCAGGCAAGCAATCTGAAACCAGTATCACTGATCCAAAATCAAGATGTCAGCAGGACTGTGCTCCCTCCAGCGACCGTAGGGGACAGTCCTGTTCCTTGACTGTTGCAGCTTCTGGTGGCTGCTGGCATTCCTTGACTTGTGGCCACATCAGTCCGGTGTCTCTGTCTGTAATCACATTATCTTTTCTGCCTGTCAAGTCTCCCTCTGCCGTCTCTTACAAGATACATGCATTGGCATTAAGGGCCCACCCACATATTCCAGGGAAATGTCCCCATTGCAACATCCTTAATTGAATCACATCTACAAAGACCATTTTCACATACAAGGCAATAATTACAGGATCCAGAGATTAGGGCCTGATAGCTTTGGAGGTCATTATTCAGTGTACTAAACTTAATATGTTAAAACAAAAAACTCTTGATTTCTTCCTCGAACCATTTCTACCTCAGTATACTCTACTATGTCAGTATCTATATCGTTGCTCACACCATAATCCTGAGAGACAATCTTAAGTTCTCCCTTTCCCTCACCGTTTATATTCAATTTTTCCATAAATCCTTTGGTTCTACCTCCAGAATATTTCTAGTATCTACCCATACCTTTTTTATCTCCACCGTTAGAACCCTATTCCAATAACCATTATCTCACTGCACAATTTGAGCAGCATCCAAGTTGTCTCTCCACGTCCATTATTGTGTCTTCAATCCTTTCTCCATTAGGTATCTATATAGAGTGATCTTTAAAAAATTTCAGCTCATGTTATTCTCATGCTTAAAAATCCTCAGTGGTTTCCTGAACCTGGAATAAAGCCTCAGTTCCTTGTCATGCCTCCAAGTTTTTGTATGTTCTGGCCCCTCTCTGGTTTCATCTTCTGCCACTCTTGCCTTGCCCTCTGTACCCTAGGCACATTGGTTTTCCTTTGTCCTTGAACACGCCAAACTGTTTATAACTCGTGGCCTTTGCACATGTTATTTTCCTCTGCCTGGAGTCTTTCCTCTTTCTTCATGTCTCAGTTTGAATGTGACCTCCTCAGTCTGAGAGGCCTCTTCTGACCCTGTCCAGCTTCGGTGTTTTCATTCCTACCCGTGCTCTCTCCACCTCATTAGGGTCTCTCAGAACACTATTCTTTTATTTCATAGCACTTATTATAATTTACAATGATTTGTTTATTGTAAAATCATTTACATTAGGAATGCTGATTGTAAAAATCATGCCTGTCTTCTCCACTGTTGAGTTCCCAGCATCTAGTAGGAGTTCAATATGTATTTTTTAAGCATAGCCTTACCGTACGGTATTAGATGTCAATCAGTAAGACTTAAATTCTTTACTGGCTTTTGGAATAAAGTACAAATTCCTTAGGATGACATAAAAGGCCCTTTTGATCTGGTCCTTGGTCATCTCTCCACTTTATCTTCTCCTGACGAGTTATCTTTAATTTCAGTGTCAATAAACACTCTGTGCTCTTCCCCTGAAATGTCCCTTATGGTTTAAACTTCAGTTGTAAAAAGTCTTATTATATAAAGTGTTAGTCTCATACTGAAATTTGACCTTGCAGAGTCAGCTCCCCATTGAGTTTTTTAATTGAGTTAATTCTTATGACTGAGTAGTATTGTATGGTATATCTATATAGATATAGATACACCACATCTGTGTTATCCATTCGTCTGTCATGAGGCACTGAGGTTATTTCCATATGTTGGCTATTGTGAATGATACTGTGATGAACATGGTGGTGAACTCTTTTTGAAATAGTGTTTTCATTTTCTTTGGATATATACCCAGGAGTGGAATTGCTGGATCATATGGTAGTTCTGCTCTTAACTTTTTGAGAAATCTCCATTCTGTTTTCCTTAGTGGCTGTACCAGTTTACATTCTCAGAATGTGTGCTTTCCTTTTCTCCACGTCCTCTCTAACACCTGTTATTTCTTGTCTTTTTGATAATGGCCATTCTAATGAGCATGAGATGATATCACATTGTCGTTTTGATTTGCATTTCTCTAGTAATTAGTGATGTTGAATATCTTTTCTTATACCTCTTGATCATCCATCTGTCTTCTTTGGAAAAATGTCTATTCAGATTCTTGGGTCCTCTGTTTTTTTGTTGTTGAGTTGTATGAGAGTTTTATATATCTGGGGGATTAATCCCTTATCAGATAAATTATGTGCAGCTATTTTCTCCCATTTAGTATCCTGTCTTCTCATTTTGTTTATGGTTTCTTTTGCTGTGCCAAAGGTTTTTAGTTTGATATAGTCCCATTTGTTTATTTTTCTTTTGTTTCCCTTGCCTGAGGAAACAATACTCAGAAAGACTGGTAAGACTGATTCAAATAGCATACCACCTATGTTTTCTTCTAGGAGAGTTTTATTGTTTCAGGAGGTCTTATAATAAAGTCTTTAATCCATTTTGAGTTAATTTTTGTGTATGGTGCAAAATAGTGGTCTAGCTTCATTCTCTTGCATTGGCTGTTCAATTTTCTCAACAGCATTTATTTAAGAGACTGTCCTTTCTCCATTGTATGTTCTTTGCTACTTTGTTGTAAGTCAATTATCTGTATATGTGCAGGTTTATTTCTGGGCTCTTAGTTCTGTTCCATTGACCTGTGTCTCTTTTTCTGCCAATACCATGCTGTTTTGATTACTGTGGCTTTGTAGTATAATTTGAAATCAGGGAATGTGATACCTCCAGCCTTGTTCTTTTTTTTCAAGATTGCTTTGGCTCCTCGGGGTCTTCTGTGGTCCTATACAAATTTTAGGAATTTTTGTTTTATTGCTGTGAAAAATGTTGTTGGGATTTTGATGGGGATTGCATTGAATCTGTAGATAGCTTTAGGGAGTATAGACATTTTAACTGTCCTATCCATGAGCACAGAATACCTTTTCATTTCTTTGTGTCTTCCTTTTCTTTCAACAATGTCTCATTTTTAAGTGTACAGGACTTTTTTCCTCCTTGGTCAAATTTATTCCTAGATATAAATTTATGCCTTGATATTTTTGTTGTTGTTTTTCATCTTTTTACTACAGTTATTTAGAGGGTTTCACTTGTTTTTTAGAGCAACTTTGGAGGGAGGAATAGTTTTTGTCCTGTGCTAAAATGGAACAGAAAACTGGTATTTTATTTGTTACTAAAATTAGTTTAATTACATTTTGCTGATTCTGGATTTTGAAACAGTCAGCAGTTGTTCACAGTTGGAAGCCTTTTAAATGATTTCATTTTACTTGGATATTCTGAGTTTCTCACAGCTTATAAAATGATATATCATCCTGTGCCTTTTAGAACTTGTCTTCACAAAGGTGTTTAGGGAGAGCTTTTCTAATGTTATGTTAGGTAGTATAACCTAGAGAGTAACTCAGGAGGCCATTATGTTTATATATATATGTGTGTGTGTGTATATGTATATATATAAATACCTCACTGATGCACTATATACTTTGATGCTGGCATTTAAAGGCTCCCAGATCAGCAGTGGTGAAGAATAGCAGTAAGTGGTGAAGAACAGCAGTGATTCCAGGGATTGGGATTGGTGTAGTGGAGCCATTCTTCTAATAAGGAACTCTCAGGTAGGGTAGTTGTGGGATGTTTGAAAGTGATCAAACTGAGACATTGACTGTGAATTCTGTAGTAACTTGTGGCTGGAGCCAAACCTTTTATCTGAAAACAAAAAGGAATTCCCCAAGTCAGACAGACCTCATGATAAGATAGCACAAAACTTTCTATTCTTGTGTTACATTTAATCTCATGGTGTCATCTGTTAATTTCTGGTGGTTATTGTTTTACCAGTCACTTTAATCTCCATCTATTGTGTGGACTTTGCTCTGTCATAGCCCTGATTCATCTTCTATTTTAATGGTCTATTTCCCTTTTAGACTGTGACATCCTGGAAGGTAGGGCTTACATCTTTTATCACTGTATCCTCTTATATCCTCTCGGACCCCTAACCATCTAAACCTAGGATTTCAGCTTATTGTTGTGTAATCCCAAACCCTATCCTTTACCCTAATGCCTAATACATGGTAGGTGCTAAATAAATGTTTATTAATGAATAGAATATTGCCTTAACACTAAAACATCTAAACTTTCAGACCCGTAAGAAACAAAAGGAAGATGTGGACATTGTAGGAGGCAGTGATGGAGAAGGTGCCATTGGACTCAGCAGTGATCCCAAGAGCCGGGAACAAATGATTAATGATCGAATTGGTTATAAACCCCAACCAAAGCCCAACAATCGTTCATCTCAATTTGGAAATTTTGAGTTTTAGAAGTGGATTATCTTGCGTGCCAGAGCCCTGGAATGGAGTACAATGATGGCAGAAACACAAACAAGATTTAGAGAATGGAGTGTTCACAGTCAGACAGAATGTTTTACCTCCTGCAGAGAAATACTTCTGCGTGATTACGGATGCTTAACTTTCACTCTGAAAGCTGAAATTCAAACTCTGGTTTGTCTCTGAAAAATTTGACTTGATTTTTGTTTTTAAAAATAAATATATTTTTGGGAAAGTGTGTGACATCCTTAATGAAATATAATAGCACCATTAAATTGCTACATCATTCTTCTCAACTTTATTAAAAGACCTATGCACAGAATGGGCTTTCCCAGGTGGCTCAGTGGTAAAAAGAATCCTCCTGCCATCGCAGGAGACGAGAGTTTGATGCCTGGGTCAGTAAGATCCCCTGAAGAATGGCAACCTACCCCGGTATTTTTGCCTGGGAAATCCCATGGACAGAGGAGCCTGGTGGGATACGGTCCATGGGGTTGCAAAGAGTTGGACACAACTTAGCAACTACACAGCAAACACAGGACACATCCAGTTGATCCCTGTAACTGATTTTCACTTAGTTCATTTATTTGACAAATATTTCTTGAGTGCCTCCTACGTGCCAGGTACCATTCTAGGCACTTATTAACAGCAGTGAACAAATCGAGATCCCTGCCCTCATGGAGATTAGAATCTCACGATTTTGTATTAACCCGATCAAGCTGTGGATTTCCAGAATCTTTATAGAATGGCTTTGTAACTAGTTTGAGAGGATAGGCAGTGGAGTATTAGCACTCCAACCATCTCAGTTTTCCTTCTTTCTCAAACTGCCTGAGAGTTTTCCTAATGAGTCAATCTGGGAGGAAGCTCAGAGACTAGAATTATGTCCTGTTGTTTTCACTGTTTAATTCAACTACTGGGAACTGCCAACTATAGTAGAAAAGAACCTCTGGAGTCAGCAGTTCTGTAGAGACCCACTAGCAGGATTTTACCCAGCCTTTCTGGGGTAGTTTACGTCTGGGTAATCACAGTGTGGGAGGCAGGAAGAGAAGAAGATATGTAGTCACGTCTTCCCTACCATTCTTACAATAGTTTTATTCTTCCACTTTTATCTGGGACTTTCCATTCTTTTATCTTGAAAACACAGCAACAACAACAAAAAAGAAAACACAGCAACAGTGGCTCCAGATAGGGAAACTGAGTTCAATTATTTTCAATGCTACAAAGGCCAGGATCAAAGAGAGAGAGAAAAAAAAATCATCCAAGCCTGCCTCAACCAGTCACTGTGGCTTCCCAGCATGAGTGGGCACAGAAGCACAAAAACACTGCCTTCTGAGTTTCTTCTTCCCTCCTAAGAGCCACACTCAGGAGGATGTTCTGTCAGCATAAACACAGGGAAGCGATTACGATATGGTAAAATCTTCGGTGTACTGAGATATTGCATCTTCATGAAGACCGTCTCCTGTGCAAAAGGTCATGTGAACTCTTCTGGTGTGTACAAAGCCTGTCGTTTTAAGTGAAGGAGGAGGGCAGTGAGATGAAAATATAACTGGATCACGCCACCTGAAAGACGGACATCCTAAAAACTGATGATAATGAGTCCATGTGGACAATGAAGAGGAGACCACTGACTCTGATATCACTCTGGGTGGAAGACATACATAGAATCACAAAATCAAAATATTTATTTGTTCTTTTGCACATGACAGTGTTAAAATATTCCTACGACAGCAATACTGCCCTCCAGGAGCTTACAATCTAAAACAATCAACATTAATTGTAGACCCAGTGATTAAGGCATTATATCAAATGCAGACTTTATATCTTTAGACATATCTTCTCAAGGAAGCAGCTGGAGAGGGCAGGACCAACAGTAAATGACATGAAGTATACTCCCTACCACCTCCCCTTCCAGCTTCTACAGGGAACCCCAAACCAGCGCCCCACAGCCTAAAAGGGAACTCCAGAGAACCCTACCATAGACGTAGTGAAGAAACTTTAGTCTCTGATTCCCTGGTGGACAGAGGACTCTGTCTGTGGGCAGTGAGGGGCTGAGTGTTCCTCTGGCATAGGTTGGAGACGGTACCTAAGATTTTGTAACTTAGTGGATAGTACCAGGTAGCCCTTTACCCAGCCTCATAGAAATTCCAACAGGACAATTGCTCCTCAAAGTGTGCTTAGGGTCTCGAACAAGTTTTACAGCTTCCAGTTGGTATCAATATCCAAACCCACTGCACAGCATTGTCCAGTGCATTGGGAGGGCTAGGGAGATTACTAGACTAGATGTATGGGATAAAAGACTGAAAGACAGTAAGGGGCCAAAGACACGCGATACAGCTTCCACTTGTGAACAGGAGGAAACAAGCAGTTGGCATCCAAAATGAACAAAGAAGTCAGGCACTAAAATTCTAAATGAACAGGGGTATAGATATGAAAATCAACAAGATTATCAATATTAACACAGTCCAAGAGCTCAAGAAAGACAGAATTTAAGGTTTACTTTTTTTTTTCCCCTTCACTAGTTTCTTCCTTTGGCAACCTAGCTCAAGATCACAGAATTCAGGTTTTTCATGAGACTATCTTGAATACCCAAAGACGTATCCCAAATTGCTTCTCTCTGAGAGTTTGAAATTCACAGCATTTTGTCTTAACTGGCCTTGATTTTTCATACCTTGAAAATAACCTGATAAGGTTATTTCATAGCAGATCATGACAAGATGTCTAGAGAGTACCAGGGTTACTACTAAACATTGATTCTTATTTTATTTCTCAGGGTTTTATTATTCATTGGCTTCTGAGACAGTACAGGCTATTTGTACCTTAATGTTGGATTTTTATCAGTACCTGTCATTCCCTTTGCTTATACTAAGTATCAGCACTACAAGGGGTTGGAATGAGAGAAAAACATAAAATTATAAGTGTTGGTTCAAGGTTTTAACCTCGATCCAGTAAGCTTATAACCCTCTCTTGGTTCAAAGCCATGTAAGTACACATTTCTTGCCCTCCAATATTTAACTGGCATCAACAGAGAAAGTACAAACTTCAAAACCACAACAGAGGCCAACAGGATAGCTGTGTTTTCTCTCTCCTGCCCTGAGGCACAAAAGGAGTCTAGCACCAAGGAGGGCAGGATTTAATAGACCAGCACAAGAGTCACTATACAGAGGTAGGTTGGACTGGGAACAAGACTGCAGTGTCGATTAACGAGAATAAAAATCCAAGACCATTCTTCACTGAGAAAAGTAATTTTTGGCCACTTGTGATCTAATTAAGCTCTCCCCACCCCGAGTAACAAAGATGGTCATGCAGAGAATGAGGATCTGCCTGGTATGCCTTTGGATGTAGGGGCTGAGGAAAATCTGCCCATCAGTCAACCACACCCTAAGCCTCTCAGAGATGGCTGGGCTTTTGCCCTTCTAACCCAAGACTGGCTGATTTACATTGCAGATCAAAGGTCTTTCTCAACCTTCAGGCTACTTCCAAGAAATTACAGATCTTTAAAAATAAGGACTAGTGATTTCATACATGCTAAGAAAAGTTACTTTGGCTCCAGCTCTTCCATGCACGTGGACCTGGGCACACAGACACAGCTGGAGCTGAATAAATGTTTATGGAATGATTAAGTATTGACCAGCAGCATTTAGTACATGAGTTAAGCCCAGACACACCACCTACTAATAGCAAGTCAAATTTCCATGCCCAGTCCCAGGTAGCTCACCCACCAGGTGATACTCCCTTAGTTTAAAGCAGAGATGCTCAAAATATGGTCCCCTGATCATCAGCAGGAGCATCACTTGGGAATTTGTTAAAAATACCAATGTAGGAGCTCTGGGTCGAGGCCCAACAACTGGGTTTTTAACAAGCTCGCTAGGTGATTTTATGATGCATGCTAAAGTTTGAAAATCACTGGTTAGAGGCAGACAGTAACAGAAGAAAACAATAACAGAAGAAAATGTTTAAACGCTTGCTTCATTCAGCTGTGACATACTAAGGTACCAAGTGAAAGTAAAAATGTCAATGGTTTCATTTTAAAATATCTATTTTCTCAAATTGATTGTCACCTTTTTTTCTTGATTAACAAGCTCATTCTAATTAAAATGTTGAGTGGGAACATAGGTTGATTAGTCAGCCACCCAGGAATGCACTGTCCTGCAAGTTCTGGGCCTGTATTTATACAGTCTCAAACCATCTCTGCCCCCTACAAAAATTTCAGTGCAACACGTCACATCTAGGGAAGCCATAACCTATCTTCCAATCATTGAGTCCAAAGACTAAAACATGTTTGGGTTCTGGGTTTAGCTGGGCAAGACTTTCCCTTGCCTGTCATCAATCCTGGCTAAAGTTAACCCATTTTCATCACCAACCCAGGAAAAACCCATCAAATTCACAAACTGTTTAAAAGAAAAAAAAGAACACAAGACTAAAAAAAAAGGAAGCAGGCGATGCAGCCATTGAACAGAAAGCTACCCAGATTAGAAAAGAACATATAACTCGGATCTAAGATGATTGTGAAGGATAATGAAGGAGGAGAGGACTTCTCAAGAGAAATGGGAAACTCAGCTCACTAGGGAAAGAAGTGTGGGGGGAAGGAAGTTACCACTTTAGCTCAGAGACTGTAAGCTAAACCTCTGTTGAGCAGGTGTATGTGTGTTGTAAGGAGATAAGAGAAGGTGGAACCCTGTCTTCCAGTCTTGAACTGCTTTCCACTGCAATCGATAAGGCCACACCATGGACTTCAACGTTAATGGCAATGCTCTGTGATGTCCACTACCACCGCCTTCTTCCAGCTGAAGAGGAAGTACCCTGTGCCCGCCCCGGCCGCTACAGCAATGCAGAGGTACCCATTGTAGGTCATGAAGATGAGCATGAGGAAGTAGCTGATGACCACTTGGATGATGTGCAGCACTGTTTGCAGGAGGTGCGGGAAGCTCAGCATTTGCTGCCTGGAGAGCAAACAGGGACACCAGAGTTAGGTCCCCGGGAGCGCTCAGGCAGCTCGGCACGCGCTTCAGGCGCAAGAAAGGGAACAGTTGTAGTCCTGAGCTCAGCCTCAGCTGCCCTCTCAGTCACCCTGGCAACTCCAGGGTACCTGTGTCTACGCAAGTTTTGTTTATTAGTCCTTGGAATGAAAAATGATAGGGCTATGAGGTTAATAGACATCAGCCAGATATGGTTCTATGGCAGCAGGAGTCAAGCTCTTCAGGAGGGCAGAGGGAGGCTGGAGGGTGACTCACCTCCCCCGTGGAACCTGAAAGGGATGACTCACACCCTTCCGCACTTATTTCTGCGAACATTTTCAGGCCTTCCACCTTCACAAAGCTTACTCTTAAAAACTTGGAAACAGAATTGACGGTGGGGTGGTATAGTAGACAGTTCTTAATTAGGGATCAGGAGACCTGGCTGTTTGTCTCCTCTGTCACTCACTGGTTCTATCACCTTAGATGAGTCACAATCTGGTTGGCCCTCAATCATGGGTACTATTGGAATAAATAATATTGTGCTTCCTTGAGAGTAAGACATTGGTCTATAGGATTCCTTGAATTCCAATTTAGCTTTAAGATCTACATTTCTATTATAACTGAATTTTAAAAAGGACTTGCCAATCTGTGGGGAAAACCAAGTCATCCAAATACTTTAAGTGAAATACAGACCTTTGCACAGTGTCATAACAAAATGAGACCAGAGCTGGGCAGGTACAACTTTCTGTAGAAAGGGTTCTGCCATTCTTCTGTACCCTGACCTGAAACTTCTTTCTTTAACTTGTTTCTTATTATTTGACTAATATGTTAAAATATGGATTCTTTTCCTTCTTCCAAAGTGACCAGTGCTTAGAATTCAGAATGAACTCTAAGAAGAGTTAATATCATTCCTCTTTGGGCCTAATGACTCACAACCCCAAGCCTCCAAAGAGTGCTAATCAAGGTGACATAGAATCATTAACTCAAGAAAAGGGCTGTTGCTAATGAAATAGCAACTTTGCTATTTGCCTAGTTCAGCTCTCCAGAACTTCCACCTGCATCTGTTCAATCTCCTTACCCGACAGTTTTGTGTGTCTCCATAAGGATGGTTCCATTTGGTCCTGGGACGGGCATGGAATTGTACCGGATGCTGACTTGGGACTTGCGCAGGAGGCCCTCTCGGGCTATCTTGAGTCCTTCATAGAACATGGCTAGTAAAAACACTGCCACGAAAGCTCCAGCCATTTCTAAGTAGGAAAGGAAAAGATGGCAGTAATGTCAAACATGCAAAATGCTTAGCTGGTGTGCTCTCCAAGTGAGAAAGAAAATGCAGAAAAACTGCTCCTCTTTTTTTCTTATTTTTTTGGGGGTGTGGGGGTGGGTGGGAATGGGCCTTGCCACTCAGCTTGCAGAATCTTAGTTCCCTGACCAGGGACTGAACCCAGGCCCTGGGCAGTCAAAGTGCCATGTCCTGATCACTGGACTGCCAGGGAATTCCAAAAAACTGCTACTCTCTACTGTCAATTCCAGAATATGTTATATTGTTACCTCTTCACTCCCATGGATGGAAGAGAAAGACTAAGATGATCTTAGTGAAAACTACAGTCTCTACTAAAGAATATACTCATTTTCTGATTAATATAATAAAAAAATAAGTGGAACAACAATAACCTTTGGTCTGGCTGCTTGACGTGATTAAACTAGTTTCACACAGACACACGATGTAGAATACGCTTATTGTTAGGACTCTGACCTCCCAGCGCAGGGGCACAGGCTCCAGCCTTGCCCGGGGATCCCACACGCTGCACTGTGTGCCCTGCCTGCCCCGCAGAAGAGTGCTGACTCTATTTCTTGAATGGGCATTTCAATCCTAAGTCTTTCACAGTGTGAATTGTTGGTAACAATATGAATGTATTCAAAACTGATTTAACATACTACCTGAATTAAATGCTTTCCTTCTTCCCAAAACAATCGATTTTGTGGGTCCAAAGATTTATCTTATACCTAAAGTGGTCCACCTGACCACTGAACTTGTACAATTTGAATTTAAGGCACACTAACTCAACATTATAGACTCCAAAAAAAATGGATGGTTAACTGCCCCCAAACTAGGACTGACCCTAAGATGGGTCAAGAGTCACGAATGCTGTAGACCAGTTCAGTAAAGGAGAAAGAGCATTGGATTAGGTCAGAAGCCTTAGGTCCCTGTCCTAGTTCTGACATACTAATTTATTTAGGGCTAATCATTTCACTATTTGAAGCTTAATTTTTCTGTAAAATGGAAGGACTGTACTCGATTAATAGTTTTGAAGCTAGGGTTATTTTGTGGTATGTATATATAAAATGCTTCTTATGCCATTCAAACTTGACCATAGTCTTCCGTCCAAGACCAATCAAACAAGGAAACACTCTGGAAAAGGGTGAAAGACAATGGTCTGCAAAAGACTCTGACCTGTATCTAAATTATGTTTCAGAAACTCTAAAACATACACATGTTATTTAAGAGAGGTTTGCAGTAGGACCTAAATAGTCATTGTGTATCCTTATCTTCCAGGTAGGAAATAGGAAACCAGACGGTTACAATTGCAACCCTCAGGACTCAGTAACTCTGGCAGGAAGAGGCGCTGGGTTTCCAGATTCTTTGTCACTGTCTCTCATGTGAGTGTCACCTTCAAACAGCACCTGATGGCTTACTCACCTCCAGCCGTATTGATCACCAAACCAGAAAACAACAGTTCCACGTTCTTAAAGCCAAAGTAGAAGGTCATAGGCTGCCAGGAAACCAAAACATGTTAGTTAGAAACAATCGAAGTTTCTACATGAGAATCTCAGGTCAAGAAGCTTAGAACACTTATAAGCAGCAGTTCTGGGTAATAAGAAGCATTCACTTAAGAGGAAAACTTTCTCCTCATTTTCGTATCACTAACACAGGCACTTCTCCACGTGTACTCTCCTTTGCCCTCACTGTCAACTTTCATCTTTTTTCTCGTCTACACGAAGCGTAAAGAAATTAATCAAGAAAAGGGTCAATTTTGAAAGGAAGACATACTGAAGAAAGAACCATAGGAATATCGGTTCTGGTATAGCCCTGAAATTAACCTGCCACATAATCTTGGGCAAATCACTTGACTTCTCTAGGTCTGCCTTAGTTTTTCCTCATTGGTAAATTGATCTTTAACCTTGAAAAAAAAAATGCTATGACAAACCAAGACAGTGTATTAAAAAGCAGAGACATCACTTTGCCGACAAAAGTCCATACAGTCAAAGCTATGGTCTTTCCAATAGTCATGTATGGATGTAAGAGTTGGACCATAAAGAAGGCTGAGACAATTGATGCTTTTGAACTGTAGTGTTGGAGAAGACTCTTGAGATCCCTTAGACTGCATGGAGGTCAAACCAGTCAGTCCTAAAGGAAATCAACCCTGAATATTCATTGGAAGGACTGATGCTAAAACTGAAGCTCCAATACTTTGGCTATCTGATGCAAACAGCCGACTCATTGAAAATGACCCTGATGTTGGGACAGATTGAGGGCAGGAGGAGAAGGGTACACAGAGGATGAGATGGTTGGATGGCATCACCAACTCAATGGACGTTGAGTTTGAGCAAACTCTGGGAAATAATGAAAGACAGGGAAGGCTGGCGTGCTACAGTCCACAGGGTTGCAAAGAGTTGGACACAACTTAGTGACTGAACAAAAACAACAAACATAATCATCTTTCAGTCCTAAAATTTGATTATTTCTATGACCCAGGTGGGTGGGAAAGGGCCCGGGCTGCCTTTCCTTCGGCACTTACCATCATCATCATCATGTGATCATGGGAGTGGTCAGATGAAGTGGTCGGGTGATGGTGAGGTGGCATGGTACTGTTGTCTCCACCACTCATATCCATGTTCATCCCCATGATGTGGGAATGGCCCATTTTCCCAGGAAAAGTTGAGTCAGCAGAAGATTCTTTTAAGAAAAAGAATTATATACAATAATTAAAAATACAAAATCTTGATTTTTTTTTTTTTTTTTAAATCTTCACAATGTTTCATCTTGTCTTTTTTTCTCTTTTGGCCACACTGTGTGGCACGTGGAGTCTTAGTTCCCTGACCAGGGATGGAATCTGTGTCCCCTGCCCTGGAAGCACAGAGTCCCAGTTTCTGGACTGCCAGGGAATTCCCCAAATCTTGTTTCTTGATAAATATTTAGTCTACATGGGATTTCAGCCAATAAATATATGCTCCCCTAACATTTTACTCAGAATTATTTTTTAATTATCTACAGACACAGAGAGGAGTAACTGCACCAACAGGGATGTCCTCTGGAAACTGTGGCAGAAGGGATTTGTACATAGGGTTTCAGAAACCTCTTTTTTTTTTAAATTCATTTTTATTGAAGTATAGTTGATTTACAATGTCATGTTAGTTTCTGCTATACAATACAATACAAAGTGAATCAGATATACAATATCAGAAACCTAACTCTTATTCTGAAGAATCAATGCTCTTCTAGATACATTCAATGTATGTTCAAACTTAAATATGAGATAAGGAGAAGAAAAGTAGCTTCTTTGGGTGGCAGGAAATAATTTGTATAAAATTGATGCCATGGATGAAATTTAACAGCCTTTCTGATCACAAATGTCAGTAGATAAAAAGCAAGAGTTTCAAGATAATTCACCTAATTGGATGGCCTGTGTTCAGTCAGGATATTACGAATACACTCTCACATATGGGACCACCAGCCTTCAGCTAATTTAAATTAGAAGGAAAGGTCTACTGCTGCCCTAGGCAAGCAGTGTGTTCAGAATTTGATACACTGTCAATATCAGCAGGGCATTAGACCTGGGAACATGGCGGGGGGAAAAGGCATAAATTAGATATTCTCTATTAAATTAAGTCTAGACAACTGCACGTTCAGTCTTGTCTCTATGTTTACTACCCCTTAATGGTTTTATTGCAAAAGTCCATCCAAGATGTTATCCAAAGAGCAAAAATTCTGGTAGCTGGGGTGGGGAGTGGGAAGGTGAAGAGAGTAGAGAGGGAGGTGGTGGGATCCTCTTGATGTGTCCCTGAATGCCAATTTGTGGAGGAAAGAGTTCTTTAGAAATCCCAAGTAGGTGTTCACGTTCATGAGCCTGTGTGCCTCTTTTATTAATCCAATCAATAAATATTTATCCAGCTTTCGCCAAACTCTGAGCTAAGTGCTAATAATTCAACAGTGAATAAGACAAACAAAACACAGGATGGAGACACAGTAAACAGAACAGTTTCATGTGGTGATTAGTGCTGTGAAGGAAAGAGACAGGGGAATATGGCAGGGTTACTAAGAGGCTGAAAAGAGGCACGCTTTAGATACCAAAGCACAAATACTCCACCATTTATTTCCCCCTCTTCAACTTCTATCCCATGATTCTATGATAGCAAGCTGAAAAAATAGGTTCCAGCAAAGGAAATGGCAAAACATCCGTTACAGATTATCAAAATTCAACTATGAATTTAAATAACTTTCATGCCAGATACTGTATTGCTTCATCATGAGAGAACTCAACAAGCTGGTATTGTTAATACCATTGCCATAAGGGGACTAGATTAGAGGTACAAACAGATACCTAATAAGATTTTTGTCCACAAAGGTTTATTTATAGTGAATGGTTAAAAAAAAAAAAGAATACACACAAAAATAATCAACAAGAGAGACACACGAATGTTTGTGGTGCGCCTTCTGGCATCAGCGACTGAGGGACATACAGAGATGAAGCAGACACAGACTCCTTCCTCATGGAGCTTCAGAGCTGAAGTTAGAAGGGGAAACTCAACAGTCACCACTCAGTTTGGGGCATAAGATCAACTGTAAAGGACAATTTAAAAAGTAAGAACATAGCATCAGAAACTAATTAAGATTTATACCCTTGATTTTCCTCACGAACTTTTACATATTCTCCCTTTCACCGGGTTTCTTTTGAAGACCCACGGGTTCCTAATTGTCCAGGCATCGCATTACCAATCAGAGGCGCCCATTTAATGAGTACTTAATCAAATCCCTTCAGATGTATCAGTGTTCTGTATGTCCATATAGACATAGAGAATATGTACCAGTATTCTCGACGTCCAAATCCTAAGAATGTCTTTCAAGTTATGCACCTGTTTTGAAGTATCACCTTGTAGGATACATTTCACACTGAAATATAGTAGAGAACAGAGCAGGAACTGAATCTATTTCCTCCCACGGTCAATAGACAATTAATTTCTTTTTTTTTTCCTTTTAACCTTAATTTTAATTTTTTTTTAACCTCACCATGTGACTCACAGGATCTTAATTCCCCGACCAGGGATTGAATCCAGGCCTCCAACCGTGGAAGCACTGAATCCTAACTACCGAACCACCAGCAAACTCTCACAATGGATTTTTTTTTTTAAATAATTTAATGAATTTATTTATTTTTGGCTGTGCCGGGGGTTTGTTGCTGTGCAGGCTTTTCTCCAGCTGTGGAGAGAAGGGGCTATTCTCTAGCTCTGCTACTCAGGCTTCTCATTGTGGAGCACAGGCTCCAGGGCATGTGGGCTTCAGGAGTTGTGGCTCAAGGGCTTGGATGCTCCATGGCATGTGAGATCTTCCCCGAATCCCCGTCTGCTGCATTGGCAAGTGGACCCTTTACCACTGAGCTACCAGGAAAGCCCACAATGGATTTATTATAGCGGAATCCTAGGTAAAAGTCAGCTTTCTGTTAGCTTCTCTCTTGCAGAGTATTCTAGCTAACTAAGACCACTTTCAAGCCCTTTCTGCCTATCCTCTCTCCCAAGGCCACAAAATGACTATCAACACATGTGGATGGTTCATAAAAGTTCTTTCGTCTAGCATAGAAAACTTCTTTGCTCTTTAAGAAAATAGATCAGAAATGGTCTAGAAATTGGTGAGAGAAAAATATCAAGTGTGAATTTCTATGAAACTTAGTTCATATAAAAATAGGTGAGAAGCTTATTTCTTTGGAAGGCTTTACACTATTCAGTTTCCAGGGAACATTCATGTTCAGCTGGGTACTTGAGGTTGGCTGTATACCAACTTGCTTGTATTGCTTGGAATACTATTAGAATGAATGACACATCCTATACTGAATAACCTGATGCTGGGAAAGACTGAAGGCAGGAGGAGAAAGGGACGACAGAGGACAAATGGTTGGACGGCATCACCGACTCAATGGACATGAATTTGAGTAAGCCCTGAGAGATGGTGAAGGACAGGGAAGCCTGGTGTGCTGCAGTCCATGGCATCACAAAGAGTCAGACATGACTGAAGAACAACAGCATTGAATCCCATATAGCTTTGCATTTTCTACCGTCCCCTTTTCCCCATTTAATAAGTATGGTGCCATCTTTATAAAAATAGGTTTCAAAACTTCCTTGGATTCAAGGATCTAATTCCTTCTCAGTGTACTTTTGAGAATCATCAAAAAGAAACTTCCTCTGTTCCTGCCAACACTTCCCCCAAACACACGCATTGTAAAGCTGAGAGGGCCAGAATCTCTTTCGCAAAATCTATCATCTCTAGCAAAATATATATCAATTTATAGAGAGAAGATAGGGAACTAGTGAGCAGGTTAAATTCTGATGCCCATTCTGTGTCTTAGCACTGACCTTAAACTTTAAATCCTCTTTTATTTTCCTGGTATTTCACAATGGTGAATGAGAAACAATAGTCCATAGGGGCCTACGATTAGATCCCACAAAAGACTACACAGAAGTGGTCACACATCTGCCATATGGTCGCTTCTCCTCCAGCTCAGTCAGATGTAATCCGGAGCCTCAGATAATTCTTTTGGAGACTGCCACCAGTCTTTCCTGACTTTCATGATAAGGAAGAAAGCTTTTATTCTTAAAATGATTAGGGTCATGTTCTTTTTTAGATTTGTAAAAACATTTAACAAAGGGAACTCTATCTAGTCACTCTTCTGCTTTCTGGAATCAATAGTTATGACTGATGATACAAGCTTTTGGCAAGCACAGACAGGGGAAATTCAACATCAAAGACAATACACTACCATAAACAAGGATTCCTGCATATGGACTATGTTCATGTGATTATGCAACAAGTTTAACTGGACTAATCCTGCCTTTTCATGACCTGTATGGGGTCACAGATATTCTGAGGAATGACTCTGGGTTTGTTTCAAGTGTCTCTATAGGTGAACTTTGAAATTTTCCTATACATGGCTCAGATGATAAAGAACCTGCCTGTAATGCAGGAGATCTGGGTTGGAACCCTGGGTTGGGAAGATCCCCTGGAGAAGGAAAAGGCTCCCCACTCCAGTATTCTTGCCTGGAGAATTCCATGGACAGAGGAGCCTGGAGGGCTACAGTCCGTGGGGTCGCAAGGGCTTGGACACGCTGAGTAACTAACACGATCTTTTATGAATCCTGCACTTATGCTGTTTGCAGGAAGTGGTAAAGGAATGTAGGAATAAAGGAGAGATCTTGATATAATGCAGTAACAAATCAGGCCTTGGTGCCTCTGCATAACCTGACGTTTCAGGCCAATATACTAAAGTTGTTTAGAAAAAAAATGCAGTGGTTTCTAGGGAAGGGCAATACAATTTGATGACTATAAATAGGGAAGGCCCTTTTCCTTGATGGCCATGATGTTGTTTCACTCATACTCTAGGCCCTGGCCTCACATTTTTACTCCAAAATGACCGACAGAAATGTGGTCATAACTGTTTGAATATAACTACACCACGCTTTGGATATTTTAACTCTCTTTCCTTGGCCTGTATCCTTCTTGGAGTGCAGTAATCATAAGGATACTTAAACTAATTTCATTTACAAAGAGTATTAGGCGTGAGTAAATCTTAAGTTTATACGCAGGTTCTAGCCACAACTGGCAAAAATTTTTGACTCCCAGAGTTCTGCCATATCAATGTATTAAATAACAGTTTAGGAAAATGAGACAGTAAGAAAATAAGTCAGGCCAATAAGAAAAAGGAAATGGTAAAGACCTTAAAATCTCAGAGTTCTGCCCAGATTAAATTTGGCAGGTGATGGGAGGGGATAGGGCACGTGCTATAATTGTAGCTTTATAAAGAAAGAACGCCGGAGAATAATTTCCAAAACCCCACCACCAACACTGTGTTAGTCACTCAGTCATGTCTGACTCTTTGCAAACCCTATGGACTAAAGCCCGCCAGGCTCCTCTGTCTATGAGATTCTCTAGGCAAGAATAGTGGAGTGGGTTGCCATGCCCTCCTCCAGGGATCTTCCCAGCTCAGGGATTGAGCCCAGGTCTCCTGCATTGCAGGCGATTCTTTACCATCTGAGCCGCCAGGAAAACCCAAGAATAGTGGAGTGGGTTGCCATTTCCTTCTCCAGGGGATCTTTGCCTTCTTTCCCACCCAGGGATTAAACCTGGGTCTCCTGAATTGTAAGCAGATTCTTTACCATTTAAGCCACCAGGGAAGCCCTTACCACTAAAAATATAAAAAATGAAAATGAAAGAAAGAAAACTTAGATTTTATACTTTAAAACCTAAAGCTACCATTTTCTCTTCTAAGTTTGTGGCTTTGTTGATAATACCAAAGTGAGCTCTACTGTAAACAGATAGTGTAGGTGTTACTGAGTCCAAGCTCGGTCTGCTCACTGCTGGACAGGCCAATTAACCAGAAGATTGAGGCAAGGAATACTATTCTATTAGGAAAGCTGGCTGACAAAGACAGCAGACTAATGTCTCAAAATAACCATGTTGTCTGGGTCTGGATGCCAGGTTCTTTGTAGGACAGAGACAGGTAGGAGTTGAAGAAGTAAAGACCATTATCTTGCAAATATCTCCTGGAATGGCCAGCCTCCAGAGGTGATGTATCAGTCTTTTCCAGCAGAGGTGCAGTCTTCCCCAAGGCAGGTCGTTATAATAACAAAGGGCTTCCCACTCCCTCAGAGAATCCACTTGCAGTGCAGGAGACCAGGGTTCGATCCCTGAGTCAGGAAGATCCCCAGGAGAAGGGCATGGCAACCCACTCCAATATTCTTGCCTGGAGAATCCCATTGACAGCCACAGTCCTTGGGGTTGCAAAGAGTCAGACGCAACTGAGCAACTAACAACATAATAACAAAAGCAACACAAAACAAAAGTTAAAGTCAAAGAAACAGACCCATCATAGAGACAAAACTGGCTCTTTGCTGCAGCATAGGAGGTCCCTGAGGAAAAGAAGCAGGTTTAGCCTTTTGATTTAAGAGAAGCCACTTTAGGCCTAAGCCATTTTGTGATCTAAGTCTGGCTACCATGCACTCCCTTGAACAGGGTCTCAGTAAAAACAATCTTAAGGGAACATAAGAAGTAACAATAGCAAAGATGATAAGTCTGTTGTAGGATTCATTGAAAGCACTATTTGTGGAAAGAAACCAAACTACACTCTACACACTAAAGAGAGATCAAAGTCTATGTGGCTATACCACTCATGCATCAGACTAATCGGATGCATCAATAGTAACCAGTGGACAGAGACAAAGGGGAAAACGACTTCAAACGGTTACACTTAAAACTTAAAGGGCCTCCATTTATGAGTGGCCAATTCCCTGGTGGTTCAGATGGTAAAGAATTGTCCTGCAATACGGGAGACCTGGGTTCAATCCCTGGGTTGGGAAGATCCCCTGGAGGAGGGCATGGCAACCCACTTTAGTATTCTCACCTGGAGAATCCCCATGAACAGAGGCAGGCTACAGTCCTTGGGGTTGCAAATAGTCAGACACAACGGAGCGACTAAGCACACACACAGTGATCTAGGCAAACAAGAAAGGCTACACAGACTGAAAGTTTTTAGAAGAACAAAAGAGCTATGAATTAGCAGGAGTAGATCTTTTATACTGAAGTTCTTAGCTAAGAATGACCACTCAGGAGCTGCCCTGTGAATATCATTCTAACAATCTATGGAAAAGACAGAACGCAAACCCATGATTTGATTCTAATCAGAATAAGATAAGAAAGGCTTTGCTTCCAGGTGATTCACCCCCTTCTATCATAAACTTTATCTTTCTATATCTCCACTCAACAACGGTTAATCTGCTCAGGCTGAGCAAAGGAGATGAGAAGCCTGCTTGTCCTGGAGGAACTGATTACAAGACAAATTATACAGGTATATAATAACAGAGGCTTATCATTTTGAAGGGAAAGCATGCTAAGGACAAACTTAATTTTTTAAATACCCAATGCAGATGATAACACCTTAATGGCAGAAAGTAAAGAGGAACTAGAGCCACTTGATGAAGGTGACAGGGGAGAGTGAAAAAGCTGGCTTAAAACTCAACATTCAAAGAGCTAAGATCATGGCATCCAGTCACATCACTTCATGGCAAATATATGGGGAAAAAAATGGGAACAGTGGCAGATTGTATTTTCCTGGGCTCTAAAATCACTGCAGATGATGACTACAGCCACAAAATTAAAAGATGTTTGCTCCTTGGAGGGAAAGCTATGACAAAACTAGACAGCACCTTAACAAGCAGAGACATTATTTGCTGACAAAGGTCCATATAGCCAAAGCTATGGTTTTTCCAGTGGTCATGGACAGATGTGAGAGTTGGACCCCAAAGAAGGCTGAGTGCCAAAGAATTGATGCTTTCGAACTGTGGTGTTGGAGAAGACTCTTGAGAGATCCTTGGATAGCAAGGAGATCAAACCAGTCAATCCTATAGGAAATCAACCCTGAATATTCACTGGAAAGACTGATGCTGAAGCAAAACCCAGGAGACAGTGACGGACAGGGAAGCCTGGCATGCTGCAGTCCATAGGGTCACAAAGATTCGGACACGACTTACTGACTGACTGAATAACAACAACAAATCCTCACAGTATCTCTTCTTGTTTCAGAGGAACCAAGGCACAGGAAGTGAAAAGTGGAAGTATTAGTCACTCAGTTGTGTCTAACTCTTTGCCACCCCTGTGGACTGTAGCCCACCAGGATCCTCTGTTCATGGGATTTCCCAGGCAAGAATACTGGAGTGGGCTGCCATTTCCTTCCCAGGGGAATGGAATCTTCCTGACCCAGGGATCAAACCTGCTTCTCCTGTATTGGCAGACAGATTCTTTATTGCTCAGCCACCACAGAAGCCCAAGGCATGGAAAGTTTAAGCAACATGTTCAATGTTATTCTAGAAAGTTGTGGAAGACCCTGGCAAGAACTTATGTATCCTCACTCCTAGGCCAGGGATTATTCTCTGTTAAATCTGCCTTACTATTTATTCAGTGTCAAATTTTGATCACTTTTCCTAATTCAAATAAATTAGAAGATTCACTCAGCCTGCTTCTGGTTTTCACACTCTCTTACAAACATGGGTTTTACTCATGGTACTTCTGCCCTCTGTTCATCCTATGTGATACATCAATGACAAATCAATCTACCTAAAGCATGGCTCTACTTATCTGTCCCCAACATTCCACTGCCTACCAACCTCTCCACTGAAATATTAACCTCCTGGTTCTAAGATCATAGATCTTTAAAATAAAGGCCTCAACCTACCTTTCTGCCTACAGGTACTTTGTGTTTCAGCCGAACAAGTCTAATTAGCCCAGTTTCTACTCTTACCACACTTTGCTGTCTGGTGTCTTCACTGACATTGCTTCTCTAGTCTGCCAGGCCCATCCTTACAATCTCTAAATGCAACAAATCTTCCTCCTCTTACAAGGTCTAGTTCTAATACCTCAGACCATTCATATCACAATGTGCCTTTCCTCATTACCCAACTGAGACTAGGTCTCAAATATCCCAATTTTTTTTTTTTTAATGTTCTTTCAATCTGTCTGTTTTAGTCATCACCTGATAGAACACTGTTGAGAAAATGTAAGAGAAACAGTTGAATGGAGTGTTTCTCCAAGTCCTCATCTTCATCAACTGCAGACATTTAACAAGTTCCTCTTGGATGCTTAGCCTCCTGACTCAGCTAAGGAGAGAAGTCTGGCTTCAACAAGTAGACCTAGAAAGAGATGAATGAGCCATCTCTTCATCTATTGGCAGACCACCTCAAAATAAAACCAAGTGCCCCGCCTCTCAATTTGTGGGTCACAGAAATCTCACTAAGAATTGGAAGGGCTTTAGGACTTCATGGTGGTCCAGTGGTTAAGACTCCATGCTTCCACTGTAGGGGACATGGGTTCAGTCCCTGGTTGGAGAACTAAGATCCTTGTACCACACAGCATGCCCCCCACCCCCCCCAAAAAAAGCCTGGAAGGACTTTAGAAGTCATCAGATGCAGCTATTCAGTAATAACCAAATTCTGTAACAACTGTTATAACACCCCTCAGGATGTTTCCATTTCAGAAATATAAGGATGCAAACACTCTCTTCCCAGCCAAACCAAGCATAGGAGGTGTTTCATAGGAGCTGCATTTTGCTATTTTTTGGTGATGGTGTCGATAACAGAACCAGTAGTTTCAGTGAAACCAGTATCCAGATACCATTTGCATGTATTTCTCAAACCGTGATTTGCATTTTAGGTTTTACTCCCACGAACTAATCTGTCTGCAAAGAAACACAGAAGTATCTTCACCTCACCCTTCTCATCATTTATTTTATGTCCACTACCTGGCATCTGGGGCTTCTCAGATAATTCAGCTGGTAAAGAATCCACCTGCAATGCAGGAGACCCCAGTTCAATTCCTCAGTTGGAAAGAAACGCTAGAGAAGGGATAGGCTATCCACTCCAGTATTCCTGGGCTTCCCTTGTGGTTCAGCTGGTAAAGAATCCACCTGCAATGCAGAGACCTGGGTTTGATCTCTGGGTTGGGAAGATCCCTTGGAGAAGGGAAAGGGTACCCACTCCAGTATTCTGGCCTGGAGAATCCCATGGACTGTATAGTCCATGGGGACCCCAAGAGTCAGACATGACTGAGTGGCTTTCACTTTCACTGGCATTTATTTATGTCTCTGTTACAGATTTCCTTCCCAGCCTTACCCCAATCTAATCCTCTTCACATTCAGATATTCCACTGAAAGTCATCCATTCACTCTTCGTGAATTTAGTACTTTGATAACTGTATGCTTTTTTGGCTCAGTAGTCCCCGTCCCATCTTCTGAATATGTGAAAATCCTATCATTATTTATTTAACATTTATAGTTCACTTAAAATGTGTCAGAAGTAAGTGAAGTGAAGTGAAAATCGCTTAGTCGTGTATGACTTTTTGCAACCCCACGGACTATACAGCCCATGGAATTCTCCAGGCCAGAATACTGGAGTGGGTAGCCTTTCCCTTCTCCAAGGGATCTTCCCAACCCAGGGATCAAACTCTGGCCTCCCGCATTGCAGGTGGATTCTTTACCAGCTGAGCCACAAGAGAAGCCAGAAGTAGGATAAAGTTAAAATATATACGAGGTTTTCCTTGAATTCCTGACAGAAGAAATTGCTTTTTATTGGATATCTTTAGCAATCTTCTCTTATGGAACATTTGACTTACAGTTCCTAAAATACACGATAAAAAACACCATATACACACAGCAAAGTTCTTAGACGGCAAGTCACTAATTCACACCTCCTTACCGCACCTGGAAGAACACTGGGCAAAATACTCATTCACTCAAAATTATTTAATTCTTACAAAACCCAGGTAGGTTTTATATCTACTTACAAGGACCCAGGTGCAAAAGACAAGATTCTTCCCTTTGCAAAGCTTACCCTAGAGAAGGAAACTGTCGTTAAATATTTAAGTAAAGGTGTTTAAGTATATAGTTGGAAGTACACATGGTGCTGTGGCAGGAGAATAACAGTAAAGGAACTTAGACGAAGCAGGGGAGGTAGAAGAGAGAACAGAGAAGCCCTCTTAAGGTAACATTTAGGCAGACTGAAAATTACTGGAGATGGGTAGATGGGCAGAGAATAGCACCCCTGAGGCAAGAAAGAATCAAGGTCATTCAAGGATGAATGGAACATCCTGAGTACGAGGAAGAGAAGCCAGTGAGGCTGAAGACAGGCAGAAGCGGACAGTGAAGAAGGCCTTACAGGTCATGTGGAGCAGACTGAATTTTACTCCAAGGGCAGCTGGAAGCTATTTAGGGTAATAAGCAGGGGAGGGATGTGACCAGATTTAGACTTTAATAGAATACTTTGCTGTGTAGAATAACTGGCCTTTATTTGTTCTTACCTAATAATATTTTCTGCTCTAGTTTTCTGTGAGGCGTTCACAGATGGAAAAAAACAAATTCCTTACAGAGCCATGGGCCATAATCCTTTAATTTCCCCAAATCCAGAAAGACATCTGTTAAAACTTCCAAAGGATTAGACAAACCTTCTAATTTCTGGGTTATTTAATGGTTTGAGGGGCAAAACTGAAGAATACTCTACAAGGACTACCTTGGATTGTAAGAGCTTCTAAAGTCACATGTCCACTTCTGTAGGAGGGAGTTAAGTTCACAGAACATTGTTAAGAGCGTGAGTCAGGTAAGATTCAATCCTGGCTCTGCTACTTTCTCTCTGAGTATCTTGGTGACATTTCCCATAAAAGTCTCATGAGTCTTTCGATAGGCAGTAGGTACTATGCAGAGCCTGTTAAAGGGGCTGCGTTCAGATTTCAATAGCATTTGGGTAACTTACTCAAATTTGTTAGTTTCTCAGTAAGGTAAAAAATATGATGAAGGTAGACTAAGCTCCCTGGACAGCACGTGCCTAGTGGATTGTTATTGGGTTATACAATCTGTACTAAACATGGAAATCTTCAGCCATGATATTTGACAAATCCCACTTTTCACTCCACAAAACACTAGCAATAAATTCAGAATTTATGTGACTCCAGTTTTTAATGCTAAGGGCATTGGAGAATATACTAGACTTGAGTTCAAGACCTGGATTTCTGCTTCATCCAACTCCATCACTCTGTATTCTTTGGAGGTAAAACGCCAATGTCAGTTTCTCAGTTTTGACCTCATTGACATTTGGGGCTGAACAACTCTTTTTGAGCTGTCCTGTGCACTGTAGGAAGTTTAACAGTATTCCAAGCCTTTACTCACTAAGTGACAGAAGCACTGTCCCAGCTGTGACAATCCAAAAATATCTCCAGATTTTGCCAAATATCCCCTTGGGGCAAAATCACCCTACTTCTTTTTTTTGGGTTATACTTTATGACATGTCGGAATCTTAGTTCCCCAGCCAGGGATTGAACTGACGGCCTCTGCTTTGGAAACATAGAGTCTTAACCACTGCACCACTTAGGTAGTCTCTGACAATCACTTTTGATCTCTGAGTTAGGCATCTCATCTGAAAGTCAGGGGAATGAGATAAAATCTGTCTTGTTCCTTTTCAGGGCTTTTGTATCATTAAAATAAGGTAATGAATGGCAAGAAATACTGAGAGAAAAAGACCATGTAACATACATAAATGCATTATTATTACTTTGTGGGTTATGTTCTATGAGTGCTCAATAACAAGGCTGAAGAAAACTACTCACATCTTGTTCATGGAATGCATAGTAAGGCCTACTTTAGACTATGTGGAGTCTAATATACCATTTACCTTGGTATTCAATAAATACTTGTTGATTGAATGCTTCTGAGTCTAGGTCCAATCAAGAGTAAACTTTCTTTCCAGCACATTCTCAGGTTTTCCTGCTGAACAAGCACAGTGTAGTATGTTGCTAGACCTAACTGTATGCGAAGGATAGGACTGGGTTAAACAAGAACGGCTACTTGCTTTAATAGCTGGAAAATAGAGGTACAAGAGGTTAACTGACTAGTCAAGGTCATGTGGCAGTCAGTCTAGTGGCAGTCTGCAATTAGAATCCAGATTCTGACCTCAAGTCCAGTGATCATTTTATTACGCCTATCATTGGACTTTCACCCAACTCTTCTGTCCTTGTCTCTTAACATAAAGGTGTTAGGGACTTCCCTGGTGGTCCAATGCTTAAGACTTCATGCTTTCACTGCAGGGGGCATGAGTTCAATCCACGGCTAGGAAAGGAGGAACCCGCCCCCCCGCCCCCACCACCGCCCCAACCCCCAGTCAAAGGGAAACAAAACAAACAAAAAACAAAGGTAGCTGTTTCTGGAGGCAATTCTGAAAGATTGAGATTAGGAAACAAAGTTGTAGTTTTTAGGGAGCTTGGAAAGAAATACAGACCTATTTCTATCGGGAGGAAGAAATGTATACTCTCTATACTCAGAATAAACCAACATCAAGTTATCTAAGGGCCCCGTCTGTAAAGCGGATTAAAGGAATCCTTCAGGTGTGATTATTGGAGTGGGTATTACTGGAGCCATTCCCTTCTCCAGGAAATCTTCCTGACTCAGGAATTGAACCTGGGTCTCCTGCATTGTAGACAGATTCTTTACCGCCTGAGTCACCAGGCACGTCCATTAAGTTGTCGAGGAGGAGCTAACTCTAGCTGTTATCCACCTCCAGAGTAGTTGTGCCTTGTGTTAAAACAGTTAACTGCGGTAATGTAGGCTGCTTTGCCTCTGTGTGGCTCTAAGTAATGGATTTCCATATAGCCTGAGCTCCAGGCCACATTTCAGCATCCCACTGAAATTAACAAAAGTCCCAAATGCCGTTCTACTATATATTTTCAGTGTCAAAAACAGAACTTTAAAAAACTAACTCATAAAAATGTCACCATTTATTCTACTCTTTTAAAATACCAGAACACTTCTGATTATTATGCCTATGTGTGAACTTTCAAATGGTAAATGTTGTCACAGAGTGATCACTCCCAACCACTGATTCAACAATCTGAGGTATTCTCAGGCAATGTATGGATTATAGCCCACCTGTGCCTTTATAATTATTACAGCTTGAAAGAAAAGAGTAGAAATTCTGAGATAGCTTGCTGAAGCAAAAGTACCAAGAGCAAGAGCCCTCCTGGTTCTTGGAGTCAGACACTGACTATCACAAGACCATGCCATCTTTGGAGCTAAGAACAGGTTTACTAAAATTTTGTGGAAATAATACACATAAGTCTGGGATAATAAAATCTCACTGTTTTTTGAACACCAAATATAAAGATACATATGAAAGTGACTGACACATTAATAACATACATAGAAAATAATAAATGTTAATTACTACCCTCCTAACTCACGAGTTTCTCAAAGTGTGGTCTAAGGACTGCCTGAATCAGAATTATTCAAGAAGTTTGGCTAAAAATGAAAATTATGGACTCCACTCTAGACTCTCAAATCTCCTCTTAGGGAATGGGGCCTCAGAATCTAGATATATGTCCAAGTATACAGCAATTCTTACATACTATAAAATTTGAGAACCCAAATTCTGAATTATAAAGACAAACAATAGAGATAAGGGCTTCCCAGGTGGCTCAGAGGTAAAGAACCCGCCTGCCAATGCAGGAGACGCAAGAGATGCATGCGGGTTCCATCCCTGGGTTGGGGAGATCCCCTGAAGAAGAAAATGACAACCCACTCCAGTATGCTTGCCTGGAAAATTCCATGGGCAGAGAAGTTTGGTGGGCTGCAGCCCACGGGGTTATAAAGACAACTAAGGGAATAAGCACAAGCACAAGACAATATAGATACAGTGCACAGAATCTCAGGATTGTACTGGATTGGCCGAAAACTCTGTTCGGGTTTTTCCATAAGATGTTACAAAAACCCGAATGAACTTTTTTGCCAACCCAATATATTTAAACGAGGGAGCTAAAAAGAAAGAAAGTTAAGCTTCAACCAGGAACCAAAATAAAGCATTTCTTTATTATGATATCCCAAAAGGACACAAAAGTAGTCCAGTCTCACTTAAAATTTACACATAGCACCACCTAATATGGTGTTGACAAAGTGCTGCACTCAATATGCCAGCAAATTTAAAAAACTCAGCAGTGGTCACAGGACTGGACAAGGTCAGTTTTCATTCCAATCCATGGCATCCAGTCTCATTACTTCATGGCAAATAGATGAGAAAACAAGGGAAACAATGACAGACTATTTTCTTGGATTCCAAAATCACTGCAGATGGTGACTGCAGCCATGAAATTAAGAGACGCTTGCTCCTTGGAAGAAAAGTTGTGACTAACCTAGATAGCACATTAAAAAGCAGAGACATCACTTTGCCGACAATGGTCCATCTAGTCAAAGCTATGGTTTTTCCAGTAGTCATATATGGATGTGAGAGTTGGACCATAAAGAAGGCTGAGCACTGAAGAACTGATGCTTTTGAACTGTGGTGTTGGAGAAGACTCTTGAGAGTCCCTTGGACTGCAAGGAGATCCAATCAGTCCATCCTAAAGGAAATCAATCCTGAATATTCATTGGAAGGACTGATGCTGAAGCTGAAACTCCAATACTTTGGCCACTTGGTAAGAAGAACTGACTCACTGGAAAAGACCTTGATTGCTGGGAAAGATTGAAGGCAGGAGGAGAAGGGGACGACAGAGGATGAGATGGTTGGAATGCATCACCGACTTGATGGACCTGAGTTTGAGCAAGCTCTGGTAGTTGGTGATGGACAGGGAAGCCTGGCGTGCCGTAGTACATGGGGTCACAAAGAGTCGGACATGGCTGAGCGACTGACCCGAACTGAACCACCTAATAATCAAGGAACTTTCTGGGCTAACACTAAATTTAATACAAAATGGCTCATCTCTGGAATTTGACAGCAGTTTCTTTCACACACTGTGGGAATAGTTCCCAACGTGATTAATGAAATTAAGATTGGCTCCCAGCTAAGCACCCCAGGGCCTGTCCCTAACCATCGGCTCCTGCTTGTCTGAAAATGGGAGTTCAGCTTGAGATCCTGAATAGACCACTAAAAATAAACAATAAAAAACATGAGGAGGAAGTTGTGGGCAGAAGAGATCTTTTCTTTTTCTGTTTTATGGCGGCTCTCCAAGTATGCAAGGAAGTTATACTCAATCTCTAACTGGTAAAACTGTACCTGCTGGTTGCGGGCCCTTGGGTGAATTACTCAGTATCTCTGGCCTCCGCTCTAAAATCAAGTAATAGAAGTAGCCTACCTCATAGGGATTGTTATGAAGAGCTCACTGAGGCAGCAGGATACTCAGTTTCCATGACGACAGCAATGAGAGTATTGCCTACCTTGTGGCAGCGTGCCCTTAAACATGAACTCAGTGCAGCGCCCAAGCACAGTGAGCCCTCGATCAACAGTCATTACTGTTACTTCTCAATCTACTGTTCTTTCTAAACTTGGCATAGGTATAATCCCCTCCAATCCTTTGATTTGTCCTTCGTCCATTTCCCACTTGGGTTCCTAGGTGGCTCAGCGGGTAAAGAATCTGCCTGCAATGCAGGAGATGCAGGAGACTCGGGTTTGACCCCTGGGTCGGGAAGATCCCCTGGAGCAGGGCATGGCAACTCACTCAAGTATTCTTGCCTGAGAAATCCCCTGGACAGAGAAGCCTGGCGGGCTATGGTCCACTGGGTTGCGACTGAGCACGCACGCATAGCTACTCCATAGCTAATTTTTCTTTCTAATCTTTGTTGTTCTCATTTTGGGAGTGTTCAGGGTGTGCCAGTGAGCCCTATCCACTGCACTTCACAGGGAAGGATGTTCTTCACCCATGTTGAATCAGGTGGTCAGTAATTTGCTTCAATTTGATTCCAATCTGCATTTATAGTCTTTGAGATGTCTCCAAGTTTCAGGTTTCTTTAATCTCTATTTTCTAATGATAAAAGACATTTTAATGGGTGGTTTCCCTGCTGCCAAGCAATTCTCTAACTCTAGTGGGGTGTCCTACAACTCAACTCAATTCTATCTTTTCAGAGATAGCATCAGATTATGCAGATCAGAAAGTCCCACAAGACTGCCCTTCACTTCAGATGTCAACTGCAAGCCTGTGTTTGTGATCCACTGGCTATACATCAGAGGCTCCCACAATCTCTTCTCCTTGAGTTCTATAAAATTTGCTTGAGTGGCTCATGGGTGCTTAAGTCATTTCACTTGTGTCCGACTCTTTGAAACCCCAAGGATTGTAGCCCACCAGGATCCTCTGTCCATGGAATTCTCTAGGCAAGAATACTGGAGTGGGTTGCCATTTCCTTCTCCAGGGGATCTTCCAGACTCAGGGATCGAACCCGTCTCTTGTCTCCTGAACTGGCAGGTAGGTTCTTTACCACTAGCGCCACCAGGGAAACCCAACTCTAGCCACTTAGGAAATTCCAAGGGTTTTAAATCTGAGCCAGAAATGGGATAAAGATCAAATATTTATTGTAAATCATGACAACATAGCTTCTCTGGTTTTTATATTTCTAAAGACATTTCATTAGCATTTTGAGAAGGAAAAAAGATTGTTCAAAGTGCAACTTTGAAATGTAAATATGTACATTATAAGATGTTTTGGCCCATCTTATATTTTCTACATTCTAAGTTTCTTAAGAATAGGTAAGAGGTAGTTAACTCTACCCATTAATTCTAAGCTATAACACAGCACCATACACCTTGGGTATTTTTGAAGCCATAATAAACGAAACTCTTTTCATGGTTAGTTTCTAGAAAGTTCGTGGGCGTTTTACAAGTTGTCCAAATAAGAGGCAGAAAGAAATCTAGTGAGGCATCTCATTGGCACTCCCTAGCAGTAATTTCCCCTGGGAATCTGGCATTAAAAAAAGCTTATATTTGAAAAGATGGGACCCATCTGGGTAACTTACATGCTAGGGCCTATACTCCTCTCACCTTACTACAGGAGTTACAGTCCAAAAGTAAGCCCAGTCATCTTCTATCCCACAGAGATTATCAGAGCTATGCCACAGAGAATTTATGAGTACTTAAAGCATGGCCCATAGACAAGTTTCTTTATTCTAAAATCATAAGTTGACCTTGTTTGTGTTCATCTAATATTCATGTTTATCTTTATGATTATATACACATAAGATGATATCTGCGGGAATCAAAAAATACACGTTTATTTTGAGTTGAAGACTCAAAATAAGTAGGTTATTCCTACTGAGTATGTCTAAATCAGGCTTTCCTGGTGGCTTAGATGGGAAACAATCTGCCTACAATGCAGGAGACCTGGGTTTGATTCCTGGGTGGGGAAGATCCCCTGGAGAAGGGAATGGCTAACTACTCCAGTATTCTTGCCTGGAGAATTCCATGGACAGAGGAACCTGGCAGGCTACAGTCCATGAGGTTACAAAGAGTTGGACATGACTAAGCGACTAACACTTTCACTTTCTCAAGTCTAAATCCATAATTACCACTTGTGTGTAGCTTAATAAATACGGCTCCAATTTTTTAACTGCAGCACGAACAATGGCACCTGGAGCCAGAAGGATTGTGTGTGTGTGTTAGTTGCTAAGTCTAAGTTAGTTGCCGGATTCTTTGTGACCCCATGGACTGTAGCCTGCCAGGCTCTATCCATGGGATTTCCCAGGCAAGAACACGGGAGTGGGTTGCCATTCCCTTCTCTAGATGGATCTTCCCCACCCAGGAATCAAACCCAGGTCTCCTGCATTGTAGGCAGATTCTTTACTGTCTGAGCCACCAGGGAAGCCTGATGTGTGTGTGTGTGTACCTTTCCTTAAACATACACAGACACAAACTCCTCCCCAAGACAATGTACTTGGTCTTTTGTTTCTTCCTGAATCATATCAAGTACACATACTGGTGGGCTGGAGGGTGTGTCACACTGTGCAGGTAAAAGGAAGATGTCACCTTGAGAGGGCAGTAAAGCTGAAGCTAGATTAGATGACTTTGACATCTACCCAAACGCCAGTCAGGAAGTAGTTACTAAGTACCCTCTCAGTTCAGTTCAGTGGTTCAGCCGACTCTTCGTGACCCCATGGACTGCAGGGCGCCAGGCTTCCCTGTCCATCACCAACTCCTGGAGCTTGCTCAAACTCATGTCCATCGAGTCAGTGATGCCATCCAACCATCTCATCCTCTGTTGTCCCCTTCTCCTCCTGCCCCAGGGGTTATCGGAAATTTAGCGATGAAGAGGATGGAGGCTCTAGCTGAAACCTGCTATTTACAGAGCAGATTTTGCAAATGGCTTAAGACACCTAGAGAAAGAAGGATGGAGGTGTGGAAGGGAGGGAAGAAGGCGAGTGGGTTTAGTCCAGAAGGTAGCAGGGGATGATTTAATTCTGGTCTGCTTTGAGGTCTCTAGCTCCTCTAAAAGGCAAGAGATTCTTATGGTATCACCCATTTTACAAAGTGATAACTCATCCCACAATCAGCCAAAAAAAAAAAAAACCCAAAACAAAACACACCTGGGAAGCCAGTGAAAAAAAAAACACATATAAACAGACAGATATTAGGTTCTCTTAAGTTATCTTTTTTTTTCACTTTCAGTCCATACATGGACTGTAAAAAACAGCTAGTCTTCTACATGGCAAATACTTGTAAAAATAGCTAGGAGACAGTCCCCTTTTGTCCTTAGTGTATAACATTCCCTTTACAATGTAATAATACCCTGAGTAATATTTCACTGAATAACACTAGAAAAAGGATTGTGATGTGACTTTTGGCAAGTTCTCAGTTCAACATCATTTTGATGAGACTGCTTATACTTGGCCCTTTACTTAAATCAAGATATTTTTAAGGAAATGATACTTTCTCATCTCTCTCACTGATCATTTACAATTTCACTTCTAAATATCTATTCTACAGATAATCTGACACATATGTGAAATGTTGTATGAACAAAATTATTTGTTGCAGGGCTGTCCTTAACAGCAAAAAATACTGAAAAAACAAGCTAAACATTCATTGACAGGGCACTGATGAAGTAAATTATTTCCATAGAATGGACTGCTTTGTAGCCATAAACAAAGAAGTTCTTACATATTGATAGAGAATGACCTCCAGGGTATATTATGAGATGAAAAAAGATGGGATGCTGTATACTATCATTTGTAAAAATTTTTTAAAGGGAAAAGAGTATATGCATATTGTTTGTAAACACCTATACTAACTCTGAAAAGACTGAAGGCAGGAGAAGGGGATGACAGAGGATGAGATGGTTGGATGGCATCACCGATTCAATGGACATGAGTTTGAGCAAGCTCTGGGAGTTGGTGATGGACAGGGAAGCCTGGCATGTTGCAGTCCATGGGGTCGCAAAGAGGCGGACATAACAACAACTGAACTGAACTGATACTAACTCTGGGGGCCACAGGACATGCAGGATCTTATTTCCCAACCAGGGATTGAACCTGTACCCCCTGCAGTGGAAGTGTAGAAGTATGGAAGCCTGGAGTCTTTACTCCTGGACAGTCAAGAAAGTCCCAATGATGCTAATATACTCTTTAGTCACCTGAGCCCGTAACATCTGCTTCTCGTCCCAGCTTCTGTGTAACACTGGGCTAGCTACTTTCCCCAACCCCCATGATTTCTCCAGACAGTTTGCCGGGAAGCAGCAGCAGGAGGGGTTTCTGAGCTTTACATATCCTGTTTTAGTGACAAATATAGAAGCTCTTGTTTCTCTTGCCCACTCTCACCTTTCTCTACAAAGAAGATCAAGTATACAACTCCATTCTTCACAGAAGCCTTTAGAAAAGCTTTTATTTGCCTGGTCCGAATAGGACAGCTCAAATTTGATATGTCGAACAAACAAACTGAAAAGGTCTTTTAGTTATGCAATGACAGCAGGGCCTAAGTCCAATGGGGAGTGGATCTCCCAGTTACTATACTCCACTTCTCTGATACCTTTTGTTGTTGGCTAAGCCACATCCTGGAATAATGCACTCAGGAGATGCACCCTTTCAAACTCCTCTTATAGGACGCTTTTGCAGTCTTGACGCATTTCCACCATGCTAACCATGAATGCTTAAGTATGATTTATGTTAAGATCTCAGTGTTTTATGAAAAGTGTGAGAACAGTGGGGACAGCCCTGGATTAGGCAGCAGAGGCTCTCAGCTGTAGACATTAGTTCGCCATGCTGCTGCTAAGTCACTTCAGTCGTGTCCGACTCTGTGCGACCCCATAGATGGCAGCCTACCAGGCTCCTGTCCCTGGGATTCTGCAGGCAAGAACACTGGAGTGGGTTGCCATTTCCTTCTCCAATGCATGAAAAGTGAAAAGTGAAAGTGAAGTCACTCAGTTGTGTCCGACTCTTCGTGACCCCATGGACTGCAGCCTACCAGGCTCCTCCATCTATGGGACTTCCCAGGCAAGAGTACTGGAGTGGGGTGCCAGTGCCTTCTCCATAGTTCGCCATATATCAGCTATATTAAGCAAATCACCTGAACTCAACATGCACTAGATCCTTTATTGCAAAATGGATATACAAATACCCACCCTACCCATCTCATAGGTTTGTAAGGATCAATAAGTCAAAATACCTCCTAATTCTAAGGTATCGTAAATATGAGATATTATTATTAACGATAGCCTGCTTTCTCATTAGAGGACAGAATTTATCTCTGAAAGGAGACATCCAAGTCACACACAGGGGTCACTTTCATGTCACTGAAAACATACAGACTTGGGACCTCCCTGGTGGTTAAGAATTTGCCTGCTAATGCAGGGGACAGGGGTTCTCGGAATCAGAAGACCTGGGTTCAATATCTGACTCTTGGGGCTTATTACCTGTCTGACCAGAGAAACTCAGTCTCTTCATTCATGCATTTGTTTTTATATTTTTTGATCATTCATTCAAATTTATTGCGCACCTATGGAGTGAAGGTACTGTGATGAAACCCTCTCCTCAAGAAGCTCAGTCTGATGGAGAAGGGATACATACAAATAATTAAAACACAGTAGGAGATGTACTAAGATATAGATGATGCACAAGGTGATGGCACCTGATAAAAAGCCATCGGAAAAGGTAGGAGAGGAATGGGCACCTGTGGGGACATAGCAGCATTCCTCTTTCATTTCATAAACTGCACAAATACATTCTAGATGCTCTAAACTGCTCAAAATTACATAAAAACTCTGTATAGTTCTATAATAACTCTATTACCTGTTTAGGGAAAGACTCAAACTGGCTGAAAAAAAAAAAAGGTCTGCTAACATTTTACCGGTTGCTCAAGTTTTGCTCTCTTCGTGTGTTCCCCCCCCAGATCATTTCTCTTATTTACTTTTGTCATGCAGGTTTCCATCTCATTATGCTGCATTGCACAATGTCCTCAGCCTACAAAAGCAGGTTGTATACAAAAACCTAGGTCCTTTGTGCAAAGGAAAAGAGGTAGGGTGGACCCTTCTCAACCTTTTCCTTCTCTGCAGGGCTTTGTATTCCTAAGGATGGGCCCCTCCTCTGCTTGGGGATGTTACCTAAATCATGAAATGATATTACTCAAAGCAATGGAAACTTCAAAAGCACTTCCTTCACAGTGCCTACTCTAAGATTTCTCTTGGCACAAACTGCTTGTTTTACTAGGATTAAGAGTCAGACCCTTGCTGACTTCTCATACTTAGTCAAAAACTACAGAAAAGATTTTTTTCGATGGCTTTATTATGCTAAAATCTGCATGTGGGAGTGCAGGCATCAGTCAGCAACCTGCCTTCTCTCTTCCCTCCCTTTCCAACCATTCCTGGCTTGCCAACTTTAAATGGCAGAGTTATCTGGGCGCTGCCTGGTTACTGACTTATCTGACATATTCCACTAGTTGAAGTCATCTTGTCGCTATAAACACTTGCTTTTCCAGTGACAACTATGTCATCTTTTTCTTTTTTGCAGCATGTCTGGTGAGGAAGGCAAAAAGAAGAATCAACAGCAGAGGCAAACGGGAACAAGGAGAGGAACAGGGCTTAAGAAACAGATTCTTAGGGGCACAGTATACATTGTTACCTTTAGAGAAGCCATTTAATTTTATTCACATTCAGTCTAGAACATTTATTTTTCTCAATTCAAAATTGAGATTATAATCCAAAGAAGAACTGGATTGATGTTTTTAACAGATGAATACTAGTGCCCTAAGTGATGTCTACCATACCACATTGCACTCATTCCTCACATCAACTCCATATCCTAAACCATTTGCGTTTTTTTAAATATGACCCACGTTATTTAGAATAAAAAATTCCATTTCCTACTGGGCTAAGTACAAGCTTGGCCTTCAGTGTATTTGACAAATATGGTCTTGGTCTCCTTTTCTATTTTAATCCACTATTTGCCTATATATACTATTGTCCTAAACTCTCAGCAAACTATTGCACAGAACTCTATTAATCAATTTAACTAATGACACATTCGGAGAAGGCAATGGCAGCCCACTCTAGTACTCTTGCCAGGAAAATCCCATGGACGGAGGAGCCTGTTAGGCTGCAATCCATGGGGTCGCTAAGAGTCAGACACGACTGAGCGACTTCACTTTCACTTTCAAACAAGTGAGCATGGCTGTGTTCCAATAAAACTTTATTACAGAAACAGGCAGCAGGCCAAGACGAGATTTTGCCCTTACACTGTAGTTTGCAGATGCCTGATATCCACATTCCAAGAAAAGAGTTCTGTTAAAAAATGGCAAAAAGATGTTTATGTTTTAAGTTAAAATATAAAATGCTTAAGGTCTACGGGTAACTAATATCTGTATCATTCCCTGCTTTAATTTACTTTTTTTTCAGCTAGCCAATTACTAGCCCTAATTGCATCAGATAAGAGTGGTCATGTATGGATGTGAGAGTTGGACTGTGAAGAAAGCTGAGCACTGAAGAATTGATGCTTTAGAACTGTGGTGTTGGAGAAGACTCTTGAGAGTCCCTTGGACTGCAAAGGAGATCCAACCAGTCCATTCTAAAGATCAGTCCTGGGTGTTCATTGGAAGGACTGATGCTAAAGCTGAAACTCCAATACTTTGGCCACCTCATTCGAAGAGTTGACTCATTGGAAAAGACTCTGATGCTGGGAGGCATTGGGGGCAGGAGGAGAAGGGGACAACAGAGGATGAGACGGCTGGATGGCATCACTGACTTGATGGACATGAGTTTGGGTGAACTCCGGGAGTTGGTGATGGACAGGGAGGCCTGGCATGCTGCGATTCATGGGATGGCAAAGAGTCAGACACGACTGAGCGACTGAACTGAACTGAAGAGTGCAACTTGTCTTAAACTTGGAAAGCCTTGCCTCCTCACTTCCACTTGGAATCCCAATCCCAAACCTACATTCAATTCATAATCCTAACACCACACTTAAGATCTAACTTGGTTATAATTATAAACTATTAGTTTTAAAATCATTCACCAGAACAGATTAATATACTATATAGAATTATATAGTACCTGTATATAAACACTGTCATCTCTGTAGCAAAACTGTTGATAATTCTAAAGGAACTGTTAAAATTCATGCTTTCTGATTAATCTTCAGGGGGGTCAATACATTTCACAAATATGCCTAAAAGCTATATACTTAAGCAAAACAAAAACGCTTTATTCAAACTTGAGACAAACAAGGTAGTGCCTATTTACCTCCGTATCCCCAGCAGTACTATTTAATAGATGTCTGGTAGATTTTAGGGAGCCTGGCCCAAGCTCAGAGAGAGTTAGAAGGGCCGGGACGGGAATTCAAGTTTCCTGATTCCTAGTCCACTATTCTACTTCAGGAAGACAGTGGTTTCTTTAGGTGCACTCAATCCTGCAGTCCAAAGCCTGGAAGACTGGGCTTCCTCGGTGGTCTAGTGGTTAAGAATCTGCCTGCCGATGCAGGGGACATGGGTTCGATCCCTGGTCTGGGAGGATCCCACATGCCACGGAGCAACTAAGCCCATGTGCCTACTGAGCCCTCACTGTAGAGCCCGTGAGCCCCAGCTACTGAAGCCCACACACCTAGAGCCCATGCTTCGAGATAAGAGAAGCCCCTGCTCTCCGCAACTAGAGAAAGCCTGTGTGCAGCAATGACGACTCAGGACAATCAAAAATTTTAAAAAAGTAAATAAATCTTAAAAAAAAAAAGCCTGGAAGACTGAGGAAGGCTCACCACTGTCTTCTCCTTTCTCCCATTGCCAGTCAGAACCAGCAGCTGTGTCCTACAAGGGCAAACTAGGCATGCATATTTGTGGTGTCTCACTAAAAAGGCTGATCCATGATCCAGATTTTAGGATTCCTGCCTATCTAGAAAGGCAACTTAAACACCCTGGATATTCGATGTTCACCCAAAACTATCACAACATTGTTAATCAGCTATATCCCAATACAAAATTAAAAGGTTTAAAAAAAAAATGCTTTGTTGAAAAAACACTCCCAACTCAAGAACACAAGATAAGTGCTCACTGGTCCCCTTTAGCATTTGTAAGTGTAAGTGTAAGCATTTGTAATAGTGTAAGCACTATTCAGATGCTGCAGTGATGGAATGACAATAACCAGTCCTAGGGAGAGGGGGAAGAAAGAGCTGTTACTTGTGTAGATTATTCTTCCCCTGTACCCAGAGCAGCCAAGCTCACATTCAAAACACAGCTACCACAAAGCATTCCAGTTCCAGTGCTTAGACTCCAGTTGCATCATTGCTTTAACACTGTCAGCCTTCACGGCTTTAACCATCTTAATCTGTAAAATAAACACAGGAAGCAGACAACAGTTCTGTCCCTCCATTTAACAGAGGAATCTTTACGAACAAAAATTAGACCTACGTATAATATTTCTAGCTATCCCATTCCTCTTTTTCCCCCTTCCCTAGAGCTTTAAACAACATTAAAGTCATCTTCAACTGACAAGAGACTAAGCTACCCAGACAGTTCACAGCTAGTACAGCACTTTTATCTTTCTGGAAGCTTCTTAGACAAGGCAAGAGCCATTGCTAGGCTCTCTGGGTCACATGGGAAAAAAATATGCTAAGAGAGTAAATTAAGGAATAAGGAAACAAGGCTGAATTACACTACTCAGTCTAACAAAGAGTAAATGAGAATCCATTACAGGCAAGAGGGCACAGTGCTCGGCGACACAGGAGACACCAAGATGAATAAAACCGTCACCGTCCTTGAGGAGTTTACTATTTAATAGAGGCACACAAACTATAATAAAAAGCAGAACAAGCTAAGTGCTAAGAGGCATTAAAACTCTGGGAAGGAGTTACCAACCATTTCACTCCACATTCATGCTAACAGATTAAAACTTTCAGGTAAGGGACACATGTTGTCCTAATATGATTGAGATCTGTGTAAAGAAGCTAAGGTGGGACATAATCTGCTTATCCACACCTCCTTCGGTTAAGTTAGGCCTACCCAGAAATTGTTCCAAAAATGACACCAGGTTAACCAAAGAAATGCTTATATCAGAGAGGATACAAACTGCAGAGAAGTCGACAACAAATGATGTTTACTTAGGTTTGTGGCAAGAAGATTAAGCAAAACCCAGGCCAAGGTTGGGGCCAGGGATTTTCAGCTTCTGAAGTTTCCCCCTCTCCATCACCCGCCCCCAGAACATCCCAGCTCTCCTGCTCCTCACCTGCGAAGGTGGACACTAGGGAAGGAACTTCTCTCCGGAGGTATCCCCACTCTGTGAGAGTACACAGTACTTAAGGGTTGATACCATTCTTGTTGACCAGGCAGTTCGCTCAGTCCCTAATCAAGAAACCAGGGATCCACCCTCAGTCAGCCCTTTACTCTGTGTGACCTCGGACTAGTCATCCAAGTGCTGAGTTCCTGTCTTTCCATATTTGTGAAGTCTGGGATTACGAGAAGACTGGGATTGAATTGGATGACCTCTGAGGTCTTAAAGCTTCTTGACCAGCCAGCACACTGAAGCACTGGACAAACAGCTCGTTGAACAAATAGCGAGGGCGGCCACAGGGAACAAGCGGCCGGGGGAGCAGACTGGTTTTATACACAGGGAAACGGAGGCACGCAACACCCTGACCCAAGGTCACTCCAGTTATGTCCCAATGGGGGCTGGGCCGAAAGCTCAGGTCTCCAGACCTCCGGTCCCGGGCCCTTTCTCCTTTCGCGGAGCAGAGAAGAGTGGCGTGGAGGTCCCTGTCCCGGAGAAGAAAGGACTGTGTTCGTGCCCGGGTTGCGAGAGGGGCAGAAGAGGCCTTACCTTTCCAGATCGAGTCCCGCCACCAGTGCCTCTCTCTCAGATCCTTAATCCGTCACACCTCCAGGACTCTTCAGAAGCCCCTCCACTTCTGACCCTCGCGACGTGTCCGAGACCGCCAACGAAGCGTCAATTCCCGCCCTTACCCCGCCCCCTGACTCGCTGGCCAATCGCCGCCCAGAGTTTCGGAGCGCCTGCCGTTCTCACCGCCTCTGAGGGCTGGAGAAGCTTACGTCACTCATCAGGCCTCGCCCGCCAGGTCCTCTTATTTGCCTTTGCTCCACCTTCTCCAGAGCCTAGTCTCCTCCCGGCCCAATAACCATGCGAGAGTTCGTCTTGCCGGAAAGCAGCACGCTGCCGCGGCATTTTACGACGTCAGCGTTGAAAGTCTCTGGAAAGGCTCCGACTTCCTCCCCGAAGCTGGGCGAAAGGCGGCGCGATGTTCGGTGCGGGCGACGAAGACGATACCGACTTCCTCTCGCCTAGCGGCGGGTGAGTGCAGAAGCGTAGGGCAAGAGAGCGTGGCTGAGAGCCTGGCGGATCGGTTGGAGGGGGTCGCTCTCTTTTCAGACCTCTTCCCAACTTCCGGGTCCCGAGACCCTTGCCACATTCCGGTGCTGTACAGGTTCCAGAATCTGGGCAGAACTGAAACTGTGCTGAGTTTGTCCACCCGGATTCTGGACCTGGCATCTCTCCTGAAGCACAGTATGACCATAGGGTTGGAACTTTTGCTTTCCGGGTCAGTTTGTCCTTCTGTGAAATGGGTATAATTGTTGATAAAAATACCTAAGAATTTTTGAGTCCACCGGTGCCGATATGAGGCTTTCTCTGCTCCGTGGACAAGACGTTGACCCTTCAGAATTGGCCCTGGTGGGTCAGCTTCAGCATCCTTCAAGGCCTAGCTCGGATGTCACCTTTTCGGTGCTTTCCCTTCTCCCACGGCCCCAGGCAGAATAAATTGCATTCTCTTTCTTATCCCCACAACTAGGTGTGTTTACCTTTATCTTTGCATACCGAACCTACTAGATTATAAAGCCCTAATAGGACATGGACTGTTCAGTCTGTTCCTGCTGTCGAGCGCCCAGCACAGTACCTGGCACATAGTGACTGCTCTAGGAGGTGCCTACCGAGTGAATGATAACTGTGAAATTGCTCTCTAAAGCTTAGAGCCCATGTAAGAAACTGCAACTGCTGTCCCCTGCCCCCAGTCAATATATATATATATATATATATATATGTATATATATATATATATATGTATAACACACACACACACACACCAGTCTGGGGTACAGGTCTTCAAGAGGCAGGGCCTTGTCTCTTCCAGTAATCATTTTAACCTTTTCCCTTGTGATGTGTCGGTAGACAGCTTGACTGCCTTCAGACTTGTGAACTGCCAAATTCTGATGTTTGCAGAGCCTTTCTTTGAACATCTGTTTAACCAGTTCTGGCCTGGAGAATTCCATGGACTGTATAGAGTCTCCCCGGGGACTGAGAGACTTTCACTTTCACTTTCTTTGACCATCTGTTGAACCAATTTAAGAAGGTACCCAAGAATGAGGACAACACCAGTACACAATCCTACAATCCTTATTCTACTAAATGCTTAGAGGTTACAGAGATGATTAAGCTTCTCTGTGAGCTCTCAGATTGCTTCTAGCCCTGGTGGAGAGTTCAATTGACATAAAATGGCACTGGCTCTGTTTTGCTCTTAAATAGGATCTTTTGACTTGCACAGTGACTAGTTCTATATTAGCCATCCTAAGTTCTCTTTTCATCCTCACTGCCCTGTTCCACCCCTGCCCTCACTTTGGATGGCCTGCATCCACTTAGTTTCATCTTGAGTTCTTTCGTTTGCTCAGTTATTTCAGAGTTAAGCAATCTTTGGTTCCTTTTTTTTCCTACTCCACCCAAAGCATTCACTAATATTTCCACACATCCAGCCTGTTGCTGTTGACTGTGTAGTCAGCCATTTGGATGAATGTTTTTTCTTAACAACCTGTTTTTCAAATGGCTGTACCTTTTGAAAGTTGACGAAGTATGCTTTAGATTCACATTCTTCACTAGGTCAAAGTGTTGGAGGGAAGTTTAAATGAATGTTAGTGTTCCCAACTTTTTTTTAATTTAGTTTTTATTTTATATTGGAATATAGTTGATTGGTATTGTTGTTCAGATTCTTTTCCCATATAGGTTTAAATGAATGTTAGGGTTCCCAACTTTTTTTTAATTTAATTTTTATTTTATATTAGAGTATAGTTGATTGGCAATGTTGTTCAGATTCTTTTCCCATATAGGTTATTAAATTAGAATATTAAGTAGAGTTTAGGGCTTCCAACTTTGATGCAACAAACACTGCTGGCTGAAAATTCCTGAATAGATAATAACCGTCATGTGCTCTTCCCCAGGTTCCTGGCCTGAGATAAGTTCTTGGTGGCTCAGCTATGCTGCTTTCCTGTGCGGGCTTTTCAAGGACTTGAGAAGCTAGTCGTAGGCATGAGACTCACCCCTAAACACAGACAACAGCTAATTGAATGAAAAAAGTCTTAGTAAATAAAGGTATACAGAGAACTTTTAAGTTTAAGTTTGAGAATACAGAAAGTTTCACCAGCATTTCCTGATTCAGCTATTCCTATTCTGATTCCCTGTAAGGAAGTAGAACATATGACAGTGAGCACTGCGGCTGCTTTTCAGTTCCTCTTGTATATTACTTATATTTGTAAGTATTCTCCACTAAAAAAGATGCACAACGTGAGAGTTGCGAGTTAAGTTTTATTTGGGGCAAAATGAGGACTGCAGCCTGAGAGGCAGCACCTCAGATAGCTCTGAGAGACTGCTCAAAAGAGGCACTCAGGGAAGGTCAACATATAAGATTTTGGTGAAGGGGGAGTTCAGTGCAATAAAGCTTACTTTACAAGAGGTTTTCTGATAGTTGAAAGGATCTGATATCATCATGAAGGGATTTAGTGCTTTTCTAGATATGAAGAGATGATAGGATTGGGATCATGAAATCAGTTCCTGAAAATACCCAACTATCTAAAGACCTGTCCCACCAGATATCCTGGAGCACAGAGAGCCTCACTCCTGAACTCCCTCAGGGCCTGTGAAGGTCAACAGCTGCAGCAGCACAGGGTTCAATCTCCACAGAGGCAGCTGGCAAATGCCCTTGTTGTTGACTCTGGCAATACTCTTGGCAAGAGCCAGTTTGTAGTTGACAGTATCTTGACTTTCCTGTAGCTCAAACGGTAAAAAATCTACCTGTAATGAAGGAGATCAGAGTTTGGTCCCTGGGTCGGGAAGACCCTCTGGAGAAGGGAATGGCAATCCACTCCAGTATTCTTGCTTGGAGAATCCTGTGGGCAGAGAAGCCTGGCGGGCAGCAGTCCATGAGGTTGAAAAGAGTTGGACATGAATGAGCAATTAACACATGCATGCATGACTTAAATGTGTGACTTACTTGATTCTATTTAAGATAGTCAAGCCTAAAAGAAGTGGGAGTATTGGTACCTAGGATGGCTGTCTAGATGATTAATAATTTGTGTTCCAATTTTTCAGTCCTCTTGGTCCATGGTTAACCTAGAAGTAGTAAAGTAATAATCAGGATGCTTTTTTTTTTGGCGGGGGTAGGGGGTCGGTCTTGGCCCTTTCTCCACTTTGAGACTGAAATGAAGAAATATGTGAATGTCTACCAGGTGTATGGTACTTGGCTTCAGCTGACAAAGATAGGAATAAGGCACAGTTCTGCCACTAGGAAACTTCCAGTTAATAATGGAATGAAACAGTCCAGTAATAATAATTTAAAAGCATTTTTAGGGGGCCAGTAATATATATGCTTGTGTTTTAGATTATGTAAAAGTTATATGTAGACAAATCTGATTAGCATAGTATTGATAAATCCCCATTGTAGAGGTAGAAAAAGGAAATTTAGAACTGATCATCAGAAAGCATCTTTAAGTTCTATAAAAGATATGGAAAAGCCTCGATTCTGAAGTTGATTCTGCTCCCAGTTAGGAATGTGACTTTGAAGTCACTCACTTCCCATCCTTGGTTCTCCATACCCCAATCTGTTAAATAGTGGGGTTGTTCTCGGTGATCTTTGAGACTTTTCCCAGTCTTGTAGCTTTGTATTTATGCTGATGTCAGTTCAAGGTTCCAGGTCAGCTTGTGCATCAATCAAGCATGCTTTCTTCCTTCTAGGGGTATCTGAGTTGAATTGGTATTTTTAAGGTAATAGGATGTGTACACCTGTGTATAAAACATATTGTGTACTTACTCTGTGTCAGGTACTATACTAAGTATGACATATCCAATATCATGTTAATTTCTCTCTACTACTCTCTGAAGCAGTTTTTACCATTATTCTCATTTTGCAAATAAGGCTCAGAGAGGTAGGTTGCTCATGGTCAAACAGCTAAAAAGTAGAAAAACCTGGATTTGAAATCAGGCAAGCAGATTTCATATGCCTGACTACCCTTGTGCCTTCTTATTATAATAGAAGTAAATGTTTGATACAACAGTTTGGAAAAGAAGTACTTTAACAACAAAAAGAATCCCCATTTATTAAAATATATTGATAGATCCTAAATGTGTATATTTCTGTTTTGAATGAGAAAAGAAAAGGAATATAAAACTAAGGTTAGATAAGGACTTTGATACCTAAATGCATTGGCTAGCATTTACTTTTTAAATGTGATTAATGCTGTAATGACTTTTGCTATGAATTATAAAGTTAGAGACTAAAGTCCAGAGTTAGCAAACTCATTCTTGCTAAAGTAATTAGGGGGATGTGTGCATTTGGGACTTCCCTGGTGGCTCAGACGGTAAAGTGTCTGTCTACAATGCAGGAGACCTGGGTTTCATCCCTGGGTCAGGAAGATCCACTGGAGAAGGAAATGGCACTCCACTCCAGTACTATTGCCTGGAAAATCCATGGACGGAGGAGCCTGGTAGGCTGCAGTCCATGGGGTCGCAAAGAGTCGGACACGACTGAGCGACATCACTTTCCTTTAGAAGTAGAAAATGTAATAATTTAGAAAAAACCTGTGCCTTTGGTCTGTGTAGAGTTCATTTTAAAAATTAATAGAAAATAGCTTTAATCTGAAAGGTAATGGGGTTGACCTGACTTTTGGATTGACTTGCAGTCATTAGTTGGCTGGCCTTTAGGGCATCTATGGAGCAGAGTTTACCTATAATACTTTTGTCTTTCTGTTGAAAAAAAAATCTGCAAAATTAGAACAGTAAATTCAGTACTGAAGCTAACAAGGACATTCATGATTTGTGCATAATCTGTTAATCTTAACAAGGTTTTAAGCTTTGCAAATTTTTCACAAAATTAAAGGCATTGCTCAACTCTCCTAGAATCTTAAAATTCTTTTAGGAAACCTGCTCTGATTGCCCTAGGTAAAAGGAGATCTCTTGGTCTTCTTGAAATTTCATTAGCATTTGTTGATATCTTAATGTGGAGTAGGCCAGCACTGCTCTCTCTGTTTGTAATCTCATTGAAACCTCTTAGTCCATTAAAGTAGACATTGCTGGCCCTATTTACAGGAAACTCACAGTATACTCACTACCTTGAGAAAACAAGGTATTAGTTTAAAATCATATTAAATTTATTTTGTAAAATCTAGTATGTATTATACGTTAAAATTATCCATGGGAAATAGCCAAAAAAAGTTGTTGGGAAGCTTCAATATTTACTCTACCTACTTTTGCCTGGAAAATCCCATGGACTAAGGAGCCTGGTAGGCTGCCGTCCATGGGGTCGCTAGAGTCGGACACGACTGAGCAACTTCACTTTCACTTTTCACTTTCATGCATTGGAGAAGGGAATGGCAACCCACTCCAGTGTTCTTGCCTGGAGAATCCCAGGGACGGGAAGCCTGGTGGGCTGCCGTCTATGGGTTGCACAGAGTCGGACACGACTGAAGCGACTTAGCAGCAGCAGTAGCAGCAGCAAACTAAAGATGGCTTTGAAGAAGTGGAGCTCAGAGCTATATTAGACTTTGAGTTCACTTATTGAGCCTGTTATATACCAGACCATAAGGAAAATATAGTCAAGTTTGTTGTTTAGTTGCTGAGTTATGTTGGACTCTTCTGCGACCCCAAGGACTGTAGCCTGCCAGGCTTCTCTGTCCATGAGATTTCCCAGGCAAGAATACTGGAGTGGGTAGCCATTTCCTTCTCCTGCAATGCAGGATTCGTTACCACTGAGCCACCTAGGAAACCCAGTCAAGTGAAGTGAAAATCGCTCAGTCGTGTCCGACTCTTTGCGAGCCCATGAATTATACAGTCCATGGAATTCTCCAGGCCAAAATACTGGAGTGGGTAGCTGTTCCCTTCTCCAGGGGATCATCCCAACCCAGGGATCGAACCCAAGTCTCCCGCATTGCAGGCGGATTCTTTACCAGCTGAGCCACCAGGGAAGCCCATACAGTCAAGTAGTGATCATAATAAATAATCGATTACCATGTTAGATGATAAACGGCTGAATAACTTTTATTGATCTCTATGTTATACTCCATATAGCCGCCACTTGCTATATATCTCATGTTATAGGTTACAGTTATATAGTGTGTATCTAATTCCGTTGTTACAGTATATAAGCTACTTGAAAATGGAACCCAGTTTTGCTCACTGGTGTATATGTAGCACTTAACATAGGGTATGGTGCGTATTTCTTGAATGAATGAAGTGCAGAGTTCTCTGGGAGCCTGTAGGAAGATCAGCTAACCTAGTCTTCGAGATTAGGGAGCAGCTTCCAGGGGAAGAATGTTTCAGGCAGAGAGAATAGCATATCCAAAGACTGGAGATTAGAAAGATTGTGCCTTATATGAGAAATTAGAAGTTCCACCGTGTAACCCTAGCCTGCATTTGTAACTCTAGCCTGCATTTGAACCTGAGACTGTTATCCTTAGAAAGTCCTGCTTACAAGGTTGACCCTTTGCTGGCAGCTGGGAACTTGATTGACAGTTCGCCACAGTGGTATAAAGCTTTCCACAAATGATAAGACCAGCTTACTGTGCCTCAACTGTTTGTGCAAATGATATGGTTTATACTGAACCTTGTCCTTCTTCTTGAGAGTCCCTTAGACTGCAAGAAGATCCAACCAGTCCATCCTAAAGGAGATCGGTCCTGGGTGTTTATTGGAAGGACTTATGTTGAAGCTGAAACTCCAATACTTTGGCCACCTCATGTGAAGAGTTGACTCATTGGAAAAGACCCTACTGCTAGGAAGGATTGGGGGCAGGAGGAGAAGGGGACAACAGAGGATGAGATGGCTGGATGGCATCACTGACTTGATGGACATGGGTTTGGGTAGCCTCCGGGAGTTGGTGATGGACAGGGAGGCCTGCTGTGCTGTGAATCATGGGGTCACAAAGAGTCGACTGAGTGACTGAACTGAACTGTCTTTCTTCTGGGAGTCTAGATTTTTTTTTTTTAATGTTTCTAGCAGCTTTATTCATAATTGCCAACACTGAGAGTCTAGAATCTTGGTACATTTTAGAAGGTTTCTATGTGACTGTTGGCTCTCTAGTCGCTAAGTTGTGTCCAGCCTTTACAACCCCATGGACTGTAGGCCACCAGGCTCCTCTGGCCTTGGAATTTCCCAGATAAGAATACTGGAATGGGTTGCCATTTCCTTCTCCAGGGCATCTTCCCGACCTAGGGATCAAACCTCTGTCTATTGTGTTAGCAGGCAGATTCTTTATCACTGAGCCACAGGGAAGTGCCTTCTGTGTGACTAGCCCACAATAAAAAAACCTTGGGCACTGAATGTCTAATGAGCTTTCCTGACAGACCACACTCACACGTTATTATAACTTATTGGTGGAGGAATTTAACATGTCCTGTATCACTCCATTGGGAGAGGACTCTTGGAAGTTTGTTCCTGGTTTCCTCTGGACTTTGCTCCAATGCACCTTTTCCCTTTGCTGATTTTGCTGTGTATCCTTTTAATAGACCTCAGCCCTGAGTATCATATTATATATATTATGCTATAACTATGTGTTAAGCCCAGTGAGTCCTTCTAGCAAGTCACTGAGCCTAAAGGTAGTCTTGAGGACCCTGACCCAAAATGTCATTCAGGGAGAAGAAGCACAAGAGGGAATACAGGTTTGATGGGGTAGTGGACACTGGGAGACACAGGTTTTGGTTTGGACGTGTTGCATTTGTGCTCCCTGTGGAATTCTGTGTTGTCTGCATTCAGAAGAGATTCTGTGCTAGAAATACTGATTTGAGCATCATCAGCATTTGGATAGCACTGATATCAAGGTAAATAAATTCGATTGCCAAAGGAGAGAATGAATCTTGGAGCATGGATGCTTAAAGGTTGGACAGTGGTAGAAGAGACCAAGGAGTTAAATGAGCCGGAGAGATGGAAAGACAATAAGAGAGCGATCCCATTAACATTTATTGACCTCTTATTTGGGCCAGCCCCTCTTCCCACCCTTGCAGATATTCCCACAGAAGTCAAAAGAAGAGTTTGTTTAAAGAAGAACAAATTAGTTGACAGTGTAAAAAGGCAGCATGAAAGCCAAATAAGATAAAGACAAGCTGTTTATTAACAAGGAGATTGTTGGTGACTTTAGTAAGAGCAGTTTCAGTGGAATAGCTGGGATATAACATTCATCATAAGGGATGGTAAAAGAATGATTCTGCCATGAAGGATGGAATCATAGATGGGATTATGTTTGATGGAGTAAGCTTATAATACAGTTGTTGTTTTTTTTAAAGGTGACAATATTCTTTTTTTTTTTGAAAGCTCAGAGCCCTAACCACTGTACCACCAGGAATTCCCTGTAATATAATTTTACTTCAGAGTAATAGACTAGCAAGAAATAGGAAACTATGACTTGCTAAAGGTAAGAATGTACAGTTTGAAGAGGACACCTGGACTATTCCCCTTAATTTACAGATGAAGAAACGGAGGTCCAGAAGAAAGAGACACCTTGACCAAAGTCCTGTGGATGGGCGAGGCCACTTGGTGCTGCTCAGACCAGAAATACAGTCTTGACTTCAAACATACTTAGCTGCTGCTTCTGATAACAAGTGGTGGGATATACAGTCGAGGAGGGATTTGTTCAAGGGTGGAGCAAGAGCAGCATTTGTAATAATCCCAGGTTTGAAATATGTCAAACGAAACATCATTTTCATTTTCTGCAACAGTACCAGATTGGCTTCTCTTTTTGGACTGGATCAAGCAGCTGCTGGCCATGGAAATGAATTCTTCCAGTACACAGCGCCAAAGCAACCCAAGAAAGGCCAGGGAACAGCACCAACCGGTAAGTTAAGAGGTTAGGATTGACCTCTGACAGGCTAGTTGGAACAATAAACAGCCTTCCAAAGGTGACATGCCAGGTCATCCATCCTTGATCGGTTTGGCCAGGCTCACCACCAGTGAGGTACGTACTGCTCTGAGCTCTCAGATTCTGAATTCTGGCAGCTAGGTAGTATGCTCATTTTTAGAATCTGATGGAGGAAGGTCACAGGCAAGCCCTTCTGCCCCACGTGGAAACCACTCTCCAAAACTCTGCCCAAGACGCTCTAAGTAGGCACTGTCCAATGTTTTGGCAAGAAGGAAGAGCTGCCTTTCACATCCTTCACCTGGATGGGTTAGATACGTGCTGACAGTGAATTTTTCCCAACTAGACAATGATGCTCAATGCTGTATCACCTGTACCTTTCATCATGATGAACACAAGAAATAATGAATGAAAATTTGTTGAATAAAAAGAGAAAAGAAGAGTCCAGTATTTTTAAAATGCCTGCCACATGTCTGGTCTCAGGCGCTTTACTTGGATTGTCTGATTTAACAGTTCTGTGAAATAGGTGAGACTGCCACCATTTTAGAGGCTCAGTGAGGTTTAGGGGCATAGTTAAGGTCACAAGCGGTAAGTGAGAGAATTGGAATTTGAACCCTGATCTGACTTGCTCCAAAACTTTTCTGCCCTCCTCTGCACTTTGCCGTATTTGTGTAAGAGTCTGAAGAGGAGTGAAACTTTTCTGCCCTCCTCTGCGCTTTGCCGTGTTTGTGTGAGAGTCTGAATGGGAGTGAGGGACTGATAGACACAGCCCAGGGACTTCCCTGCTGGCCCCGTGATGGATACGAGGCCGCTTGCCAATGCGAGGGGCATGGGTTCGATCCCGGGTCTGGGAAGATCCCACATGCGGCAGAGCAACTAAGCCCCTGCACGCAGCTGCTGAGCCTGTGTGCTGCAACTGCGGAAGCCTGCGTGCCTAGAGCCCGTGCTCCGTAGCAAGAGAAGCCACCGCGAGGTGGGTGTGAGGAGCCCGCTCACCGCAACTGGAGAGCAGTCCCCGCTCACCGCAACTGGAAAAAGCCCATGGATAGCAATGAAGACCCAGTGTGGCCAAAAACAAACAAGTGAATAAATTAGCAAACAAAAGTTGACGTGAAAATATTTTTTAAAAAAGAAATAAATAGCCCAGAGCAGAACAAGTGGTAAGAGACATTACATTAAATTTGTGTTGGATGAAGGAGGGAAGTATTGAGTGTCTTTTATGTGCTAGGCACAGTGCTGACACTGAGGGTGCTGTTAGGATATTTAGAGTTGAACCCTTGCAGCAAACACTGTATGGCCTGTAGTCCAAAATAGTCACTGTTCGGCTGTTTACATACAGTGTTTGCAGAACCCTGCTCTAAGTCTTACCTGTCACTTTTGACAGCTTTGTCGTGGATTGTGGGTCCTATTCTCCAAGCCATAATCTGGCCAGATTTCTAGTAGGCTGTGCTTTTTACATTTCCTCTGGCATATCTTTTCATTAGCAGTGTACTTGTGACTCAGTTTTATGGTGATTGAGTTAATGGATGTGGATAAAAACAAATACCCTCAGTCCCTACCCAGTGAAGTAACTTGGTTTTTTTAAATTAGAAAACAACAACTATGAATTCATTATACTTTTAAAGAGGGGATTATAGAGGTTTTTAAAATGAAAGATTAACTATATTGTCTTATGTAGGCATTCACAAATAAAATAAAAATTAGTAATACAGGAGATGCTCTCTGTTCAAGGGATATTTATGTAGCAAGTTATTGTAGAGAAGGAGGTGGCTGCAGCATAGCTCTTGAATCTCTTCATAGATCTATGGAAACAGAGAAACTAGATAAAATAGACAAACTTATGGATAATACTTACAATAAAACCAGTTGAAAAAGGATCTTCATGAACCTCCCAAGTATAAGCAGGTATGGACACAACTTGCATGGTATCAACATTTGTGTGGGAGAAAACCAGGAAGCAATGGAATAATATCTGCCTCTGAGAGTGGGAGAACCCCAAAGTAGCCAACAGGTGTTCATGAGAAATACTGCAGGTCAAGCTGGAACTGCAAAGCATTTTGCCTGTTTTAATTGGCTGAGTACAAGGGGTTGATGATGGGGACTAGAAGAACTGGAGCATTCTTGCTTCTATGAACTTTTGAGACTCACCGTCTATGATGACCTTCTCAGAGAAGTCCCCACCCCAAGAAGAACCTGCTGGGAATGGAATCAAAATTGAGGAGGTTAAGGATATTAGAAGTGAAGGTTAGGGACTTCCCTGGTGGTCCAGTGGCTAAGACCTGGTGCTGTCCTGCCGAGGGCCCAGGTTAGATCCCTGGTCAGGGAACTAGATCCCACAGGCTGCAACTAAAGATCCCAAGTGCAGCAACTATGACCCAGTACAGCCAAATAAATACATTAAAAAAAAGGAAAAGGAGAGAAGATTTAGATTAAAGTAGGGCTAGAACAGAATCAGGAAGCAGGCAGAAGCCCCCCTGCTGTTTTGAATCCTCACAGCAGAGGAGTGAGTTCCATGAAGTTAGGAAAGCCACCCTGAACCATGCCTTTGTCTAAAAGTTCAGAAAAGCAAATTTCACATAAAAATAAACAATAGAAAAGTATCAAACTCCACGCAAAGTTATTGCAAGAGCAAGGAGCAGAATAATGTCCCTACAACATGAGCTCTATTCTGTGAGAATGTTTCTTAACGACTAGATCAAAACTGCAGCCACCTATTACCATTAAGAAAATAACATAAAAACATGAAATGGGACCATAAATTGAGAATTTTAAAATCCCAGAAGTAGGTGACAGGACTCAGGCAAGAATTAGAGATACCAGAAAAATTATTTCAGAAATGAAGGCTAAACAAGAAGGAACACAGTGTGAATACACACAACAGGTTACGCCTTAAGAGAAATAGGAGGCTGGTAAGAGGACATTTTTAAACTAAAAATTTAAGAGAGAAAATGTTTTCAAAGGAAAGTGAAAGACTTTGCAGGAGAAAAAGATTTCAAATCACATATTAAAAGCAGTCCTTATGAGCAGGGAATTAAAGAATCTGTACAATTCTGATTTCAGAGAGGAAGAAATGCTTAGCCAATGAGAAGATCCCATGATTGTGACATCTGACTCGCTTATCCCTCTAGCAAATCCATGAACAGCCTTCCATTTTCAGGATGATAGATAGGTAGGGAGATGAGAGCCTTGGGAGACAGTAATTTTTTTCTCAGTGTTAACTGCGGCCTGAGTTTCTCTTTTTCTTGGTCATTTACTACTTCTCCAGAGAGAAGTTTTATATTCTGTAGCATCACATACGTAAAACTGGAAAGTACTGTTGTCGGTTTTTACAGAATAATAAGGAGAACAAGAACACCACAGACTAGGAAAATAAGCCAACAATCTAAAATAGGCAATTCATCAAAATCAAACAAAATAAATGGCAAATACAAATCTATAGAAAATGTTGAATTTCTGCTTCCCCGTAATCAATAAATGCTAATGAAAACAACCGTGAGATGGCGTTCCCCTTTCCCTAATGCCCCCCATCCCATCGGTAAAGATTTAGAAAGCTCGTCTCCTCTTGTTGGCAAGGATGCAAAGCTGGCATGTTCATACTGCTAGTGGTATTTTGTTTGTTTTGGAGATTCTTTTGAAGAGTATAAGGAAATGTGTATATTAAGTGAGAAAAGGAAATTGCTAAAGCATATCATTAATGTTGTTTTTGAAAAAGATGAAAAAGCTGACAAGTTTATGTGTATAGAAACAGGGCTAGGAATAAATACATCATACTATTGATGTTTATGTTTCCGTGGTGAGATTATAAATTGTTTTTATTTTCTTTGTGTGTTTCTGAATTTACCAGGTTTTCTACAGTGTACATGTACTCTATATAAACAGAAAAAAATATGTCAATACTGTTAATAAAATTTAACTGACTAAATTTTAAAGATCTTATTGGCTATATTCAGCAGTTCATGAATTGAGTGGCATCAGATGGTAAAGCATCTGCCTGCAATGTGGGAGACCTGGGTTCAATCCCTGGGTCGGGAAGATCCCCTGGAGAAGGAAGTGGCAACCCACTCCAGTATTCTTGCCTGGAAAAATCCCATGGACAGAGCATCTACAGTAGGCTACAGTCCATGGGGTTGCAAAGAGTCGGACACGACTGAGCGACTTCACTTACCTTTCCTTTGCTTTCTAGAGTTGAGCAGCGTCCAGTCTAGTAGATAGGGGCTATAAAGAGCTGTATGAAATGAAAGTCTCTTACAGGCAGAAAGGAGCAGAAACAAGGCAGAAGGGATTCTCGTATCATGCTAGGCAAAACAGTGGGCTGCTTATTACAAGGTCACTTTCCTTTCAGTTCAGTTCCAATTCAGTCGCTCAGTCGTGTCCGACTCTTCGTGACCCCATGAACACTTCGCTTTAGGAGATAGTAGAGACCTATCACACATTATCTATCTGGTGACTGATCAGATCATTCCTAATTGGTTTAAGATTCCATTTCTTGAAGAGCCAAAACGGTGATTATGTTGAATCTCTGTTTAGTGGATTGGAGCTTAGGCTCGGTGATTCCATTTTGGGCCTGTTGTCTTGTTTTTTAACAACAACAAAAAGAATCAAATGAGGATTCTTTTGAAAATAAGTCCTTAGCTGCTGTGTCCACACCTGTGTTCTCACTATTCCATCAGTGCATTCCTGTGGTGGGTGTGAATATATGATTTACTCTAAATGTACTATTTTTAAATGTTAGTCTTGCTTTACCACTGCGAAAGTAAAGTTATGAATGTAATCTCAATATCAAAAATTTTCAACTCTGAAAGTAAAGGAAGGGGAAACAACTTCATTTTTACCAATTATCGCTGTCAAAATATTGGAAGGAGAAAAGAAAGTAATGGAATGTGATCTTGCTTTCTAGACAGTGCTTCTTGTCCAGCCCCCAAATTTGTTTGAAATGGAGCCAGAATCCTGAGTTCTAGTCTAGGCTGCTACTGTCATCATGTAAGGTACTTGGGGCCTAGAGGCTCAGTTTCTTCATCCCCAGCCATAACCATAGGGGCCCTTTGGTGGATCAGATGAGGACAAAGGTTGTAAAAGCATTAGAACATCAACTCTAAGGTTAAAGAAGAATTTTGAAGCTACTTTAATGGTTAAAAATCAGTTTCAAGCAAGAAATGAATGACAACTTTTGTTTTCTCCTTCATCTCTTCATCAGGGAATCAGGGGACACCAAAAACAGCGCCCACAACGACAGGCACTTCCACATTGTTGGTTGCCACAGCAGTCCATGCCTATCGTTAGTAAGTAGCTGAGAAGGACCACTTTCTGGAGTTGCTTGGGGCCACGGGATAAGCTCCTGTCTTTTCACAATAGGCCTCTCTGTTGCAAAATGGCTACTCAGTCCTGCCATAGACAAAGTATTAGTAATGCTTTTAATGTTTCAGTTGGGCAATTCTGCACACAGAACTTTGAAGAGCCAGTACCTTGTGTACTCCCTCTAGGAAGTGCTTATACCTTCAGCAGCAGCCTTTTTAAAAGTTCAGAGAAAGCCACTCCACTAAAAGATCCTGAATAGTAGATGTTTAAAGAGTAAAGAAGTTGTGTCAGAGCTTTAAATTATAAACTGTTGTCTGTCCCTTTCTGGAGGCTGAATGCCTAGATTCCCCACTTCTAGAATTCTTTTTAACAGTTACTTTTAATCTAATAAAGTCCATGCATTACAGGTGGTTACTATGTTTCTTAAATCTCTTTCATTCTCCCATTGGGAGATATATAATGTCTGAAAGCTGTTTCTACTTGTTTGAAGGAAGTGTTAATACCTGTTTTTCTTACTTCTGTAGCACAAATGGTCAATATGTAAAGCAGGGCAAATTTGGTGCTGCAGTCCTGGGAAATCACACAACCAGAGAGGTAAGAATGCCCCCTTGTCTCATGTATATTCAGGTGTCCCAAATCATACCAGTGAACTGGTTTTTATGGGGACTTGTCTTATATATCAAGTCAGAGGATTAGAATGATTGTACTTAATGTGAATTTTTAATGTTAGGTGTATAATGATATTTATAGTCACATTTTGCTTACTGTTGTGCATTAAAACAAATTCAACCACTCAAATTCCTTAAGTTTGACCTTTGTGATATGAATCTAGCTTAAGAATTTGTAGAATCTTAGAGTCATTCAGTAACCAGGGACATTCTTTTGTTAGGTAATGAGCAATGCTTAGAGTATGACCACTGTTTATCTTGTGTGTGTGTGTGTTTATCTTTTTTGAAAGTTTGGTGAGTTGGGCAGTTTATCACACAGCAAAATACTGATTTGAGTCAAAAAGATGTGATTAGAAGCCCAGAGACTGATTTCCTTGTGTAGATTGTTCAGTTCAATTCAGTTCAGTCGCTCAGTCATGTCATTTTATGACCCCATGGACTGCAGTGCACCAGGCCTCCCTGTCCATCACCAACTCCTAGAGCTGACTCTAACTCATGTCCATCGAGTCGGTGATGCCATCCAGCCATCTCATCGTCTGTCGTCCCCTTCTCCTCCCGCCTTCAGTCTTTCCCAGCATCAGGGTCTTTTCAAAGGAGTCAGTTCTTTGCATCAGGTGGCCAGTATAGATTGTATCTAGCTTCAAATTCTTCTCCAAAAGGTTTTGAACATTGTTAAAATACACATAGGAAACAATAGCATTTCAGAGGTCCAGATAACATGCAGTCCACATACCTCAGAAACTCTGAGACACTGAGAGAGAAGATTACCTGTTCAGGGTAGCTAAAGTAATGAACAACACTCCTGTATATGAAAAACAAAAAGCTTAATTTTGGAAATTTGCAAAACACATGTAAAAACAGTGGGACTAGAATAACAAACACCCACATATCCATTACTGAAGTCTAACAGTTATTAATCTTTTTCATCTCAACTCCAACCTGTCTTCCTATTCTCCTGTTCAGATTATTTTGGATAAATCTCTAGCATACAGTTTTAGCTGGAAATATTTTAGTACATATCTCTACAAGATAAAGATTCTAAAAAACATAACCATTATCACTCCTAAACAAAACCCACAGTAATTCTTTGATCTTATGCACACTGCCAGTTAGTATTCAGATTTCCCTGATTATCTGTTTTTTTCTTTTTAACAGTTACTTTTAACCTAATAAGGTCCATGCATTGCAGTTGTTACTGAGTTCCTTAAATCTCTCATTCTCCCATTGGGAGATATATAATGTCTGATTGTCTCTCATTTTATCATGTTAGCAGCCATTGTTTTTTTCTTTTGGACCCACTGGGAGGCATGTGGGATCTTAGCCCCCTGACCAGGGATCAAACCTGCCCCGACTGCAGTGGGAGCGTACAGTCTTAACCACTGGACCAGCAGACAAGTCCCTGTTACCAGGCATTGTTGATTATTATCTAAGTTCGTTACTTCATTAGAGATTGCCATTTGGATTTAAAAATCTGGTATTGGGACTTTGAGCTTCCCAGGTGACACTACTGGTAGAGAACCTACCTGCTGATACAGGAGACTTAAAAGATGTGAGCTCCATCGCTGGCTTGGGAAGATCCCCTGGAGGAGGGCATGGCAACTCACTCCAGTATCCTTGCCTAGAGAATACCACGGACAGAGGAGCCTGATGGGCTACCCAGTCCATAGGGTCGCACAGAGTTGGACATGACTAAAGTGACTTAGCACAGGCGCATTGGGACCTTACCACCCTTCACTTCCAGATAGAATGTCTTATGTTGTAGCAGGCAACAGTATAAAAAGACAAAGTGAAAAAATTGTATTTTAAAATTCATTAGGGAGCTATGGAAATGATGAGGAGTAGATGAATTAAAATTCTGAGAGGAAAGAGCCAATAAGCTGAGTGTTTCCTTGCCTTGAGACCTTTGCTGATACTTAGGAGTAGACTAAGCATCAAGTGTGTCCCAAGCAGAGACTGCTGGGGAAAAGACACTGGCGAAAACTGTAGACGCTCCAAACACAAGATTGGTTTTTCCCCAAGGGACATTTGATGAATTGGGGTGTGGTGTGGAAGTCCGTGGACTATACCAGAAAAGCAGAAGGAAAGATTGCCTTTGGTTCATAGGAGATAAAATCCAACTTAGGGCTGGAAAGCAACAACTTTCCTCTCAAAACATTTGCTAGATTTTGAACTTCATGGGGAAGAGACTAAAGAATCTCAGCTCAGAATCTCTGATGGGCAGAAAACTTCAGGACCAAAGAATCAGAGGCCATCCAAGCTCTCAATGAAAAGCCTTCATAGATAGTGCTCAGGAATAGGGACAGCCCAGAAGTGAGCCAGCTCTTCATAACCTGTGATCCTTCACTGAGCAGCTCAGTCTATAATTTGATTGGCATGAGGTGATCAGTCCCTGCTGTATCTGCCTCACATAGTATAAGGGAAGTCTTTTCTAGTACAAGATTGTATATGAGCTTCTGTAGTCAGTCCCTCCCTCCCTTCTAGAGTTGAATTTTAATTTCTGTGTGTGTGTGTTGTAAATATGTATGAGACATAAAATTTGCCATTTTAATCATTTTTAAGTATATAATTCAGTTGCATAAATTGCTTTCACAGTATTGAGCAACCATCATCACTCTTTCCACTTTTTTCATCACCCCAAACAAAATCTGTAACCTTTAAGCAATAACTCCCCATCCCCTTTCTGTTATTCCCTGGTAACCCCTAATCTACTTTCTGTTGTTATTCAGTCACTAAGTCATATCTGACTCTTTGTGACCCCATGGACTGCAGCATGCCAGGCTTCCCTGTCCCACACTATCATGAATTTGCCTACTCTAGGTATTTCATATAAGTGGAATGATAAAATATTTGTCTGGCTTATTTCACTTAGCAAAATGTTTTCAAGATTCATCCATGTTGTAGCATGTATCAGAAATTGGTTATTTTTATGGCTGAATAATATCTTATTATATATATAAAACACATTTTTAATATTTATCCGTTCATTATCTGCTAGACACTTAGTTGTTTCCACCTTTTGACTATTGTGAATAACAGTGCAGTGAACATTGATGTACAAGTGTATGTTTGAGTCCCTCTTTTCAGTTCTTTTGCATGTATACTAGGAGGGAAATTGCTGTGTCATATGGCCATGAAATTAAAAGACACTTAGTCCTTGGAAGGAAGGTTATGACCAACCTAGACAACATATTAAAAAGCAGAGACATTACTTTGTCAACAAAGTTCCATCTAGTGAAAGCTGTGGTTTTCCCAGTGGTCATGCATGGATGTGGGAGTTGGACTATAAAGAAAGCTGAGCGCCGAAGAATTGATGCTTTTGAACTGTGGTGTTGGAGAAGACTCTTGAGAGTCCCTTGGACTGCAAGGAGATCCAACCAGTCCATCCTAAAGGAGATCAGTCCTGGGTGTTCATTGGAAGGACTGAGGTTGAAGCTGAAACTCCAGTCCTTTGGCCACCTGATGCGAAGAGCTGACTCATTGGAAAAGACCCTGATGCTGGGAAAGACTGAGGGCAGGAGGAGAAGGGGACCACAGAGGATGAGATGGATGGCATCACCGACTCAATGGACATGGGTTTGGGTAGATTCCGGGAGTTGGTGATGGACAGGGAGGCCTGGCATGCTGCGGTTCATGGGGTCGCAAAGAGTCAGACACAACTGAGTGACTGAACTGAACTGAACTGAATGGTAATTCCTTGTTTAGCTTTTCGAGGAACTGCTGAACTCTGTCTACAGCATATACCATTTTACGTTCCCATAAGCAATATATGAGGGTTCCAGTTTCTCCACTACCCTGCTGACACTTCATTTTTTTCCTTTTTCTACAATAGCCATTCTAATAGGTGTGAACTGGTATCTTATTGTGGTTTTGATTTGTATTTCCTTAATGCCTAATGGTGTTGAACATCTTTTTTATGTACCTGTGGGCCATTTGCCTATCTCTTTAGTCACCCCTCATTCAAATAAAAACACCAACAAAATAAAGACATTGCTAATTACAGTTAAAAGAGTAGGGTCAAAATGAGAAGAGATTAAAGTAGACGGTGAGAAGATAAACTCTAAACTTTAATGGGTTAACTGAGGTTTGAGTTTTATACCTGCATGAAGCATGACCCCTGACATCTTTGTATTGTTCTTTAACTTCTCTTTTTTCTGCCCGTCTTTGCTTGAGTACAGTATAGTATTCTTCTTTATATCAGCCAACAACAGCCAGTAACTGTTGCCAGGATTCATCTGAACTTTGAGCTGATGGTAAGGCTTTCCCTATTGGAATCAGTAGCTCCTTTGGGACTGGTTTATAGGACAGATGGGTCTGTGCATACCTGGTGGGAAAAGTGGGTATCTTTTTTTTTTTTGGCTGTGCTTGTCAGGGAATTCCCCAAAGTGAATATCTTAACAGAACCTCTCGGAAAGGTCTCTTGACTGCCTTCTGGGAATGTGGACTAAGGGGTGATTGGTGGAGGATGGGAGGGAATAAGAAAGTTCCCTGATAACTCTCCTTGGGTCCACCTGAGGCAAGGCCCTTCTACGTGAGCTTAGGCAGTCACATTTATCCACTGTGCTGCCTGCTGTTGAGTTATCTCAACATTTTTCCTTTCTCCAGGTTCGGCCCAATAACTATAGCACCTTTTATGATGACCAGAGACAAAACTGGTCCATCATGTTTGAGTCAGAAAAGGCTGCCGTGGAGTTCAATAAACAGGTAAGACTATTTTATTCTTTCTGTGAAGAGCCAAACACTAGTCTGGATTTCCCTGATTTTAAGAAAATATATGGAAAACTCATAATTTGCTATATTTTTAGTTACAAGCATTAAAAAAAAACAACCCTAAATTCATCCCTTGAACTTATTGTATTTTAGGGAAATAATAAGAATACTTATTGCTTGAAAGGAGAAACAAAAGGCTAAATATAAACATATCTTTAAACACCTCTCATAAATTATCTTAAGAAATAAATACAACTATCTTTTTTAAGATACTATTTTAAAAGAATTTTTTAAAAGTTGTTTCATTGTCATTATAGAAAATTTAGAAAAGCATTTGAAAGCATTCATAATCTTACTACCCAAGGTAATCACTGTTGACATGTGACATTTCTTTTTTTTCCTGTGCATGAGGTGCATAAATAGTTATAGTCCTTTCAGCATGCATGTGTATTCAGTAGCTCAGTCATGTCTGACTCTTTGCGACCCTGTGGACTGTAGCCCATCAGGCTCCCCTGTCTGTGGAATTTTCCAGGAAAGAATACTGGAGTGTGTTGCCACTTCCTACTCCAGGGAATGTTCCCAACCCAGGGACTGAACCCATGTCTCTTGCATTGGTCTCTGATTATTTCCTCAGACTAGAAGAAGTGAAAGATGTAATCAAACAGTTCATGTATGTTTAGATTCTGTATAAATTGTACTGTTTTACATCCATATCAGTTCTCACTATACCTTTGCCACATTTATTTATTTTTGACTGTGCTGAGTCTTCCTTCCTGTGCTTGGACTTTGTCCAGTTGCAGTAAGAAGGGGCTGCTCTCTGGCTGTGGAGCACAGGTTCCAGGGCGCTCAGGCTTCAGTAGTTGTGGTGCAAAGGCTCCGTATTTGCAACTCACAGGCTCCACAGCCTGGGCTCAGTAGTTGTGGCACACAGGCTCAGGTGCCCCTGGGCATGTGGGATCTTCCTGGACCAGGGATCCAACCAGTGTCCTCTGCACTGCATGGCGGATCCTTAGCTACTGGACCATCACGGAAGCCCCTTAGCCAACATTTAGAATTATTATAGTATTTTTTTCCTTCTTACTCTTACTTGCTTGATAAAAAATGACTTCTCATTGTTTTAGCTAGCATTTGATTGCAATAATGAAACTTTTTTTTTTAAAGAAAATGAGTAGCAAGTTTCTAAGGTATATATGTTCAAACATTGACTATAGAAAAATTATTCATTAAGATAATGTTTGACTTCTTTATCTAGTGTCTGAGCTAACATAATATGGGTACATCTGTAGGTGGTAGAGATGAATTCTAGGAATACATCATGGTTTTGTAAAGGGCCTTTATTTATTTAAATAGCCTTTTGACATTTTTTTAGATGCTCCCCTATCTTTCATAGGCTCCCAAACACTGAAGCAGTAAACTAGTATAGTAATGATAACAAATGTTTATTGTGTACTTACTGTTATTTGCCAGGCATTGTGCCAAGTACTCTCCTTGTATTATTAGCTCAGTCTTCATAGCTAACCCTAGGAAATATGCAAAGCCTTTATCTCCATCTTACAAAACAAAAGTCTGAAATAAGGTTCATAGGAGTTATGTTATTTGGCTGAGGTCACACGTTAATAAGTGGCAGTGCCCAGATCTGTACTCAGACAGTCAGACTCCAAAGCCATACTCTTAAGCACTTTGATTGCTGGCAAGATTACTGACTTTTGGATGGTTTGCTTCTAAACATGTAATTTGTTTCGTAAGTGGACGCCACTGTTTGGAAAAGAGCAATTAGTAGTAACTGAGTGAGTCCTTAACTGAGCTTAAACTAGGTTCATGCTGCTTCGATTTCACCTCGCAGGTTTGCATTGCCAAGTGCAACAGCACCTCTTCCCTGGATTCAGTGTTGTCACAGGACCTGATGGTAGTGGAAGGCCCTGCTGTAGAAGTTGGAGATTCTTTAGAAGTGGCCTACACCAGCTGGCTCTTTCAGAATCACGTTCTGGGCCAGGTAAGAAAAAGTACCCTGCAAGTTCTTTTGTAATTTAAATAGCATGAGAGCTATTCAAATGTACAGTATATTACTGTGAATTGCTGCTATTAGCAAATAGAAATCTTTCAGGAGCCTTGGTTTGACCTCTATAGCCGCTTCTGTGGAGAAGGCAATGGCACCCCACTCCAGTACTTTTGCCTACAAAATCCCATGGACGGAGGAGCCTGGTAGGCTGCAGTCCATGGGGTCGCTAGAGTCGGACACGACTGAGCGACTTCACTTTCACTTTTCACTTTTATGCACTGGAGAAGGAAATGGCAACCCACTCCAGTGTTCTTGCCTGGAGAATCCCAGGGACTGGGGAGCCTAGTGGGCTGCCGTGTATGGGGTCGCACAGAGTCGGACACGCCTGAAGCGACTTAGCAGCAGCAGCAGCAGCAGCAGCAGCAGCAGCAGCAGCCGCTTCTGAGACATAACCATGAAATGCTAGTGTATAAAATCTGCTTGGTGCCGCCGTGTCTCTTCCTTAGAGCAAGTGGAAACTAGTTTGCACCAGTGTTATTTTTGGTAATTGTTCATGTGTACATCTTGTCCTCCTATACCAATTTTAAATTTGAATAGATTCTTATGGGATTAGGCCTTAAACTTCTTAGACTTTCTTCACAGTTGTTTCTCTGTTTTTCTTATACTAGTGTGAATAGATTGGGCTTATATTATTAAGCCCTCAAAAGTAGTATGATTTGATAAAAGGAGCTTTAGATCATGAGTCCAAAAATGTGGATTCAAGTCCCAGTTTTATCCTAACTTGACTTTGTCGAATCATTTAAGCTCTTAGATTTTTTTCCCCTGTGAATTGACCTTAGTTAGGGCTCTATCTACTTCCTTGGCCAGATGGTTGTTCGAATCAAATGAGATAATTTATTTGAAAATTCTTTATAGATTAAGATAATTTTAAATATGTGGTGGTAGAAGTTTATTTTTTTCTAAATGTGGAAAATCCTTGCTTTGGAGATACTCAGTGTGGTAACACTTTTAGCCATGATGTGGTCCCTTTTTTTCAGGTCAGAAGTATTTTTCCAGTATATTTGACATTACCTATTTCAGAAGTACTGTGCTGTTCTGTGTTAAGTTGAACATCATAATGATTATTATTATTTGTGAAGTTGGCTGACATTTATTTTGATTAACTTTCAGGTTTTTGATTCCACTGCTAACAAAGATAAGCTTCTTCGCCTGAAATTGGGGTCAGGAAAAGTCATCAAGGTAAAGGCTTAACTGTGTTCTTGTAAGAGTTTATCAGTTGCAGTGTGCTTAATTTAGACTAAATTTTATGAAATCTCTAAGCTGGGTTTATTTTCTAAGAATCTGGAAAGGCTTGATTATAAAATACAGAAAAATGTGCTATGTTATCTGGATTTGAGAGACTTTGCCCTGTGAGACAATATATTGGAGAAGGGTACATTTCTTTTTTGTGATCCCTGCCTTTCAGTTTTCATTCTGTGGTTCTGAGGGAACAATTAAATTCTTCCTATTGCCTCCTTGGGAAAGAGATTAAATTGTTTCTTCTAGAAGTGTATCATTAATGAGTGATTCTAATCTGTCTGGGATGCTTCGAATCATGCTGGGAAGCAGCTGCGACATAGCAGGAGAGACGTTGGGATTGGAGTCCAAGGACTCGGGTTCACATTGTGAATTTCTTCTCTAGCAACTGTGGATGTATTTTATAAAGTAAAGCTCATTTTACAAAACAGAAACAGACTCACAGACTTAGAGAACAAACTTATAGTTGCCAGGGGGGATGAGTGGGAGGGAAAGAGGGAATTTGGGATCAACGCGCACACTCTCCTGTTTAAAATGGATAACCAGCAAAGTCCTATATAGCACAGGGAGCTCTTGCCAGGATTTTGGCTGTCTGTACACTAGTGCCAAACAGAAGTATGGAGACAGAGTTACAGAGTAGAAGAAAAGAGCGGCTTTGTTACTTTGCCAGGCAAAGGAGGGATACAGTAGGCTAGCCCTTCAAGAACCTGTGCCCCCCTCCCTGGTGAGTAGGGAGAAGTTATATGTCAGGGTATAGGATAAAGATCAAAGCAGTAACAATCTTCATTCCCTCAACCATCTTCATTCCTTCTTCTGCACTGTTTCAAAAGGGTGGGGTTGTTGACCTGATGAGGGTGTGTGCAGGGTCTTGGGTCTCGTCTCCCAATCCTGATGAGCCTCTCTGGGCCCTTTAACCTTGCCTCAGGTGGTTTCCTTGCTGCTTCTCCTTTGTTTCAGTCCGTTCAGTTGCTCCGTCAAGTCAAGTCCGGAGAACTCAGAGAAGGTCATGCAGGCTGGAGTCTTGCCTACAAGGAATGGGAGACAAAAAGGCTTCCGTTCCCAGGAGCCCCACAGGGCCCTGCTCAGCATCAGAACTCTGCTCAGTGTTACCTGGCAGCCTGGATGGGAGGGAGTATGAGGAGAATGGGTACATGTATATGTATGGCTGAGTCCCTTTGCTGTCCACCCGAATCTATCACAACACTGTTTTTGGTTTATTTTTCTTTAAAAAAAAAAATTAATGTGGCTGTGCCAGATCTTAATTGCAACATGCAGGATCTAGTTCCCTGATGAGGAATTGAATCTGGGCCCCATGCGTTGGGAACGTGGAGTCTTAGCCACTGGATCACCAGAGAAGTCCCTCACAACATTGTTAATCAGCTATACTCCAATATAAAATGAGAAGTTCTTTTTGTTTTTCTTTTTTTTAGAATTTTTTTTAAAAAAGAATATTTTACACATGTGAGGTATCATTGTGTCAGGACATATTGATGCATTGTTAAGCACTCATTCATCCGTGTGGCAGAGTGTTTTTCTCCATAGCTTTGTTAATGACTCCTTTTCCCAGAATCCTTTGGAAACTTTTCCCTGGAGATCATAGTAGTTGGGGCATGACACTTAAAGCTAGACTTAAAGCTAGTGTTGAATCTTGGCTTAACAATGTACTAACTGATCTTGGGCTAGTTACCTTACCTCCTTAAGCCTCAGTTTTCTCCTCTGTAAAATGGGGCTATTGCTACTAACCTTATGAAGTTATTTTAGGAATTAAACAAGATAGTGGAAGTAAAGCACTTACCAAAGTACTTAGAAAAAAGTGTGTTTAATAAATGATAGCTTTTATTTCTCTTGTAATGCCGTTCTGTTCCTCCCAATTTCTCTCATCATCTAAGATATTTCATTTAGCCCTGGATGTGCTGGCTTTGACAAGTCAGCTGAGAAGAAGTATTCTAGATGTTCTTATAACTGGTGTGTGGGAGTGGGGAGCATAAACTGATGATCCTCTGCTGTGTTTTGTCTTATGAGAAGGTTTGTATCTGATGAGCTTTTCCTCTTCTCTGATTCCTAAAGAGCTGGGAGGATGGAATGGTGGGCATGAGGAAAGGAGGGAAGCGGTTGCTTATCATCCCCCCAGCCTGCGCTGCTGGCTCTGAAGGGGTAATAGGATGGACTCCCTCAACAGACTCGATCCTGGTGTTCGAGGTGGAGATTAGGCGGGTGAGTGAAATGGTGCTGTGTTGTGTTTGATGAGTCCTCTTTGCTAGTTACGTAAAATGAATAAATAATTGTGTCGGAAAAGATTCTAAAGATCTCTCTCTCTCTCTCTCTGTCTTTTTTTCTTTTAAGTAGAAATGGTATAGTTGGAAAGAACAACAGCTTTAGAATCTATTTTTATTTATTTATTTTTAATATAAATTTATTTATTTTAATTGGAGGTTAATTACTTTACAATATTGTATTGGTTTTGCCATACATCAACATGAATCCGCCACGGGTATACACGTGTTCCCTAAAGGCCAAAGTTTATGTCCTTCTTGGCTCTGTATTTATAGTCACTTCTCTCTTTATTTTTTCTGTAAAATAGTGGTTCTTACCCAGGGTTCATAGTTTTTGATTTAGTAATTCCGTGGCTACAAATTCACCCTGTCAATATGTTTTCAGAAGTGTGCATGTACACCTGTGTGTAGATGGACAGCTGGAGACAGACGCATGGCTTTTTGCCACGTTGTTTGTGGTAGTGGAGAACTGGCAACAGCTTAAGTGTGTGTCATTATGAGACTGATTGAATTATGGTTTTTCAGGGGGTGGACGTCTGTGTATTTCTTAAAGAATATCAAAAATCTGTTTTTAAGTGAAAGAAACAAGTTGCAGAACAGCATGGGTAGTATGATTTTGTGTGTATATTTATACATACACAAATAAATATATACATACGCCCATATATTCATATGCAATTTCTGGAGGCATTTAAAGAAATGTAGTGATTTTTCCTCTGGAGAATGGGAATGGAGTTTAGAAACTTTTACTTTGTTACATTCTACCCTTTTGTACTATTTAAAGGTTTTATTACAAATAATCTCTATGTTAGTCACTCAGTCGTGTCCCAACTCTCTGCTACCCCATGGACTGTAGCCTGCCAGGCTCCTCTGAGCATGGAATTCTCCAGGCAAGAATACTGGAGTGGGTAACCATTCTCTTCTCCAGGGGATCTTCCCAACCCAGGGATCACACCCGGGTCTCTTGCACTGTAGGCAGATTCTTTACTGTCTGAGATATCAGGGAAGCCCAAATGAAGTTTATAGCAACTGAGGTTCATTAATGTTCCCCCTCTAATCCCTTGCCCCCTCACCCCCAAAAAGACTCTGTTGGCTTTACACTGTGATTATTAGGTCCAAATGTGATAGTGTTTGGGACTGTAAACTACGAAATACAATGCAAGTAGATACTATGGCCATCTTCACTGTGGCTGTTATTCCTGCTGCGACAAAGGGTATGCATGGTTTCTCAGTGACTCTTCCCACCCTTATCTCGGGTGGGCAGCTTCCAGATGCCTTTTTCACAGCTTTTATATTTTCTCCATTTCCTTTGAGGACATCATGGCTGTGATAGATAACAAATCAATTTGAATCCATAAAGACTTTTTGTAAACATAAGAAAGAAATACCCTATTTTACCAATAATCAAAGAATTACAAATTGTTTACTAAACTGACAAGGCTGGGGGAGTTCCCTGGTGGCCTAGTGGTTAGGATTCTGGGCTTTCACTGCCGTGGCCTGGGTTCAGCCTCTGATTGGAGAACTGAGATCCTGCAAGCCATGAAATATGGTGGGAAAAAAAAAAAAACTGACAAGGGTGATACAGAATGGTAATACCCAGTGTGACAAGAGCTTTGAGAAGGATTTATATACCACTTTTGGAGTATAAGGGCTTCCCGGGTGGTGCGGTGGTAAAGAATCCACCTGCCAATGTAGGAGGGGCAGGAAGCTTGGGTTTGGCAGGACCCTGGGGGTCGGGAAGATCCCCTGGAGTAGGAAATAGCAACCTGCTCCAGTATTCTTGCCTGGAAAATTCCATGGATAGAGGAGTCTGGCAAGCTACAGTCCAAAGAGTCAGACATGACTGAGCAACTGAGTACAAATATGGAGTATAAAGTAGTTCAGCCTTTATGGTGTGAAATTTAATGGTATATATCAAAAGTTTTAAAAGTAAGTATAACTTTTATCCAGCAATTTAACTTTTGGGAATTTGTATTTTGGGAAAGATTATGTGCAAAGATACAGAGATAAAACTATTCATAGAAGTATTGTTTGTATGGAAGAAATTAGAAATAAACTGAATGTCCACCAAGTAGGAAATGATGAAATATATTTTGTGATAACATAGATATTTATGACTTCTGTCCCCAAAATCCTTTGGAGACTTTTTCCTGAAGTTGATAGCAGTTAAGGGTATGACCTTTGAAGTTAGAAGTTAAAAAGGATGTTGTCGATTAATAATTTAGTTAACATGGAAATATTAATATGTTAATCAGTGAGTGAATAAAGCAGTATGGCCCCATTTCTGTAAAACACACACACATAATATAAATGTGAAATAGTACATCTGAAATCCTAACTATTACTGCTTAATAGTTGAATTGCCAGTAATTATCTTTTTTTTTTTTCTTTTGGCTTGTCTCCATTTTCTCTTTTGCCTACCATGAGCAGGTAATGACTTTGTATGATGAAGAATAAGTAAGATGGAAGGAGAATGGAGGGGGAAGGTGGCTGTTTTTGTGGTCTGTTGGCCTATTCGACCTGTGGTTGATCTTTCCCTAGGTCAAATTCGCTCGAGATTCTGGCTCTGATGGGCACAGCGTTAGTTCCCGGGATTCTGCAGCCCCTTCTCCCATCCCTCCTGCTGACAGCATCTCTGCTGATCCTGTTGTGTCGCCATCCACTTCGGTGCCTTTCAGATCAGGGTAAGACACTGCAGTTGTATCAAGCTCTTTTATTGTCCATAAATAGGATTCTTAGGGTAGTTCAGAAATAGGGATATATTAAGTTGGCCAGAAAGTTTGTTCAGGTTTGTCCATTGCATCATGTAGAAGAACCTGAATGAACTTCTGGACCAATGTACTAGTTAAAAACTGAAATAATTTTAAATAATTGGGGGGGAAATGGGATAAAGGAAATGGGAAACATAATTGCTTCAGACTTTCTAACAAAGGATTAATGTTCATAGTCTATAAAAACACTAATTCAGATATAAAAGAATACCCGCTAAACTTTGGAGAAAAATTGGGCAAAAGCCATAAACACTTATCTCTAAGGATTAAATGTAAATTTTTCTGTTTGAATGGAAAATTGTTTATCTTCAGTAGCTTTCAGAAATTATGCAAAGTACAGAACAGTTGAAATTCTATTTTACAGCTGTTAAATTATCAAACGTCTTAAAAAACAGTGTTTATCCAGTATAATCTGGACTTGTGATTATAGATTTTGTTTTTATCTCAGGATATGTCTTATTTGCTTTCAGGGAGTCAGCTCTTCGTTCCAAATCTAACTCCCTTAGTGAACACCTTACAGTAAATACAGTGAGTATATATGTCTTATCTCCTTAACCCCAGTTTGCTAGGAAGGTTTCATGTGCCTTGGGTGTGGTAGGTTAGAGAAAAAAAAAAAAAGAGAGAGAAATGTTGATTTAGGGTAGAAGTCAGTGGTTACTTGATTCACTGTCCTTTACTTGGGAGTCAGTTTAAATTAGCCTGGGCTTCTGCAGAGACCTGGATTCAAATCTTTATTCTTACAAACATGTGACCTTGAGAAAATTATCTAACTTCCCTGATCTTCAGTTTCTTCCTTATTAAAATGGAAATAATTCTCACAGCCCCTCTTTGTAATCTGTTTTTGTGATATGTTTATAAAGCCCTAAGTTCAGAGCCTACATAAAACATGTCTTCGGTAATCTCTCAAGATTTTTATGAGGTTTCATTGTGTGTGTACATGTGCACGTGTGTGTGCGTGTGTGCGCTCAGTTATGTCTTACTCTTTGCGATCCTTTGGACCATAGCCTGCTAGGCTCCTCTGTCCATGAGATTTTTCAGGAAAGAATAATGGAGCAGGTTGCCATTTCCTTCTCCAGGGGATCTTCCCAACGCAGGGATTGAACCTGTATCTCCTGCATTGCAGCTGGATTCTTTATCTGCTGAGCCAGTGGGGAAGCCCATGAGGTTTAAATGAAATAATGCCTATGGAGTTTCTAGTATTGTGTCTGGAATATTGTAAGAGCTCAATTAACATTGCTTTTTGTTATCATAATTACTGCTAACACTACATGTCTTTATACTTTGATTTTCTCAGAGGAATTCTACACTAATTCACCAGCTAGTTGGCTTTGCGGAGAAGGCAATGGCACCCCACTCCAGTGTTCTTGCCTGGAGAATCCCAGGAACAGGGGAGCCTGGTGGGCTGCCGTCTATGGGGTGGCACAGAGTCACGACATGACTGAAGCGACTTAGCAGCAGTAGCAGTTGGCTTTGAGCAGATTGCTGGGCCTCTGTGTTTCCCCAACTGTGAGATAAGGAGACTAGCATGTTGTAGTAAACTTTGGATCTGAAGACTTTTGGGAAGGTGTGCACTGTGTTGGAGGCCGCCCTGCCTGCTCCACGAAGGCCTCTGTGTGCCGCGTGTGGATGGGTGATAGCTGAGGTGGTTGAAGTGCTAACGCTTTGTAGCTGTCGCCTGCCACATTACGGTAACTGTGTGGACTGAAATCGATGATTAATTTCCCTCCAACTCTAGTTTAGTTGTTTATATACAATCCAAAGTAGGAATTAATTAAGCAAATAATTGATCTGATATGTATAAACAGTGGTCTAAACCCAGAAGGGTAAGCCAAGGAATCAAGAAAATGGGAAAACAGTGTAAAATCTCAGATCTTTGAATGCTGACAAAATTGTTCGGTTTTAGTTCTTTTGTACTCTCTACACACAGCTACTTTTATCAAATATTTCTAAACTTCGGTAACTTTTGGTAAGTTAGTGGTCTACAATGTTTTTTTTTCCTTTCTTTTTTTGCAATTTTATTTTTTTAATTGAGACAAAGTTCATATGACATAAAACTTTAACCATCTTTTTACATTTAAATTTTTATTAAAAAATTTTTCTTATATGGACCATTTTCAAAGTCTTTATTGAATATGTTAGAATATTTCTGTTTTTTATGTTTTGGTTTTTTACCTGCAAGGCATGTGGGGTCTTAGCTCCTCTACCAGGGATCGAACTTGTACCCCCTTCTTTGGAAGACAAAGTCCCAACCTAGACTGCCAGGGAATTTCCCAAGTTTTTATCTTTTGCTTTTAATATATAATTGCATTCATAGGACACACTTAGTAAAACAGTATAACAGGATATACGTTGAGAAGACCATTCCTACCCCTTTCCTCATGTACCCTTGTTTTATTTCACCCCCCTCCCCACCCCCACACCTTGGGTAAATGCTTTTGTTTCTTATGTTTTCCTTCAGTGTTTCTTCATGCAAATGCAAGCAAGTAGGAATGTATATTTTATTTCCCCCCTTTCACAAAAAATAGCATATTATATGTATTATCTACCTTGCTTTTTATACTAACAGTGTCTTTCCATGTTAGTGTATGGAAAACTTCCTCATTCTTTTCTATCTTTAGATCCCAGTGTTCCATTGTGTGGATATTGATTTATATAATTAGTCATCTTTTGACGGATCTAACTTGTTTTGCTGATGTGCCTCCACTGTTAAAAAAAGATGAGCACACACTCTGAGTATATAATTGTTTACAAATTATATGAAGTATTATCCATCGCTGTAAGCAAGTTTAATGTCTTATGTATACAGTAGCTTGAGCAAGCTCTGGGAGATGGTGAAGGATGGGGGAGCCTGACGTGCTGCAGTCCATGGGGTCACAGAGAGTTGGACACGACTGAACTACTAAACAATAATACTGTAGCTTATAAATAATTTTAAAATAGAGGCTATGGTCATTTCGTTTTACACTCACTAGATTATCTTGCTACTCTTAGGGCTATACACTGCTCTGAAAACTGTACTTTGAACCAGTTAATGAATACAGAGGCATCCAGCTCAGGGACTAGTATGTTATCAGTGCCAAGTCAGTGTTAAATGAACCTGAATTTAGAACATAGAGTTCCTGTTTACCTCTCTCCCTAAATCTGTTCTGAATGTTTACCTACTGAGTTGCTCTTGGGCTTTTGAGAAGGTATTATTATCTAAAATGCCTCCCTCCCTTAATCTGTACTTGAGTTTTTCATCTGTAAAGTGAGAATACTTATGCCTGGTAAGGAGACTTGATTGAAATGAAGGAATACAGATGGAACCACTTTGTCCATGCCAACACGTAGGGAATTGTTTTTTCTACTGCCATTCATTGTGACCCATGTATGCTTCTAGGAAAGAAGTCTTTAATTCTCATTTTGTAGAAAAAGTGCTTTCAATAGATGTGGCATAAGAGTCAAAGACATAGAGTTGACTGAAGGTAACGAACCTTGATTACAGTGATTTTTGTGACTTTCCTTTCCTTTTAGAATCCTGATACAGTCAAGGCCAAGTTGATCTCTCGGATGGCTAAAATGGGCCAGCCCATGCTGCCCATTCTTCCACCACAGCTGGATTCTAATGATTCAGAAATTGAAGTATGTCCCACTGGTTGTCTTAGAATGAATAGTGCAGATGTTGCTGTCTTCTGTTCTTTTTTTTTTTTAATATTTATTTATTTGACTGCCCTGGTTCTGCAGCATGTGGGATGTACCCTGACCAGGGATTGAACCCTGGCCCCTTGCATTGGGAGTGCAGAGTCTTAGCCACTGGACTACCAGGGAGGTCCCTCTCTGTTCTTTTAATTGAAATTATTGCTTTTCCTGCCTCTAAACAGAATCATTATTTAGAGAGCTTATAGTCAAAATGATACAGGTTGGTATTGGTACATGTGTTTCTCCTGTAATTAGCACTTCCCCTGAGAAATGGAAGCAATTCTGTATATCTGTCACAAGAGCTGGGCGGTTTTAAGTGGTTAATTTAGTTTTCTACTGAAATCTCTATTGTTAGTATAAATCAAACCTTTGAGACCACATGATGCTCAACCCATAAAGAATGTTCAAGTCATATTTGTTGACCGAATTGCTTAGATTCTCTTGGGAAATGTTGATTTTTCAAGTTTAAAAATTGTATTGCAAAAAAAAAAAAATTGTATTGCAATCAGATCTATCAATTTTTTCCCTTTGTTTTTTGCTTTTGACAGTATGCTTAGAAAGCTTTCCCACTTTCAGATATTTGTAAACATTACATGTGTCTTTAAAATGTTTATTATTATATATTTAGATTTGTTATTTCATATTTAGTCTATCCGGAATTTGGTGAATGACAAGAAGTAACAATTCCAATTAAGTTCTTTAACCATTGGTTAATTCTTTATTGAATACAATAATGCTTTTTCAACTGAATTGAAACAGTGATTAATTTTTAGGATTCTTTGACATTGATGTTCAGCAAAGCAAAGGTGATGATCTTGAGTAAAAAATTCATAAACAGTTTTATTTTTTCATTATTTTATTTCTTCATGGAAAAGCTGTGTGCAGATTTAACATTTTAAACAAAGATAAGATTTCTGGGACCTGTTATAGAATTGATTTTTATCTGGGTTCTAGAAATGAAATTTGGGTAAGATATTCTCATTAAAATTTTTAAGTGCTACTTACCTATTATAGGGTAATTTAAATTAAAAAGAAGACATATTTAACAAAAAGGGCATTCTTTTTATGTCATTTTATAATCAGATTTTTAAACTTAATATTATATCATGAACATTTCTGTTAGTATCGATAATATAAGAAAAAGAAATAAAGCAAAGCTTTATCACCTTTAAAGATAGATAACCCAGTGTTCTGTTATATTGATTTATCATAATTCCTTTCATTCTGTTGTTAGACATTTAAGTTGATTTGTGTAATGATGTAAACCTGGGATGCTTTTCCAGAAACGCATAATACATTTCTGAGAATTTCAGGAGATAAGAGGAAGTTCTAAAGTAAAAGAATGTCGAAGAGATATCAGCCCTTGAACTACTGTAGCATAGCAGATCACAGTCTCTGTACATTGTGCCTCAAGTTTCTTTTTTCCTTGTGTGAATCAGGAAGATGTCTATACATTAACTTTGTTTAGACATTCTTTTTTTTTTTTGGCCACTTTGTGTGCCATACAGGATCTTAGTTCCTTGACTGGTGATTGAACCCATGCTCCCTGCAATGTTACCTTTATTTAGAATTAGAATAGGATCAGCATCACTTTGCTTTTATGAAGAAAAAGAATGAAGGGAAAACACTCTATATTGTCAAAAATAGCCTGGTAATGAGACACAGTGACTCCTACTGTGTGTGATTTTCTGTGAGTACCTTGAGGTCTGTGGAGGTTATTTGGCAGAAGAGAAAGGCTGCATTATTCCCTGGGGTTCCTTGTGAGATGCCCTAATTCTGTGGAAGCAGACTAGGTCAGTCTTAAGGTAGCTGCTGGTTTGGAAAATGATTCATTATGGACAGCAGTCACTCTAGCTGCTTCAGATAAAATAACATCATCAATGGACACTGGAAATTTAACTATAATTATTCGATAGAACTTACAGGGAGAGAGATCCTACTCTAGTACATAATAGAGTGCTTTCCTCCCAGAGCCCATGCCTTAAATTTGTGCCTTTCTGCTTACCTTTCCTTCCTCTTTTTTTTTTTTTTGGTCTAAAACACTGGTTGTAAGGAGGTTTAGGGTGGATAGTCGGTCTCAGTCTTCAACTAAGGACCCATAGATGTAATAACCAAAATGCTCGTGCCTGTTGTAGGACATGAATGCTCCTCGAGGAGCTGGGCAGCCCTTGGCGACCCCATCCGTCCAGCCCTCTCTTCAGCCAGCCCATCCAGTGCTCCCACAGATGACCTCACAAGGTAAGGAACCCCTCTAAGGCTCTGTGGCCTTAAATTGGGTTGGTACCAAAATTATCGTCACTGTACTCTAAAATGTTAGGCTTTATTGTTTTAGTACTGAGAACTGGACTAGAGTATAGAACTTCCCAGACTGTCCCTGGATAGGGCATTTTCAGACCTGAGATGTATTTGGTCTGCCTGCTGTGTCTTCTGCTGTGTTGCATTCTTAGGTTTTGAAACTGGCACTCAGCTGATGAGCCATCTCCCTGTGTGTAATTCTGCACTTCCTGTCAGCTGATGGGGTCATAGGTCTGAATCTCGTGCACTCAGAAAAACCCAGTTTCCTTTCACTAGCCCAGTAGGTTTAGATCCTACTTGCTGAGATCCAGTAGGTCCGGTTTTAGGAGAATTAGGTGAGGCAAGTGGTCAAGTGTGAAGGGTGCTGGTGTGTAAGGTGATAGTCCGGACTTGTACCAAGAAGTGGGAAGTGGGTTTAACAGTGAGAACTTTTTGTTCTATCTTAGCACCTCAGCCATCTGTTTCCCGTGTCCAAACACCATCTGCTGCTTTGATGCAAGTTGCATCTCTTGATTCCCACTCAGCTGTATCTGGAAATGCCCAGTCCTTTCAGGTAACATTTTTTAACCATGTCAGTTATATGCTGTCATTTATTATTGTTCTGTTCAGTCTCTTTTTCTATTTTTGCTCAATTTGTACAGCAGCAGTTCCCCGCAGAGCTTAAAATTTTTCCCCTTCCTGAAACCACCACTTTTTCATGTCTAAACAAGCAAAGGATTGCCTGCCTTGCAGGTTGTTGTCAAGATTAAATTTGAGAACCAGCAAAACACCTGACAAGGCCTGACACACAGTGAAAGCCAACTGATGTTTGTTTCCCTTCCTTTCACACATGTCTAATTTAGAGATGTATATTCAAGTCTTCTGTGTTCTTCTCTATCACACAGCTGATAGGCTAAGATTGCGCTCTACACTCAGTAGAATGGTTGTGGTGGAGGGGCGGTGGGGGAGGCTGTACACAAATACAGCTGAACTCAAATTGTTTAGTTATCCTCCAGAGGTGAGCTCTTAAAAGTAGGTTTTTCTTTTTGTTTTTTTTTTCTGTTTTCATAGGAAGCAGTGGCAACAGCCTGTGTGTCTCTGCTGACAGTTTGCCAGGACAGTAGACTCTTTCTTTTGCCCAACACATTTGATGGATAAGACTTAACTCCCCATGATAAAAGACTCCCACTTCTTTGGTGATTCTTCATGTGGGGTACAGGGAGGTGAGGGGGAAGGGGTCAGAGCAATGGTGGTCAGGCAATGCCTCATTAGTAAGGGTGCATCAGAAATCAGAAAAGTCCTAGCTTGGCCTCTCTCACTCCTGAATGGACCTAATGGAGAGTTATATCCTGTAGTAATGGATGGGTAGTTACACCTGTCCCTGGAAACGAACTGTATTTCCTTAATTCAAGGAAGAATAACCATCATTATTAAAATGATAGCTGCTGTTTATTGAACATTAATTGTCTTCCAGGCACTTACTTACCAGGGGGTTAGGAACTTTAGCTATCTGTCACTTCATTTAGCCCATACAACAACCGTAAGAAGTGGTATTGTTATTTTCATTTAATTGTTGAGGTGACTGAGGCTCAGGAAAATGAGAGTGCTTGGTCATACAGATAAACATCAGAATCTAGCTAGGCAGAGGCATCCTTTGGAAACTATTGGATTTAGTTTGGAATCAGAACGCCTCTTTTTTTACTTTAATGAAACCAAGTAGAGTTTGCTTAGTTTTAAAACGTCTCAGGCCATCTATTGGCCCAATGGCTGAGGGATGAATTCCTACTGAATTAAATCATCACAAGAGGACTGGGGAGTAACCTGAGATGCCCGTAGGGCTTTAGTGACTAGCATCACTAAATGCCAGGAATGAATTACATCATTCCTCTCCTGCTGCAGTTACTGTCCAATACCAAACCCTGGTCTATCCATCTCCAGCTTCAATATGTTTGAGTCTCCTTCCAGTTTACCTACCTTATTCCATCAAAGACAAGCTAAGCAGAAAAGAGAGAGATGAATGTTTTGTAAACCGGCTGTAATTTGGCCTCTTCTCAGCCCTATGCAGGTGTGCAGGCCTACGCTTACCCCCAGGCACCAGCTGTCGCTTCCCAACTGCAGCCCGTTCGGCCCTTGTACCCCGCACCACTCTCGCAGCCTCCTCATTTTCAAGGTAGGCATTTCTCATCTTCTGCTCTTGCTGGGCTTCCCCGTCTCCCATCCATTCTCATTTTGACTCCAGTAGATCTCTGCCGTTTTTGTCTTTTCTTTTTTAAGAAGCTTAGTTGAGGTATGACTTACATACCATGGAGTTCACTAGTTTTTTTCCTTTCTTTTTTAAAATATAATAAAGATTTTTTTCTTGTGCATGCTACATGTCTGTTATGGGTAGACTGGAAGTTGGGTCATGCCTGCTCATCACTCTGGAAGGAGGTTCCTGGAGCAGGAACTGTCTGAAACACTGACCTTTGTGAGTTTTGTGTGGATCCATATGTTCCTTTCTGCTGGTCAGGGACTCCTGTCCGCTGTCAGCTGGTGCTCTGTGAGATCCTCTGTATCTGAAGATGTATCCCTAATGAATTGATGGAGAGAAAAGTACCCCGCATCCACCGACTCCTCCGTGTCTTGTCATCTCCCCAGTTCACTGGTTATAAGTGTACAATTCAATGACTTTTTTTTTCAGTCTACACAGTTGTGCAGACATCACCACGATCCAACTTTAGAACATTTCCAGCATCCCCCTCAAAGCCCTTCTGACTAGTGTTTTGTTTCTTGCATTTTTTTCCTGCCAGCCCTTTAAATTCCTCTCTGAGAGTTGCTCTGTAGAGTTCTTCGTAGATAGTAAAAGAGGAAAATATTGGAGGAAATTGGGAGAAAGCATGACTGTTTAGTATCTCATATGAGAGCTACTTTGTTACAAGTTTAAAGTTGTGAAAAGAATACACTTTTATTAAAAGTCAACACAAAAGAGTGTGAAATAAAACTTTACTGTCTTCCATCTTTAAACCCCCTTGACCTTAGGAAGCAGTCACTTGAGTAACTTTTCAGGTATTTTGTATACATGTACAGTATGGTTGCCTTGTGTAAATACGAAGCAAAGTAAGTGTATGCAGCTGGGATGGTATCCTGCCTTCTTCTGAAGCTTGTGTTTTGCACAGTGATCACTTTGAGTATTAGGACAGGGGTAGAAAGAAGCAAGAATATCCCCAACGAAATGTAAGGTCCGGGAGCGGTTAAGAGTTTCCTGTGTGTATCCTTGGTCTGGAAGCCCTGCTCTTCTCCATCTGGCAAACTACTAAACCTGTAATCTCTTCTGAGAAGCCTTCCTTGTTACCATCCCTCCCTCTCCTTCCAGAGATGTAAATGTATATGTGTCACTAAAAAGTTAATGTTGCTGTTCTCTGTGCTCCTTTTTGTACCTTGTAACCTGGTACATGGTTCATTCTTTGCACTTACAACAAACACTCTGTTACAGTGATCTGTTTACATGTGAGTCTCCTCACCAGACTAAGCTTATCAAGGGCAGGGACCATGTTTCACTCATTGCTGTATCCCTGGTACCTGATCCTATGCCTGGCATGCAGTTGGGTGAATGGAGAAGCAATCTGAGCTGCTAATGGCCCCACGTGTGCCCTGGAACCAGACTGTACCGCTGGTTGCATGCCGCAGGAGCACATCGTGGTTATTGTTAGTTTTGGAGCCCTTTGACCTTTACAGCTGTTCCATCTTGTCCTAACGGTGTGACTCACCGCCAGCCTTTCCTAGTCTTTGGAAATGTTCATTTCTTTCTTTCCTCTGCTGATAGAGCTGTTGGCTTTTCCTCATTCAGTGTCCTCTCTTACAGTTTCATAAGTTTCGTCTTGGCTTTTGTCTATTTAGGATCAGGTGACGTGGCTTCATTTCTCATGACTGAAGCCCGGCAACATAACACTGAAATTCGGATGGCAGTCAGCAAAGTGGCCGATAAAATGGATCATCTAATGACTAAGGTAACAGAGTCATCTCATTTTGAAAGTAAGGGTATAAAGTGAATTCCCTGGTGGTCCAGCAGTTAGGAATCATTGCTTTCACTGATTCAGTCCCTTGTTGGGGAACTAAGATCTGGAAAGCTGTGCATGGTGCATCCAAAAAAAATTAAGTGGGGTATAAAGAGGGAGTACGAAAAGAGAGCCACCAGCACTACAGGTGAACTCTTTCTTGTTTTCTGTATTCATACTGCATGCTCACTCACTCAGTTGTGTCCAGCTCTTTGTGACCCTATGAACTGTAACTTGCCAGGCTCTTCTGTCCTTGGGATTCTCCAGGCAAGAATACTGGCATGGGTTGCCATTCCCTTCTCCAAGGGATCTTCCCCACCCAGGGATTGAACCTGCGTCTCCTGCATTGCAGGCAAATTGTCTACCACTGAGCCACCTGTGAAGCCCCATATTGATAGTGGTTAGTAGTTATTTCCCAAAAGAGTTGTTTTATTTAGGGATGCAGTTAGCAGAAGAAAACTCCTGCTTACATTAGAGATTGTCTCAGAAACTTAACAACCCTCTCAGTGGTCACATCTTGGATACATTGTATTTCTCCTTGCAAAAATTTCATTAAAATGAAAATTAATTTTAATTACATTAATTCATTTAATTCATTAATTTTAATGAAATTTTAAAGACTTTTCTGGCACTAATTTTGTAGGTTGAAGAGTTACAGAAGCATAGTGCTGGCAATTCCCTGCTCATTCCCAGCATGTCGGTGACCATGGAAACAAGCATGATTATGAGCAACATACAACGAATTATTCAGGTGAGAGTGGTCTCAGCCTGGAGATCTTCCCATGCTCTGTCCAGAGATGTACTACCTTTAAAACCTCCACTCCAGGAATAAGAGCATGTAATAAATGCTCACGCTCCATGGAATTGGGAAATTCTGGAAAATCCACTGTGGCTTAATCTAGTCCAAGTGACATCACTCTGTAATCGGAAGGAAGCATTTCTCTTTTCACCATATATAACAAATTCACTTCACTTTATAGCCATTTATATGTTTAGTCTGTTAGATATAGTGATTTGTATCCATCAGGTAGAATTTGATATGTTGTTGTAAGTATTTATATTTATCTGGACAGAAGTTCTAGGTTTTTTTTAACAGTATCACCCATCAGTTCAAGTTGATTCCCTTTTATCTGATGCTTTTCTCTTAAAAACTTCAGTTTTACACATCACATATTTTTGAATTTAGGAAAATGAAAGGTTGAAGCAAGAGATCCTTGAAAAGAGCAGTCGGATAGAAGAACAGAATGACAAGATTAGTGAACTAATTGAACGAAATCAGAGGTAATGACAGGTACGGGGCACTGGCTAGGATGAGCAGAAAAGGGTTTAGCTTGTAAATGCCCGAGTTCAGTGAACATTTGTTCAGGGGGCTTTGTGTATGTTTCTGCTCTTTTCTGCTTCCTGCTTGTCACATGAATGACTTCTTGGTGACGGAGAGGGATTTCAGGAGAGAGGGCTCAGGAGGCTGCAACAGAACATGCACCCGTGTTTGAGTCCACCCTTTGCTCCTCATTTGTTCTGTGGCTTTGAGCATTTTATTTATTCCTTCTGGCTCTAGTTTCCTCATCTGTAAAAGTAGTGTTAATGCCTAGGAAAACTCTGATGTCAGCTCTTCTGTCTTCTGTGTGGGCTGGGCTGACTCTGTTTTATCAACCAGAACTTCACAGATTTCCACATAAACCCAAGCACTGTATAATTTTTCTAGATACTTCTGAAAAAGAATTTTGGGGGAGTGGTCAGGGGAACATGTCACAGCATATAGCATTTCATTTTAAAAATACCGTTTTCCATATTTCTTTTCTTCAGTGTCCCTTATCTCCCACATGGAGGAGGGGAGGGAATTGGTTTTCTTCTCTTCCTTCCTTGCAGCCTTCATATTCCTATCTCTTTCTTCTCTCATTTTTCCCCACTACACCTGATCGAATTCCTCTCCTCTTTATTCTACACATTCAAAGCAGTTCACCCCTGGGCCCAGGTTCCTGCCTCCAAACTTGATTACTGCAGATCTTAGGAAAAGGAACTGCTTTCAGATTGTTGCTGATGAAGGAGCAGAGCAGCGCTCTGGCTGCACATTGGGTTGTGCCTGCTCTGCATGGAGTGCCTGATACGTGTTTTCTTTTCCCCTCCTTATTTCATAGGTATGTTGAGCAGAGTAACCTGATGATGGAGAAGAGGAACAACTCACTTCAAACTGCCACAGAAAACACACAGGCAAGAGTTTTGCATGCTGAGCAAGAGAAGGTAAAGAAACTAGGGAGAGAAAAGCCCAAGTCAGGATGTGTAGAGCCAAGGAGTGTGTCCTCTGTACGTACTTACCAGTCTCCTTTTGAGCAGAATTTTTGCCATTGTCGGGAAGAGAACTAGAAATCTCCCAGCAGATTTTTAATACATCCACCATCCAGATTTCTGTTTTTTAAATACGTTACAGTTAGTTGACTCAGAAGAAATCACTGATCTTAGTAATTTGGTTAAGGTGAGGATTAACCCAGTTTATTAGAAAGGAATCCTATTCTGCTGAAAAAATCAGCAACAGTTTCTGTTATGCCACGTAACACATATTTATTGTGAAGTTTGAGATGGTTTAAGTAAGCAATCCTTCATCTGTGTCTGCCAGAGCATTTTAAAGTACTGCTGTTTGACTTCAGTCAGCTCAGAATTATGTATTTTGACCTGTTTCTGAAGAGGGTCTTGGGTTGAGGAGGACTGCTTTGGAAGCCCCATTCTTCCTATCTTTGCTGCAGTGATACTGTTTATCTGGAATGAGTTCCTTCCTGTTTGGCCTCTCCCTCATCAGCTGGGAGATTACAAGCCTTCATCTGCTGTTTTTTCAGAGGTTTAAGAAGTAGCTTATATTTTGTATTTGAATATTTTTTTAAAACACGAAAAGTTAAGGTAGGATGCACGTTATAACTTTACATACTTTTTTACATTCTGGTAATGACAAGGATTCCTTTCTTGGGTCTCATTGCTGTTATTCTTTATGTCCTCTTAGCTAGTATCCAGTCAAGTAATAATAATAGTAATAATAATAATAATAATTTAAAAGTGGACACCTTATCCTCAGATAAGCTGTGTTTTGCCAAGTCCAGTCTTGACCCTGAATCTTTCCCATTGCTACTTGACACTGCCCTTTGTTTGTCATGGCTGAGTCCCAAAGCCTGGATCCCCACTCCCCATGAAGTCTACTTTTTTTTACTATTTCTCTTTCATCTACTTTTATTTGCTTTCTCTTTCCTAACAAGGCAACCACATATCTTATTTGTTGTGGCTGTTAACTATTATTCAGGTCTACAATTGATTATATAACTTGTTCTAGATCAGTGGTTCCCAAATACTGGTTTGGCTGCCTCAAAATCACTTAGGGAGCTTGATCAAAAATATACATCTCTAAGCTTCACCTTGAGATTCTAATCCAACATTTCTAGTTGAGGTCTGAATCTGAACTTTTAAAAAGCTCCCCTTGATTCTGAGACAGAGCCAGGTAGGAGGCACTGCTCTTATCAGTGATTTCTTTTGCCACAGTCTGTGGAGGTGGCAGCTGCCACACCTTTGTTTTTAGCAAGCTCACTATGTGGCTCCCATGCTGGGTGTCAGTGGTATGTGTGCGTGTGAGTATGTATTCCAGTCAAACTTTATTCACAAACATAGATAGCAAGCCAGTTTGACCTGCAGGTGATAACTTGCCAATCCCCTGAATTAGCTAACTAATCCACCCAAATGCTTGTTGATAAACTCCAAAAGTGTCTGGTACAATACATGAACCTGGTCAGTGCTCTATTTACAATAGCCAAAACGGTAGTGATAATAACAAAAACAGTACTACCTGTTGTTGTTCTGTCGCTAAGTCATGTCTGACTCTTTGTGACCCTGTAGACTGGAGTACCAGGCTTCCCTGTCCTTTACTATCTCCTGGAATTTGCTCAAACTCATGTCCATTGAGTCAGTGATGCTATCTAACCATCTCATCCTCTGCCACCCTCTTCACCTGTCAAACACCTCCTCGGTCCTAGGCACCATGCTTACACAGATCTGTTTGAAGACATCTCCTGGGCTATCAGGAGATAGTCTTGATATTCTTGATGAGTCAGGTACCATATACATGCTTCACTTGGTCTCCTTTATTCCAGTAAAACTTATCGAGCCTTGACTCTCCCATTTTTCTTTTGATCCACCTCTTAAGAGTCTTCCGTGTGATATCTCTCCTCTTAAATGGAAATAATCAAGGTCCTTTCATGCCTGGAGGTACTTCTCTGCCTGCAAGCACAGTTCAGAAACCTGTGGTTATATGCTCAATGAATATTCGGTAAATGAAATTATTTTTCTCTATGGCAGTATTAATATTTCCACATAAAACCATGGAATAATGGTTAAAACTGGAGAGAAGTTACAGTTCATCTAGTTTGATATTCTTTTCCAGAAGAGCAAGCTGAGGCCCAGGTAGAGTAAAAGACTTGCCTGGGGTCTCACCTGCAGCCGGCTGTGTCCTTTTCCCTTTGCCAGATGGCCATCTTTCTTTGGTACCATGTTCCTCCTCCTATCCCGAATGCTTTTTCCCTTGTTTTTCTGAATTCTTGGTTCTTTCTTGTCATGGCTTTCTCTTCCCAGCTCTCCAGTCAGCAGTGGAATTTGATCCCAGGTGCGAACCAGGGAGCTGTCCTATCCACTGTGTAGGTTTTTGATATTTTCCTTTCTCATTTGATATTGCAGACCCTTACTTGAAACAATCATAATTTACACACCCACACACATGTGCACACAGATGCACATACATACACATATTTATATATATTCACACATTTCTTTCTGATTACAAACATTACATCTGTTTCTTCCAGGAAATACAGATAAGCAAGCATAAAACATAACTCACAAATTGTCCTCCCACTCAGAGATGCCCTCGTGCTCAGATTCTTCGCAACCCCATGGACTATAGCCTGCCAGGCTCCGCAGTCCATGGGATTTTCCAGGCAAGAAGACTGGAATGGGTTGCCATCTCCTATTCCCAAGGGATCTTCCTGACCCAGGGATCAAACCCACGTCTCTTGCATCTCCTGCATTGGCAGGTGGATTCTTTACCACTGAGCCACCTGGGAAGCCCCACAGTCAAAGATAATTTTTATATGTATCATTCATCCCTTAACAGTTTTCGCTATGTGTGTGTTTGGGAGAGAGTATTACTTGCTTGTAAGAGGCCTTTCTCTATTGGGGCCTGAGTCAAGAGCTTTTGAGTGATCTTCCATTCTGCTTGTTCTTGATGAGAGTGAGCACCGCCTCTCCCCTGGAATTTGTCCCCTCCCATGGTCTTAGCTGCTCCGAGGTGCTATGTGAACGGTCTTCACTCTGATTTTAGTGAACTCTGGAGCTGTGATGAACACGGAGCTCTCTGAGCATTGTGTTAGTTCCGTTTCTACCAGGCCACTTGGGACAGGACAGTGAGTAAAACTTTTATTCTACTTGTGGCAGATGAAAACCCTCTTCTGTCTGGAAATTCAAGCTGTCATTGTCCTCTGTGTTTAACAGATGAAAACGTAAGGCTGCTGAACAGCAAAAATAAATATCTTAGAGCTCACTCTGAAGGATGTTGTTAAAAAATTTATTCTGATACTTAATAAAACCATCAGGGAGACTTTTGTTCAAGACTGTTGCTATAGATGAGAGTTCTGTGGTGGCCTTGGGGTTAGGATTCTAGGCTTTTACTGCTGTGGCCTGGGTTCAGTCTCTGGTTGAGGAACTGAGATCCTGCAAGTCACAAGGCGCAGCCAGAAATCAAAAGACTCCTGCAACAGGTACGAAAGATTGGACTCAACTCCAAACACAATAAGGGCAAGAAAGCAAGTAGGGAATTTACAGCCATGGAACAGTGAGAGGGTCAGTGGATGGAAAATTACTAAGAGGAGAATCATAGGAAGGGGGATTCTTGCTAACGACAGGCCAAGGACTTAGATAGCAAAGGTTGGGATGAAGAGCTGTGATCAGTTATCAGGGGTAGAGATTCTCTCTAAACTGACATAGCAGGATTCTTGCTAAAACTGGGCTGGTCAGGCCAAAGACAGGGTGGGGAGACCAAGGCTGAGCGCTCTGAGGCCCTGACTTGAAGTTTGGTCAGAGAGAGCCTTTGCCTGTGGACGCTCATATGCTCATTCCTGGCCTATTTCTTTTTACTTTGTGTACCATTCGTTTTATTTCCTCCACCTTTAAGAGAGCCAAAATATCAGATTTTAAATGTAAGCTAGAAACCTGATTAAGGCTTTGGAATAAAGTTTAAAACTGAGGTGGGCACGGTGACAACCCTAAGAAGGGACAAGTGATACCAAGAAAGTAGACAGCAGCAGAAACGCACGTGCAGTACGGTCGTCTAGGGAGGAGTAATGGTGGAAGCCTACAGTATGGAGAGATGGTCCCACCCCAGATACACCCTGCTGTCCGGAGGTCACGCCCATGAGAGCCGTCATGCACCGCCTTTCCTGCCCTGTTTTGACAGGAGCTCGTCCGTGCAGGTGAAATGAATGTGGCATTTGTCCCTTGTTTCCCATTCCTTTTCACTGACCATCCTTTCGTTTGCATCATCACCCTTAATACACAAAACACAGTAGGTGATTTTTCCAGGGGGTCATTTTGGTTTCATCGAATGTAACTTGAGAATATTTAGCTCCTGTTTGGCCAGTACGAGCCCCGTTTAAAATGCATTGAGCAGCCAAAGAAGTTGGAGTGTTCCTTTCTTTTATTACCACGGTTCTTCCCAAAACCCCCAACACAGTTACTCTGACGTGACTGATCTTTATAGTACCATTAGTGCCACAGTGCTCAGGAGAAGTTAGAGACTGAGAAGTGGATTGCCATTGAAAGCATTCAATTTAAAATTTAAAATGCTCTTTTCTTCTTCTTTTTTTAAAAAAAGATTGTCCTTTATAGGAAAACTAGAAAATGGCAAGAATACCATTTTTACAAGGTAATTCCCGGGTCAGAGACCTTGCACATTTGAGGGCTTGATTTTGATTCAGTGCAGGTCAAAGGTGGCCTTAGCTCTCTTCCCACCAGTTCAGCCAGCACAGAGTATGTGAGCTTGGGACATCACCATGTTTAAAGTGATGTCGTACTTTGTCGCTTTTCAGGCCAAGGTGACGGAGGAGCTCGCTGCTGCCACTGCACAGGTCTCTCATCTGCACCTGAAAATGACAGCCCACCAAAAGAAAGAAACAGAGCTGCAGGTCCAGCTCACAGAGAGCATGAAGGAGACAGACCTCCTCAGGGGCCAGCTCGCCCAACTGCAGGCAGAGCTCTCAGGTACGCCCTGTGGAGGGGGCTGGGGCTGTGACCAAGTAAGCGTAAGCAATTACACTGTTTCCTTCCCCTCGGTCCGTCTGACAGAAGGCTCATGAAGGTTATGAAGGATGAAGCCAAAAATTGAGGTGAACCAGTATAAACCTACAGGATTGACATAAATGACAACAAGAGAACTGACCGTTTAGTGCCACTAAGTGGCCACAGTTCTGCTATGTTTGGTCAAGTGTTCAGTCTCTTTGGTACTTAGGATTGGCCTCACAGGCCTTGAAGAAATAATCTAACTTGTGACTAACCTAACTGGGGGGTTCCTCTAACTTGTGACTCAGTAGAGGCTTAAGAAGGTGCTTCTTGCATTGGTTGCCTCTTTCCTAGAGGATGGATTGCAGTCTTTCAGCCTGGCACTCAAGGCCCCTCCACCTTGGCTTATTTCCTGTTATGTTGCTTAATTCATCATAGTTCTGGGCATACTAGCCAGCCTGCTGCTTCAGCACATCCTGTATTTGTCTTGCTTTTTATCAGTACTGTTCTCTGGACTTGTGGTGTGCCCACCATCACCAAGATTTACCTCCAGTTCTCTCCAAAAACTGCCTCTTTCAGAAACTTCACCCTTTTTTTTGCCTCTAGAATATTTGATCTCCTTTAAAGTCTTGCATCTCTGAGTGCATTATTATGACCATTTTCAGAGTTAGCCTTTGATCAGCACTACTTGTGTGTCTGTTTTCCCTTCTATAATGCAAGCCTCTGAAGGGCAAATATGATGCCTTGCTCATCTTGTGAAGTCCTCCCCTTAGTACTAGTTCAGTGCCTGGCACGAAGGTGCTGCTTGTGACATGGTGAAAAGCAGATTTGTGAAGACTGGCATGTTGATTCACCCACCACCTTGTAAAAATAAATGTAGAAGGCACAGATGGGACCAGTGGGTCAGGTATGGCAAGAACAGCAACAGTTAAGAAACAAAATTCACTTGCCCAAAAAGAGAGCTAAAAAACACTGATCTCAGTTGGTGAAGTGATACCTTGAAGATAAATCCTTTCCCTCTTAGAGCATCACTTGAGCAAACTTGAGGGAAAATCTTAGATTCAAATGTCATACTGATATCTTCTTTCCTGTTTTCACGGTGCCCTGTGACAGTTACCTTAAGGGTACCATAAGGTCTCAAAAGTTCTCCAACAGAATTAATTTTGATGCGTTACATTTTAAAAATTACTATTTTCCTATTGAAGTATAGTTGATTTACAATGTTTTACACTATTGTGTTAATTACTACTATACAGCAGAGTGATTCAGTTATACATATATTTTTGTATATATTCTTTTTTAAAATCTTTTCCATTATGGTTTATCATAGGGATATTACCCCTATGGCACAGATATCCCTCTGTGCCATACAGTAGGACCTTGTTTGATGTATTACATTTTAAAGAAATTTTCCAAATAGCTTTATTTGAGAAGGAGTGTTTAGAAAACAGACTATTGATAGAATGTCCCAGCTACCAAGAAAGTTGAGAATATCTTACCAGGCATTGAGAAAGGGCCTGGACTAAACAAAGATCTCAGTGTGTTGAGTCCCGTGGGTTGAGATGATGACTGACATGGAACTGAGGGACGGATACATTTCAGGGGTGATCTCTGACTGCTTGCTACACTTCTCTTCCATTTTGTGTGTGTCGGAGGTGACCTGTAGGTACAGAGATAAATATGGATGGGTGTGGAAGTCAGTGGGTCAGTTTATGGCTTGATAAGCCTGTTGCTGGTCAGTGAGGTGATGCTGGAAGAAGTGAGTGGAAGAGGCTCGTGTGGGAGGGTTGGAAGATGAGAGAACACAGTTTTGAAGGAGCTGTCAGGATGCCGTACAGCCCACGGCAGCTCTGGTTCTACAGCCACGCCTTCGTGCTATCATATCTCAGAGGTCCAAGAAACCTCCCAGCAAGTGCAGTCCAAACTCAAGAGTGAAAAGCAGAGCCGGAGACAGCTGGAACTCAGGGTGACCTCCCTGGAGGAGGAGCTGACTGACCTGCGAACTGAGAAGGAGTCTCTGGAAAAGGTAAGCTCTCCATCTGAAGTTTCTCTGTTGTATCCAGGTGGCCAGAGTGGGCTGTTTCATAAACATTATTTTCCTTTTAAAAAGTACTGTAGCGTGTGCTCACTGTAACATACAAATAATACAGAAAAATATAAAATAAAAAATGAAATTTATGTTTTCCTCTTCTCTACAGTAGAGGCAAGAACTATAAAAAAATGTATGATTATTCTTCCAGATTGTTTTCTTTGTGTATAATATATACATGCACATAGCACACATGTGTGTATGTATAAAGTATATGTTTACACATATGTGTACACTCATAACATTTTTAATAATAATGTGATCACTTTTAATACTTTAAAGATTGTATTGTGGCCGTTATACTGATAAGAATGAGAGCTTTCTCATTCTTTGTAACTACTACAGAGTAGGCTGCTGCAAGGCTGTACCATAATTATATTTAACTATTCACCTATTGATGGATATTTCTGTTTCTAACTGTTCACTGTTTCAAACATTGCTTTCGTGGATACCTTTGTACTGTATAACTTTTTTTGCAAATTCATTTGAGCATTTCCATAAAAATTGATTGCTTGAATTTGAATTGCTGCATCAGAGAAAATTCTCAACATTTAAATTTTTAAAATAAATGTCGCCAGATTATCCTAGAGTATGTTAGCTTACATTTCCAGCTCTGTGTAAGCAAGCCTATTTCTCCATTATTTTTCCAACTCTGCCTGTATAAATTTTTACAATCTTTCATGATAGGTGAAATATGCTTATCTTATCTTTAGGTATATTTTTGTTCGTAGTAAAGCTTTCATATATTTAACACCTATTTGTATTTCCTCTGTTATAAACACTATTAAAGTGCTACTCCTTTGTCAGTCATAGGTGTTACAAATATTTTTCTAGTTTGATGTTTTTTAACCTTATTTAGTGATATCTATTGTTATTTTATAAATTTAACGCTAGGATAATACTAGCCCCATTGAACAAATTGGGAACATTTCTATCTTTTTCTATATTTTGGTACAGCTTAGATATGAAGAGAGTGGTCCGTTTCTGAGCTTTTACTAAAACTCTCTAGTAAAGCCCTTTGCCTAGTGCCCTTTTAGAGGATAAATCTTGGTCTGTACTTTGTTTCTTCCATAATTTTATCAGGTTTTTTTTAAAAAAGTTCTTTCTGATTTTGAGGGCTGTTTCAATTTTTCATTGTTCTCGATACTCCTACAGTGATCACCCTTGTAACACATAATCTTTAGGATCTACTGCTTCCTTAAAATAAAGTCTAATTTGTGTAATTTCTGGGTGTGTGTATGTATTTTGAAGGTCCTGTCACAGAATTGTGACTTTCTTACCAGCAGATTGTGAAAGATGTTCCTCAGAGATGAGGAACATCTTAACAGTGGTAGGTATACAGGGAAATAAGATAAAGTAAATAAAGCTTTACCTTATTTAAATAAATAAATAAAGCTCTTCTAGTTTACCTTCTTATTGTCGCAGTTTTTTTTTTTTCCCTGCCAGTAGTCGAGAATGTCAAATATATTGGGGAAACTAAACTGAAAAAATGAATTGTTTCCATTAACGAAGTAAGGACCCAGTGATGTTAATAACTAGCACCACCATCACCATCTCCATTTATCTTCTTCAAACAACTGGAGCTGATGACGGTTCTCTTGTTCCTAAGAACCTCTCAGAAAGGAAAAAGAAGTCAGCTCAGGAGCGCTGCCAGGCTGAGGAGGAGATAGACGAAATTCGCAAATCACACCAGGAGGAACTGGACAAACTTCGACAGCTCTTGAAGAAGGCTCGGGTGTCCACCGACCAAGCAGCTGCAGAGCAGGTAATGGGAAAATGAGGCCGGGAAATCAAGGGCAGTGGCAGGACACAGCTAATCTCTAGTCATCTGACAGCAGCCTTTCTTTTTGTAAGTTTCTGCATTCGTGTTTATATGTTGTATGTTCTTTAGTTAGAGTGAATTGGTGTCCTTCATCTGATCATCTGTGGAATTTTGGAGGGAAATAAGTTTCTTCTGTTTAAAAAGGTCTAAGGGTCCAGATCCTGAAAAGTATGATCATATTATGGCCCTGGGGACCTGTCTATAGACAGTCACTCCTTTATCTGGTTGTAGTACCTTTTGGAGTCCTGACAACCAAGGTCTTCCAGATGGTTGTTTCTCTGCTAAATCTGGGCTCTTAACTTTTTTGCCTTATTAAAGATGGGGTTTCCCAAGATGCAGTTAGACCCCCCATGATACAGTGATTACTTTCTCTTGGCAGCTGTCTCTAGTACAGGCTGAGCTGCAGACCCAGTGGGAAGCCAAGTGTGAGCAGCTGTTGGCCTCTGCCAAGAATGAACACCTGCAGCAGTACCAGGAGGTGTGTACACAGAGAGATGCCAGTCAGCAGCAGCTGCTCCAGCTGGAGGAGAAGGTGAGCGTTTTCCCTTGGACTAAGTCCAGGGGATAAATAAGCCCAGGCAATTTAAGGTAAACAGGTTGTTCAAGTCTTGTAGATCCTTTTGTACCCGAAACATGTTAATCACTTTTGAAAACAGAATCATACTTGTTCAGCTCTCTGGTTGATCAGTCGTATTACACGTACTCATTTGGGATGACAGGTCAGTGACTTAGAAAAAGAAAAAGCAGCATTCATGTTCTGGACTATGTTTTCCATTATAATTTGATCCTTCATTTATTAAGCAAATACTTATTGAGTGCCAGTTGTGTTCCAGGCACTGTGTTAGGGAAAAGGCTTACAAAGAACACTCCTCAGGAGTCTCACAATCAAGAAAGGGAGACCGAGAAACAAAGATGAGCATTAAGTGCTGTGAGGCCCAGAAGAGGAAGTGCCCAGGGGAGCAGAGCCAAGAGGGACAAGGAGCTTTGATGAGGTGGGGAAGGCCACAGGTGTTCTGGGCAAAGGCCCTGAGATGGGCTGGAGCACAGGTGTGGTGGGATCATCTGGCATAAAACGAGAAAGAGAAGGAGGGATGGCTTACCACCATGTATGGAAGTCCTCATATCTGGAGGTCAGTTAAAGTGTCCAGTTGAAAATCTTCCACTCAGAGATGAGGAAGGCAGTCTTGGTGGTGACCGTTCATATGTCTATGTGACTAGGGTTATCAGACCCTTCCTCCCATTTTTCATCATATTCTTGACCTAAGTAGGAACAAGGCACGTGACCTTGTTGGGAAAGAGGAGATGGAGTGGTGAGTTGGGACTGAGTGATGAGGAAATGGAGCACTCTGGGTCAGCAGGCCTGGGGTGGGGGTGGAGGGGTGTGGATGTCAGCAGGCCGACGTGAGGTTGACACTTGAAGCTTAGGATGCTTCTCCTCCTCCTGGGATTCCTGACCTTCACCTGGAAGCCCAGGTTCCCAGGCCACAGCCACAGCCTGTTCGTTTTTGCAGTGTTCAGCCCTCCAGGCCCAAGTCACATCCCTGAGAGAGCAAAATGCACAGCACATCAAGGACCTAGAGAGCAAGGCCCAGACATCTGGGGTCGAAGCCACTGCCGCTGACCCCTCAGAAAAGGTGAGCTGACGTTTCAGAGACGTGAACCGTGTCCTGCAGGGCGATCGCCTGTGCAGAGCAGGCCTGCGGAAGGGACTTTGTCGTCGGTGTGTTGTGTCCTTAGCTTGTTTTCCGATCCACCACCATCTGACTTGCTGCTGCTGCTAAGTCGCTTCAGTCGTGTCCGACTCTGTGTGACCCCATAGATGGCAGCCCACCAGGCTCCCCCGTCCTTGGGATTCTCCAGGCAAGAACACTGGAGTGGGTTGCCATTTCCTTCTCCAATGCGTGAAAGTGAAAAGTGAAAGTGAAGTCTCTCAGTCGTGTCCGACTCTTAGTGACCCCATGGACTGCAGCCTACCAGGCCCTCCGCCCATGGGATTTTCCAGGCAAGAGTACTAGAGTGGGGTGCCATTGCCTTCTCCGATCATCTGACTTAAATCGGAGTTAATCCATTGGAACCTGTCTCTTTGGTGGCAAACCCAAAGAGCCCTATGCTGAGGTCTGGATAGGTGAGGGAAATGTTTCTGAGTCACAGGAGAGGAGTAGGGAGCGTGCCAGCCTCTTCTGGCCACTAGTCCTCATAGCCTGTGGCAGCTCCAGTGGTGGCCTCAGTGGGAGGGTGGCATCGGGGAGCCGTCTTTGAGAGTGTTAAGCACACACGCTGCAGCTTACCCGTCCTTCCTATAGCCCTTCTGTTGAGCGCTGCTCGTTATTCAACATTGTCCCCTCCACAGTGTCAGCCTTCGGGGTCTCAGTTCCTGACCAGCCGTGTCTCACGGCAGAGTCCTAGGAGGCCTTCATTGAAGCCTTCCAGACCTCTCTCTGGAATTTATTTATTTAACATCTAATTTATTTGGCCGCGCTGAGTCTTTGTTTTGGCATGTGGTATCTCGTTCCCTGACCAGGAAGGGAACCCGAGCCCCCTGTGTTGGGAGCCCAGTCCCAGCTACTGGACCACCGGAGCGAAGCCCCTCTCTGGAATCTACATGCATCCCTCAGTCGCTTGACTTTGGCAGCATGCATTTTGATCTTGTTTCTCTCTCCTCGCGTGGTTGTCAGGTCAAGAAGATAATGAACCAGGTGTTTCAGTCCTTGCGGGGAGAGTTCGAGCTGGAGGAGTCTTACAGTGGCAGGACCGTTCTGGGGACCATCATGAATACCATCAAGGTACAGCCGGCTGTTGTTTGTGTCCTTGAGATGGGTATCTCCTTGCTTAAGTGCTGTCCAGAGGATCCTGAGTGAAAAGTTATTCAGGATTGTTGATCAGTAACTGGGATGTCTGTACAGATACGGGCAGCCTCTTTTGAGAGGAAGAAACAAAGGTATTTGTACTGAAAAATAACAAGCAGAATAACGGAGTTACTTGAACTCAACGACCAATTGTGTTAATAGAGACTGAAGAACTAGGAGTGCCTCCATTTCTGGTCAGTGATTCTCTCCTCCTTCTTGGCTTTTGAACAGATGGTGACCCTTCGGCTGTTAAACCAACATGAGCAAGAGAAAGGAGAGAGCAGCAATGAAGAGGAAGAGGAAGAAGATGAGGCGCAAGCTCGGAGCCCTTCAGGACAGTCTCAGGCACCCTTGGACAGGGAGAGCCAGGGGCCCCCTGCAGTGCTGTCAGAGTGGGTGGTCCAGGAAGATGCCCCGCTGTCTCCTCAGGGCTGTCCCACTCCCCAGGATGACGCACAGAGAAGGGAAGGGGAGCCCTCAGAAATAGAGGCAAGCTTAGAGATAAAAGAACGTTCGGTCTCTTCCGAAGTGGCTTGCCTCCCCTCCCGAAGAGCTCTGGGGCCCCCAACTTCAATTCCCCCCAGGCCTCCAGGCCCCGTAGCTGTGGACTCTGAGGGCGAGGAAGCACTGGGAGACGCTCATGTCAGGGAGGAAGAAAGCTCCACAAGACTGTCCCCGACCTCAGACCCTGAGAAGGTGGACCCACTGGCCGTGGGGCCTGAAAGTCCAGGAGGAGAGCCTCAGCCTCCAGAGCTCCAGGAAGACAGGGATGTCACAAGCTCAGCTGCTCCCTCCCAGGAACCGTGCGGCCCAGAGGCAGCTCCGGCAGCCATGGGAGCAGCACCTGGATCTGAACAGTGTTCTCAGCATCCCAGGTGTGTCCCCTGAGCAGTTTGAGAAGCAGGCGGCTGCCTGTGGAGGTTGTCTCCAGTTTTTCCAGGGCAGGTGATTCATCCTCAGAGACTGGCTGGCTGGCTGAATCACTCATTCATTCACGTATTTACTCGGTACCTGCCATGTAATCTGTGGGAGTGTGGGAGGCAAGGTGGAGTTGGTTTTTGACTTGAAGAGCTTACAGTCTATTAGGGAAGACAAACAAGTGCTTATACAGTTGACCTTGAACAACACAGGAGTTAAGGGTGCTGACCCTGTGTGTGTAACTTTACAGTTGGCTCATCTCCAGATTCAAGTGGGGTCACAAAAAGTCAGACACGATTTAGCGACTGGACACCCCCATACTCACCCAACTGCAAATCGTGTTTATTGAAAAAAGTCTAGGTATCAGTGGACCTACATGGTTCAAACCTGTGTTCATCAGGAGTCAACTGTATGTTGTAAATGCATGATAAACGCTTTCTAAAAAAAGAAGGAAAGAATCAAGGTTATAATGGAGAATAAAGGGGCACTTATTCTACTTTAGGTGGGGGGACTAGGGAAGGATTCCAAGAAGGTGACGTATAAACTGAGACCTGAAGGATGGATAGGAGCCTTCTGTGCCAAGAGTGAGTGGGAGCGTTTGCAGAAAGCAAGGCCAGCACGCACAAGGCCCTGCGGTGGGGGTGCGTGACGCAGTCCAGGAAGAAGGCACAGTGGGTGGGAGGACAGTGGTGTTACGCCAAGGTTGGAGAACTCGGTAGGAGCCAAGTCATGTGAGATTTTGTTGTCACTGTTAGAAGTTTGGACTTTAAGTGCAGTGAGCAGCTTTTAAGGGGATTTGACTGATTTACTGGCTTTAAAAGATTGCTGTGGCTGTAGGTTATGGAGGGAGTCAAGAGTGCTGGGGGTGAGTGTGGAGAAGTGGGGGGATTCCTGGGCAGTCACTGCAGCTGTTGGATATTTAGCCCAGAGCCTGTGGGCACTGTGGCCTGGGGCAGGAACATTTTCCTATGACTTGATTTTCCTAATTTTTCTTTCAGCCTCTCTGAGGATGAAGAGGATGAACTGTTTAAAGGGGCATCTCTGAAAATTCCGAAGCCCAAAGCACAGGCTGAGGAGGAGGATGAAGACGAAGTGGTAAGGAACTCCCAGGCCCTGCCAAGTCCTCACGCCGCCCCCTGGGGGCCCCTCCCCGCTGGCTGTGAGAAGAGGAAGGGGGTCTGCTGGTGGCCCACCCCCTGGGCTCTGTGTTCAGGGCCCTGCGCGAGCAGGCTTGGGGCTGGGAGGGAGCGGCTCTGTAAGCCTGGTGGGGATGGGCAGATACCACTCTATTCTTGAAAAAGGATCACAGTCTCCACTCATGCAGCAGTAATTTCTACTTGAAGAAAGTTGGGCTGCTTAGTCCCATATTAGAATGCTAAAGCCTCAGGTTTCCGGACCTCAACTCGGCTAAGGTGTTTTATTTTAGAATTGGAAGGGACTTTGAAGATCTTCTTGTCTAGCATCTGTATTCATAGACAGACTGAGGTTCAGAAGGATGATTTACCTAAAGCCACAGAGTGAGTTAATGGTATAGCTAGGACTCAAACCCCAGGCTCCTACTCAGACCACCTGTTTCTAAGCATTTTCTGCTTCATCAGCCTGCTTTCCAACCTGCTGCCTTGTTTTGTTATCACAATATCCCTGGGCAGAGAATGGGTTAAGTACTGATAGTGTAGGGCTTCCCTGGTGGCTCAGTGACAAAGAATCCACCTGCCAGTACAGGAGACACAGGGTACACGGGTTCGGTCCCTGGGTTGGGAAGATTCCCCTGGAGTGGGAAATGGCAACCCACTCCAGTAATTTTGCCTGGGAAATCCCCGGCAGGCCACAGTCAGTGGGGTCTCAAAGAGTCAGACACAACTTAGTGAGTAAAACAACAGCAACAACGCTGATAGGGCAGCCCCACTTTACAGAGCTCCAGAGTTAAGGCCAGAAAGGTGATCTGCTGATTAAGCCTGGATCAGAACCCCGTTTCTCACATTCGTGGTCCCCGTTGTGCTAAGTTACAAGCATTCTTGGCTCTGTCTAGGACGTTTGACTGTTGTGATAATTTCACTAGCGTAAAATGTGGGTGGAGAACACAGATCAGAGTCAGGCTCAGTCCATCCCAGGAACAGAAATATGAGGTGAATGGGGGCAGATTTTCTCCCCTTTTGTATCCACCAAAATGGATTCTGCCTTTTTCCAAGACCTTGGGAAAACGGCTGTGGCAGAGCTGGGATCCAGCTCCTATGGACCAGAACCCTTCTCTCTTGCCTATGTTCCCCGGGAAAGCGCACTGGTTCCTCTATTGGCCTTTCTTCCCAAGAATTACATTTTCATTTGAGAGTTCTGAATATGAACAAAAAGCCAATGGAGTATCTCAAGTGACTGTCCTATATATGGATGGAGTTTTCTGACTTTAGCAGAACATTATTGGTGTTAATACTAATATCATCAAGTTAATGTCTGTTTTTTGGGTACTCTGAAAACTATAGACATTTAATCTTCTGCCAGTTCAGTGAAATGTAGGCACTTTTATTCCATTTTGTAGAAAGAAGGCCACGGCTCTGGAACATTAAATGGCTGATCCAAGGTTCTATAGTGGTACATGCACACCAGAACCTCAGCTGGAACAAAACAGAAGCAGTGAGCCACATTTTAAGATCGCATACCATCAGAGTTTCGAGATCACTTAACTGATGCCCAGGGAGAGGTTCGAGGTCTGTTAGTTGGGGGTGGAGATGGAATTAGCCCAGGGACCTCTGACCACATCACACCGCCTTCCTTTGGCTGGCCCTGGGACGTCCAATCCCGGGCCAGAGTAGTTCACCAGAGCAGAAGGTACCTTACTTAGTAGAGAACACTCGGGAGTGCCTGTCTCTAGCGTCAGTCCCAGCAACCCATAGGATTGTCCCTGCCAATCTAGAGGGAAAAGGCCAGAGGCTCAAGTCACGAAAAGTGGGGAGAGTTTCCTCTGGCTCGTTAATCCCCCTTATCCTCCTGCCTGATGGGAGGGAGGGAGGGAGGTGCCAGTGATACCAGGGATATGAGCCTACATTCCTGGGTTTTCCTCATCTTGGGATTCTCCACTTGGTAGGGCGGCCAAGACTTTAAATTCAACTCTCTCTCAAATGGTGGGCCCACGTCCAGAGCCAGGCAGGCTACCTCAGGCCACAACAGCGTTTTTTCAAATGTGACTGTACTCTTCCCAGCTTCCTTCTTCCTGTGTTTTCTGCCCTGAGGGCGGCTCTGCTTCTCTGTTTCCTTATCCTGCTCCCCCTTCCTTTTCCCACACAAAATGTGTAAGTTACCACATGCGAGAAAACCTGTCCAATCAATACATGTGTTTCTCAAATAAATGACAAAACGAGCCAAACGAAGTTGGTCTTCTTGTCTCCGTATTGAAAGATTGCCTCCCTTCTCTGACTGCTTGTCTCAGCTTTTCCGGAAGCCTGGGGTTTGCTGGCCTCAGGGTTCATCCCTTCAGTTAAACCCTCACCAGCAGTCTCCTTTCCAGCCTGGAGCCAGGAAAGATGCTGGTCACTTCATCTTGCACAGGCGGGAAGTCCATCTGGTGCAGGGACAAGTGAGGACTGACTACTCTTTCCTGTCTTGTCAGAGCATGAAGGGACGCCCGCCCCCAACACCCCTTTTTGGAGATGATGACGATGATGATGACATTGACTGGCTGGGATGAAGACCCAGGAAACCGGTGCAAAGGTTTCTCTACCAACCCTTCCCTAGGCGTGATTTTGCACAGCCAGCGCTGGCTTTAGACAAGCCACAGGGTGAGGTGAAGGTGAGCACACTGAGGACAGTAGTTCAGATGCCTGAGCTGGCCCACCTCCGAGCCCCCGCCTGACCTGGTGAAGCAGCGTGGGACCCTGTCTTCAGAACACTGGGGTTGGCAGCAGCCCGCCCTGGTCCTGCCTCAGAGTCCCCCATGGAGAAAGGGCTGGGGGGCTCCCCTCCAGCGAGTCCCTGTGAAAGTCGTGCCCTCTCCCAAGCTTTTTATTCTCTGAACTCCCAGACTGACCTGCCTCCCAGTGCTCAACTGTGTCCCAGCGCCAGTACTGTCCCCTGTGGTGAGGTCTCCCTGGTAGAGCTGGTAGAGGGTAAAGTACCCCATCTAAACCCAGTTAACAGCCTTGCCTGCAGTCCTGGGACGTATATCTTTTCTCTGCCTTAAATCTGATATAAGAGGTCAATGAATATTTGAAATTAACAGAACAAAAATAAATGTCTGCAATGAAACCTGACTCAAGCTTTTGGGGTGAAATCGAATCTGGTTCCAAGAGCAGTCTGTGCCCTCTGGGAATGTGAGGGTAGGGGCTGTAACAGATCTAGGTTGGTTAACATGTGTGAAAGCACTGTGACACGCTTCCTTTGTACTTAACCCTGGAACTGTTAGGCTTTCCGATCACTGTCCCACTGTGCTTTCGGGCTCAGGGCTCAGGGTTAGGACCAGTCCCGTCGCCCACTGACTCCTGCAGGTCCTACACCCTAGGGAGCCAGGCAGAGAAGGTGGGGAGGGTCCCTGTGTCGCCATCCCTAGGGAGCCCGGCAGAGAAGATGGGGAGGGTCCCTGTGTCGCCATCCATCGTGGATGGCACCTGAGAGACCGAGTCTTCACTTGAAGAGCAGCTTCCATTTCCTCTGATTTCAGGCCCAGGACTAATGCAGGGAACAGTAGTGAGAAAATATTCACGGTCATTTTACTTATTTCAGCGTTTTCCAAAGACCATGTAAGCAGTCTTTTAAAAGTAGAATAACTTTAATAAAAATGTTCCCTGATTTTAAATGTTTATAAGATAGGAACCCAGATTCCACTCCATCTCACCTGCCAATCAGACGTATCCTTTTTGATGATAGCTTTGAGCCTGTCTTCCATCTGTGGGCCTGGGAGGCCTAAGAACTACCATTTACTAAACTCTGTTGTTTAACAAGTAGGCGCTGTTGTGGGGCACTTTACCCAGACTGTCTCATCTCCAGCGGCCCTCACAGAAGATATTTATCCTCCTTTTATAGAGGAGATTGAGGCTTAGAGAGGTAAAGTCACCCGTCCAACCTTGCATAGCTAGGAAGCGACAGAACGGGGATGCAGATCCTGGCCGTGGGATTCTGAAGCCAGGGCTCTTGGCCAGCCCAGCAGCATTTGTCCTGGGTTGAGGGAGGAGGGCAGTGTTGTATGTCAGAAATACAGGCTCCTGGGCCCCACCCCAGGTCCCCTGAAACAGAATTTCCGTCGTGTTAGGGTGAAATACACACAGCATAGACTTTTCAGTCTCCACTGTCTGCATTCACACCCTTGTTCCACTGGGTGCCGTGTGGCCGAAGCCAGTTACTGCCTCAGCCACAACCCTCATGCCAGGGAGCCTGCCCACTTATTAGCTGGGTGACTGTATTTAGCTGCCTTAGCTTCCTCACCTGCAAGACAAGGGCAGAAATACTTTTGTGGGAATTAAGTGAGTTAATACTGTAAAGTGCTTAGAACACTGCCTGCCTGGCACATAATAAGTATTATATAGGTGTTTGTTAAAAACAAAAATTCGAGTAGAGAAAATACCACCTTTTGTGGCTTGACTCTGAGGACCGTTGAAATGCCTACTTAACCTGGCCATATAATCCATTTCTCCAGACAGTAGACTTTTTAAAAAGTCCTCCATGCTGTGAAAGCCTCAACTGTATTTAAAGAGACCATCAAACAAAAGAGGCTGCTGATCACCTATGGAGATGATCTCAGCAGTGCCTCAGGGCAGGGGAGGGGCCTTAGCTGGACAGAGAAGTGGATGCCTGACCGTCCAACTCCAAGACAGCAAATCTTAACACCTGTTGTGACACTGAGCAGCTTTCCAGCTCCGTGCTTCTTGTGGGGAGAACACACGGATCAGTACTGAAGGCGTCACGTCCTATACTTTCTGTTTGAGCTCTTATTGTAACTTTTAAAAAGTGGCTTTGGTATGTTTTTGCTTCTGCCCTCAGGGAGAGAAGGTGCTAATAATGGTGCTGACATGGGTGTTTAGAGTCCATGTGACAGTTCTTTTTCTAATCATTATTTGTTACTTGAACAGAAGAGTGGCTTGTTGAGTAGGCTGGCACTGAGGGTGTCTGCTGAGGGAACAGCCTTTTGGGGCTGGGTTTGTGGAGCACAGAGTTGTCTTCATGGGAGACAGACAGACTCAGGCCTTGGGCAGCCCTACTCAGCTCCCGCAGTTGCTCTCAGGGTTCCGTGAGCTTGCTGTTTGAATGAGGAGAAACAGAAGACAGTCACAGACTATTTAAAAATATATATTTATTAAAATAATTTCGTTTTTAATTCTCAAAGCTTCAGACCATCTTTCCTCTCGCCCATGAGGTACTTGAATGTAGACATTACAGTAGACAGCAGTGATTTTCTCTCCCTGGGTCTATTTTTTCCTTTTCTTTAAAGCGAAAAGGTTCAATATGTGTAGAGCCCCCACCTAACTCTACTAATGTAAGGCTTTGGCTTGATGGCTTATTACATCTTCAGTTGACACGCCCTGTGGCTTACTCACTATTGGAACGAATCATGTTTCCCCACCAGATCACTATGGGTGAGCAGTAAGTAATAAATAGAAAACATCAGTATTGAATATTACTCAGTGAATTCTTGGTTTTGCATTAGGGGGAGGATCAGGATAAGATTAAGGCCATGAAGAGCTCCCCGCCCCGACACCTAAAGCTATTTAACTGTCACCTTCCCACGCAGTGCCATCCCATGGGAGGAGCTCACTGTATTCGGAGGGTAGGTCACAGCCCTGGTAACGATCCTGCTTCTTTGCCTTTAGTCAGCTGTCACTTACTCTCCCACCAAGAGAGGGAAAGGGGTCCTAGCAAATGCTGCCATGGTTATGAAATCTGCCCCCAGGTGCTGGTCTCCATCCCACCTCCTGTCACAGCAGCCTTCTTAAAGGCACAGAAAGACTTCGCCAGGGCCCTCTGCAGCCTGGCTGAGGAGCAGCAATGGCCTCAGAACTCCAGGGAGCAAGCGCTGGCTTCAGCTGAAAGTTTCCATGAGCTGGCAATGCCTTGAGAACAGCCAGCTGAAAAAACAGGAGACGTGGGGCGGGCAGTTCAAGGTCTGGAACGAGGCGCCCCAGGTCCTTCCAGCCCCCAGAGCCCTCACCCTCAACCAGCTAAGTCATGCTGAGAAGTGGGTAGGCCAGGTAGTAGCCCACACCTGAGCCCAGGACCACGCCGAAGAAAATCCAGGTGTTATAGGACATGACCGCCAGCATCACGAAGTAGCCAACGACCACCTGAGCGACATGGAGCAGAGACTGGCCGAAGTGACACAGAAACCACCTAGATGAACAGGAACGCCCAGTTAATGCCGGCCGCGAGCTGGAAGCTAGGAGTTGGTGTCAGGGAGTGGAAAGAGCAACCGAGGTATAGGACTAGCTTCTTTATAATCCGTATGCTTAACCCAGGAGATTTATTTTTAAGGAGACATGTCAGAAACCAGTGATAGAGAAGGGAAGAGGGACTTGTACAAGGAGTTTGGGATAATCATTTCTCCACCACACTGAGCTCTGAGTTTCCCAGTATCCAGGGCAAAAAGGGAAAATGTGTGATCAACCACATCTGACAAAGGATTACACAAAATCATCAGTAAGGCAGACTTCCCCCCCCCCCCCCCGAATCAATTGTGAGCTGTGAAAGGAAGTATTACAATGGAAAGAGCATGGACCCTGGTAACATCAATTTCTAGCTCTGCCATGTGCTAACTGTGGCTCAGCATAAGCGTCTTAACCTCTCTGAACTGAAATGTCCTCAGCAGTAAAACATATATTAGTAAGACCCATATGAAAACACCTCCCTTGCAGTGGGTTTGTGACTGTTCGAGGCCCCCGCCTAAGGAGCAGACAGACACAGTTAACACAGCCAGTGCTGCAGAGAGGACAGAATGGGGATCCCCAGTGGCTATCAGAATGGGGAGGGAAGGAAGGAGCAAGAGGTTGCCCTCTACCAAGCTGGTACACTGCTAACCACAAATTTTTTTTATCATTTATATAGGAAGAGCTGCAGGTACCATCTTGGGTTTGGAAGCCTTAGTGACCTAAGAAAACCTGCTGTGGTTTGGGGTGGGCTGAATGGACACCCTTGCTGGACTGAGGCTTGCACCGGAGTCAGGAAGATTGGAGCCTCCCACGTGGCTGCTCAGAGAGCCCCAGCCTGGGTATCAGAACACCTGGCTGTAGTCCGCAGCACCGCTAACTAACTGGAAGCGCTTGGGCAAGTTCTGGTCCGTCCCTGGGCCTCAGTTCCCTTGGATGAAGTGGGGCTAAGTGTCCTGCGGGTCCAGCCTACCTCTCAAGGTGAGTGTGAGCACTCTGCCCGTTGCCCCCCACCCCACTTCTGTTACCTGAGAGGGCTTCTGCTGACAGGCAGGGAGTCTGAGCTTGAAGAATCCTGGTCTGCCGCTTCAATAAGCTGCTGGCTTGTGGGGATGGACAGGTTCATCAGGGCCTGGTAGAGCAGCCTGGCTTTGCCAACCTTGATGCTTTCATACAACACAGCCAGAAGCAGGATGACCAACACGGAAAGGGCCATGCCTGTCAAAGGAGACTGAGTTACAGAGCCCAGCCGGGCAAACACTGCTCCCCTTCTGGCAGCTTTGCTGGGGACTTGGCACAAGTGGGGAAGGGCACCTCCCCCCACCCTCCCTCTGAATCCATTCCTCCTCCCTTCCCCTCGCATCTTCTTCCCCACTCTTGCTGGGCTCAGAACTCCTGTCTCTTTCCCCTTCCAGCCCATTGTTGGTAGAAGTGGCCTGCAGGAGTGTGGCTTTGAGCTCAGCAGGAAAAGCCACCTGGCAAAGCCTGGGGTGGGTGGGGGGCGGTGGTGGGGAGCATGCCCAACGGCCCACCGCCCCAGCTGCACCCCAGCAGGCAGCACTGCGTCCTCTGAACACGGTGCATGGGTTCCCTTTAGTTTACAGAGGTCCACCTTATTTCTGTGGCTTCATAACGTCTGTGAAAGATTAGATTCTCCAGAGATGGCCGCCTCGCTCTATCCCACCCCACATGCTCTTCTTACAGTGGCAGCATTCCTGCCATCAAGGGGTGGCATCTGTGTTCCCTCCCCTTTAGTCCCAGAAGACCTCTGGGACTGCCTCAGCCAGTAACGGTGGAAACGATGCTCTCTGACTTCCAAAGCTAGGTCTTGAAAACTAGGCTTTTTTTTTTTTTTCTTTACCTTGTTCTCGCTTTCTCCCTTTTTTCCCCTACCTTTTTCTCTTGGGACACTCACTCTGGGAACCCAGCCACCCTGCCACGAGGACTTCAGCCAACAACCCCTGCTGAGGTCCTAGCTAACAATCAGCATCAATTTTGATTAATACCTGTAGTGATGGGCGTTTGGGCTTCTTCCAGTCCATTTTTATTCATTTTTTCATGGTACTCAACACAATTTATTGAATGAATAAATTAAGAACTAAGAATTGACATATCCAAAACACAGCAATTTTTAAATTGTTTTACTTTTATTTATTTAAATTATTTTTTAATTGAAGGATAGTTGCTCTACAGAATTTTGTTGTCTTCTGCCATTAAGTGGCATTGTTTTAAATGGACCTGAGCTCTATAGAATTGGATTGTTCATAATCTTTGCCACTATCATTGCTGATCTAAGAACAGTCCTCTTACCACTTTTATTTTACAATCTGCCTACCAAGCTAGAGTTAACAAAATCACATGTCCTATTTCAAAGTAACTTTTTGAGAAACATGTATTATTTCTGTTAACAGAGGTAATAACAGACTTGGTAACTAAACAGAGCTACTCAACTAGGAAACGAGGCTCCTGCTCCGTTTCTTTGTTCTGTCTGTTATGTTACAGTGCCTTCACAGTCTATTCCCCAGGTTGTAGGTAGGTACATTGTGATCACAGCAATTTCCATCCATAGGTTGCCAGCAGAGATTATAAGCTCAGAAATTAAAAATGGTGAAAGCCTGAAGAAAACAAGTATGAGTCAGGTCTAACACATATAGGGGGAGAAAGTATAAAGAGCTGGAGAGAGATAGAAGGATCAGAGAAAATGGGCAGATGGGAGACGTGGACTCTTCACAGAGACAACTGGATCCCTGGGGTGAAAGCTCTGGTCTCAGCAGTCTATTTTTAACATGTAAGTACTTAAGTGGAAACACAACTCCATCATGATTTAGTGTCTGACTCTGCCTTTTCAAGTCAAAGGAATACTCGTCTCTTTCAAATTTATGTCTCATTTGAGGTCAAAGGCTGCAGCAGCTACTCTGGGCTGACACTAGACAGTGAACCCCTGTATGAAGGAGGTGCTAGGAGGCAACAAGAGGACCTGATCTAGTTCTGGCTCTGATGCACACTATGTGTCCCTGGACAAGTCTTTGCCCCTCTCTGGGTGTCCGTTCCTTCCCTGTACTGGGGGAAGCTGCACCCTCGTGCCTCTCTCTCGGCCTCACAAAGAGCTCTTTGCAGTCTGAAGGGCAGAGATTCCAAATGGAATTACAAATGCAAAGTTAGCACTCAATATTTATGCAAGAAGAGTCAGGCTCCCGAAAACGTTCACAGAGCACAACAATAATGAGAACCTGGGTTCCCACTGCCTGGAGGTACTCAATCTACAAGTCTGGGCTTCCCAGTTCTTACCTGTGGGACTGTGGACGCTCCAGAAATCAAAGAGAAGCACTGCCTCATCTGAGAAGATGAAATGCATCTGAAAGAGAAGGGACCGCATCAGAGGGGGCTTAGGGCAGTGGAAATCATGTTCCCGATTGCTCTCCAGAAACCTCTTCTAAAGGCCCAGGAAAACAAAGTCACTGGATTTAAGTGCTGCAAAGGCCATTAGAAGCCATCAGAGCCAACTGAAGCCAGACAGGGCAGGGAATTGCCCAGGGTCCCACAGTGGGTGAGCAGTAGAGCTAGAATTGAGCTGGCCTGTTGCAGGTAGGGGCCTCCCTGGTGACTCAGATGGTAAAGAATCTGCCTGCAATGCGGGAGGCCTGGGTTTGATCCCTGGGTTGGGAAGATCCCCTGGAAGAAGGTATGGCAACCCACTCCAGTATTCCTGCTTGGAGAATCCCCACAGAGGAGCCTGGCAGGCTACAGTCCATAGGGATGCAAAGAGTTAGACATGACTGAGCGACTGAGCACAGCACAGTTCCCGGTAGAAGTAAGGTGCTTGGGGGTGCCTGTCCTCACTGGGCCAACCAGTCACAGTGCTCTCAGTCATGCAGAGATGACTCCTTTGTGCCCTTGAAAGGCAATGAGGACATGCTAGGCTGAGGACTGACTGCCTCTTCTTACCCCCAGGGCCCCAGCCATTCTGTTCCAGCAGTGCGTATCATGGATGAGCCCAGGGTCAGCTGTCTTCAGTGTGTACTGCACACCTGTTCACCCAAAATTCACTGAACAGTTGCTGAGCCTAATCCCGTGCCCAGCATTATGGAGAGAGGTTAATGTGTCTGCCCTTGACAAGCTCAGTCTTACAGAAAGAATGAAGGTAGAAGCGAAGAGCACGCAGCATCTGTCTGAAGGCTCTTCTCAAAGAGCAGCTGGTCCACCCTGTGTTCTGGGTGGCATCAAGAGCTTTGCGTATAATATCTCACTTCACCACAATCTTCTATGTGGCAGGGCCAATTAGGTCCATTGTATAAGAAAGAAAACAGGGAACTGGGCTCTGAAAAGTAATTTGCTGAAGGTCACAAAGCTAGTAGTAATAAGTTGGCAGAACTGGGATTCAAACCTGAGTCTAGTTAGATGCCAAAGCCCCAACCATCTATGCTGCCTCTCAGTGACCAAGAGAAGAGGAGAAGATGGGAACTGAGTGGGATTCTAAATGCCTGCATCAAGCTTAATGATTGGCAAGATTAAAGCCAGAGAAATCAATCAGTTCACACTCTTGTCACCAGGTAAGACCTCAACCAGCAGAAGCACTGTCAGTGCCCAACCATAGCTAAGCAGATCCTGGCTGAGTTGGGATCAGTTGGTGGAAGACTTCGCCTTCAAAGACAATGGCCAAACATTAGAATCTTCAAATGCCAGAGTGACAAGTGTCCTCAGAAAGTTTTTTAAATTGAGACGTAATTGACAAATAATGTATTTGTTTCAGGTGTACAACAGGATTCCATTTTGTATATTGCAAAATGGTCACCACAAGAAGTCTAGTTAACATCCATCATGACAATGTTTCTTTCTCGTGATAAGAACTTTAAAGATCTACTCTTAGCAACCTTCAAATCTACAGTTCTGTATTAACTAGTCACCATGCTATTATATCTCCAGAACATTTTCTCAGAGAATTTTTAGTCACCTGTTTTTCACCTTTTTTCCCCACAGAACACTGACAAATAAAATCTTCCTTGTAACTCCACGATATAAAACACAGGGCTTTTGGTGAAGAGGGGAGAGAGGTCTGAGCTCTGCTGAAATTCAATGTGAAAAACATTGATCTGGTCCAATTCTAGTCCCTTTCTAACCACTTCTCATTTGCAGATGGGTAAAAGGAGTTCCAAAAGGGGAAAGGATTTGTCCAAAACCTCGTAAGATGAAAACTGAAACCTAGACAGTCTTTTAAAAATTATGTTGAATAATTTTAAAATAGCTTTTTATGTCCCAAATATGAAAGTGATACTTGCTTAATGGAAAAAGCTGAAACAGTACCAAAAAGAAAGTAAAAAATTATTTTGAGTCCTACTACCCAGAGACACCCTATGTCACGATTTCAAAAAGAGGAGGCAAAATGTTCACAAAAAATTGATATGCAAGAACAAATAGGTACAGGTAATCCTGTGAAACTGCATTTACACTGGAATTGCACTCATGGAATTTCAGAAGCCTACAGCACCATCTCTGCAGGGGGAGTGAGGTGTGACACCTTGACCCCCACTCCAAGTTCATTTGATAAAGCAGCTGGCATGACTGGAATATCCCCTGTGGCTAATTAATCAGAGAGGTTTCATAACTGGGTTCCTTCTGTCATCCTTAGGCTTGGGTCAGCTATCTTGGGGACCCCAAACAGTTTTCGCAGTAGATCAGAACACCCCTGAGAGCTGTGCCAGGGGTGCAGGGGCTGGAGACAAATGAGGCAAGTCCTTGACCCCCAAGGAGCAACTGTTTGTTAGAGGAGAGGGAGTGAACAAATAGTACAAAGAGGTTTATGTATTCAGCAAGGGGGAGGCCTGTGGAGGCTGGGGGTACTGGGGACAGAAGATGCCTGGAAGACACCTAACCCAGCCAGGGAGGCAGGTGGCTAGGACGTCTTCTGAAGCAGGAAGCAGTCAGGGAAGATGGACAGTGCAGGTTTTCCAAGCCACAAGTGTCCTTACAGAGCGTCCACCCCACTGGGGAGTGAGGGGCCCGAGGGAGGGACAAAGACTCACCTCTCTCGCTTTTTCACCCGTGAAAAAGATTCAAATCAGCACACCCTGACTTGGAGCTGCAGTTTTCAGTCAAAGAGCCCTGTGGTCAGACACTCAAGGGGCGAGCCTCTCCAGTTTCACAGCTTTGGATAAACCAGGGCCTCCAGTAGCTAAATTATCTGTGTCTGGTTCAGGGCCCCACCCTGTGGGGAGGGGCTACGGGGAAAATGACAGCAATCACGGGACTTGGTTCTTTATTTTCTCATTTGGAGTTACTCACACTTTGAGAATCCCAAGGACAGAGGAACCTGGAAAACTACCGTCCATTGCCTCGCAAAAGAGTTCGACACTACATAGCAACTAAACAACAACAAGTGCCCTCATTTATAAGCCAAAGAGTTCAGGGGCAGATTAAGGTCCCAGTCCTATCACTGCCCGGCTGGGGAACTTTTCATATAAACCCTTCCCATCTGTTTCCCCTTTTAGAGGGCCGTCGGGAGTTGGGTGGGTGCGTTTGACTAAAAGACCTGCGTTGGCTTCCTGAATCTTCAATTCTATGACATTCTTCCTGGAGGAAGAAAACTGTGTACATGATTTATTCGTAGACCGAAGAGTTTGCAAGCTGTCAATTCTCTCCAGCTCAGGTGAACTCTACCAAGAAAACTAGTTTATCTGAAATGCTATTTCTAACCCAAGTGTAAGAGGATGGAAAGTGGCAAGGTCTGTTTCTTTGTTTTTTCTCCGAAAGAATCAGATCACGAACTTGCGAAGGCAGGGAACCGCCCCGGGGGTGTGTGTACGCGCGCCCAGCCGCCGGCTGAAACGCTCCGAGAATTCCCTCCTCATGGGCGTCTCCCCGCAATCTCCCCCAAGTCACCGCGCCCAGAGCAGGGGGAGCCCCCGCCCCGCTGTCTTCACCCAGCGCACCCCGACCCTCATCCGCGCCACACCAGCGCGTAGTGACTGCTAGTCAAGCTGGACTAACTCCCAGCCGGAGGAACAAATAAAAAACCCCAAAGCCCCGGCCAGCTCTCCTGTTCCCGATGTTGACACAGCTGCCAGCACACCCCCTTCACCGCCGGGGGCGGCGGGCACCGCGGGATGCCCGGGGTCGCCTGCTCCAGGGTCCCAGCGCCCACCCCGCGTCCGCTCCTCCAGGAGGCGCCCGGACTCACCGCCATGGTGAGCGTGCTGGGCGGCCGGGCGCCGTGGCCGCGTCTGCTCGCTCGGGACTGGGGCTCCGAGCCCGGACAGCCGCCGCGATCGCGACCGGGGCTGCGCGGTCACGTGGTCCGGGCGAGGCGCGCGCGCGGGCGCCTGGGACTTGTGGTCCCCACAGTGCTCCCCGCATCCTTGGGCGCACCCACCGGCCGGACCTCCTGCCGAGCTCCAAGAAGGGAGCGGAGCCGGCCTCTGGGCCAGAGCCGCCAGCACAGCGGGGTCCCTTCTGCCTTCCCTTTGGGCCCCTTCCTGTTTTGCACTTGACTTGTCTTCCAATTATCATAAAAGGATTTATTGCTTGTTATAATAAACAGCTTAACACCTGTTAAGTCCATCTTCTGGACGTGATAACAAGAAGTTAGAAGTAAATTAAAGAAATTATGCCCCAAGCTTTTCATGTAACCATCCTTCTTCTTTTTCTTCTTCTTGTCTTTTCCAATCTGAAATGAAAAGCAATACACGGTTGTAATTTTAATTTGTATTTCTTTAATAACTAGGATGGTAAACTTTCTTCTTATTGGTGTAGCCGTTTTTCTGTATTCTCTGACCATTTCATCCATCCTGCTTGGGGTGGGGAGAGTTTTATAGGGGATGAGGGACTTTTAACAGTATTTACTTTAAAATATATTTAGTAGCGACTTCACTTTCACTTTTCACTTTCATGCATTGGAGAAGGAAATGGCAACCCACTCCAGTGTTCTTGCCTGGAGAATCCCAGGGACGGGGGAGCCTGGTGGGCTGCCGTCTATGGGGTCGCACAGGGTCAGACACGACTGAAACGACTTAGCAGCCGCAGCAGCAGCAACCCTTTGCCAGTCCTTCTAGGAGGCAAGTGGCTTCTTAGAGAAACCTTACCAGAGGCAGCACTAGCAGACCTTGAACCTGGAATATGACCTCATTTCAAATCCTGCGCCAACAAGAACTGGCTGCAGGACCTCCAGCTTTACATTTCTGAGCCTTGGTTTCCTGGTGGGTAAAATGGAAAGAATAATAGACGCATGTGATAGAGCTATTGTAAGGCTTAAGTGAAGTCTTGCGTGTTAAATCCTCATCAGAGAACCTGGCAGTCAGAGCTTGCTCAAAAAATGGTAGCCATTGTCATCCTTAGTGGCAAATATTTCCGTTCTGTTGTAACTGAACAGGATCTGGTGGTTCCTTCCTGGGACGGACCCTCCCCACCTCCTCTGCCTGCTTCATCTTTGTAGAAAAGTTCGTCTCCTAAGTCTCTCCTGAGCCACAAAAACCTGACTCAAGAATTATTGACTGAAAGGGTGAACATGTAGTGACAAAAATTGGGTACCGAGTCAGAAGAAACTGGTAAGAACTTAAAAAATAAATGGGCCATATGGCAGTCACAGAATCTTATGTTCCTTCCTGAAGTATCTAGATAACAGTATCTGATGCAAATTTCCTGAGTTGTTTTACAGATGCTAAAACCCACCAAATAGAAGAAGTTAACGTTAGGTGACCGTGAGTGTGTAACCCCCAGACCTCCTGGAGCCTGAGGATTAATGTTGTTGACCCCTGTGACACCATCCTGTTACCTCACCATCAGCCAGTCAGAGAACTGTGCACAAGCTGATCACACACCCTGCAACTGCTCTCCCTCACCTGGTCTTTAAGAATGCTTCCCCAAAGGGACTTCACTGGTGATCCAATGGTTAAGACTCTGCCTTGCAATGCAGGGGACATGGGTTTGATCCCTGGTTGGGGAATTAAGATCCCACATGCTATGGAGCAACTAAACCAGAATGCTGTAGCTACTGAACCTGTACTCTACAACCCGTGTGTCACAACTAGAGAGGAAAGATCCTACATGACACATGGAAGACCTTGCATACCGTAACTAAGATGCAATACAGACAAATAAATAACTTTTTTTTTAATGCTTCCCTGAAACCCGTTAGGGATTTTGAGTCCTTTTGAGCATTACCTGCCCTGTTCTCCATGCTCAGTCCTGCAATAAACCTTTCTCTGCTCAAACTCTGACACTTTGGTTTGTTTGGTTTCACTGTGCTCCAGGTGCATGAACTTGGGTTCGACAACACTATGAGAGGAAGTCCCTTCAGAGGTCAAGCCACTTGCGCAGGGTCACACAGCTTCTAAGGGCCTCAGTCTGAAAGATAGTGAGTGTTAAGGGAAATCAGGGGTTAGGCAGCCTCAGGGAAGAGCATGGGGCCAGCACTGTGAGGGGGTCTCAGGGGGACGGCCTCGGCTGTCAGGGATTGCCAGGCCCCGTGGAGGAAGCAATGGGGAGGAGAGGTATTCTTGAAGCACCTGGGCCTCTGAAGCTTGGTGATTTCGGTGTAATTTCTCACCTCTCTGGGTCTCACCTGGGCAACAGAAATAAGAGGACTTAACCTTCACACTAGCAGGCTCCCATGTACTCCCCAACCTTCCATTGAAGGATTTTCAACACAGCTTTATTCATTTGACTATTTTTGTTGGCTTTGTTACAATCTGATGAACTTCACACTTAGTTCTCACTTCCTCATGTGTGTTATGATTATAACAGTCCTAAAGTTCTAAAGTGCCCCTTTACTTCCTGAACTACCAAAGACGTCCCTCCTCTGGTGCCCAGGCAGAGAACAGAATCCCAGTTCATAAAGGTAACACCATAGATGGCCAAGCCTCAGTCCATGGCAAGAGATTCTTTCTGGATTCTGTACTAGTAGGCTCCCCTTCTGAGAAACAGCAGAGAATCTGCCCTTGTCTTTCCAGCGCACACCTACAGCCCCAGGACAGGACAGAATCCCTGGTCAGAAAAGACGGTGCTGCCTCAGTCATCACAGAGATCAGCCAGGACCCCTTTAAACTGGGTGCTCAGCTCATGCCTGCTCAGTTGGCGGAGGGAAAATCCAACCAGTCATTTCTCCTGTTGAGGTTCAGTAGAGGAACTTGATGTCTCATGAAAAGTCTACAAAATATTGTTTCTGCAGAATATCTGGCTTTGATGTGCAGATAAGGCTGTGTGACCCCATGGGCACTGCTATCCCTCTCTGGGCCTTTCTGGAATGGAAGACCTCTAACTGCCCCTTCATATACTAATGATCTACAGTTATAAGGCAGCTTGAGGTTGGGGTTGAATACTTTATGGCTAGGATTTTTGCCATGTAGCTCCATTCAGCTAACTTCCCTTGTTCTTCCACAAACCTCTGCTGTTATATATATACATGTAAATATGTGTATATATATATGCTATGAGTAGCATAATGTATAACACATACATGGCAACCCACTCCAGCACTCTTGCCTGGAAAATCGACTGATTTGAATCGACTTGCCTGAAGCGACTTAGCACCAGCAGCAGCAGCAATACATAACACGACATTATGCATCTGGGCTGTGTGGCATAGCGGGGTATGCACACTGGAGGTTGAGCAGAATATAGAGATCGAGTGTGCCTGTGTGTTTCTGTATGATGTGGACTTTGTGTTGATGAGGTTGGGAAAAGCAGGAGCCAGGCCACCAACCTGAAGTCCACGTTTAAAGCCAGGACTTTGGGACTTCCCTGGTGGGTCCAGTGGTTAAGATGCTGAGTTCCTAGTTCAGGGGGCTCAGGTTCCACCCCTGGTCAGGGAACTAGAGCCAGCATGCCACGATTAAGACCTGGTACAGCTGAATGAGTAAATAATAATAATACAGTCAGGAATTTATTCTGTGACAAAGAACCACTAAAATTTCTTTGCCCCACTGGGCAAGGTTCCCCAATAAGGCATCAAACCCATGACCCCTGCATTTGTAACATGGATTCTTAGCCACTGGACCACCAGGGCAGTTCCCCAAAGTGGTTTTTAATGTACGCTTTTCTCCCTGCAGTTTCCCTTTTCTTTCCCAAATGTCACTCTCTTAGTGAGGTCTGCTCTGATCACTGATTTAAAACTGCAATCTTTTGTATCCTTCACCAACCGTTGCCACCCACCCCTCATCTTATTCTGCTTTATTGTTTTTCCATGGCATGCGTCACTGGGTACTAAGTATCCTGTTTATATTGGTTATCTAGTGTTTTTTTCTCTGCTCTCAAATGGAACCTCAAGAACAGGGATTTCTGTATTGTTATTCAAGAAGGCACTCCCAGTCCCTACAAGAGATCATGTTACAACATGCACTGTCTGCTTACATTCTTTGAATGAATCAGCACACCCCAGCAGGCATGTGCTTCATTGCTTCAGAGGAAGGAAGTGGTAGAAACCAAGGCAGCCTCATGATGGGATGGTTTTATTTCCCATGAGACTGTGGCAGGTTTGGAGAGGTTTGTGGGAGCAATTAGAAAATAATTTGTGAAGAAGCACAAGGGAAAGCAGGGATACCCTCCCCCAACCCACAGAATACCTCAGCCCAGAAGAGGGAGCTTGCAGCGAGGGGCCTCTGGGTCACCAGGGGAGGAACAGCGACAGACAAGACAGAGGGCCATGCCCCAGCTCTGGAAAAGAGCAGCTGCGAAGTCATGAGGCCTTGCAGCCCATAATAATGGTAGCAAACCCAAGCATGGCCCTTCCTCCCAAACTCACAGAGCAGGGGTGGAGAGACTACCAGTCATACCCAAATACACACAACCTGTTTCAGTTCAATTCAGTCACTCAGTCATGTCCGACTCTTTGCAACCCCGTGGACTGCAGCACGCCAGGTTTCCCTGTCCATCACCAACTCCCAGAGCTTGCTCAAACTTCATGACCATCGAGTCAGTGATGCCATCCAACCATCTCATCCTCTGTCATCCCCTTCTCCTCCTACCTTCAGGCTTTCCCAGCATCAGGGTCTTTTCCGATGGGTCAGTTCTTCACATCGGATGGCCAAAGTATTGGAGTTTCAGCTTCAGCATCAGTCCTTCCAATGAACACCCAGGACTGATCTCCTTCAGGATGGACTGGTTGGATCTCCTTGCAGTCCAATGAACTCTCAAGAGTCTTCTCCAACAGCACAGTTCAAAAATATCAATTCTTCGGCACTCAGCTTTCTTTATAGTCCAACTCTCACATCCATACATGATTACTGGTAAAACAATTTGTTGGCAAAGTAATGTCTCTGCTTTTCAATATGCTATCTAGGTTGGTCATGACTTTTCTTCCAAGAAGCAAGCGTCTTTTAATTTCATGGCTGCAGTCACCATCTGCAGTGATTTGGGAGCCCAAGAAAATAAAGTCTGTCACCGTTTCCACTGTTTCCCCATCTATTTGTCATGAAGTGATGGGACCAGATGCCATGATCTTAGTTTTTTGAATCTTGAGTTTTAAGCCAGCTTTTTTACTCTCCTGTTTCACTTTCATAAAGAGGTTTTTTTTAGTTCTTCTTTGATTTCTGCCAAAAGGGTTGTGTTGTCTGCATATCTGAGGCTATCAATATTTCTCCTGGCCATCTTGATTCCAGCTTGTGCTTCATCCAGCCTGGCATTTTGCATGATATATCTGCATATAAGTTAAATAAGCAGGGTGACAATATACCAGCCTTGATGTACTCCTTTCCCAATTTGGAATCAGTCTGTTTCAGTTCAGTTCAGTTGCTCAGTCGTGTCCAACTCTTTTCGACCCCATGAATCGCCAGGCCTCCCTGTCCTTCACCAACTCCCGGAGTTCACTCAGACTCACGTCCATCAAGTCGGTGATGCCATCCAGCCATCTCATCCTTTGTTGTCCCCTTCTCCTCCTGACCCCAATCCCTCCCAGCATCAGAGTCTTTTCCAATGAGTCAACTCTTCCCATGAGGTGGCCAAAGTATTGGAGTTTCAGCTTTAGCATCATTCCTTCCAAAGAAATCCCAGGGCTGATCTCCTTTAGAATGGACTGGTTGGATCTTCTTGCAGTCCAAGGGACTCTCAAGAGTCTTCTCCAACACCACAGTTCAAAAGCATCAATTCTTCAGTGCTCAGCTTTCTTCACAGTCCAACTCTCACATCCATACATGACCACAGGAAAAACCATAGCCTTGACTAGACTGAAACTCCAGTACTTTGGCCACCTCATGCGAAGAGCTGACTCATTGGAAAAGACTCTGATGCTGGGAGGGATTGGGGGCAAGAGGAGAAAGGGACGACAGAGGATGAGATGGCTGGATGGCATCACTGATTCGATGGACGTGAGTCTCAGTGAACTCCAAGAGTTGGTGATGGATAGGGAGGCCTGGCGTGCTGTGATTCATGGGGTCACAAAGAGTCGGACACGACTGAGCAACTGATCTGATCTGATCTGACTAGACGGACCTTTGTTGGCAAAGTAATGTCTCTGCTTTTCAATATGCTGTCTAGGTTGGTCATAACTTTTCTTCCAAGGAGTAAGCTTCTTTTAATTTCATGGCTGCAATCACCATCTGCAGTGATTTTGGAGCCCCTAAAAATAAAGTCTGACACTGTTGCCACTGTTTCCCCATCTATTTCCCGTGAAGTCATGGGACCAGATGCCATGATCTTCATTTTCTGAATGTTGAGCTTTAAGCCAACTTTTTCACTCTCCTCTTTCACCTTCATCAAGAGGCTTTTTAGTTCCTCTTCACTTTCTGTCATAAGGATGGTGTCATCTGCGTATCTAAGGTTATTGATATTTCTCCTGGCAATCTTGATTCCAGCTTGTGCTTCTTCCAGCCCAGCATTTCTCATGATGTATTCTGCATATAACTTAAATAAGCAGGGTGACAATATACCGCTTTGACATACTCCTTTTCCTATTTGGAACCAGTCTGTTATTCCATGTCCAGTTCTAACTGTTGCTTCCTGACCTGCATACAGGTTTCTCAAGAACCAGGTCAGGTGGTCTGGTATTCCCATCTCTTTCAGAATTTTCCACAGTTTATTGTGATCCACACAGTCAAAGGCTTTGGCATAGTCAATGAAGCAGAAATAGATGTTTTTCTGGAACTCTCTTGCTTTTTTGATGATCTAGGAGATATTGGCAATTTGATCTCTGGTTCCTCTGCCTGTTCTAAAACCAACTTGAAATCTGGAAGTTCACAGTTCACATATTGCTGAAGCCTGGCTTGGAGAATTTTGAGCATTACTTTACTAGCGTGTGAGATGAGTGCAATTGTGCGGTAGTTTGAGCATTCTTCGGCATTGCCTTTCTTTGGGATTGAAATGAAAACTGACCTTTTCCAGTCCTGTGGCCACTGTTGAGTTTTCCAAATTAGCTGGCATATTGAGTGCAGCACTTTCACAGCATCATCTTCCAGGATTTGAAATAGCTCCACTGGAATTCCATCACCTCCACTAGCTTTGTTCATAGTGATACTTTCTAAGGCCCACTTGACTTCACATTCCAGGATGTCTGGCTCTAGGTTAGAGGGGGTTAAAAAGATGAGGGGCTTCCCTGGTGCCACTAGTGGTAAAGAACTTGCCTGCCATTGTAGGAGACATAAGAGACATGGGTGCAATCACTGGGTTGGGAAGATCCCCTGGAGCAGAGAATGGCAACGCACTCCAGTATTCTTGCCTGGAGAATCCCATGGACAGAGGAGCCTGGTGGGCTAGGGTGCATAGTGTTGCAAACAGTCGGGCATGACTGAAGCAATTTAGTATGCACACATGCAAAAAGGTGAGAGGTCTTCAGGAAGCCCTGGTCTTGAGTTGTGAAGTCTTAGGAAAACATAAACAGAGGACAGGCAGGCGGGAGACAGATTCCTGGAGGGCAGCCTACCTTTCAGCCCTCTCGCTTACTCCTGTCTGGGTTGTGAATACCTTTCACCGATCAGGTCAGGCATTTAGATCAGCTTGATTCCTCCTGGGTGAGCATCAAGCAGTTACCCCTGCAGTCACTTTCTTTCTGTTTGCAAAGGCTCTTGCTGTCAATCTGGATTCTTGCAGCAGTCCAGGGGCCAGAAGGACTGATGTGGTCACCTGGATTGGCCTGGAGAGGAGGGGACTTCCCAGGGTTGATAGTGAGTCGGTAGCAGACTCCGGCCCCTCAGCTTGCACCTGGTCCAGCACTGTTCACGGTGCTGTAAGCAGTTGTTACAACCTCAGGCTAACACGTGCAGGACGGGAGATGTGCAGGACTAACACGTGCAGGACAGGAGATGTGCAGGACTAACACGTGCAGGACGGGAGATGAGACCACCTCCTCCCACCCGCCCCCGCCAGCTACAGTGGGAAAAGGGGCCCTAGGAAAGTGCACATATTTTACCCAAATGTACCCGAGATGCTTCCTGGGAAAACCCTAAACAGGACCTTGAGAACTCATGCCTTACTTCTACAGTAGTTTTTTGTAGGTATTAAATCATTTCTTGATTGTTCATGATAATAGATGATACACAAGCTTCATTCCATCTATAACTTTATCTGGTATCAATTTTCATATTAGATATATTGCCTAGGATGTGGCAATAATTATATTAATAACTAAAAACCTCCATGACTTTGCTTGGGTGACCCTTTTAACAGTGAACTCCAGGGGACAACACAGTGATTGTCAGTTCAGCTACATCAAGGTTTTTGAAGACGATGGCTTCTCCACTAAAGTAGGATGTAAATAAATTTTGAATGGAGCCTGGCATCACCTGGAAGGAATTCTAAACTTCACACCTTTGGGGTAGTTGACCCAAATGGCTTCAGAGTAGGCTAACTTTACAGAGCACATTAAAAAAAAGGACACACTTATTCAGCTGAAGCTAAAGCTCCAGGACTTTGGCCACTGGATGCAAGGAGCCAACTCACTGGTAAAAACCCTGATGTTGGGAAAGACTGACGGCAAGAGGAGAAGGGGGAGACAGCAGATGAGATGGTTGGATGGCATCATCACTGGCTCAATGGACATGAGTCTGAGCAAACTCCGGGAGGCAGTGAAGAGCAGGGAGACCTGCTGTGCTGCAGTTCATTGGGTTGCAAAGAGTCGAACACAACTGAGCGACTGAACAGCAACAACATTCAACATCATAATCAGACTATTACAGTTAGCAATCAACTGCATGGGTGAAAAAAAATCTACCTTAAAACCCTTTGTTGGAATGCTTTACATTTTCCACAGAACAAAAACTGAAAACCCTGTTGTACAGTTAGTCAGAAATGCAGTCCTCAAGGGATTTTTTTGCCTATACACATGAGTGTTGTCTAAAACATGTCTTCTTGTAGCAGCTGGGCCCTACCACCACTGTTCTTGGCTGAGTCACAAATCTGTTGTAACCTGTAGCTTCTCTGTCACTTCACTGGCTCTCCTCTCCTGCTAAGCTTTGTTTTCTGGCAGTTATTAAAATTTTCTGCCACTGCCATAGCTATTGCTACTGTTGAAACTGCCACAGCCACCTTGGTTTCATGGTTTGGCAAAGTATTGGCCTCTACCACCATAGGGGCCAGAGCTTCTGCCTCCAAATTTCCTCCTTTCGTGTGTCCAAAATTTGAAGATTGATTGTTGTAATTGCCCAAATCCTTCCATCACCCCCAAAATTGCTTCAGTCACTACCAAATCCATTATAGACATCCCATTCTACCACCATGACAGCCACTAAAGCCACCTTGACCACTTAAGTTCCCTCCACAACCAAAGCTGTCATTCCCACCAAAATTACCTCCATGACCACCACCAAAGTTTCTGGAACTATTTTTGACCTCTCTGGCCTGATGAAGCACTAGCCCTTCACAGTTGTGGCTGTTCGCTGTATGGTGTTTCTGAATGACAATCTAGTCTACGGAGTCATGGTCATCAAAGGCTATAAAGCCAAAGCCTCTCTTTTTGCCACTGCCTCAGTCAGTCATGATTTCAGTCACTTTAATTTTCCAATACTGTCCAAAGTAACCTCTTAGGTGATATTCTTCAGTGTCTTCTTTAATGCCATAAAACGAAAATCTTTTTCACAGTTAAGCGGCCATCAGGTCTTTGAGAATCCTCTCTTGAGACAGCCTTCTTGGGTTCCATAACTCTTCCATCCACTTTCTGCGGCCTTGCCTTCATGGGCACATTCACCTCGACAGATGCACATATGACAAACTCGAAGCCTCTGGAGTGCCTGGGGTTTGGATCCTTCATTACCACACAGTCTGTGAGCATTGCCCATTGCTCAAAATGGCTCCTCAGGGACTTCCCTGGTGTTCCTGGTTAAGACACTGAACTTCCACTGCAGCAGACACAGGTTCAATCCCTGGCAGAGAACTAAGATCCTGAACAACACCGGCAGTACTGCCCAAAAAGAAAAACAAAACAACAACAACAACAAAAAACCCTAAAATGGCTCCTCAGACTCTCATTGGTTGTTTCAAAGCTCAAACCTCCAATGAAAAGCTTTCACAACTGTTCAGGCTCTTTGGGAGACTCTGACTTAAACAAGATGGCAGTAGATGGGGAAGACTTTAATGAAGCTTCCTCAGTGGCATCCATGGGCAGGAAGGAGTAATCTAATGCATGTATCTCTGTCAGGAAGCATTTAACAGGAGGCTTCCTGTGTGTTGTTTTGGATCTGTCACAAATCCCTCTGTTCCTTATTAATTCCTGAATATTCAGGAATTACGAGGAGAGGCAAACCACTCCCAGGGTAGAGGAATGCATGCATTTCCTTCTTTAGTTTTTCCATATGATGAGAAGTAACTATTTATGACCCTCTTCCTTTTTATGAACCATATGGTAACAATGATTATTTACAACCCTCTCTCTTTGATATGGATTGCCTTATGTTTCTTTGATAATTTGTAAGTCTGGACTTTTGATCTTTATCTTTGCTGAACAAAGCTACCCTGTAAGACAGTATATATACCCACACTATGTTGAATAAAACACCTTTGCTCCATCAGAGCTTGGGTCCCCGTGTCTTTCTTCTTTTTCTCTCTCTTTCTTTCTCTCTCTCTCTATCTCCAGCTAATTCTCTGGAGCGTAGAAACCCGTCATGCTCACTCCCCTGCCCGGGCTTCTAAGACCCTCTGGAGAAGGTGCACTGTGCCTTCACCCCCTCGAGAGGGTGCCCGGTGCCTTCGTGAGTGACGCAAGCCCTGTGTCAAGGACTTCATTGGTTTTCTGCGTAAACCAGGGAATATCGGCCTCTCTCTCTTTTGCTTTCTTATCGTTGACTGCGGACCACCAGGTTCCGGTCCATTAAAGGACCTCTACAAGTGGTGCCAGAACAGGGGCCTGGTACACGCGGCAGATTCGGATGGAGCGACTCCAAGGACCTATTGAAGTCCGTAAGTACCAAGACATGGGTCAAACGGCTGGAAAGCCCCATCACTTTTCTACTTTACTTCATCACTTATTTAAAGTTCAGGGACTTTCAGTTTCGCGCTAGTGAATAGAGGCTTGCCTTCAGACAGTGGTTGAATGTAACTCTTGGTTCCCTGATGAAGGTAGTTTTGATTTATTTGTTTTTATTTTATTTATTTATTTATTTTTAATTTTTACTTTATTTTATTTTTTAACTTTACAATATTGTATTGGTTTTGCCATATATCAACATGAATCTGCCACAGGTATACACGTGATCCCCATCCTGAACCCTCCCACCTCTTCCCTCCCTGTACCATCCCTCTGGGTCATCCCAGTGCACCAGCCCCAAGCATCCTGTATCCTACATCGAACCTGGACTGGTGACTCATTTCATATATGATATTATACATGTTTCAATGCCATTCTCCCAAATCATCCCACCCTCTCCCTCTCCCACAGAGTCCATAAGACTGTTCTATACATCAGTGTCTCTTTTGCTGTCTTGTATACAGGGTTATTGTTACCGTCTTTCTAAAGTCCATATATATGCGTTAGTATACTGTATTGGTGTTTTTCTTTCTGACTTACTTCACTCTGTATAATAGGCTCCAGTTTCATCCACCTCATTAGAACTGATTCAAATGTATTCTTTTTAATGGCTGAGTAATACTCCATTGTGTATATGTACCACTGCTTTCTTATCCATTCATCTGCTGATGGACATCTAGGTTGCTTCCATGTCCTGGCTATGATAAACAGTGCTGCGATGAACATTGGGGTACATGTGTCTCTTTCCCTTCTGGTTTCCTCAGTGTGTATGCCCAGCAGTGGGATTGCTGGATCATAAGGCAGTTCTATTTCCAGTTTTTTAAGGAATCTCCACACTGTTCTCCATAGTGGCTGTACTAGTTTGCATTCCCACCAACAGTGTAAGAGGGTTCCCTTTTCTCCACACTCTCTCCAGCATTTATTGCTTGTAGACTTTTGGATCACAGCCATTCTGACTGGCATGAAATGGTACCTCATAGTGGTTTTGATTTGCATTTCTCTGATAATGAGTGATGTTGAGCATCTTTTCATGTGTTTGTTAGCCATCTGTATGTCTTCTTTGGAGAAATGTCTATTTAGTTCTTTGACCCATTTTTTGATTGGGTCATTTATTTTTCTGGAATTGAGCTGTAGGAGTTGCTTGTATATTTTTGAGATTAGTTGTTTGTCAGTTGCTTCATTTGCTATTATTTTCTCCCATTCCGAAGGCTGTCTTTTCACCTTGCTTATAGTTTCCTTTGTTGCACAGAAGCTTTTAAGTTTAATTTGGTCCCATTTGTTTATTTTTGTTTTTATTTCCAATATTCAGGGAGGTGGGTCATAGAGATAAATCCACGCACCTATGGACACCTTATCTTTGACAAAAGAGGCAAGAATATACAATGGATTAAAGACAATCTCTTTAACAAGTAGTGCTGGGAAAACTGGTCAACCACTTGTAAAAGAGTGAAACTAGAACACTTTCTAACACCATACACAAAAATAAACTCAAAATGGATTAAAGATCCAAACGTAAGACCAGAAACTATAAAACTCCTAGAGGATAACATAGGCAAAACACTCTCTGACATACATCATGGTAGTTTTGATTTAGAAATTTGGCACCAGGTCAAGAGAATGTTGAACGAGCAGCCAGACGGGGAAAAAATATTCCAATAGATTTCTGGCCCCTATGGGCTCTCATTAAAGCTGTTATTCTACCATTTCAAGGTAATTGTAGCCCTCCTGATATTTGGCAACAGGCAGAACACTTATTACATGAATATGAATTAGATGATGAAACCTTACAAAAGGCCTAATTAGAACAACATAAAATATTTCAGAATTTTCCTACAAGCCCTGCCCTAGTTGCTCCAAGCGCTCCTCCCCTGCCAGGGGGCACAAATCCTGAAGTCTCTCCCTTCCTAGAACCTAATGGTTCTGGCAACGACTCCCCTAAGACACCTTTTGACATTAAAACCGACAATACCTTTCTGAATAACAATAATAAGTTTTTATCACATACTCTTAATTGTAAGAATTTGCTACCTACTCACTCTCCTTCATGACAGAGGCTCTCTGAATTGCTGGCTTTGCAATCACAAGTCTCTGAAGCCAATGGTTTCTCTGCCTTTCCAGTTTTTAGAAATCCTGATGCTCTAGGGCACATAATACCTCAATATGAAGATATTAACTTTTATCACATGCAACAAATTAAAAAAGCTATAACTATGTACAGCCCACATTCACCTTTTACTAAAGCATTTCTAAATTCTATAACATCCTCTATTGGAAATTTTATTTCCCATGATTGGCGAACTTTAATAAAAGCTCTCCTTAAACCAGGAGAATATCTTCAATGGATAATGTGGTTTCATGATATAGCCAGAGATCATGCTAACAGAAATGCTCGAGCTAGTGCTCCCCCAAAGTCAAATTACTTTTGAGATGTTAACTGGTACAGGACAATTTGACACTACAGAAGCTCAAATACAGTGCCCTCCCTTGTTACATGGACAATTAAAAATAGTGGCCCTTGAAGCTTGGCATCAAATTACTCCTCAAGGGGAGCCTACAGGTACCTACACTAAAATATTGCAAGGACTTAATGAAATGTATGCTGATTTTTTAGCTAGATTAGAAACTGCTATTTCACATACTGTAATTGGAGAAGAAGCCAAAAGGCAACTAGAGAAATTACTTGCTTATGAAAATGCAAATCAGGAATGTCAAAAGGCTATAGCTCCAATTTGTGAGACAGGGACTATTATTGATTATTTGAAGGCTTGTCACAATCTAGGACCAGAAACTCAAAAGATGCAAATGCTAGCTGAAACAATGGTTGCTGCCTTAAGAAAGAGAAATGAAGGATGCTTTACATGTGGAGATAAGAATCATTTAAAAAGGGACGGCCCTAAAAAAGCTAATAAAAAATCTCCAAAAATCTGCCATCGCTGCCATAGAGGAATACATTGGGCCAAAGATTGTAAACCTAAATTTGACATTGAAGGGAAACCTATTCTGGGAAACTCCAAGCAGGGGACCCCCCAGGTCCCCTTCAACAAAAACCTGGGGCAAATTCCATCTTCTCCCTCAAACCCTCAACATCCGGCAGTGCTGCTGTCTATACCAGCCCTAAATGACTTTCTCCTTTACCTTCAAGCAGTCCCCTCTAGAATACCTACCGGACTTTTTGGACCCCTGCCCCCACAAACCTTCAGTCTTTTACTTGTCCGATCTAGTTTGAGTTCTAAAGGAATTACTGTTCACCCTGGAGTAATTGATTCAGATTATAAAGGAGAAATTCAAATTATAATGTCATCTCAGATTTTATGGCAATTCAAAAAGGGGATAAAATCCCTCAATTACTTCTTTTACCTTACATTTCTATTAACTCCTCTAATGATGTGGTGGGTGGATTTGGCAGTACAGATCAAAAACAGTCCTTTTGGACATCATTAGTATCTGAATTTGCCCGACGGACTATAAATATCAAAATTAATGGTAAAAGATTTTCTGGTCTCCTCAACACTGGATCTGATGTTACTATTATTTCCAAACATTTATGGCCCAAATCCTGGCCTGTACAAAAAATTTCTTGCCAAATTGCAAGGATTTCTCAAACCAAAGTATAAGAGGTTTATCAGAGTACTCAAATTTATCCATGTGAGGACCAGAAGGCCAACCTGCAACATTAAGATCTTATGTGATAGATGCACCCCTTAATCTAATAGGAAGGGACTTACTTATGCAATGGTAAACTCAGATATACATTCCACATTTTTCCTAGGGGCCACTGTTCATTTAACAAACAATACAACTATTAAAATAACTTGGAAGAATGACGAGCCTATTTGGACAGAGCAGTGGCCCCTCAGGAAAGAGAAATTACAGTGCTGCGAATCATGGGGTGGCACAGAGTCGGACACGACTGAGCGACTGAGCTGAACTGAACTGAAGGAACGTAGAGACATACAACTAGAATTAAAGCATATTGAGGAATCTTGTTCTCCTTGGAACTCTCTTATTCTTGTTATAAAAAAGAAATCTAACAAATGGCGTCTCCCAACAGACCTTAGAAAAGTTCATGCATCTATGAAACCTATGTGTGCATTACAACCAGGAATCCCATCACCTACCACTATTCCTCAAAATTGGCACATTATTATTATTGATTTACAAGATTGCTTTTTTAATATACGTTTACACCCTTTACGTTGAGAGAGATTCGCTTTCTCTCTCCCTTATCCTAATCATATTGGACCTCATAAACAGTACCAACGGACTGTACCGCCACAAGGGATGATGAATTCTCCCACCATGTCAGTACTACGTAGCGAAAGCCCTTGAGCCTGTGAAAAAGCAATTTCCTAACTTTCTTGTTATTCACTATATAGATGATATATTGTTTTAGGCTCCGTCTATCTTAGAAACTCAACACATGTTCGATATAGCTCAACTATGCTTAAAAGACTCTGGATTAAACATTGCCCCTGAAAAAATTCAAACCTCTATACCTTACCATTACTTGGGGTTTGTTGTTAATAGACAACGTATTACTCCCTGACTAACTCAGATCCGTACTGATAAATTATCAACCTTAAATGATTTTCCAAAGCTCTTCAGTTCAGTTCAGTCACTCAGTCGTGTCCGACTCTTTGCGACCCCATGAATTGCAGCACGCCAGGCCTCCCTGTCCATCACCAACTCCCAGAGTTCACCCAGACTCACGTCCATCGAGTCAGTGATGCCATCCAGCCATCTCATCCTCTGTCGTCCCCTTCTCCTCCTGCCCCCAATCTCTCCCAGCATCAGAGTCTTTTCCAATGAGTCAACTCTTCGCATGAGGTGGCCAAAGTACTGGAGTTTCAGCTTTAGCATCATTCCTTCCAAAGAAATCCCAGGGCTGATCTCCTTCAGAATGGACTGGTTGGATCTCCTCGCAGTCCAAGGGACTCTCAAGAGTCTTCTCCAACACCACAGTTCAAAAGCATCAATTCTTCGGCACTCAGCTTTCTTCACAGTCCAACTCTCACATCCATACATGACCACTGGAAAAACCATAGCCTTGACTAGACGGGCCTTTGTTGGCAAAGTAATGTCTCTGCTTTTCAATGTGCTGTCTAGGTAGGTCATAACTTTTCTTCCAAGGAGTAAGCTTCTTTTAATTTCATGGCTGCAGTCACCATCTGCAGTGATTTTGGAGCCCCAAAAAATAAAGTCTGACACTGTTTCCACTGTTTCCCCATCTATTTCCCATGAAGTGATGGGACCAGATTCCATGATCTTCGTTTTCTGAATGTTGAGTTTTAAGCCAACTTTTTCACTCTCCTCTTTCACCTTCATCAAGAGGCTTTTTAGTTCCTCTTCACTTTCTGCCATAAGGGTGGTGTCATCTGCTTATCTGAGGTTATTGATATTTCTCCTGGCAATCTTGATTCCAGCTTGTGCTTCTTCCAGTCCAGCATTTCTCATGATGTACTCTGCATATAAGTTAAATAAGCAGGGTGACAATATACAGCCTTGATGTACTCCTTTTCCTATTTGGAACCAGTCTGTTGTTCCATGTCCAGTTCTAACTGTTGCTTCCTGACCTGCATACAAATTTCTCAAGAGGCAGGTCAGGTGGTAAGGTATTCCCATCTCTTTCAGAATTTTCCACAGTTTATTGTGATCCACACAGTCAAAGGCTTTGGCATAGTCAATAAAGCAGAAATAGATGTTTTTCTGGAACTCTCTTGCTTTTCAATGATCCAGCAGATGTTGGCAATTTGGTCTCTGGTTCCTCTGCCTTTTCTAAAACCAGCTTGAACATCTGGAATTTCATGGCTCATGTATTGCTGAAAAGCTCTTAGGTGATATAAATTGGATTAGACCTTCTTTAGGCATTGCTAATTATCAACTGAATAACCTATTTAATACTTTAAAAGGAGATCCTGATTTAAATAGCCCTCATTCACTTTCTCAAGAGGCAAGAAAGGAACTCTATTTAGTGCAAAATAAATTACAAAAACAATTTCTTACTCCCATCAAACTAGATTTACCTCTAGAATTATTTATAGTCCCCTTTCTTCATTCTCCCACAGGACTTTTTGCCCAACAAGAACACCCATTAGAATGGATCTATACCCATTTTAGGGGAATAAAGACACTTACACCCTACCTTGATTTAATTGCTCTAATCATTATCAATGGAAGAAATAGGACTAAAACTCTAATTGGCTCTGACCCTCATAAAATTATAATACCTATCAATAAATCTCAATTTGAGAATGCATTACAAACTTCTACCGATTTCCAAATAGCTTTTACTCATGGTAATAAGCAGGCTGATAAACTGGTTTCCTTTGCTATTCCGGAGGAACAGCATGCTCTGTTGCATAACAATGCTGGCTCCCTACACCAGCTATGGAAAATCCCATACTGCCAGGCTAAAGAAATTATTAGTAATTGCTCTACTTGTAGACCCCTACATCTTCGACCCGTCACCCAAGGTATTAATCCTTGCAGTTTGCAACCTAATGAACTATGGCAAATGGATGTAACTCATTGCCCTGAACTTTCTCCATTTTCTTTCTTGCATGTCTGTATCAACACTAATTCTTCTTTTATTTGGGCCACACCTCTTCACGGTGAGGCTACACATGTTATAACTCATTTATTAACTTGTTTTGCTGTAATTGGAACTCCTAGTTCTATAAAATGGAGAAGGCAATGGCACCACTCCAATACTCTTGCCTGGAAAGTCCCACGGACGGAGGAGCCTGGTAGGCTGCAGTCCATGGGGTCGCTAAGAGTCGGACACGACTGAGCGACTTCACTTTCACTTTTCACTTTCATGCATTGGAGAAGGAAATGGCAACCCACTCCAGTGTTCTTGCCTGGAGAATCCCAGGGACCGGGGAGCCTGGTGGGCTGCCGTCTATGGGGTCACACAGAGTCGGACACGACTGAAGCGACTTAGCAGCAGCAGCAGTTCTATAAAAACAGACAATGGCACTGCCTATACTTCTAGACACTTTAAACAATTTTTAAAATCTTTTCCTATTAAAAATATTACAGGTATTCCTTATAATCCACAGGCACAAGGCATAGTCAAACAAGCACATCACACACTAAAGTTGCAAATAAAAAAATTTTAAAAGGGGGAATACACAAGAACACTACTGTCTTCCTTATCTAAAGCAGACTTTACTAGATTTCAACATAAGATATTTTCTAAACCTATAACTATTGTTAATACAGCTTTATTAGTTTTAAATTTTTTAAACTTACCACATGGAGAAATCTTAACAAGAGCAGAAAAGCATTTCGAGGAATCGAAGGACACTTCTCTTCCTCTGCCCATTTGGTACCAAGACGGGTTAACGAAACAATGGAAATCTGGGAAACTAATCTTACAGGGAAAGGGGTATGCTTGTATTTCCCCAGATGGATCCAATGAACTCACATGGCTTCCTCTTCGGAAGATTCGACCCAAGGGGGCCCCCAGCCTTCACAATGGAGACGGGACAACAAGGACCCCAGGAGGAAGAGATTCCAGTGCGGGCCATAGTGGCTGTGAAGATCTCCAGGAAGCACCACCATCAGCGGCATCAACCTTATGATCTCCCCACTTGGGGACAAATAAAAACCCTTACTAATCGAGCTGAAAATTTGGTCCCTCAACAGGGAATACCTTGGAGCCCTGAATACATTCTCCTAGCAATGCTCAGTCTCCTGGCCTGTGCCTCCCCCATTCTAACTAATCATATTTAATGGGCTTACATACCCAACCCCCCTTTACTACAGGTGGTTGAATGGATGGAGAGAGGACCAATCGTTTCAACTAATGACTCTATACATATGCCTTCTCCCTGGAGCATTAAAGGGCCCTCACACCCTGAAGAAGAAGGAAAACTAATTAATATTTCTCTAGGTTATGAAGTCCTTCCTTTGTGCATGGGCCCAGCAGAATTATGCATAAACGTTAGCCGACAAACTTGGGCTTTCGCCCTGCCTCCCAAAAGGATTTTCGGATGTTGCTTGGATTATTTACTGCCCTTTCTTTGTCAGTGAACCATATTTATACTACTGAGACTTTAGGGAAAAAGTTAGGGAAAGAACAAAGAACATTATGCAAAGGGTTTACTTATAAGAACTTTACATATACTCCTGTTTGTTGGGACAAATGTCAAGCCAAATCAGGAAAATTAATGTTTGTGGCTAATCATATGATTATCGATTGGGGACCCCATGGTATGTGGCTATCTAACTGCTCAGATGATGTTAACAGCACTGTGTGTGACTATGCTACTCAGGTGGCATGGAAAATTAATGACACTACGATGGAGCATTACCATGCAAAGGACTTCTTGGGTGGCTTGACGGTGGATTAGCCCCACCTCGTCCTAGGATCATCCTCGATAAACAAAGTGGGCCTGAACAATGGGACATTTGGAAACTTGCTGCAAGCACCGAAGAACTTGTGACTTGGACCGGACGTTTCACAAGGACCAGTCGTAGTCATAGTAACTATTTCTTTCACTATAATCAATCATATTTTATACAGGCCTGTGTCCCACTCCCTTTTGTTATAGCCATAGTAAATTTACAATTTAATAAGACTTTACGTTCTGTAACTTCTATTAATTGCAAACTATATACGTGTCATAACTCCTCTATTTCTTTAAGAAATGATTCCCTTTTGATTCTTCGATCTCGACGTAATTTGTGCTTACCAGTAAATCTCCAGCGACCCTGGGAAGAAGGTCCCATGGCTGGACTTGCCTACAGACTACTTACTAAACTGCTCCAACGATCTAAACGATTCGTTGGATGGCTGATTCTTGGCATTTTTGGGTTAATAGCTATTTGCACCACTGCTGCTGTCGCCGGCCCTGCTTTACATACCTCGACTCAAACACATAATTTTATCCAAAATTGGACTGAAGATGCTCATTATATGTGGGCTACTCAGGCTCAGGTAGATGAGGATATTCAAGAGGAAATACAGGAACTACAAACAGCCAGCAAATGCATCAGAGATCAATTAATAGATTTGCAAAAGCAAGTGATACTAAATTGTGGTTGGAATTCTACTCAATTTTGTGTTACTCCTGTTCATTTCAATCATAGTGCCTACAACTGGGTTACAAATCAAATTTCATTTACAAAACATGTATGATAATGCCTCTCTGAATGTGCAATTATTGCAAAAGGAAATCTTTGAAACATTTTCTAAAGGTCTGCCCTCTTCCACTAATTTGGAAACTTTAGCTGAACAACTAGCTGATCAATTATCTGGGCTAGACTCACGAGGATGGTTTCAAAGTATTACCCACAGCATCAGGTCTAGAACTGTAACTTTGGTGATTGTCTTGGTAATTATATTTGTTGTTTAGCATTGCCTTTCTATAAGGTTGGTTAATACTAAACAAACTCAGTTGATCAGGACCTTTCTCACAAATATAATAAAATAGGGGGAGTTGTCAGGAAGCATTTAACAGGAGGCTTCCTGTGTGCTGTTTTGGATCTGTCATGAATCTCTGTTCCTTATTAATTCCTGAATATTCAGGAATTAAAAGGAGTGGCAAACCACTCCTGGGGCAGAGGAATGCATGCATTTCCATCGTTAGTTTTTCCATACGGTGAGAAGTAACTATTTACGACCCTCTTCCTTTTTATGAACCATATGGTAACAATGATTATTTACAACCCTCTCTCTTTGATATGGATTGCCTTATGTTTCTTGATAATTTGTAAGTTTGGACTTTTGATCTTTATCTTTGCTGAACAAAGCTACTACCTTGTAAGACAGTATATATACCCACACTATGTTGACTAAAACACCTTTGCTCCATCAGAGCTTGGGTCCCCGTGTCTTTCTTTCTTTTTCTTTCTCTTTCTTTCTCTCTCTCTCCGGCTAATTCTCTGGAGCCTAGAAACCCATCGTGCTCACTCCCCTGCCCGGGCTTCTAAGGCCCTCTCGAGAAGGTGCACTGTGCCTTCACCCCCTCAAGAGGGTGCCCGGTGCCTTCGTGAGCGATGCAAGCCCTGTGTCAAGGACTTTATTGGTTATCTGTGTAAACCGGGGAATATCAGCCTCTCTCTCTCTTTTGCTTTCTTATCGTCAACTCCGGACCACCAGGTTCCGGTCCATTAAAGGACCTCAACATATCTCTACTATTTGTTTGTTTGTGGTGGTTTTAAAACTGTAAATTTTTTGACATTCCTCCCATTGAGAGGTGGGGGAGAGGTCTCTGTTCTCTCTGGGCCAACCTTAGTGACTCACTACCGACAGAATGCAGCAAAAGTGATGCTATACAGCCTCTGAGCTTTGGTCATAAAATGCAGTTTTGCAAGATGAAAAGAGTTTTGGAGCTTGGTTGCACACAATAAATATGCCCAACACTGTGGAATTGTATACTTTGAAACAGTTAAGATGGTAGGTTTTATGTCATATGTATTTTACCACAATTTTTTAAAAAATTAAACACTTTTTTATGATAAAAATGGCAATAAAAAGGAATGAAGTTTTGATACATGCTACAATGTGGATGAACCATGATAACATTATGGTAAATGAAGGAAGTTAGTCACAAGGGCCACACATCATATGATTGAGTACATATCAAATGTCCAGAATAGGCAAAAAAAATAGACCACTGGTTGCCAGGGACTAGGAGGAAGGAAGAATGGGGAGTGACTTGTGATGAAACATTCTGAAGTTGGAGAGTGGTAATATTTGCACAATCCTAAGTTATGACCAACCTAGACAACATATTAAAAAGCAGAGACATTCCTTTGCCAACAAAGGTCCGTCTAGTCAAGGCTATGGTTTTTCCTGTGGTCATGTATGGATGTGAGAGTTGGACTGTGAAGAAAGCTGAGTCCTGAAGAATTGATGCTTTTGAATTGTGGTGTTGGAGAAGACTCTTGAGAGTCCCTTGGACTGCAAGGAGATCCAACCAGTCCATTCTAAAGGAGATCAGCCCTGGGTGTTCTTTGGAAGGACTGATGCTAAAGCTGAAGCTCTAGTATTTTGGCCACCTCATGCAAAGAGTTGACTCATTGGAAAAGACTCTGATGCTGGGAGGGATTGGGGGCAGGAGGAGAAGGGGATGACAGAGGATGAGATGGCTGGATGGCATCATCGACTCGATGGATGTGAGTTTGAGTGAACTCTGGGAATTGGTGATGGACAGGGAGGCCTGGTGTGCTGCAATTTATGGGGTCGCAAAGAGTCAGACATGACTGAGCGACTGAACTGAACTGATGACTATTCTAAAATTGTATACTTTTAAAGGGTGAATTCTATGGTATTAAATTATATCTCAATAAAGTCATTAAAAAAAAAAAAAAACTATGAAGTTTCCACTTTGTATGCTAGGTGTCTTTCAGGACTCTGAACTGCCAAGCATTGAAAAAAAAAATCTGAGTTGCCCGAGGCCACCATTTTATAAGGAAGTCCAAGCCATATGGAGAGGCTATGGATAAGTGCTGCATTTGACAGCCCACTTCACCTCCCAACTGTCAAACAGCATCAGGTGAAAGAAGCCAGATTTGAGGTCCGGCTGGGTTGAGCTTTCAGATGACAGCAGCCTCAGTGGACATCTCAGTGAAAGCTCAGGAGAGATTTCAAGCGAGAACTGTCCAGTCAAGCCCTTTCTAAATTCCTGTTGCACAAGATCTTACCCAGAATGAATCAGTGGTTCTACTTTAAGTTGGGGGGTAATCTGTTAAGCATTAATAAAAACTGGAACACTTATAACACAGTTGATTTCTACTTCATCCCTTGGGTTCATTTTGTGGAGGTGAGGTGAGGCCAGGGATGTAGAATGTCCTTAATATTTTCTGAAGGTCTTTGTTTGTTTGTTTTGGTTTTTGTCTTTTTTTTTTTTTTTTTTGGCCTCCCCACATGGTATGCAGGATCTTAGTTCCCTGACCAGGGATCAAACCTGTGCCCCTTGCATTGGGAGCACGGTCTTAACCACTGAACCCTCAAGGAAGTCCCTGGTTTTGTTTTTTAATTGACCATTTGTTTATTTACTAACAAGTCCTTCCTCTATACAGAGGCTTTGAGGCAGTTCATAGAGAGAGTTAATAAAAGATAAAAAAAAAAAATGAAATAAGTGAGGGAAAGATTCATGATGATCTGGGAGGAAAAGCAACAGAGCTGTTCAAAAGAGCCCACAGGGAGAGTGACATTAGCTCTGAGCACACATGGGGTGTCACCAGCCAGCAGCTGTAATGAGGTTGTGATGTGGGCTCCCAGGCCCTGCAGAAGCCTACCTCAGCAGGGACTCGCAGACCAGCAGTAGAGAATATTCTGGGAGGAGTCACATGTAGGCAGCTGTGCATGACCGTCAGCCCTGGGGACTGCCCATTCCGGAGGCTGAGAGCTCCAGTGTGGTTCTGGGCCCCGTTCTCCCTCAGAATGATGGTCAGAGCCCAAGTTCTTCCCTGTCTGAGACATCTCTGCACTGGCTCTGTCACCACCACGACTTTAAGGTTTTTCTTCACTCCTAAACATGACCCTACTCATCTTGGGTTAGTGAGCACCCAGAGGGCAGCTCCCTGGGGTTTCTGTGCCCTGTTTCCTAGTTCTCAGGGAGCCAGGGCTGCACTGGTGTTCTTTCTCTCTGCTGGGGCACTTCCCATGCTGCATCTCCCAGGCCTCTGTGTCCCCATGTTCCAGGAGAAAGCCCCAAGGAATACAGGGTGGACTTCAGGATGGACTCCCCATCCATCATCTCTACTTCTGAAGCCTACAGGATGAAGGAGGGCATGGACCAGCCAGTCTGCCATGGCGGGTACTTTCATTTTCTATGGCTGTAGAACAAATGACTACCAAGTGAGTATCTTAAAATAACACCTTTATTCTCTTTCGGTTCTGGAAGTCAGAAGACTGAAATCAGTTTCCCTGAGATGAAATCAAGGTGTTGCTCTTCCCAGAGGCTCTAGGTCAGAGTCTTTTCCTTTTCTTTCCTGCTCCTATAACTATATTCCTTGCATTTCTGGGCTTGAAGTCACCTTCTTCCGTCTCCATAGCCCTCAGTGTAGCATCATCAAATCTCACACTGCCTTCTCTCTCCTCTGTCTCCTTCTGACTCCCTCATCTTGATTACAATTAGGATCTATGTAGATAATCCAGGATAACTTCCCCATCTCAAGATCGTTAATCATATGTGCAAAATTCTCCTTTGCTATATAAGGTAACATTCACAGGTTCCACAGTATGACCTGGATAATTTTTAGGGCCATTATTCAGCCTATCAAAGGGAGCATCAATATTTATGACTTTTCTGCTTGTCTAGAAGGGCCTTTCAGAGAAGGCAATGGCACCCCACTCCAGTACTCTTGCCTGGAAAATCCCATGGACGGAGGAGCCCGGTGGGCTGCAGTCCATGGGGTCTCGAAGAGTCGGACACGACTGAGCGACTTCATTTTCACTTTTCACTTTCATGCATTGGAGAAGGAAATGGCAACCCACTCCAGTGTTCTTGCCTGGAAAATCCCATGGACGGGGGAGCCTGGTGGGCTGCTGTCTATGGGGTCGCACAGAGTTGGACACGACTGAAGCGACTTAGCAGCAGCAGCAGCAGAAGGGCCTTTAGCCAAACTATAGTGAGCCACAGGACTACAGACAGATGAGAAAGAAAAGAATGGTTGGCTTTGGCCTCAATGGGAGCGGGTTTTCTACATAGACATGTTCATTCTTGAAGCCAGGGTTGCCTCTAAGACTTCTTGGGTACAGGATTTCTGCCTGACTTCACAGGGACCCTGGGCTTGTCTTAACAGACTCTTTGACACCTCTGTGAGGTTGTCCATCCTAGCTGCCAAGGGCTCCCAGGCCTTGCATGCTTGCCTCCTACGGGAAGACTGAAGGGCCCCAAAGAGTTTCCATCAAGTTGAGGTTAGCCCATGATGTCACACCACAGCAGTGACTCAGAGGCAAATGGGAGAACCATATGATAAGCAGTTGGTCCTGGTTGACTCAACAGACACCTCGTACTGTTTGGTATTGCAAAACAAAGAACCAATCACATGGAAGTTTACAGTTCAGGAAGATTTTCTGCTGTGAGTACCCAGACGTCCAGGCAGTTTTCCTAAACACATCTGAATGTCCCCTCTGAGAAGTCATGAGTGATTGGAAGGGAGAGGTCAGCAGAGCACTGTGGGTGAGGGGCCATGTGTACGTGGATGAGGATGTGATGTATGTATGGAGAGTGTGTGTGTATATGTCAGAGTACATGTGGTTGAGCACGTGTGTAAGTGAGCACGTGTATTGGGTAAATGTATGATTCTGTATTTCTGAGAGTGATTGGTGAGTCTGAGTTTGTCTGAGTTGAGAATGTGGGTATATGTTGGGATGGTGTGTGTGTGTGTGTGTGTTTGTGAACATGTAGGCAACTTCAAAGGATGAGGGAAAAATGAAGGGGGTGAATTCCCACTGTTGGTCATGAAAAGCCCCCAGGAAGTAAGTCTGGGACACGAATGCTGCAGGGTTGGTGGGCAAACCACATCCTTGGTCCCTGATGTGGCAAGCCCCAGGGCTGGCACTGCTTCCAGCCAGAGCCAGGGTTGATTGCAATGTGCCTCTCTAGACCCAAGGTCAGTCTGTCTGGGTTCCTACTCTCAGAGCAGTGTTTGAAAGCTTCCTCTTATTTCTTCATGCCCTGAAACCCCCTCCTCGATAGAGAGTCTCCATCTGCAGGCCCTAGCCTGCTTTGCAAAGGGGGAGATGGGGTTGTTGCCTTCCAGAAAGCAGCCTAGAGTTGCTTCTGTATAAATGGATGGAGCACAGGAACCAGGTAATGAAGTCACCTGGCCTGTCTCTGTAGTCCCAGAGAGATTTCTGTTTCTAGACAACTATAATCATATGAAGCTTGATAGGATTTGCTCTATAAAGGGGAGCCATTTCCTGTTTGGGATTTTGATACATGCTTGTGGATGAACCATGTGGTGAAGCCCACATGACCAACCTAGACAACATATTAAAAAGCAGAGACATTCCTTTGCCAACAAAGGTCCGTCTAGTCAAGGCTATGGTTTTTCCTGTGGTCATGTATGGATGTGAGAGTTGGACTGAAAGCTGAGTCCTGAAGAATTGATGCTTTTGAATTGTGGTGTTGGAGAAGACTCTTGAGAGTCCCTTGGACTGCAAGGAGATCCAACCAGTCCATTCTAAAGGAGATCAGCCCTGAGGAAGGACTGATGCTAAAGCTGAAGCTCTATTTTGGCCACCTCATGCAAAGAGTTGACTCATTGGAAAAGACTCTGATGCTGGGAGGGATTGGGGGCAGGAGGAGAAGGGGATGACAGAGGATGAGATGGCTGGATGGCAGACTCGCTCTGGGAATTGGTGATGGACAGGGAGGCCTGCTGCAGGGGTCGCAAAGAGTCAGACATGACTGAGCGACTGAACTGAACTGATGGTGAAGGTATGTCATGAAGTCCACAAAGGACTCTGAACTTTGGAGTTGCTTTTACTCCTGCATTTGACAGGTCTCAGGTGTTTGAAGACAGCAGCCTTCATCTCAGCTCAGCTGTCCAGTCAAGCCCTGTTGGAACTGGACTTTAAAATCTGTTAAGCATTAATAAAAACTGGAACACCACAGTTGATTTCTGGGTTCATCTGTCCTGAAGGTCTATGGTATGCAGGATCCCCTGACTTGATTGCTCTTAACCACTGAACCCTTCAATTGACCATTTGTTTATTTACTAACAAGGAGGCTTTGATGAGCATGATGATCTTCTGACATTAGCTCTGTCACCAGTGTAATCTCCCAGGCCCTTATCAGCAGGGACTCGCAGAGCAGTAGAGAATATTCTGGGAGGAGTCACATGTAGGCAGCTGTGCATGACCGTTACTGCCCATTTGAGTCCACTAGAATGATGGTCATGTCTGAGACATCTCTGCACTGGCTGCTTTACTCATGCACTACTGCTGCATCTCCCAGGCCTCTGTGTCCCCATGTTCCAGGAGAAAGCCCCAAGGAATTGGACTTCAGGATGGACTCCCCATCCATCATCTCTACTTCTGAAGCCTACAGGATGAAGGAGGGCATGGACCAGCCAGTCTGCCATGGCGGGTACTTTCATTTTCTATGGCTGTAGAACAAATGACTACCAAGTGAGTATCTTAAAATAACACCTTTATTCTCTTTCGGTTCTGGAAGTCAGAAGACTGAAATCAGTTTCCCTGAGATGAAATCAAGGTGTTGCTCTTCCCAGAGGCTCTAGGTCAGAGTCTTTTCCTTTTCTTTCCTGCTCCTATAACTATATTCCTTGCATTTCTGGGCTTGAAGTCACCTTCTTCCGTCTCCATAGCCCTCAGTGTAGCATCATCAAATCTTTGATTACAATTAGGATCTATGTAGATAATCCAGGATAACTTCCCCATCTCAAGATCGACAGGTTCCACAGTATGACCTGGATAATTTTTAGGGCCATTATTCAGCCTATCAAAGGGAGCATCAATATTTATGACTTTTCTGCTTGTCTAGAAGGGCCTTTCAGAGAAGGCAATGGCACCCCACTCCAGTACTCTTGCCTGGAAAATCCCGTTGGGCTGCAGTCCATGGGGTCTCGAAGAGTCGGAATGAATTGGAGAAGGAAATGGCAACCCACTCCAGTGTTCTTGCCTGGAAAATCCCATGGACGGGGAGCCTGGTGGGCTGCTGTCTATGGGGTCGCACAGAGTTGGACACGACTGAAGCGACTTAGCAGCAGCAGCAGCAGAAGGGCCTTTAGCCAAACTATAGTGAGCCACAGGACTACAGACAGATGAGAAAGAAAAGAATGGTTGGCTTTGGCCTCAATGGGAGCGGGTTTTCTACATAGATTGTCCATCCTAGCTGCCAAGGGCTCCCAGGCCTTGCATGCTTGCCTCCTACGGGAAGACTGAAGGGCCCCAAAGAGTTTCCATCAAGTTGAGGTTAGCCCATGATGTCACACCACAGCAGTGACTCAGAGGCAAATGGGAGAACCATATGATAAGCAGTTGGTCCTGGTTGACTCAACAGACACCTCGTACTGTTTGGTATTGCAAAACAAAGAACCAATCACATGGAAGTTTACAGTTCAGGAAGATTTTCTGCTGTGAGTACCCAGACGTCCAGGCAGTTTTCCTAAACACATCTGAATGTCCCCTCTGAGAAGTCATGAGTGATTGGAAGGGAGAGGTCAGCAGAGCACTGTGGGTGAGGGGCCATGTGTACGTGGATGAGGATGTGATGTATGTATGGAGAGTGTGTGTGTATATGTCAGAGTACATGTGGTTGAGCACGTGTGTAGGTGAGCACGTGTGTATTTCTGAGAGTGATTGGTGAGTCTGAGTTTGTCTGAGTTGAGAATGCATGTAGGCAACTTCAAAGGATGCCCAGGAAGTAAGTCTGGGACACGAATGCTGCAGGGTTGGTGGGCAAACCACATCCTTGGTCCCTGATGTGGCAAGCCCCAGGGCTGGCACTGCGATAGAGAGTCTCCATCTGCAGGCCCTAGCCTGCTTTGCAAAGTGCCTTCCAGAAAGCAGCCTAGAGTTGCTTCTGTATAAATGGATGGAGCACAGGAACCAGGTAATGAAGTCATTCTTTCAGAGACATCAATAGCAGGGGATGTCCCCTTTGAACTGAGACTCAGGAGGCCTGAGTCCAGATGGTGTCATTTCCCTCCTTGGGCCTCTGAAGGGATAAAGATAATCTATAACACAGAATCTCTAAATTTTCTTTTTTTCAAGTGGTTAGCACATGGTATTTTAATGATCAGTAAACTTGTTCATATGTTGAAGCCTTAACCCTCAACATGATGGCTTTTGGAGGTGGGGCCATTGGGAGAATATCAGGTTTAGATGAAGTTTTGAGGGGTAAGGTCCCTATATTCTCACAGGAACCAGATCTGCTGGCTTGATCTTGGACTTCTCAGCTTCCAGAATTTTGAGAAATAAAAAAAATCTGTTGTTTAAGAAACCCAGTCTGTGGTATATTCTGTTATAGCAGCCCGAGCTGACTGATGCATATGCGGAGTTTCCTTCAGTATTTCCAGGACCTGCTCAAGTTTCCGGCATATATTAAGCATGTTGTTGTTATTAAGTCACTAAGTCATGTCGGACTCTTTTGCCACCCCACTGACTGCAGCCCGCCAGTCTGCTCTGTCCATGGGATTTCCCAGGAAATACTGGAGTGGATTGCCATTTCCTTTTCTAGGGGATCATCCTGACCCAGGGATCAAACCCATGTCTCCTTCATTACAGGTGGATTCTTTACCACTGAGCCACCTGGGAAGCCCCATATTAAGGACGGCAATAGCAATAATGGAATCTAACAGTTATAGTACATTCTATGCTGATCACTTCCCATGGATTATCTTTTCTAATCAGCACAATAACCGATGATGTGGATCCGTGATGGTCTCTGTCTTTTCAGAGAGGCCAAGTAGCTTGCTCTGGGCACACAGCTGTTAAAGGGAAGACCCCAAGCAGTCTGATTCCTGAATCAATAAATGAAGATTAAGCACTGGCTGAGTGAAAGAAGCTGGGGCTCAGTTTTCCTGCCTCATAATAAGGACATCATACTGTCTTGTGGATACCTTTTGTTCTGAACATTTTTTGATGCTTTTTCCTTATTCTTACCTTAGTGATCTCTGACTTACTTCCTACAGGCCTTTGTGGACTCCTTCAGGATGGGCTTGCATTTCACCCACTTCTGTATTTCCAATCCACTACCTAGAAGCTTTTAGGCACATGATAGATGCTCGATGACATCTGGTCCATCACTCCATGGAAAATAAATGGGGAAACAGTGGAAACCATGACAGGCTTTATTTTGGGGGCTCCCAAATCACTGCAGATGGTGACTGCAGCCATGAAATTAAAAGACGCTGCTCCTTGGAAGAAAAGTCATGACCAACCTAGACAGCATATTAAAAAGCAGAGACATTACTTTGCTAACAAAGGTCCATCTAGTCAAAGCTATGGTTTTTCCAGTGGTCATGTATGGATGTGAGAGTTGGACTATAAAGAATGCTGAGCACCAAAGAATTGATGCTTTTGAACTGTGGTGTTGGAGAAGACTCTTGAGAGTCCCTTGGACTGCAAGGAGATCCAACCAGTCCATTCTGAAGGAGATCAGTCCTGAATATTCACTGGAAGGACTGATGCTAAAGCTGAAACTCCAATACTTTGGCCACCTGATGCGAAGAGCTGACTCATTGGAAAAGACCCTGATGCTGGGAAAGATTGAGGGCAGGAGGAGAAGGGGATGACAGAGGATGAGATGGTTGGATGGCATAACTGAGTCGATGGACATGAAGTCTGAGCAAGCTCTGGGAGTTGGTGATGGACAGGGAAGCCTGGCATGCTGCAGTCCATGGGGTCGCAAAGAGTTGGACACAACTGAGTGACTGAACTGAACTGAACTGCAGTGCTCGATTAATGCTGGGTTGATTGACTAGTAAAAAGCCAAGGATCATTTCTGAAAATTTCCCCAAAGTGACCACATAATCAACATATATAAAACCATTGACCCACGGAATCATATATACAAAACAAAATGTGTATGTAGAGCTATGGGGAAAACACATTTTCCTAAAACAACTCTCAGTCTTTCCTCAATTTTGACTTTCAGAAATAACACATAATTTAATAAGGTGTTATTAATTTACTCAATGAGGTACAATGTACACTTTCAATGAGTTTTGACAAATACATATACCTATAAAACCATCACTACAAAGAAGACATAAACTTTTTCAACATTCTAAAGTTACTCTGTACCCTTTCTAGTTAATTCTTCCCACTCCTTGCCCTTTACAAAAATTGCTCTGATTTTTATCACTATAGTTTAGTTGGTCTGTCCTAGAATGTCATCTAAATGGACACGTACAGTATATACTCTTTTGTATGTGGCTCCTTTTGGTAAGCCTAATGTCTCTGAGTCCATCCATGATGTTGTCTGTAGTTCATGCTTTTTATAGCTGAGGTAGTATTCACTGTGTGGATATATTATTTCTAGGAAACATATATATCAAATATCAATATGTATTTGGGGTGAACATGAATTCTTCATGTACAAGTGATCTTGTAGGCTAATGATTTTTCTTGGGTAAATACCTACAAGTGGAATTGCTGTGTCAGGCTACTTTCTTTGGTACCCAGAGTCCTTTGTAAGGCTTAGAAAAAATATTTTTCAGAAATGTGACTACTTAAAACATCACATCGTCATCTTAGGGCCTGAGAATTTCCTGGAGCATGAATGCTTTGTGTTCCTTTAGTTGGTACACTAGGCAGTGTATTCAGGGCTCAGAAAAAAGAACAAAGAAAGAGTATGACCTCACAGAACTGTATGAAGTTTCTGAGAGCATTTATGGTTTGAACAGAGCAATGGAAAACACTAAAATCACTCGGTGAGTGCAGAACTTCGGGGTAAAGACTTGGATAGGACTAAAGATACACTCAGACCCTGTTTAGTTGGGTGTTGGCTAAGCCGTGTCCTAGCTGTGTGACCTTACACAAAGCTGCACAACCATCTCTGCATCTCAGGGTCAGCTTGTAAAATGAGAGGTAAGCCTTGTGAAACAAAGACATTCTCTGCCCCCTGCTTAGGGATGCTGTGAGGATGCGCAAAGATAAAATTTACCCAAGTCTCACCTTGATAAACTGTAAAGTGCCATGCAATGTGAGATAATACCATGTGGAGAGAAGCAGGAACACACACAGAGCTCATTTTGTGCTCTAATGACTCGCATCCATTGCCTCGAGGACTTGGCTGCCTTTCTTTCTGGGGACTTCGGGCAAAGTCAGATACACAGTGACAATAACTCTTTGTGAGCTTCCAACTGGACCCGGATATCTCTCTCCATTGTGTTCATGTCTGCAGTAGAGGACTGCCAGTTTCTTTATTCCTTTACACCTGCAGGAGAATTGTTCCCCAAATCACAGCCACCACCCCACCCTCCACACAATATTTCTTCAACAATTTTGTCCTTCACTGATCTTATCACACAACTCATTCTCAGTTCACCACTGAAAATATAACCTAAGGGTGACTATTTTATAGAAAGTCTCTTTAGGATAGTTCTAGCCAAAGACCCCAAGAAGACAAGATATCTTAAGTGGAGATAAAAGATGAACGCAAGCAATGTCACATGCCAGCTATATTTACTGGGAACTTACCTCTGAGGGCTATGTGTTCATAACCATCTTATGAGCTGGCCACTATTATTACTTTACAGATGAAGAAGAACTAGGAGTCTTGGAACCTGAGGATTCCATTGTGGTCACTAATCAAGGCTGCTGCCAGGTCATGTGATCCTGGGCCTCAGTTTCCCTATCAGTAAAATGAGAGGGCAGACTACTTTCCTTTAATCTTTGATGTCTTTTCCAGCATCAATATCCTGTAAGCCCGTGTCTGATTCTGGATGAGTCAAGTAGCCCTTCAACTATTTTCTCATCTGTAGAAGGGGGAGAACCATAACTGCCTGGCTAGTCTTCCCTGCAGGGCTGCTGTGACTGCATGCTGTGAAAAGAGAACTGTGCTGAGATGCTGAGCATATGTCTTTGCTATCTCCTCAGGGCCCCTGAGTCCCTAGGAAACGGTGGGAACCCACGATGAGCAGGAGGCCAGCCGCTTCGTTACAGGTTCCCCATTCACTTGGTCAGGAGAAGACAGAAGAGACAATAGAGATTATGTGATATTTTGCCCTGATAGGGCTATTTATTTATTTATGGCAGCACTGCAGGGCATGCGGGATTTTAGTTCCCTGACCAGGGATTGAACCTGCATTCCCTGCAGTGGAAGCCTGTAGTCTTAACCACTGCATCTCCAGGAAAGTCCCTTGCCCCAAAAGGACCTTGAGATCAGCTTATTAAATACTTTCCATTCCACAGACAAAAAACTGATGCCAGCAAGGGTAGTGCTTTCCCTTACAGAGCAAGGGAAGAGCTGGAATTGCAGCCCTGGCTCTTTGATGCTGGATCAGTTCTTCCTGAAGCATCAAGGTGCTCAAAAGCAGAAAAGAAAGTCACATCACTCCCTGAGCCCCAGTCTATGCCTGGCTTTGCTTCCTGTCTAGCCACATTTCAGGTAATTCATAGTCACGTGTGGCCAGTGGCTGCCATGCTAGATAACTGCCTCTTGAGAGAGAAGCAATGCTGCTTTAATGAGGATGGGCCACTGAGTGGCGCTGTTATCCATTTTGCTCAGCACTTGAGAAAAAGAGGAAAACAATAGAATGGGAAAGACTAGAGATCTTGTCAAGAAAATTAGAGATACCAAGGGAACATTTCATGTAAAGATGGGCTCAATAAAGGACAGAAATGGTATGGACCTAACAGAAGCAGAAGATATTAAGAAGAGGTGGCAAGAATACACAGAAGAACTATACAAAAAAGATCTTCATGACCCACATAATCATGATGTGTGACCACTCACCTAGAGCCAGACAATCTGGAATGTGAAGTCAAGTGGGCCTTAGGAAGCATCACTACAAACAAAGCTAGTGGAGGTGATGGAATTCTAGTTGAGCTATTTCAAATCGTAAGAGGTGATGCCGTGAAAGTGCTGCACTCAGTATGCCAGCAAATTTGGAAAACTCCACAGTGGCCACAGGACTGGAAAAGGTCAGTTTTCATTCCAGTCCCAAAGAAAGGCAATGCCAAAGAATGCTCAAACTACTGCACAATTGCACTCATCTCACACGCTAGTAAAGTAATGCTCAAAATTCTCCAAGCCAGGCTTCAACAGTACGTGAACCTTGAACTTCCAGATGTTCAAGCTGGATTTAGAAAAGGCAGAGGAACCAGAGATCAAATTGCCAACATCTGATGGACCCATCAAAAAAGCAAGAAAGTTCCAGAAAAACATTTATTTCTGCTCTACTGACTATGCCAAAGCCTTTGAATGTGTGGATCACAATAAACTGTGGAAAATTCTGAAAGAGATGGGAATACCAGACCACCTGATCTGCCTCTTGAGAAACCTGTATGCAGGTCAGGAAGCAACAGTTAAAACTGGACATGGAACGACAGACTGGTTCCAAATAGGAAAAGGAGTACATCAAGGCTGTATACTGTCATCCTGCTTATTCAACTTATATGCAGAGTACATCATGAGAAATGCTGGGCTGGATGAAGCACAAGCTGGAATCAAGATTGCCTGGAGAAATATCAATAACCTCAGATATGCAGATGACACCACCCTTATGGCAGAAAACAAAGAAGACCTTAAGAGCCTCTTGATGAAAGTGAAAGATGAGAGTGAAAAACTTGGCTTAAAACTCAACATTCAGAAAATTAAGACCATGGCATCTGGTCCCATCACTTTATGGCAAGTAGATGTGGAAACAGTGGAAACAGTGAAAGGCTTTATTTTGGGGGGCTCCCAAATCACTGCAGATGGTGACTGCAGTCATGAAATTTTAAGACACTTGCTCCTTGGAAGAAAAGTCATGACCAACCTAAACAGCAAATTAAAAAGCAGAGACGTTACTTTGCTAACAAAGGTTTGTCTAGTCAAAGCTATGGTTTTTCCAGTAGTCATGTATGGATGTGAGAGTTGGACTATAAAGAAAGCTGAGTGCTGAAGAATTGATGCTTTTGAACTGTGGTGTTGGAGAAGACTCTTGAGAGTCCCTTGGACTGCAAGGAGATTCAACCAGTCCGTCCTAAAGGAGATCAGTCCTGAATATTCACTGGAAGGACTGATGCTGAAACTGAAACTCCAATAGTTTGGCCACCTGATGCAAAGATCTGACTCATTTGAAAAGACCCTGATGTTGGGAAAGATTGAAGACAGGAGAAGGGGATGACGGAGGATGAGACAGTTGGATGGCATCACCGTCTCAATGGACGTGAGTTTGAGTAGACTCTGGGAGTTGGTGATGGACAGGGAGGCCTGGTGTGCTGCAGTCCATGGGGTCGCAAACAGTTGGACATGACTCAGCGACTGAACTGAACTGAACTGAAAAAAGTCTCAGACACAGACGTAAGGGGAAAGCCAGGTAACTTATTGCCCTTATCCTTGCCTTCCCTGGTGGCTCAGACCGTACAGCATCTGCCTACAACGCAGGAGACCCAGATTTGATCCCTGGGTTGGGAAGATTCTCTGGAGAGGGAAATGGCAACCCACTCCAGTACTCTTGTCTGGAAAATCCCATGGATGGAGGAGCGTGGTAGGCTACAGTCCATGGGGTCCCAAAGAGTTGGACACAACTGAATGACTTCAATTTCATTTTTTGCCTTCCCATGCCCGTCCACACCCTTCAGAAGACCCATTTCAAAGAAATTCAGCTTAGATCAGGCACAGAATTCTCTGAGCACAGTAGGTGAGCTCTCACAGGGCCTGGGCCATCCAGGCCATTCAGCAGTGCCAGGTGGTAGGTACAGACGCTAGCTGAAGCCAGATGCCCTCCAGTCATGCCAGGTTTCCAGGTCACACAAGGTCCTGGGGGAAGCTTGTGCAGAATTTTACAAAGGAGTTCAGATATACACGCTGATGTTATCAGAGCTTTCTTAGGAAAAGGCAGAAGATACACCTGTGATCCATTTCTTAAGAAAAATCATTTGGAACAAAGTCTGAAGCTAAATAATCTGATAGGAAATTCTAGCTAACCATGACGTCTCTGGAATGTTAGCTGCTAGGCTCTTTCTTGTGCAAGCTTTGCAAACAAGCTTTAATATTTTTCTTTGCTCTCTGAGAGAGGAGGACAGAAGCTCATTACAAATGTATCTGGCAACTAAGAAGACTATGCCTACAAATGGAGTTTATGTAGTTACACCCTAAGACACAGCAGTCCATGGGAAGTTCATTATTTTCATGCTGAAACAGTCCAGGTCATGAATCTGGGTATTCCTACCCATTTTAGAGGCAGCACCAAAACTGCATTGAATAGAAGGGTTGAAATATACATAATCTCGTACTGTGTCTGCATTCTGATCTACTGGGAACACTCTCTTTCTAAGCTTCTTATAAGATTCTTACCTTTTAGATACTGATCTAGCATGAAATCTGAATCTCCAAAAAGATACCACACTGTGGGCAATACTCTGGCTCCCAACTGTTGGAAGGCTGGGTGTGGGGGCACTTCCATTCCTCTCCCACTTAGGGATCATGTAGAACACCTGCCACCTTCTGTGAAAGAAAGTTCAATGTGAGTTCCTACCGCCTGCACTGTGACCCTTCTCTGAGTTTCTTGGGTTTGCTGGAAGCCCCTGATCAAGTTGGGTTCACTGTTAGAAGGCAGTCAATTCCCTCAAGTGTGACTCTCTCTTTTTAATTAACTTTTTTTTAGAATTTATTTTTGGCTGCTCTGAAACTCCAATACTTTGGCCATCTGATGCGAAGAGCTGACTCATTGGAAAAGACCCTGGTGCTGGGAAAGATTGAGGGCAGGAGGAGAAGGGGATGACAGAGGATGAGATGGATGGATGGCATCACCGACTCAATGGACATGGGTTTGGGTGGACTCTGGGAGTTGGTGATGGACAGGGAGGCCTGGCATGCTGCGGTTCATCAGGTCGCAAAGAGTCGGACACGACTGAGCGACTGAACCGAACTGAAGCTTTGTTGCTTCGCTCAGGCTTTCTCTAGCTGCCGAGAGCAGGGCTACTCTCTAGTTGAGGTGCCTGGGCTTTTCACTGAGTTGGCTTCTCTTGTTGCAGGGCACCAGCTCTAGAGCACAGACTCAGTAGCTGTGGTGGGCCGGCCCAGTTGCCCTGAGGCATGTGGAATATTCTCAGACTAGAGATCCAACCCATGTCCCTTGCATTGGCAAGCAAACTCCAAAACACTACACCAGCAGGGAAGTCCCAAAGGTGACTCTCTAGATGTGGCCTTGCAGGTGGGCCCAGGGCAGGGGTACAGCAGAGGAAGGGGGGAGTGCTGGCTAGGGATCTAGGAAGCAGACGTGGCAAGGACCCAGGAGCAGTGGAGGCAGAACTGCACTGGAACCCAGCCCTGATTTACCACCAGAAGGCTTCCACTGCCCCCTAGAGTGCAGTGAGCCAAGGCCAGCCACGCAGGTTTGAGGAGCAAGGAGGGTGAAGGAAAAGATATTTGAAGGCATGCCCTCTGCCAGGTCAGTCAACTTTGGTGGATCTGATCTAAAGATTCCCTGGAGATGGAGCAGCACTTGAGAAACAGAGTGAGATATTGAACTATCCAGATTGGCTTGGTTATTATAAAAAGGAATCATAATCCTGGCTTCTGAGATGCTTTAGGACTCAAACATCCCTTTTCTGGATTTTTAAAACCCCAATCCATGGACCTCTGAATTTCAAAAAGCCACAGAAATTATGTGCAAAAGGGTGTGTGTGTGTGTGTGTGTGTGTGTGTGTATGTATATATGGGCATTTCTCTAGATAGAGAATCCGTAGTTCATCAGACTCACAAAAAAGAAAATGGTAACAATTCTTGCATTAAACTACTCTGAGAAAAGGGGATAAATTATCTCAGGGGGTTGTGGAAAGAATCACTTTGGACGGATGAAGTTCTTGGTAGAACTTACGGGGAAAAATAGGCTTCATGGCAAGATAATATATAAGTATTTAAGATTTGACAACTATTTAGTAAAGACACATGCTTAAAAAGACCACCAATGGAGGTATGACTGACATACACAAAGCTGATCATATTTAATGTATACAACTTGATGAGTTTGGGGATAAGTATACAGCTATAAAACCATCATCACAATCGATGCCACAACCATATCCATCATCTCCAGAAGTTTCCTCCTGTCCTCTTCGTTTTTACTTTCTGTGGTATAGGCATAAGATAACTTAAGATCTACCCTTCTAGCAAGAATTTAAGGGTACAATCAGTTCAGTTCAGTCGCTCAGTCATGTCTGACTCTTTGCAACCTCATGAATCACAGCACACCAGGCCTCCCTGTCCATCACCAACTCCCGGAGTTCACTTAGACTCACGTCCATTGAGTCAGTAATGCCATCCAGCCATCTCATCCTCTGTCGTCCCCTTCTCCTCTTGCCCCCAATCCCTCCCAGCATCAGAGTCTTTTCCAATGAGTCAACTCTTCGCATGAGGTGGCCGAAGTACTGGAGTTTCAGCTTTAGCATCATTCCTTCCAAAGAAATCCCAGGGCTGATCTCCTTCAGAATGGACTGGTTGGATCTTCTTGCAGTCCAAGGGACTCTCAAGAGTCTTCTTCAACACCACAGTTCAAAAGCATCAATTCTTCGGCACTCAGCCTTCTTCACAGTCCAACTGTCACATCCATACCTGACTACCGGAAAAACCATAGCCTTGACTAGATGGACCTTTGTTGGCAAAGTAATGTCTCTGCTTTTCAATATGCTATCTAGGTTGGTCATAACTTTCCTTCCAAAGAGTAAGGGTCTTTTAATTTCATGGCTGCAGTCACCATCTGCAGTGATTTTGGAGCCCCAAAAATAAAGTTTGACACTGTTTCTACAGTCCTGTTAACTAACTGTACAGCAGATCTCTAAGACTTATTCACTGTGTATAGTTGAAGTTTGTATTCTCTGACCAACACCTTCCTGTTTCTCTCTGCCATAACCCCTGGCAACCACCATTCTACTCCCTGCTTCAGTATATTTGATTATTTTAGATTCCTCATATAGATGATATCATGTGGTATTTGTCCTTCTGTGTCTGATTTATATCACTTAGCATTATGTCCTCCAGGTTCATCCATGACATTACAAATGGCAGTATTTCCTTTTCTTTTAAGGGTGAATAATATTCCATTGTATGTAGATACCACGCTTTCTTTATTGATTCACCTATTGATGGACACCAAGTTCTTTTTTTCTTGGCTATTATGAATATTGCCACAATAAACATAAGAATGCAGTTATCTCTTCAAGATCCTGATTTCAATTGCTTTGGATACATGTCTAGGAGTATGGACTGCTGGATCATATGGTAGTCCTTTTTCTCTTTGTTCTTTTTTTCCCCTGTGCCATGAGGCATGCAGGATCTTAGTTCCTTGAGCAGGGATTGAACCCACACCCCCTGTATTGGAAGAGCAGATGATTAACCACTGGACCACAGGGAAGCCCCTGGATCATACGATAGCTCTAGCTTTAATTTTCTGAGGAATTTCCATATTCCTTTTCACAATTGACTGCACTGATTTGCATTCTCATTAACAGTATATAAGAATTCCCTTTTCTCAGAGCTTCACCAACACTTACTCTTTTTAAAAAATTTCATAACCATCTTAACAAGTGTGAGATGACAGCTCATTTTGGTTTTGATTTGCACTTTCCTGATGATTAGTTGAACGGTTCTATGAAGACCTACAAGACCTTTTAGAACTAACACCCAAAAAAGATGTCCTTTTCATTATAGAGGACTGGAATGCAAAAGTAAGAAGTCAAGAAACACTTGGAGGAACAGGCAAATTTGGCCTTGGAATACAGAATGAAGCAGGGCAAAGACTAATAGAGTTTTGCCGAGAAAATGCACTGGTCATAGCAAACACCCTCCTCCAACAACACAAGAGATGACTCTACACATGGGCATCACCAGATGGTCAACACTGAAATCAGATTGATTATATTCTTTGCAGCCAAAGATGGAGAAGCTCTATACAGTCAACAAAAACAAGACCAGGAGCTGACTGTGGCTCAGATCATGAACTCCTTATTGCCAAATTCAGACTTAAATTGAAGAAAGTAGGGAAAACCACTAGACCATTCAGGTATGACCTAAATCAAATCCCTTATGATTATACAATGGAAGTGAGAAATAGATTTAAGGGACTAGACCTGATAGATAGAGTGCCTGATGAACTATGGACAGAGGTTCGTGACATTGTACAGGAGACAGGGATCAAGACCATCCCCGTGGAAAAGAAATGCAAAAAAGCAAAATGGCTGTCTGGGGAGGCCTTACAAATAGCTGTGAAAAGAAGAGAAGTGAAAAGCAAAGGAGAAATGGAAAGATATAAGCATCTGAATGCAGAGTTCCAAAGAATAGCAAGGAGAGATAAGGAAGCCTTCCTCAGTGATCAATGCAAAGAAATAGGGGAAAACAACAGAATGGGAAAGACTAGAGATCTCTTCAAGAAAATTAGAGATACCAAGGGAACATTTCATGCAAAGATGGGCTCGATAAAGGACAGAAATCGTATGGACCTAACAGAAGCAGAAGATATGAAGAAGAGGTGGCAGGAATACACAGAAGAACTGTACAAAAAAGATCTTCACAACCCGGATAATCACGATGGTGTGATCACTGACCTAGAGCCAGACATCCTGGAATGTGAAGTCAAGTGGGCCTTAGAAAGCATCACTACGAACAAAGCTAGTGGAGGTGATGGAATTCCAGTGGAGCTATTTCAAATCCTGAAAGATGATGCTGTGAAAGTGCTGCACTCAATATGTCAGCAAATTTGGAAAACTCAGCAGTGGCCACAGGACTGGAAAAGGTCAGTTTTCATTCCAATCCCAAAGAAAGGCAATGCTGAAGAATGCTCAAACTACTGCACAATTGCACTCATCTCACACGCTAGTAAAGTAATGCTCAAAATTCTCCAAGCCAGGCTTCAGCAATATGTGAACTATGAACTCCCAGATGTTCAAGCTGGTTTTAGAAAAGGCAGAGGAACCAGAGATCAAATTGCCAACATCTGATGGATCATCAAAAGAGCAAGAGAGTTCCAGAAAAACATCTATTTCTGCTTTATTGACTATGCCAAAGCCTTTGACTGTGTGGATCACAATAAACTGTGGAAAATTCTGAAAGAGATGGGAATACCAGACCACCTGACCTGGCTCTTGAGAAACCTGTATGCAGGTCAGGAAGCAACAGTTAGAACTGGACATGGAATAACAGACTGGTTCCAAATAGGAAAAGGAGTTCGTCAAGGCTGTATATTGTCACCCTGCTTATTTAACTTATATGCAGAGTACATCAGGAGAAACGCTGGGCTGGAAGAAGCACAAGCTGGAATCAAGATTGCCTGGAGAAATATCAATAACCTCAGGTATGCAGATGACACCACCCTTATGGCAGAAAGTGAAGAACTAAATAGCCTCTTGATGAAAGTGAAAGAGAAGAGTGAAAAAGTTGGCTTAAAGCTCAACATTCAGAAAACTAAGATCATGGCATCTGGTCCCACCACTTCATGGCAAGTAGATGGGGAAAGAGTGGAAACAGTGTCAGACTTTATTTTGGGGGGCTCCCAAATCACTGCAGATGGTGACTGCAGCCATGAAATTAAAATATGCTTACTCCTTGGAAGGAAAGTTATGACCAACCTAGATAGCATATTCAAAAGCAGAGACATTACTTTGCCAACAAATGTCCATCTAGTCAAGGCTATGGTTTTTCCGGTAGTCAGGTATGGATGTGAGAGTTGGACTGTGAAGAAGTCTGAATGCCGAAGAATTGATGCTTTTGAACTGTGGTTTTGGAGAAGACTCTTGAGAGTCCCTTCGACTGCAAGGAGATCCAACCAGTCCATTCTGAAGGAGATCAGCCCTGGGATTTCTTTGGAGGGAATGATGCTGAAGCTGAAACTCCAGTACTTTGGCCACCTCATGTGAAGTGTTGACTCATTAGAAAAGACTCTGATGCTGGGAGGGATTGGGGGCAGGAGGAGAAGGGGACGACAGAGGATGAGATGGCTGGATGGCATCACTGACTCAATGGACGTGAGTCTGAGTGAATTCCAGGAGTTGGTGATGGTAGGGAGGCCTGGTGTGCTGCAGTTCATGGGATCGCAAAGAGTCGGACACGACTGAGCGACTGAACTGAACTGAATTGATGATTAGTTGAGCACTTTTCATTTGTTGGTGATTTATATGTCTTCTTTGTAGAAATGTGTATTCATATCTTTTGCCCATTAAAAAAAATCAGGTTATTTGGATTTTTGCTATTGAGTTATAGGAGTTCCTTATGTATTTTGGATATTAATCCTTTATAAGATATAGGATTGGCAGATATTGCCTCCTTTTCCTTTAAAATAGCCTGCCTTTTCACTTTGGTGATTGTTTCCTTCTTATGTAGGAACATATTTTTTTTATATAGGTTATCTCACAGACCTTCCCAAAGCTGACAGTCCGGAGATATTAAACAGCTTGTCTCAGTGCTTACTGACCAGTCTCCAGGTCTTCTAACACCTGCTCAGTGCTATTTCAACTGCAAATCTGAGAGGCCAGCTGTCCTTTCTATCGGTGCTGCAGCTGGCCCTCCCTGTCCCACTCTGAAGCTGAGGCAGTTCTTCTTTCTGTGGAGACATACCAAGAAGTGACTTGTCTCAGTCAGAATCTTGCTGCTGCTGAATCTGGAACACTCGAGTTCAAAAAGACACTGAGCCAGATCCTGAAAGTGCCCAATTTGGCAGCTTCCTCTTCCAGCAATTGTCTCCCAGGTACATGGAAAAGGGGTTGCGAGTGGCCCTAATACCAAGATGTTATTTCCTGTTAAGTCCTGGAGGGGGATAGGTACTCTGGGGAGTGAAAGGTGGAAAGGGCTCAGTTCAGTTCAGTTCAGCTGCTCATTCGTGTCCGACTCTTTGCGACCCCATGGACTGCAGCACACCAGGCTTCCCTGTCCATCACCAACTCCCAGAGTCTACTCAAACTCACGTCCATTGAGACGGTGATGCCATCCAACCATCTCATCCTCTGTCATCCCCTTCTCCTCACGCCTTCAATCTTTCCCAGCATCAGGGTCTTTTCAAATGTTCTTCGTATCAGGTGGCCAAAGTATTGGAGTTTCAGCTTCAGCATCAGTCCTTCCAGTGAATATTCAGGACTGATTTCCTTTAGGATGGATTGGTTGAATCTCCTTGCAGTCCAAGGGACTCTCAAGAGTCTTCTCCAACACCACAGTTCAAAAGCATCAATTCTTCGGCGCTCAGCCTTCTTCACAGTCCAACTCTCACATCCATACATGACTACTGGAAAAACCATAGCTTTGACTAGACAGACCTTTGTTGGCAAAGTAACGTCTCTGCTTTTTAATTTGCTGTTTAGGTTGGTCATGACTTTTCTTCCAAGGAGCAAGTGTCTTAAAATTTCATGGCTGCAGTCACCATCTGCAGTGATTTGTGAGCCCCTCAAAATAAAGCCTTTCACTGTTTCCACTGTTTCCCCATCTATTTTCCATGAAGTGATGGGACCAGATTCCATGATCTTAGTTTTCTGAATGTTGAGTTTTAAGCCAGCTTTTTCACTCTCCTCTTTCACTTTCATCAAGAGGCTCTTTAGGTTTTCTTTGCTTTCTGCCTTAAGGGTGGTGTCATCTGCATATTTGAGGTTATTGATATTTCTCCAGGCAATCTTGATTCCAGCTTGTGCTTCTTCCAGCCCAGCGTTTCTCATGATGTGCTCTGCATATAAGTTGAATAAGCAGGATGACAGTGTACAGCCTTGATGTACTCCTTTTCCTATTTGGAACCAGTCTGTCGTTCCATGTCCAGTTCCAACTGTTGCTTCCTGACCTGCATAAAGATTTCTCAAGAGGCAGGTCAGGTATTCCCGTCTCTTTCAGAATTTTCCACAGTTTCTTGTGATCCACACAGTCAAAGGCTTTGGCATAGTCAATAGAGCAGAAATAGATGTTTTTCTGGAACTCTCCTGCTTTTTCCATGATCCAGCGGATGTTGGCAATTTGATCTCTGGTTCCTCTGCCTTTTCTAAAACCAGCTTGAACATCTGGAAGTTCAAGTTTCACGTACTGTTGAAACCTGGCTTGGAGGATTTTGAGCATTACTTTGCTACATGTGAGCTGAGTGCAATTGTGTGGTAGTTTGAGCATTCTTCGGCATTGCCTTTCTTTGGGATTGGAATGAAAAGTGACCTTTTCCAGTCCTGTGGCCACTGCTGAGTTTTCCAAATTTGCTGGCATATTGAGTGCAGTACTCTCACAGCATCACCTTTTATGATTTGAAATAGCTCCATTGGAATTCCATCACCTCCACTAGCTTTGTTTGTAGTGATGCTTCCTAAGGCCCACTTGACTTCACATTCCAGGATATCTGGCTCTAGGTGAGTGATCACACCATTGTGATTATCTGGGTCATGAAGATCTTTTTTGTATAGTTTTTCTGTGTATTCTTGCCACCTCTTCTTAATATCTTCTGCTTCTGTTAGGTCCATACCATTTCTGTCCTTTATTGTACCCATCTTTACATGAAATGTTCTTTCGGTATCTCTAATTTTTTTTAAAGAGATCTCTTGTCTTTCCTATTCTATTGTTTTCCTCTATTTCTTTGCACTGATCACTGAGGAAGGCTTTCTTAGCTCTCCTTATAATCTTTGGAACTCTGCATTCAAAGGGTATATCTTTCCTTTTCTCCCTTGCTTTTTGCTTCTCTTCTATTCACAGCTATTTGTAAGTCTTCCTCAGACAGCCATTTTGCCTTTTTGCATTTCTTTTTCTTGGGGATGGTCTTGATCCCTGGCTCCTGTACAATGTCACAAACCTCCATCCATAGGTCTTCAGGAATTCTGTCTATCAGATCTAATCCCTTGAATCTATTTTTCACTTCCACTGTATAATCATAAGGGATTTGATTTAGGTCAACCTGAATGGCCTAGTGGTTTTCCCTACTTTCTTCAAATTAAGTCTGAATTTGGCAACAAGGAGTTCATGATCTGAGCCACAGTCAGCTCCTGGTCTTGTTTTTGCTGACTGTATAGAGCTTCTCCATCTTTGTCTGCAAAGAATATAATCATTCTGATTTCAGTGTTGACCATCTGGTGATGTCCATGTGTAGTTTCTCTTGTGTTGTTGGAGGAGGGTGTTTGCTATGACCAGTGGGTTCTCTTGGCAAAACTTTATTAGCCTTTGCCCTGCTTCATTCTCTACTCCAAGGCCAAATTTGCCTGTTACTCCAGGTGTTTCTTGATTTCCTACTTTTGCATTCCAGTCCCCTGTAATGAAAAGGACATCTTTTTTGGGAAAGGCTGGCAGATCCTATATTGTGGAGCTGGGCCTGCCACAGCGCACACTGCTCCTGCTGCCACCTTGAAAACAGGATTCCTGATGCCCAGGCCAGGAACTTTCCCTCCCATCAGACCACTCCTCTGGGGATTTCCTGGGTGGTCCAGTGGTCCAGTAAGACTCCATGCTCCTAATCTGGGGGGCCCAGGATGGGTCAGGAAACTTAAGATCCCACCTGCCACAACTAAAAATCGCACATGCTGCCACTGAAAGAAGATCCTGCATGCCCCGACTAAGAACCTTCCCAGACAAATAAAAAATGACATGGGGCTTCCCTGGGGGCTCAGTGGTAAAGAATCTGCCTGCCAGTGCAGGAGACAAGGGTGCAAGCCCTGATCCAGAATGATTCCATATGCCTCGGAACTTCTAAGCTTGTGCACAGCCATAAATAAATAAACTTAAAAAAAATAAACCTTCCCTCTGGTGCATTGTCGGGTAGCTCAAACAGTAAACAATCTGCTTGCAATATGGAAGACCTGGGTTCCATCCCTGGGTTGGGAAGATCCCCTGGAGAAGGGAATGGCTACCCACTGCAGTATTCTTGCCTGGAGAATTCCATGGACAGAGGAACCGGGCAAGCTACAGTCCATGGGGTCGCAGTCAGACATGACTGAGGGACTAACACTTTCACTGGTGCATTCACCGGAAACCAGTTAAGCAAGCCCAGTGATCAGGATAACCACGGTGCTCATCTTCTGTCTAACCCCGCTACCTTGAGGGAATTTAATTTGAGGAGTGTATGAGCCACCTCTGAGGTACAAGAATATCCCCTACGAAAATAAGACAAAGTAAGATCAGGATTTAAGTTGAACCTTCTTCCTTCGGTTTTATGAGTAAAAATGTCTCTCATTTCTAAACCACGACTTTAGATTCGCGTGATATGTTCACATATTTTAAAAAGCACCTATCTGGGAGACGGTCCCCCGGCCCCACCGCCGGCGGCTTCCTCCGTCTGCTGCGCGCCCTCGCGAGGACCCCGGACACTGCGAGTGTCTCCCTGCGGGCTCGCGGGGACCGCCGCCTACCGGCGAGTCTGGAGAAGCCGCCGCCACCGCCTGACAGACCGCGGAGTCCGCGCCGCCGAGAGATGAAGAGCCGCCCGCGGCGCTGAGAGGACAGCTTCCTGTCACCTCCGGCCGCGGGACCTCCTGCCCGGGCACTCGCGCTCGTCCCGGTGCCCGAAGCCTGTCCACGGCGGCGGGGGGGACGGGAAGGGACGCCCCCGCCCCAGGCCATGGAGCCGCGCGCGCTTGGCGCGAGATGGTCCGAGACTCGGCCGAAGCTGCGGCCACGAGCGGCCGGCAGCCCGAGATGGAGAGCGGAGCCCAGCGGGCCGGGTCTGGCGGCGGGGACCTGCAGACCCCTGAGACCCCGGAGGAGGAGGTGACACACAGCCTCCAGCCGATTCCGCCCCGGTCCCGGAGGGACTGGCCGGCGCCCTTTCCCGCGGCCCGCCGACTTCGCTCCGTGACGAAGTTTTCTCTTGTGTTTCCCAGAGGATTGTTCTCCATCTCTAGGACGCGCATTCTGGCGGACACACGCAGTTTGCTTTGGGAGATAACTTGCTTCGCTCCCACCCACATCTCCTTTGCTTGACTCCTTCCAGTCGGACGTTCCAGACGACTGAATGGAGTTTTGAGTTGGACTCTTGGGTCCCTTACAGAATCGAGCCTGATCCTGGAGCACTGGGGCTGGAAGGGTTTCTGTAAATGCAAGTTAGATTAAAGGAAGACCTCTCGCCGAGGAATCTAGTGAATGTCACACAGTCTACCATCACTGACAGGTTGAGGCTAAGCTGACTCTGCGCTTAGCCTCTCTGGATGGGACACCCGACCTCGCAGGAGAGTCGGGGATTGCCTATTGCCTTTGCCCCGTGAAGTTGACAGGCAAGGGACAGAGGGTTGTTTCCAAGCTCTGCGATTAGCCTGGGCTTGTTGCAAGTTACCCAGTTGATTGAATTTGGAAATTCAAAAAATTGAATTTTTTTGGTTTATTATTGCTTTTGAAGAGAAACTTTTCTCCAGATTCTCAGAAGAGGGGTAAGTAAAGCCACAGTTGTGCTTTTTGTCTACAGTGTGAGTTAAGATACTGTACTGATCTTAGAACCGGTTGTTGTTCAGTCACTCAGTCGTATGTGACTCCTTGCGATCCCATGGACTGCAGCTTGCCAGGGTTCCCTGGCCTTCAGTTCTCCTGGAGTTTGCTCAAACTCAGTCGGTGATGCCATCCAGCCAGAGGAAGGTCATTCTGGGTGAAAGTCAGTGCCTGAAGCCAAAGGGGGCGGTCGATACAATGTCAGTTTTACTCCTGTGCTGCAGTTCCCTAAACCCTGATGCATTTTAGGAATTTATATTTGTGAACTTCATTCTGAGATGGCCATATGATAATTTATGAATTTGATACAGTGTTTATCATCTAATGGTTGTCCAGAATGTTGCAGTTACTAGTAAATCACAGGCTCCTAGTGGGGACCATAACAAGGAGCTAAAAAGAGGGGAGGGAACCTCATGGGGCATAATTTTAATTATTGCATTTTATTATTTCATCTTCCAGAGACATTTGCGTTTAAGAGGTATAAAACCTAAGTGAATTATAGAAGCTGACGGGTGGATTTGTTGAGTTGAGTGAGTCCTTTATAGTACTTACCTATGTTGCTTGATCCCCTGGAGAAGGAAATGGCAACCCACTCCAGTACTCTTGCCTAGAAAATTCTGTGGACAGAGGAGCCTGGTGGGCTACAGTCCATGGGGTTACAGAGAGTCGGACATGACTGAGCGACTTCACTCACTATGTTGCTTGGTGGTGGTTGGTGAATTGAGCTAGACCATTTGTGGTTTAAGTGGTGTTCCCTTATTCTTAAGAGTTGTTCTTTGGAGTATTAGGTGAAGTGATAAAAGTATATTCTTTTACTACATTTTACTTCTCAGTTTAGTTATAACATTGTGTTCAGGTCCCAAGTTTCAATCAGTGTTTTTTCCCAGATGGGGGTGGGTCGACCTTCAAAGTGTTACATCATTAAAAAAAGAAAAAAACTAAAATAAGGGACCAAAGAAAGCACTTTGATGAGAAGTGCAACAGTTGTGCTCCTGAAGAAATTAGTTGAATTTCCTAGTAAGAGTTTCACTCAGTTGTAAGACTCATTTGTTGATTTTAAAAAGGCCAAATTCCATTATCATAGCATATTAGCTACTCCAGAAACAGAATTTCCTCTTCCTGTTGATGCAGTCTAGTATCATGTGAATGCCTACCTAAAAGATTCCATTAAATATTTAACCTATTTTTTTTTTTAAAGCATCTATGGAGTGTATGTGCCAAGCACAGAGCTGTGCCTAGGAGTCAGCAGTGAACAAGTCATTCATGCCTCCCCACCTACATGAGTTCACAGCCTGGCCAAGAGTGAAGCCCTAAGCCTTGGTGGGTTTTGACAGCTCATGAGGAGACACATCACCTTGCTGCCTGGTTAGACTTTTCTGCACCTTCCCAGGTGATGCTTCCCAAGCCACACAGTGTCCTAGTTACCACATAAGGACTGCCCAGTGAGCAACAGTGTCACTCTAAGGCCCAGATATGTGCAACTTTTGCACCTTCCTTCTGTACCCAGCAGAGGAGTACTTACTAGGCTCATTCCTCTGGTAGTACCTTTTCCTGGGAGATGTTGGCTACTTCTCTTTCCTTGACTCACAGCAGAGTGAAATCGATTTCCTCACACTCATGGCAATGCAAGGGAGTATCATGAAAAGATGGTTTTTAAGAGAGATAATTTAAAATGGTCCTGTGCTGTGTGCTGAATCTTTCCCTCTTGGCACAACTAGGGTGGCCCATCCTTGTCAAATTACAGAAACTATTGTGGTAATCTCCAAATTACATTAACTTGAAAGTGCCATTTCTGGAAGGGACATCTTCCTGGTCTTTCTTATAAAAGAGCTTCTTGTACAGGAACAAATGAGGAAGATCCACATTGACTGACTGCCTCAGACACAGACATCTGTGTGGAAAGAGATCCACAGGCAGTTTTACATCTTCCTCTCCTAAATAGTGCACTTACAGTCCTTTCCTTCTGGGATCTCAATACCCTTTGTGGCTCACATTAGACTGAAGTGATGCTTGACAGGTCTAGGAGAGCAGTGTCCAATCCCAAAGACTGATCAGACCCTTTCCAGAGTTTGAAATTCCTGCCTTATTATTAAGATGCTTGAGGATAAATTCTGATATTTCTTTCCTCCTTAAGGGCTTTCTTCTCCAATCTTGAAAACATTGAAATTTCAATACTTTGTTAACATTCTGTAGTAACTTTCTTTATTCCTTTTTCATTTGTTGTCCTAACAGTGGTGTGAACAACTTGGAAAATAATAAGTCATTAACCTTTGTTTTCCACATTTGCCAAAATCATCACTCTGGTTTCATTCTTGAAGACTGTAAAAAAGAGTTCAGAATCAGGAATTAGAGAATTCTCTTCTTGCTGTTCTGCTTAAAATGGATTTTTAAATTTTTAATTTATTTTTTAACTTTCTGGTTGCTCTGAGTTTTCATTGCTTTGTGCTGGCTTCCTCTAGTTGCGGTGAGTGGGGGCTACTCTTCATTTTGGTGTATGAGGTTTTCATTGTGGTGGCTTCTCTTGTTGGAGGGCACAGGCTCTAGATGTGTGAGCTCAGTAGCTTCAGCACACACACTCAGTAATTGCTGCTCACAGGCTTAGTTGCTCATTAGGATCATAGTAGCATTCTTGCCTGGAGAATCCCAGGGACAGAGGAGCCTGGTGGGCTGCCATCTATGGGGTCGCACAGAGTCAGACACGACTGAAGTGACTTAGCATGCATGCATGCACGCATTGGAGAAGGAAATGGCAACCCACTCCAGTGTTCTTGCCTGGAGAATCCCAGGGACAGAGGAGCCTGAGCCTGATGGGCTTCCGTCTACGGGGTCGCACAGAGTCAGACACGACTAATGTGACTTAGCAGCAGCAGCAGCAATCTCATAGTGTAATAATGAAGGTTACCTTGGTAAAATGTATATTGATCAGCAGGGAAAGGGTATTCAGATCCAAAATACCACGACCTGCTTTGGGTCAATCTAGTGCCTGAAAGGAGAAGGTGATGGCACCCCACTCCAGTACTGTTGCCTGGGAAATCTCATGGACGGAGGAGCCTGGTAGGCTGCAGTCCATGGGTCGCGAAGAGTCGGATACGACTGAGCGACTTCACTTTCACTTTTCACTTTCGTGCACTGGAGAAGGAAATGGCAACCCACTCCAGTGTTCTTGCCTGGAGAATCCCAGGGACAGGGGAGCCTGGTGGGCTGCCGTCTATGGGGGTCCAACAGAGTCGAACACGACTGACGCGACTTTGCAGCAGCAGCAGCAGTGCCTAAAGACTGTCTGCACTGGGAGCTGTCTGTGGTGCTGATTTCACCAGCGCTTCACAATCTTGGGAACACCACACTTTGCCTGCGTCATCCTTCTGGGGTCTGAACTGCTGCCTCCGTCTCAGCCTGGGCTGAGACAAGCCTGGGTGTGCAGACACCACCTCCTCCCTGCCCATTTCCAGCCTGCCAGTTTAGCCTTTCTGTGAGCCTTGTGGAAGAAGGGCTGACTCAGAACCATATGATGGATTGAGGTTCTCAGTATTCACACTCCTGGCCCTGTAGGGGTAGAATGGGGGAATGGATGTTTATTCACATCCTCCACCTATCTGAGAGGAGTGCCAGGATCCATCTCTAAACTTCTGCAAAGGAAACTCGGCCCTCCTCTCAAAAGCCTAGGAAGTGTGTTAGCTCCTGCTAAGAGCAACTAGGCACAACTTTGTCCCCCAGGGGACACTTGGCAATGTCTAAAGATAGTTTTTAGTTGATCACAACTAAGGGGTGGGGGCATCAATTACTGGCTTCTAGAGGACAGAGGCCAGGAATGCTGCTAAAGATTCTACAATGCACAGCACAGTGCCCCCATACAACCGTGGAATTATCCAGCCAATTTAGCCCAAAACTAGTGCTGACGTTGAGAAACCCTGCTCCAGGGTTTGAGGCAATTTGGTATGGTGGCCAGAACTTTACTGGCATCAAGGTCTAGCTCAATATTCTTTATTTACCACCTATTATCTTAGATAAATCATTGAACAGCTCCGAGCCTCATATTCTACATATGAATGTTTAGGTTCTTGGACTAGAAGTCTTAAAGGCCCTTCAAGTTCAAACTCAGCATGTTTGCATAAATAATTTGCTGAGTACACTGCTAGGAACTAACATCCTAGACATATAAAATATCCAGAAATGCATAAAATATCAAAAGAAAAGGAATATACCGGGGGAAGGTGAGAGTTGATAAATGGTTACTACCAAAATATCAGCATCCTAAGAGCATTCTGGATGAGGTCATTTTACTATTTTTTTCTCCTTGAGTTTATGCCAATACTGGGTTTGGAGGGGAGCCAATTTCTTTCATTTACACATTTAATCCTAACCATATCTTATTTCAGGTGTGATTCAGAAATTAAACACAAGGGAGGGAATTGAAGAATGCTCCATCATCCTGTCACTGAAATCTTATTACAATCAATATTTTCTGATTTTTTTCAATTGTCAAAATAGTAATTGGATGTTTTTACAATTAAGACTTTCCTTAGTGCAGTTTAAGGTTCAGAGCAAAAAGGAGGGAAAGCACAGAGATTCCCCAGATACTTCTTTTGCACACGGACATAACCTCCCTTCTTCATGCCAAAGAGGTCCCTGTGTCACAACTGGAGGACTTGTTCTGACACATGAGGATCCCGAGTTCACGCTTCTGTTGTACATCCTGTGTGTTTGAACTTTCATGTTTTTTAATAAAATACCTGTTTTCAATTGAAGTGTAACTGATATATACTTTATATATATATATATATATATATATATATATATATATATATTTACATGTTCTGTTCCGTTGTGGTTTATCACAGTATTAAATATACGTTCCTGTGCTGTTGAGTAGACGTTTCGTCTATCCATTCTATACATACACTTGTAAGCACACTCACAAAGTAACACTGACTAAAGATTGCAATATTTAAAAATTTATTGCAGTCCATGTAGAACACAATGTTCTATAATAAGTAAAAGTGTAGTTTTAATTTCAACACCAAAAATCTACAAAGTTCTTCATACAATCTGATTTCTCATTGGATATAAAGATTTGTTCAAGGTAGGTTTCTAACCATAACCTCAAAAAACCCAATCTCTAGAAAAACCCCCAAAAGACAATTGTTCCGTAGAGTGGAACCCACCCCTAGGAATCTATCTCTCTCTCTATATCTCATCTGTCTATCGTTCTTTCTCCTCGCCACCTCCCATTCACCTGTCTCTCATTTCATTTTTCAAGTAAAACAGGAAAATATGGAGGGATGAAAAGGTACAAATCACATCACTAAGGTTTGCAATCTGAGCCATAGGATTAAACAAGCGTTGTCCTCTGAATGCAGGCTGACTTCTGGACGCAGGAACACATCTCCCTGAGCTGGGAAGCAGCAGGGGATGAGGTCTGGTCCCTGAGGAACACCGTCCCCAAGACAGGTGGGTTTCTGTGTTTTGTGGGGGAAGTTCTTCGCCTCGGTACTGCGATGCTGCCTCGGAGCCTTGCAAGACCAGAGAAGAGGTGGAGAAAGGCGAGGTGTGCCCCTAAGGCCCAGGCGCCCAGGGCGGGTAGACCTGCGGGCTCGGAGGTCGGTGGTGCGCGGCGAGCAGGGAATCCAGCGCCGTCAGCGCCCAGTGCAGGGCGGCGCCCGCGTGCGTCAGCTGCCAGGTGAGCCAGGCGCGCTGCGAGGCCGTGGGCTCCGTGCGGTCGGTAGGCACCGGTAGGAAGGCGCCCCCCGGGGCCCGCAACTCATCCAGGACCACTTCAAGGGCTCCCATCTGGTTGGAGAGCTTGGACGTGAGCGCCTCCAGGGGCGCGGCGGCTTCAGGTGACTGGCTTTTGCGAGGGCGCTTGGGCGAGGCGGGCCTGGACTCCGGGTTGCACTGGCAGCGTCTCTGGCCCCGGGCCCACACTGGCGATCGGAACCGGGCCCCCCTGTCCTGGAGACGCCCAGAAGTATGGGCAGAACCTAGGAGGGAGACAGAACAGGAGAGGTTCCTGTGATGTGCGCTGCCCCTGAAATTTCTCATCAAATGCACCACGGCCCCTTGCCTGTCCCAACACCTCCACCCCAGGCCTCACACCGCACCATACCTGACTCTGTTGGCCTCTTCCAACCTCTGCTGGCAACCCGGGTCTAGTCTTGGGCACCTTCCTCTCAGCCTGTTCCCACTTCATGGGCATCTCACCAGGGTTAGAGGCTTTCTCTGCCCTCTGGGGTTCGGTTTGCCCTCAGGGACTTTGCCCACATCCCCACCTCTACCAAGCCCAGGCCAGAAACCTACCTGCTCTGTGGTAAAGTCCTGCCCTGCAGGAGTTTGGATGCTCCTTAGATCTCCACTGGGCTGGGAGTGGTCTTCCCCTCACCTTCTCTTCTCCATGGCCGTTTCTCTTGTGACTCTCAGGGGAGCCATCCCGGCTTCTGCATCGCTTGTGCCTGGTGACCTCTGTGGGTGGAGAGGAGGACAGGAGTGAGTGTTCCCTGACCTACCCCTGGAATCTGGGGAGAGTGGATTAGAGAAGGTTCCAAATCCCACTGCTCCTCCACCTCCCTGCCATCCCCTCCCCCAAAATCTGGTTTCCTCTACCCCTGCTCTCCCTCCAAGAGCATCTCACGTGGACAGAGTAGTTTCTGAGCTGCCTGGCAGGCATGCCCCAGGAAACCCTCTCTCAAGTTCAGACCTCAAGGATGGCATAGCTGGTAGAGCTCCTGATCACAGGGGATCGGGACTTCACCCTGGGTTTCTCCCCCTCCTTTCAGAGGGGTCAAGGTCACATCTGGCACCCTTCCCTCTGTCCCACAGCCCAATCTCTATGTCTCCCAAATTCTTTCCAAGATCACTTGAAACAGATGTCTGCAAAAAAGAATCTGGCATCTTACCTGCTTTGCTCTGAGAACCCTCTTGTGTCTCCATGCTTCGTTTTTCTCTCTGTCTTTCTGAGGGATGTCGATCTCCTCCCTTCTCTTTTACAGACAGGTTTTCCTTGGAGGAAATCCTCCCATTTTCCCTGTGGGAGACACCTTGTTTCTGCTGGCCAGGCCTTCTGCCCCTTGCAGCCCCTTTCATTGTGTCCATGTCTCCCATCAGCAGCACATGTCTGGATGCCTCAGAAGTGGACCAGGGAATGATCAGATCAGCAGAGGGTGTGGCCTTGTCTAGCTTTTGGACAGCCCCCTGGGGAGTCACAGATTGGTCCTCAGGAGGATCACACCCCCAAGGGCATTTGCATGATGAGGTTAGCACTCTTTGCTACATCCCACTGACTCTCTTGGTCCTCAGGACACGGTAACTGTTAATTTCAGAGGATTTTGATTCTCTGCTAAATGTTAATATCAGAGGAGGACAATTTAAAGAAAAATTTTAAGTTTTTTTGATGAGGAAAAGTTTTAAAATCTTTTTGAAATTGTTAAAATATTACTACTGGTTTTTTATGATTTGTTTTTTAGCCACAAGTGGTATGTTAGGTCCCCACCAGGGATCGAACCTGCACTCCCTGCACTGGAAGGAAAAGTCTTAACCTTGGACTGTCAGGGAGGTCCCATAAAAGGGCAGGTTTTTTTCCTTGTTTGTTTCATGCTGCTTTTTCTCTAGTTGTTTTCATAGTTGTGTGTCTGTACGACTGTCAGCATGGGTCACTCTATGCCAGGGGTCACCAAGGTGTTGGTATGCTGCTAAGTCACTTCAGTCATGCCCGACTCTGTGCGACCCCATAGACGGCAGCCCACCAGGCTCCCCGTCCCTGGGACTCTCCAGGCAAGAACACTGAGTGGGTTGCCATTTCCCTCTCCAATGCAGGAAATCGAAAGTGAAAGTGAAGTCACTCAGTCATGTCCGACTTCTAGCGACCCCATGGACTGCAACCTACCAGGCTCCTCCACCCATGGGATTTTCCAGGCAAGCCTTTGCAGTCCGTTTTACTTACTTTCTCTTTGGCCCCTACTCAGGTAGACTGTCCTGACACGATGCCACCAGAGACTCCACAGCTGGAAGATCCTATTTAAGCTCCAAATTACCGTGTTTTTTTTTTTTTTTTAAGGCGTGACCTCTGCTCTCCACATCATACTGAGTTCATTTAATTTTTCTTCTTTTTCTCACTGTTGTTTCTTCTTTTGTCTGCATATGGACCTATTTTTCAACTGGGATCAGAAGGTACAAAAAGACATAATAGGTGAGTGACAAAAATATATGGGACACAGCTTTGAGAGCACTGCTCCATGAATAATTTGAAGCAAGTGATGGATATACTCATACTGCTCATGGGGTCCTCAAGGCAAGAATACTGAAGTGGTTTGCCATTCCCTTCTGCAGTGGACCACATTCTGTCAGAACTCTCCAGCATGACACGACCATCTTGGGTGGCCCTACACAACAAACTGTGGAAAATTCTTCAAGAGATGGGAATACGGGACCACATTACCTGCTTCCTGAGAAATCAGTATGCAGGTCAAAAAGCAACAGTTAGAACCAAACATGGAACAATGGACTGGTTCCAAATTGGAAAGACATACCTCAAGGCTGTATATCGTCACCCTTCTTATTTAACTTCTATGCAGAGTACATCATGCGAAATTCCGGGCTGGATGAAGCACAAGCTCGAACTTAGATTTCCTGGAGAAATATCAATAATCTCAGATACGCATGTGACACCACCCTTATGGCAGAATGTGAAGTGGAACTGAAGAGCCTCTTGATGAAAGTGAAAGAGGAGAATGAAAAAGCTGGCTTAAAAACTCAACATTCAGAAAATTAAGATCATGGCATCTGGTCCCATCACTTCATGGCAAATAGATGGGAAAACAAGGGAAACAGTGACAGACTTCATTTTCTTGTGCTCCAAAACTACTGCACATGGTGACTGAAGCCATGAAATTAAAAAGCAGGTGCTCCTTGGAAGAAAAGCAATGAGAAATCTAGACAGCATGTTAAGAAGCAGACATTACATTACTTTTTAAATAAAGATTCGTATAATCAAAACTATGGTTTTTGCAGTAGTTTGCCAGTGCCAGCCGGCAAAGTCGATCAGGTCCCGAGAACATGCACAGCGGGGCTAAGAAAGAAAACTACAGCAAAGGAATTCTACAACAAAGATGGGGTCGAGAGGTTCAGACACGTCTCCACGAAGGGACGCAGTCTGACACCAACTTTATTCAGCATCTTATATTTATACAGAAGAGCATGAGAAAGACAAGACAGTTGACATTTTTCTTGGTTGACCTATACATCTTCAAACAGTCACAAGAAATCTTGAGAGCATGGGAATGGCACCCTGTTATTATTTCTTACACCAGATAACATTTCTCTGTGCATGAGAAGTTTGCACAGAACTCCAGGTGCCTGCAGTAAATAAGCGCCTAATCTCTGGGGTGGCGGGACAGAGAGCTATGTTTGCAAGCAAACCCTCAAGGACTGAGGCAGCTCCCAGAGCTTGTGTCCTTCGGACAAAGGACCCCGTTCTCACGGGCAGCTCCCCACAGTAGTCATGTATCGATGTGAGAATTGGACTATAAAGAAAGCCGAGTGCCAAAGAATTGATGCTTTTGAACTGTGGTGTTGGAGAAGATCCTTGCAAGTCCCTTGACTGCAATGAAATCCAACCAGTCAGTCCGAAAGGAAATCAGCCTTGACTATTCATTTGAAGGACTGGTGCTGAAGCTGAAACTCCAATACTTTGGCCTCCAGATGTGAAGATCTGACTCATTGGAAAAGACCCTTATGCTGGGAAAGATTGAAGGCAGGAGGAGAAGGGGGACGACAGAGGATGAGATGGTTGGATGGTCTCAGGACATGAGTTTGAGTAAGCTCCGGGAGTTGGTGATGAACAGGGAAACCTGGTGTGCTCAGTCCAAGGGGTTGCAAAGAGTCGGACACGACTTAGCGCCTGGACTGAATGGATATATTCACTGTCTCTAGTTGCAAATAGTGTACTCGTAGGTGGAATAATTTCTGTGAATGAGCAGGAGGGAGCATATGGAGGGGACCGCCCTGTCTTTTGCACATAGCTACTCCTCTATAAAAACAGCCTCCACCAGGTCTATGGGACCTCTAGTTCAGGTTGTTTCTTTCTGCTGATTGCTGAGAAAACCAGCACAAGCCAACCAGAATCTATTCTTATTAGACTCAAGGTACCCAGTCCTCAGAGTAAAGAGCTGAGGCACGTTCATGAGAATGTTCACTTTGCTCTACACCTGAAACTAACAACATTATTCATCAACTATACTCCAATGTAAACCAAAAAGTTAAAAAAAGAAAAGAATGTTCTGTGGATTCTGGGCTGACAGAGTCCTTACCTCTTCTCAGGCTTCATTAACTGATGTAGCTCACTATTTTCACACTAGTTATCTTTGGGCACATATTGATATAGAGTGTCACATATTCCTGGAAAGTATTCCAAGTGCTCAAGTGCACGGAAGGCCCTGATCTCCCATCATCCTGGAGTCACTATTGGGATTGTTTAGGTCTCATCTCTGAAAACAAATCCTTCAAGTGTAATCGTGCTGACTGGCCTGGTACATGTAGACTTCCTGAAGTTTTCAAATCCAGTGTATTCCCCAAACGGGTTCACATGGAGGAGCCTGCATTCTTTATAATTTTGTTCAAAATATACATGTTTCCTGTACCCCAAAGCCTTGCCTTCAGTGGGCAGGGAATTTAGACCTCTAGAGACCTTAGATAAAACCAGTATAATGATGAAGATCTGATCTGCACTCAGGAAAGGTGCTATCCTGTGACTTGAATGTTGTGGTTTATAGTAAGAAAGATGAATTTGGTATTTCTCCTGGTTGCTGGCATAGCTACTAAAGCCACTGGAATTTCTTAGGTGTGAAAGTGATAAATGGGCTTTGTTACGTTAATGAGGTGACCTTTGGAAAGCATCCCAGTGACCAAAGAATAGGGGCTACCTGATCATTTCAGAACCCCAGGTTAGAGGGAGGAGAGAGGAGCTGGAGGTTGAACCCATCACCAGTGTCTAATGAGTTAATCAGGACTCTGTAATGGAGCCTCTGTAAAAACCCAAAAGGACTGATTTGGAAAGCTTCCAGGTTGGTGAACAGGTGGGGATTTGGGGAGGACAGGGAAGCTCATGCCCTTTCCCCTTACCTTGCTTGAGGCACATCTTCCATCTGGCTGTCCCTGAGTTACAGCCTTTTATTATAAAATGATAATCTAATCAGTAAAACATTTCTCTGAGTTCTGTAAGCAAGTTGATTGACCCCAAGAAGGGTCCTTGGAACCTCTGCACTCTAGTGGGTCCTCCAGGAGCACGGCTGAGAACCTGGCCTCCGACTGCTTCTGAAGTGGGGGAGGGGCAGGCAGCCTTCTAAGACTGAGCCCTGAACTTGTGGGATCTGAAATTTTCTGTCAGTGTACATTTGTAAGACAACAAATGTCAGAAATTGCTTGGTGGTGTGGGGAAAACACACAGACACATTGGAACTTGTCTATTAATAGAATCTTATCATGCTTACCAGGCTACCGTCACTGCTGGCTATGCATGCGGCACCTGCATTTGTAGGAGCCCTCTGGGTTCAGAGCAGTGAAGCTGGGGAGAGCCTGTAGGCTTCAGGGAAAGCAGAACAGTAGCAAGTACAGCTAGTGTGAGGCTGACTTCTCCCTATTTACCACACATTTGTATTTCTCAAAGGAAGATCATTGGATTATTTTCCCATCATCACTGTAATTTCCTGTCTTCTGAGGTTTGATTTAGTGATAGTTCATGCCCACAACATTGGGCCATTGTGTCTTTGTATAGGAGCTCTGTTGCTTTCACTCAACCATATGCCATGATCACCAGAAACCTTTCCTGAAGAAAAAGCTTTGATCACTTTCTCTAGGACAGTTATGTCGGGGATGTTTGTTTGTTTGTTGGCAGTCTCTACTCAGAGCATTTCTAGGTAGAAAAAAGACCATGTCATCTGTACTAATGTGAAGAGAGGAAAGGACTATCCTGGTGTCTGCTTCCTGTCTGGGAGGCTCCCTTATGAGCAGATACCATAGGACCATGTGAGATGAGTAACCTCAAGGGGAATGTGCCTTTGCCTTTATGTTTAAGCTTTTTTTTTTTTTTTGGCTGAGCTGTTTGGCAAATGGGGTCTTATTTTCTGGACTATGCGTGGAGCCGTGGTCCCATGCAATGTAAGCCTGGAGTCCTAATCACTGGACCTCCAGGAAAGTCCCGCCTTTGCCTTTTAAATTCTACCAGGTAGGTGAGTGGTTCATGATGTGTGATCCCAGGACCTGGAGCAGCACCATCACTCATGAGCTTGTTTAAATGCAAATATCAGGCTTCAATCCAGAGTGCTGTGTGCACGGCCATGCTATCTATGTTACACAAGCTCCACAAGTGATTCTTTTTTCTCACTCAACAACAGTTTTTTTGTTTTCATAATAATATATCATACTTGGCATCATATTTGATGATATCATTGCCTTTATTTTCTCCAAAACTCCTTTCCTCAGAAATTTTGGGGTATAATGAAATGAGAAATATACTTCCAGAGGAGCATCCTGCTCATTGTAAAATTAAAAAATTGAACGCAAGCCCCCTCAATGATTCTGTTGCAAGTCCTAGGGTGAGAAGCACTGAAGTAGGATATTCAGACAGAGATGGGGGAGCGTCCTCACTCAATTACAGTCTGTGATCAGCATCCTAAGAGAGCATTCTGAATGAGGTCATTTAACTGTTTTTTTCTCCTTTAATTTCAACATTAGATAATTTTTTTAAGTTTATGCCAATCCTGGGCTTGGAGGGAGCCAGTTTTCTTATATTTACACATTTTATCCTAACCATATCTTATTTCAGGTGTGACTCAGAAATTAAACCTGTTAGGTAGTTAGAATAGGGAAAAGGAGTCCAAAATGGTGGTGGCTAAAAGACAAGGAAGGGAAAAGCCCTCAAACAAAGAACAGAGGAAGGTCAAAGGAAGGTCCGAGGACCGGAGTGAGGACTTCAGGTAGAACAGGACTCCTGACTAAGTCCAACTGGCATAGGGCAGGCCCGGGGGAAGACAGAAACATATAAAAGAGGAGCCAAAGGACTCTCTCTCTCTCTCCTGCTCCCCCACCCCCATGCGCTGGGGTGCTCTTCTCTTTGCTTTTTTGGATCCACGAACCCTCATGCCTCGAAGATGGATTTTCCTGCTATCTTCTAAATAAAATAGAGCTGTAAGACTGAGAGCTACAACACAGTCCGTTCAAGACCTGAGAGCTATAACATGGTCTGTCCAAGACCTGAGAGCTGTGACATGCCGATGGGGCCTTATAAGTCCGTCACTCCAAATCTTTGTTGTGACGAGACAAAAACTGAGGAGCATACACTTATGTGACAAACCCAAAGGAGGGAACTGAAGAATGCTCCATCATCCTGTCACTGAAGTATTCTTACAGTCAATATTTTCTGATGTTTTCAATTTTCAAAATAATAATTGGATGTTTTTACAATTAAGACTTTCCTTAGTGCAGTTTAAGGTTCAGAGCAAAAAGGAGGGAAAACACAGAGATTTCCAGACACTTCCTCCCCACACAGGTACAACCTCCCTTCTTCACACCAACGACACCCCTGTGTCACAACAGGAGGGCTTGTACTGACACATGAGGATCCTGAGTTCACGCTTCTGTTGTACATCCTGTGTGTTTGAACTTTCATGTTTTTTAATAAAATACCTGTTTTCAATTGAAGTGTAACTGATTTATACTATATATATATATATACATGTTCTGTTCCGTTGTGGTTTATCACAGTATTGAATATACGTTCCTGTGCTGTTGAGTAGACGTTTCGTCTATCCATTCTATACATAGACTTGTGAGCACACTCACAGATCACACTGACAAAAGATTGCAATATTTAAAAATTTATTGCAGTCCACGTAGAACACAATGCTCTATAATAAGTAAAAATGTAGTTTTAATTTCAACACCAAAAATCTACAAAGTTCTTCATACAATCCAATTTCTCATTGGATATAAAGATTTGTTCAAGGTAGGTTTCTAACCATAACCTCAAAAAACCCAATCTCTAGAAAAACCCAAAAAAGACAATTGTTCCGTAGAGTGGAACCCACTCCAGGAATCTATCTCTGTCTCTACATCTCACCTGTCTATTGTTCTTTCTCATCGCCACCCCCCATCCACCTGTCTCTCATTTCATTTTTCAAGTAAAACAGGAAATATGGAGGGATCAAAAGGCACAAATCACATCACTAAGGTTTGCAATCTGAGCCATAGGATTAAACAAGCGTTGTCCTCTGAATGCACATCCTAGCAGGCTGACTTCTGGACACAGGAACACATCTCCCTGAGCTGGAGTGCGCAGGCGATGAGGTCTGGTCCCTGAGGAATATCGTCCCCTAGACAGGTGGGTTGTTGTCTTTTGTGGAGGAAGTTCTTCGCCTCAGGGTACTGAGATGCTGCCTCAGAGCCTTGCAAGACCAGAGAAGTGGTGGAGAAAGGCGAGGTGTGCCCCTAAGGCCCAGGCGCCCAGGGCGGGTAGACCTGCGGGCCCGGAGGTCGGTGGTGCGCGGCGCGCGTCAGCGCCCAGTGCAGGGCGGCGCCCGCGTGCGTCAGCTGCCAGGTGAGCCAGGAGCGCTGCGAGGCCGTGGGCTCCGTGCGATCGGTGGGCACCGGTAGGAAGGCGCCCCCCGGGGCCCGCAACTCATCCAGGACCACTTCAAGGGCTCCCATCTGGTTGCAGAGCTTGGACGTGAGCTCCTCCAGGGGCGCGGCGGCTTCAGGTGACTGGCTTCTGCGAGGGCGCTTGGGCGAGGCGGGCCTGGACTCTGGGTTGCACTGGCAGCGTCTCTGGCCCCGGGCCCACATTGGCGATCGGAACCGGGCCCCCCTGTTGTGGAGACGCCCGGAAGTATGGGCAGAACCTAGGAGGGAGACAGAACAGGAGAGGTTCCTGTGATGTGCGCTGCCCCTGAAATTTCTTGTCATATGCACTACCGCCCCTTGACTGTCTCAACACCTCCATCCCAGGCCTCACACCGCAGCATATCTGACTCTGTTGGCCTCTTCCAACCTCTGCTGGCAACCCGGGCCAAGTCCTGGGCACCTTCCTCTCAGCCTGTTCCCACTTCATGGGCAGAGTTAGAGGCTTTCTCTGCCCTCTGGGGTTCAGTCTGCCCCTCAGGGCCTTTGCCCACATCCCCACCTCTACCAAGCCCAGCCCAGAAACCTACCTGCTCTGTGGTAAAGTCCTGCTCTGCAGGAGTTTGGATGCTCCTTAGATCTCCACTGGGCTGGGGGTAGTTGTCCCCTCACCTTCTCTTCTCCATGGCCGTTTCTCTTGTGACTCTCAGGGAAGTCATCCCGGCTTCTGCATCGCTTGTGCCTGGTGACCTCTGTGGGTGGAGAGGAGGACAGGAGTGAGTGTTCCCTGACCTACCTCTGGAATCTGGGGAGAGTGGATTAGAGAAGGTTCCAAGTCCCACTGCTCCTCCACCTCCGTGCCATCCCCTCCCCCAACTCTGGTTTCCTCCAGTCCCCCTCTCCCTCCATTAACTTCTCACCTGGACAGAGTAGTTTCTGAGCTTCCTGGCAGGCATGCCCAGGAAACTCTCTCTCAAGTTTAGATCTCAAGGATGGCATAGCTGGTAGAGCTCCTGATCACAGGGGATTTGGGACTTCACCCTGGGTTTCTCTCCCCACTTTCAAAGGTGTCAAGGTCACATCTGGGACCTGTTCCTCTGTCCCACAGCCCAATCTCTAGTGTTTCACAAATTCTCTCCAGGATCACTCAAAACAGATGTCTGCAAAAAAGAATCTGGCATCTTACCTGCTTTGCTCTGAGAGCCCTCTTGTGTCTCCATGCTTCGTTTTTCTCTCTGTCTTTCTGAGGGATGTCGATCTCCTCCCTTCTCTTTTACAGACAGGTTTTCCTTGGAGGAAATCCTCCCATTTTCCCTGTGGGAGACACCTTGTTTCTGCTGGCCAGGCCTTCTGCCCCTTGCAGCCCCTTTCATTGTGTCCTTGTCTCCCATCAGCAGCACACGTCTGCCTCAGAAGTGGACCAGGGAATGACCAGGTGAGCAGAGGGTGTGGCCTTGTCTAGCTTTTGGACAGCCCCCTGGGGGGTCACAGATTGGTCCCCAGGAGGATCACACCCCCGAGGGCATTTGCATGATGAGGTTAGCACCCTTTGCTACATCCCACTGATTTTCTAGGTCCTCAGGACATTGTAACTGTTAATTTCAGAGGATTTTGATTCTCAGCTAAATGTTAATATCAGAGGAGGACAATAAAGAAAAATTTTAAGTTTTTTTGATGAGGAAAAGTTTTAAAGGTTTTTGTATTTGTTAAAATATTACTACTGGTTTTTTATGATTTGTTTTTTAGCCACAAGTGGTATGTTAGGTCCCCACTCCCTGCACTGGAAGGAAAAGTCTTCACCTCTGGACTGCCAGGGAGGTCCCATAAAAGGGCAGGTTTTTTTCCTTGTTTGTTTCATGCTGCTTTTTCTCTAGTTGTTTTCATAGTTGTGTGTCTGTACGACTGTCAGCATGGGTCACTCTATGCCAGAGGTCACCAAGGTGTTGGTGTAGAGGACTAGAAAACCTTTGCAGTTTGTTTTTCTTGCTTTCTCTTTGGCTCCTACTCAGGTAAACTGTCCTGACACGATGCCACTAGAGACTATGGCTGAAAGATCGTATTTAAGCTCCAAATTACCATGTTTGTTTGTTTTTTTTTTTTTTTTAGGGCATGACCTCTGCTCTCCACATCATACTGACTTTATTTAATTTTTCTTCTTCTCACTCGTGTTTCTTCTTTTGTCTGGATATGGACTTGTTTTTCAACTAGGATCAGAAGGTACAAAAAGACGTAATACGTGAGTGACAAAAATAACCTGGGACACAGCTTTGAGAGCACTGCTCCATGAATAATTTGAAGCAAGTGATGGATATATTCATACTGCTCACGGGCTTCTCAAGGCAAGAATACTGAAGTGGTTTGCCATTCCCTTCTGCAGTGGACCACATTCTGTCAGAACTCTCCAGCATTATGCAACCATCTTGGGTGGCCCTACACAACAAACTGTGGAAAATTCTTCAAAAGATGGGAATACAGCTTACCTGCCTCCTGAGAAATCTGTATGCAGGTCAAAAAGCAGCAGTTAGAACTGAACATGGATCAACGAGCTGGTTCCAAATGGGAAAGAAATACATCAAGGGTGTGTATTGTCACCCTTCTTATTTAACGTCTATGCAGAGCACATCATGCGAAATTCCAGGCTGGATGTAGCACAAGCTAGAATCTAGATTGCCGGGAGAAATATCAATAACCTCAGATACTCATGTGACACCCCCCTTATGGCAGAAAGTGAAGAGGAACTGAAGAGCCTCTTGATGAAAGTGAAAGAGGAGAGTGCAAAAGCTGGCTTAAAACTCAACATTCAAAAAATTAAGATCATGGCATCTGGTCCCATCACTTTATGGCAAATAGATGGGATAAGAAGGGAAACAGTGACAGATTTTATTTTTTGGACTCCAAAACCACTGCAGATGATGACTTGCAGCCTTGAAATGAAAAGATACTTGCTCTTTGGAAGAAAAGCAATGACAAACCTAGACAGCATATTAAAAAGCAGAGGCATTACTTTGCTAACAGAGGTCTGTATACTCAAAGCTATGGTTTTTGCAGTAGTCATGTATCCATGTGAGAGTTGGACTATAAAGAAAGCTGAATGCCAACGAATCCATGCTTTTGAACTGTGGTGTTGGAGAAGACTGTTGAAAGTCCCTTGGACAGCAAGGAGATCCAACCAGTCTCATCTAAAGGTAATCAATCAGTCCTGAATATTTATTGGAAGGACTGATGCTGAAGCTGAAACTCCAATACTTTGGCCTCCCAGTGGGAAGATCTGACTCATTTGAAAAGATCTTGATGCTGGGAAAGATTGAAGGCAGGAGGAGAAGGGGTTGACAGAGGATGAGATGGCTGGATGGCCTCACCGACTCGATGGACATGAGTCTGAGTAAACTCCAGGATTGCTAATGGACAGGGAGGCCTGGCGTGCTGTAGTCCACGGGGTCGCAAAGAGTCGGACACGACTGAGGGACTGAACTAAACTTATTGAATAAGGCATTTGCTGTTTCCCTCCACTACCTTCTGTCATTTTTCAGGTAACTTCGTAATTTCATTTTCCAAAAACCTTTTATCTTTCTGAGCAAAGAACTATTCCAAGTGCTCTTTATAGTATTCCAGGGAATTGAAGTTTTTTCCAAGAAGAGAATTTTGTAATGACTGAAATAAATGTAAACCCAAATGTGCAATGTCTGATGAATACGGCTGATGAATCAGAACTTCCAAGCCAAGCTGTAACAGTTTTTGCCTAGTCATCAAAAAACATGCAGTCTTGAGTTATCCTGATGGAAGATTATGTGTTTTGTTGACTACTTCTAGTCAGTTTTCATTGAGTGATGTTTTCAGTTGGAGTAATTGGAACCAGTAGTTGCTGGAATTAATGGTTTGGTTTTCTGAAAGAAACTTATAATAAAGGGCGTCCTTTGAATCCCACCGTATACCTAACATCTCCTTCTCTGGATGGAGACCGACATTTGGTGTGGTTGGTGATGTTTCGTTTCACTGGCCCCACAATCTCTTCTGTTCCACATTATTGTACAATATTGACTTTTCTTTGTCCGACACAATTTTATTTAAAATCAGAGCATTTTTTTACATCTCAGTAGAGAATCCCTTTCAGAAACGGTCCAGATTTTATCGAACTTATGTGAAACCCAAACATCAAACTGATTAAAATAACCAAGGTGACAAATTATTTTCAACACTTGATTTGGGTATTTTGAGTGTGTCTGCTGTTCCTGAAGGCATAAGTTGATTGTCTTCAATTAATGTCTCCATTTGATTGCTGTCAACTTCAACAGGTCTACCAGACCATGGATCATCGTCAGTGAGAAATCCCAGCACAAAATTTGAAAACTACTTTTGATACGTGAGATCAGTCATTGCACCTTCTCCATATACTGCACAAATCTTTTTTTTTTTTTTTTGCATTTCAGTTGCTTTTTTAACCTTTCTTGAAATAATAAAGCATACTATGCTGAAAAATGCTGTTTTTTCTTGCATCTTTGATACTAAAATGGCTACACAAAAATTCACCAATTTTGATATATAAATATTTTTAATGCATGGTGATATTAGCACTGTCACAATACAATCTAAAAAAATTGTTTTGAATAAAGTTAGAGAACTAGGCCCTGCAAGAGCCATCTTACAGAAAAAAAAAAAAAGAAGAAGAAGAAGAAGGCTTTTGGCCTACTTAGTAGGTGAGTGGTTCACAAATTGTGGTCCCAGGACAGAGAGCATCACTCATTTCAGAGCTTGTTTAAAATACAAGTATTAGGCTTCCATCCAGGCTTCCGGGGTCAGGACACTGGAGGTGAGGCAGTGTAGTCTGTGCTCCACATGCCCCACCGTCAACCCACCATGTGATTCTGATGCAGGTTTCCACATGAGAAGCACTGAAAGAGAATATGCAGATAGAGGGGCGAGAAAGATGTCATTCATTTAAAACCAGTAATCGCATCACTTTTCTTTGTCCAACACATCCTAAGAGAGTGGTCTGGATCAGGTTATTTACTGTTTTTCCTTTTAATCTCAACATAAAATAATTTTGTATATTTGTGCCCATAATGGTTTTAGGTGGAAAAAATATTTTCTTGTCTGTACACATTTTATCATAACTATCTCATTTCAGGTGTGATTTCAGAAATTAAACATAAGAGAGGGAACTGAAGATCACTTCATCATCAGTGTCACCGAAGTATTATGCCAGTCAATATTTTCTAATCCTTCCAAGTTTTTAAGTAATAGTAATTCGATATTTTTAAAATTAAGACTTTGCTTAGTGCAGTTTAAGGTTCAGAGCTAAAATGAGGAAAAGCACAGAGATTTCCCAGATGCCTCCTCCCCACATGGGCACAGCCTCCCCTGTGTCCCCCCACAAAGAGGTACTGGTGTTACAAGTGAAGGACCTGCACTCACACATCATGATCGTGAGTTCACACTTGTGCTCTACATCCAGTGTGTTTGGATCTAATTTTTTTTAAATAAAGTACTTTTTTCAATTGATTTGAAGTGTAGTTGATTTACCATGTTGTATTAATTACTGCTGTACAGTAGCTTACCTGGCCTGGACTCAAATCTGACTATGCCACCTGGCTGCAGTGGGCTTAGGCAACTCCCTTCCCTGCTCAGAGCCTCATATCTGACAAGGTTCCAGAGAACCAGAGAGGAGAGAGTTCAAAAGTGCGTGTTTCAGGTTATGCATACATATACATTCCTTATCATGGTCTCCATTTTGGTTTATCACAGGATGTTAAATATAGTTCCCTGTACCATACAGCAGGACCTTGTGGTTTATTCATTCTCTGTGAAGTATTTAGCATTTGCTGATCCCAAGCTCCCAATCCATCCCTTCCCCACAATCTCTCTTCCTAGGCAACTGCTAGCCTTGTCCATGTCCATGATTCTGCTTCTGATTCATATAGAGATTCATTTGTGTCATATTTTAGATTCTACATATAAGTCATATTGTATGGTATTTGTCTTTCTGACTTACTTCACTTAGTAAAATAGTCTCTACTTGAATACATGTTGCTGCAAATGGCATTATTTTGTTCTTTTTATATTGTATATGTGTACCACTTCTTCATCTATTCATCTGTTGATGGAATTTAGATTGCCTTCATGTCTTGGCTACTGTGAATAGTGTTGCTATGAACATAGAGGTGCATGTATCTTTTTCAATTATAATTTTTTCTAGACATATACCCAGAAGTGGGAATGCTGGGTCAGATGGTAATTCTATTTTTAGTTTTCTGAGGAAACTCTGCACCATTTTCCACAGTGGCTGTACCAACTTACATTCCCACCAACAGTACAGGAAACTCCTCTTTTCTCCATACCTGCTCCAGCATTTCTTATTTGTAGACTTTTTACTGATGGCCATTCTGAAAACATGAGGTGGTACATCAGTTTACTTTGGATTTGCATTTCTCTAATAATCAGCAATGTTGAGCACCTGTTCATGTGCCTATTGGCCATCCGTATTTCTTCTTTGGAGAAATGCCTCTTTACATCCTTGGCCCGTTTTTCCACTGGGTTGTTTATTTTTTGTGGTTGTTGAGTTGTATGTGGACATTAATTTTTAATCAAAATATTTTGAGGGTAAATGACATATGTTTATAAAAATTTAAAGACAAAACAAAATTTTACATGTTTTATTGCAAATCACCTTAACATTCTTATTAGCATATAACTAATATGTATAGTATTTTACAACTGTAGTACATATGTATACAGTAATTTAAATAATAATAAACATATCAGAGGTAACCTTATCATTTCTTCCAAAAGGCATACACCAAAGGTGAAGGATTACAGGGTTCAGAGAGCATCTAATATGCAGTAAGACACAGCCTCCTCTATGACCTCATTCAAATTCATCCCAACCATGTACAGATGCAAGACTTCCTGAAGGAGATGATGAGACTCATGTAACCCAGCCTGGCCACATTTCCTGCTCTCCTTCATCAAATGGAAAAGAAAACAATGGTCGCTGACTGGCCTGGCCTCAAACCTGACTGTGCCACCTGGCTGCAGTGGGCTTAGGCAACTCCCCTCCCTACTCAGAGCCTCATACCTGACAAGGTTCCAGAGAACCAAAAGTGTGCGTGAACCACCCCCAGTACTGCTGAGGGCACTGCCGGGTTTCAGCACCTCTCCTGCACTGAACAGGCCTGGTGTCCAGGCTGCCAGGCTGTGTCCCCAGCAGTCAGTAGGTGAAGAAGGTAACACTGCTTCGGGGCCCCTACTGGACCCGCCTTGTCCCAAGTCATCGCCCTGCGTTCTCTCCTTTCCTCCTCTGTGGTGGGGAACCACCATCACATTAGAGGGTTAAGGTGAGGGGAAAAGGACAACACAAGGAAGGCATAAAACTGTGCCTCTGGGGAAACAGTGCTGCTGGAGGTCAAGAGAGGTCACGTGGGGGGGCTCAGGCGCTGGGCCTAGTGACAAGTGGCTGCAGGGAACACCGAGGAGCCAACCAGGGTGGGAGAAAACCAGTTTGTGACACGGCTGGCAGCTTCCAAGTGTGTTCAGTGTGTGAACGTCTGTCGCCCTGTGCTCTGGAGATAGTGGCGCTGGGTCCCTGGATTGCATTTCCAAAGGTGTTTTTTGTTTCTATTGTCATGGGAATAGGAAAAATTCTGAAAGTTATTCAACCTTCACAGGAAAGGGGAACCACCTAATTTTGGACTTCTAGTGGCTCAGGAGAATCTGCACGAGGTGTGTGTGTGGGGTGCACACGCTTACCCTGAAAGGTGGCAGGTAGGAAAGAGGGAACCACAGAGAAGGTAGACGAGCCAAGGGGCCAGGAGGGGTGGGGGCTGGCAGGTGAGATGGCGGCAGAGTGGCCTTCCCATCAGGGTCCCCTCTGCCCCCTCCACTCAGTCAGTAACCGCCTGTGCCCGTCCCACAGCTCTGTGAGGAGGTCCTGGAACCCGCACAGGGACACACGTTCTCTAAGCTCCACGGCTGAGCAGAAGCGAGCGTCAGACAAGGGGGACTACGTGCAGTCCTCTGCCTTCAACCACACTGGGGCACACGGTTCTTCATTTTTCTGTGGGGCGGGGATCTTCCTGTCTCATTACTCAACTCAAGAACAGCTACGTTTTCCGACACATGGGAAATAACCACAGCACGAGTGAGTGATGGGATCCTGGGCAGGACCCCAAATTCAGTGGCCCTTGTTTTCCTTCTCCTGTTGCTCTATTTCAAACCAACACTGGAGTCAGTGGAATTCTCAGACAGCATTAGATCCTGACTCCAGGGGAACAGGTTGGGTCCCTGGGCACAACAGTGGGGATGGGGGCTACCTTCCAAATGCCCCGGGTCCCGAAGCCTCCTGACAGAGCCCCTGTTCCTGCCTTCAGCACTGGACCCAGGCCAGAGCTTCCCTACCTGGAAAGATTCCAAGAGATCCTAGGGCAGCACAGGATCCACCTTCTCCAAGCAAAGCTGTCCTTCTCTGTGACTCAAGTGTCCCCCGTCCCGTCTAGACCACAGTGTCCTGGGGCAGGCCGGCCTTAACACCAATAGGAGAAACACTGGGAAGGGAGGAAGGAAGGGAAGGAAGCCAGGCTTGGGGGAGGGATGAAGGGGGTCGTAGAGGCAGAGATGGGGGACCTGGGTCCCTGCTAGGTGAGCTGTCCCCGTCACTGGGGAGGATGCACCTGGCAGCTCCTGTCTCCTGCAGGCAGCTGCGCCAGCCTTCTCGCGAAGGTCGCTGTCTGGTGCACTTACAGCTCTGAGAGTGTCAGAGCAACTGTGGAAGCAGACATTCCACTCTGGGGAGGCAGGGGGAGTGGGCCCGTGTGTGTCTCCTTGCACCCACAGCATCCTCACTCGCTCTAGCGTCCAGCTCCCTGTCCACCCACCCCCTCAGAGTCACCACCTCCACCACGGGAGCAGCTCTGCCCACATCCAGCCTTACCACTGAGGCCACGCTGATCAAGGACCACCTGTCACCCCACACCTGCCTGTTCCCTTCCACCCCAGACCGCAGCCGGATTCTGAAATGGAGACAGCGTTAGCATCCACTTGATCTCTGGGGCCTCTCTCACCTGACCCCACACTCTCTGTGGGTGCGTGTTCTCTCAAACATGTCCCCATCTCAGTTATTCCAACACTTAAATGGGTCACATGGCCAGGACAGGGACCCCTCATGTTGCTCCAGGCTCTCAGAGGTCCCTCTAAATGGAGAGGACAGCAAACAGGACAAGAATCTATCACCAATTCAAGAGAGAGAGACATGCCAGGAGACCCTCAGCAGGACTGGATCGAAGAAGAGAAGCAGGACTCGGGACTCCCACCTCAGGAAGAAGACACCCTGGTGCAGGACAGGGGATGAGAAGAGAATCCTGGGAACAACATCCCCCTGCCTGACTCCAGATTGACTGAAGGGCACCTTCCAAATACCCGAGCTCTTGTCCAGGAGCTTCTCAGCTGGAATTTGGGGGTGGGGTGGGGTCCAGAAGATGCACGGAGCCAAGAATGTGTCTGACTCTGTGCGGAGCCAGGCCCACCAGAATCAGAGGTGTTTCCAAGACAAGGTGGGTGTTAAAACCCTGAGGAACAAGTCACTCATGGACCGGATGCTAAAGTACAAAACTGGGGTAGCTTGTGGAGCTAATGCAATGAGAAAAGTCTTCCCAAGGATGTACTCACAGCTAGGGGAGAACCAATAAGCAGAGATCTTGTGATTACAAGGCTCCCTCCTTCCCTAAACAGGGCAGGACCTCAAATCCACATCTGCAGACTAGAGCAGCCTCAAGGTCACGATCCCCAAATCCGCACAAGGAAGGTTAAGTCAAGGCCATGAATGGTGAGAACCGTGAGGCTCCGGGGTCAACACCTGTGTTGGAGGGAACCGCCTTCTGCTCCCCACGGGCCTCCTGCCTCCCAGAGAAGAGGCTCTGGGACCAGACTCAGAGTCAGCAGAGACCCCTGGGACCAGCCCTGGTTCTACTACAGGTTCTGTCCAAGGGCAAAATAAATACAAACTCAAATTCTTTTTTAGGGTTTTCATCCACTGAGAAGAGGGAAAGATCAAAAAGAGCCATGGTCCAAACCGAGCCAGGTCAGGCTGTGTGCAAAAATCACACTCTTAGGAATCAGAGCTGCCTCCATGAGCAAAGGGCCATGGCCACTGAGCCCCTGGCCACTCCAGCTGTGCCTCCTGGATCTGGGGGAGGTTTCAATCACCAGCTTGGAATCTTCCTCCCCCCACCCCTCATTCCTCCAGAGGCCGATTCTCCAGAATACCGTCTGTTCCATTTAGAGGGCTGGCCCGGGTATCCTTTGAAGAGGAGTGTCCCCATGACCACGAGCAGGGAGGTGTGGAAGTATTTGTTTCTCTGAATATCCCTGTGCTGTGCCCTGCCTGGGCTCAGGTTGGGGCTAGAGGTTTAGGGTATCCGGGACTGGGGGCTCAGAGCGTGGAAGGGACCTCTTCAGTCTTCCTGAGAATCTACTTTGGGTCCTCACACTGGATCGTGGGGGTGGTGACAGGGGACCTTCACACCACCTGTTTCTAGGCCTCCTCACTGCACCTGCTCGGAGGTCCAATGACTGTAAATTTCATTGTTTCTTATTGAATGTATGGGAGGATTCATGAAAATGTTACATAACATTGGAAGCTTCTACTGGTGAGAAGTTTCAGACTCCACCCAAAGACATAGATAAACCAGACTTTGTCCTGTTCCCTCAGCACCTGGAACTCACACAGCTGTGGGTCAAGGTCCTGTGAGGAAGTCACAGCGGGCCCTCTTCCACCCTCGGGCCACCAGCACAGCAGGGACAAGACCCCCAGCTCCCGTCTGGGCAGTGCGAGCACACAGGGAGGCAGCTGAGGCTGCTCCTGCCCGTCTGCCCCGGGGACAGGCAGCCCGTTTAAGGTTCCCAAACCTCCCTTCCTCTCAGAGTTCCAGAGGGGCCTCTGGGAAGCCTGGGGTGCCTGGCACAGGGGGTGACTACTGTGGAGTGAGCACGGGCCTCCCGCGTGAGCTCCACACCCTAGGGTGCAGCTGGAGGGGGCCATCAGAAACCCCTGCTCCTCTTCCTCTCCCTACAAGGGGGCAGGAGACTCTTTTTAGCAAGACGGAGAGGGGAGAAACGCGGCACACTGGCAGCTTCACAAAGATCTCAACCTGCCCCCACAAAGATCGGGTGATCTTCCAGCCACTAGTGGGGACTTCCCTCAGAGCTGGGGACACAGCATTAGACCTGTGCCCAGGGCTTGTCTCCCAGCCATCCCCGCCCCACAAGGCTGTCCGCAACAGGAACAAGATCCAGTGCAGCTCAGATGCATCGCTGGGTCCTGGGCTAACGGCTCAGGTCCTAGAATCAGGCCAGGGTCCAAGGAAGTACCTGTATCATCTGGGGCTTATCTTGATCTTGAGGATGAGGTCTCCCCACTGACAGTTTACCTTCAGGGAGGGACTCCTGCCCCACACAATCTTCACACTGGCTGGATGGCCTGATCACAGGGCAAAAGGACCCCGAGCTGTCAGTGGTGAAGACGTTCCCCTTGCAGTCCCACCGCACTTGGGAAAATGAGGTGGAGAGACAGAGCAAGGTTCTGGGCGGCCAATTTCCTTGCTGGTGGGAGATAAGGACACGGAGGACAGGGCTCCATCCTGGACAGGTGCCCTCGGTTCCTTCCTCGGAGCATAAAGTCAGTGCCTGCAGGGAGGTCTTCAGGCCAGAGGATCCTGTGCCCTCCCTAACACTGCTCTTCGTGACATCCTGCGGGAGCCCATCCTTGCTGCCAGCGACTGGCCTTCAGGGTGGGGGCGCCCCTGGGATTTTCCATCTGGATGCAGCCTGGAGAGACCTTAGGAGACAGTCACAGCTCGCATTCCAGGTGGGCCCGCCCTCTGTAACAAGGGCAGTTCCTCTGCCTCGGTCTGGACCACTGCTCAGCCCAGATGAGCGACTCACCACCATCCCAGTGAGGCTTCTGACACCAGCACATCCTTGTTGTCTGCTAAGCGCCATGGGAGGGTGGTGTAAGCATTGCTGAAAGACAAGAGTCACGAGACTGAGTCACTGAGAGGAGGCACAGGCGTCCCGGGAGTCCCCAAGAAACCAGCAGAGAAATGGACCCCGGGGCAGCCAGAGAGCCCTTTGTGCCACAAGCTGGGTGCAGTGCATGTTGACCTAAGTTAGTTACTGGGATAATACAGCATTATCCTAGTAATTACATATGATAACTGCAAGCAGTAATTACATCCTTTTGCACATTTTGAGGAAATTTTGAGGGATTGAAGAAGTTTGCAAATTACTAGTGAAATCTGAATTTACTAATTAACCCAAGTGGTCCTCATCTCTACAACCCAGGTGCAAGGACAGAGAAGCTGTGTGTGTGTGGAGTGGGGGGAGCAGGCCCTCAGGGTCAGGCACATGGACATCTCCCAAAAGACAGCTCTTGGAGACGGGATCATCTGGAGGACTGAAGGAGGAGCAGCAGGGCCCTGGTTCATGTGGGAAAGTCAGTGCCTGGCCCAGAATGAGGAATTCACAGCACCTGGGGATGTTTCAAGGACCTTGTTCCCATTGTAGGTGGTGTTCCCTTTCTCTGGGTTTTTGTTGGCATATCTCTCAAGAAGCAATACTGAACATGGAAATACCGCACAGTGTGTGATGATTTCCAGCCTCCAAAGGTCTCAATAAATTCATACTTTTATAAAATACTTTTCACTATATTGTGCTATATTGTTATATGAGGAAGTTTAGAGTGAGAATGGGAGGTTCTATGCTCATTATTTGAAGACTGAAGAGATCTCCGCCGTGGCGGAGTTCCCCCTGGGTGGTCCGGGACCCAGGGAAAGATCACTTTTTAACTATTTCCACAGCCCCCGGGGTGTCATACAGTTGGAACAGCGACAAACTAAGCTGGCTTCTCACACTGGGAATCTCAGAATATCAGAGAACCTGAGCACGAGTTTCCCTCAACTGTTGAGACGCCAGTTGATCCCAAGGAGAGTCGGGCGCCGTCTGCTGGCCGTTGGTGAAACGGCAAACGAAGCCGTGTCTCGCGGCGAGGGATTGGCCGCGCGCTCCTCTGTGCATTCCTGAAATGAAGGATATTTGCAAGGCTTGGTTCTCTGCTGATGGCCGGGGGGATGCTTTGACCCAGCCAGGCTTATTCTCCAGCATCACTGAGAAGACTAAAGAAAAATGGAGAGGGTATCTTGAAAAAAATATGCTTGTCACCTAATGGCTGTTTTGTTTTTGGTTTTAAGACTCATGAGCTTCATTTATAGTTTTTTTATAGAGACATGGAAAACTATAATGTATCTTTACATAAACTATCTTCTTTTCAAATCACCTACCTCTGCTATATATGTTGGTATTATACTTTTATTATTTTTGACATGGTTATTTGAGTATATTGACAGTCACCCAAATGGTATTTATGTACTGGATGCCAAGAAAACACCGACAGGTGAGGTATTCTCTCTCCCCACAGATGTCTACGGAGTCGCGGGGAGCTGTTCTAAGGATTCATCAGATCAGGTCATCAAAGGTAATGATATCCCTGGCAGTGAAGAGAGAGAATACAGCCATACTTAATGTATTAGTAAGAGTGAATGGATTAGTAGGCAGAGTAGACCCAGCAACATTCATGATCCAGCTTCTTTAGCTTTCAGTATCTGGATTATTACATATAATTTTGGCAGTTCATATGGAAACACAGCCCAAATGCTGCACCTTGAATGAATTCATAAGAACAAGAGGCAGTACCATCATTTATTAGCTTTAAAAATATTAATAGATTTGTTGAAATACACTTCACAAAGCATACGAGTAATAGTTTTAAAGTGTACAACTCAATGATTGGCATATTCACAAGTTGTACAGTCTTCACAACTATCTGATTTCAAGCCATACTCATCACTCCCCTCCCAAAAAACCGTTGACACCCATTAAACCATCACTTCTCATTCTTCCCTCTGTTTAGCAACAAACAACCACTACTATAAATTCTATTTCAGGATTTGCTTACCACGTACATTTACTATAGCTGTGATCAAAGGCTGGTCGCAGAAACGAGCCGGAACAGTAGGAGGCGAGCTTCCCTTTGCCAACAGCAAAGAAGCAGGTCTCATGAACCTACTTGATTCCACTCGACCGCCCCGAGAGGGTGCGCGCACAGCTTCGTTCCCACTCAGTAACGGCCAGCAGAGGGCGTCTCAACTGACGCAGAAAACACCCACAGCCAGGGTCCCTGCGCTCAGGCACCGCTTCCGGGGTGAGAAAACCATCCTTAGTATGTCGCTGCACCAGTTGTGCGACACTCTGTGGGCTGCAGAAATCGTGAGTAAAAAGTGGCCTTTCCTTGGTCCTGACCATCAGGGGAACTTAACTGTGTATGTTCATTAGCTAACTTGTTTCAGACTCTTTGCAGCCCCATGGGGCTGTAGCCACCAGGCTCCTCTGTCCATGGGGTTTCCTAAGCAAGAATACTGGAGTGGGTTACCACTTCCTACTCCACGGGGTCTTCCCCACCCAGGGATCGAACCCGAGTCTCTTGCATCTCCTGCATTGGCAGGCAGGTTCTTTACCTCTAGCATCACCTGGGAAACAGTGGCTAAGATCTCCTCAGTTTCCTGGAATACTGAGCACAGAACCTCCCGTTCCAACTTATTCTCAATTTCCTCATACAACATTTAGGGAGATTTATTTTTATAAAGTGAAATCCATTTATTGAGACCTTTGGAGGCTGGAAATCATCACATACTGTGTGGTATTTCCATGTTCAGTAGTATTTCTTGAGAGAAATGCCAACAAAAAACCCAGAGAAAGAGAAAACTTATCTATAATGAGGGCAAAACACACAAGTGTGGGGCCTTCCAGCTGGTCCCTGAAACATCCCCAGGTGCTGTACATTCCTCATCCTGGGCCAGGCACTGATTTCCCTATATGAACCAGGGCACTCCTCCTTCAGTCAGCAGACGCTCCTCTCTCCCAGAGGTGTCATTTGGGAGGTGACCATGTGTCAGACCCTGAGAGCCTCCTCCTCCCCATCTGCACAGCCCCTCTGTCCTTGAACCTGGGTTGTAGAGATGAGGACCACTTGGGTAAATTAGTACTAAGGCTAGCTGTTGTTAAACAGATACTCCAAGGTAAATGCAAACATCTTCAATCCCTCAAAATTTCCTCAAAATGTGCAAAAGGATGTAATTACTGCTTGCAGTTATCATATGTAATTACTAGGATAATGCTGTATTATCCCAGTAACTAACTTAGGTCAACATGCACTGCACCCAGCTTGTGGCACAAAGGGCTCTCTGGCTGCCCCGGGGTCCATTTCTCTGCTGGTTTCTTGGGGACTCCCGGGACGCCTGTGCCTCCTCTTAGTGACTCAGTCTCGTGACTCTTGTCTTTCAGCAATGCTTACACCACCCTCCCATGGCGCTTAGCAGACAACAAGGATGTGCTGGTGTCAGAAGCCTCACTGGGATGGTGGTGAGTCGCTCATCTGGGCTGAGCAGTGGTCCAGACCGAGGCAGAGGAACTGCCCTTGTTACAGAGGGCGGGCCCACCTGGAATGCGAGCTGTGACTGTCTCCTAAGGTCTCTCCAGGCTGCATCCAGATGGAAAATCCCAGGGGCGCCCCCACCCTGAAGGCCAGTCGCTGGCAGCAAGGATGGGCTCCCGCAGGATGTCACGAAGAGCAGTGTTAGGGAGGGCACAGGATCCTCTGGCCTGAAGACCTCCCTGCAGGCACTGACTTTATGCTCCGAGGAAGGAACCGAGGGCACCTGTCCAGGATGGAGCCCTGTCCTCCGTGTCCTTATCTCCCACCAGCAAGGAAATTGGCCGCCCAGAACCTTGCTCTGTCTCTCCACCTCATTTTCCCAAGTGCGGTGGGACTGCAAGGGGAACGTCTTCACCACTGACAGCTCGGGGTCCTTTTGCCCTGTGATCAGGCCATCCAGCCAGTGTGAAGATTGTGTGGGGCAGGAGTCCCTCCCTGAAGGTACACTGTCAGTGGGGAGACCTCATCCTCAAGATCAAGATAAGCCCCAGATGATACAGGTACTTCCTTGGACCCTGGCCTGATTCTAGGACCTGAGCCGTTAGCCCAGGACCCAGCGATGCATCTGAGCTGCACTGGATCTTGTTCCTGTTGCGGACAGCCTTGTGGGGCGGGGATGGCTGGGAGACGAGCCCTGGGCACAGGTCTAATGCTGTGTCCCCAGCTCTGAGGGAAGTCCCCACTAGTGGCTGGAAGATCAGCCGATCTTTGTGGGGGCAGGTTGAGATCTTTGTGAAGCTGCCAGTGTACCGCGTTTCTCCCCTCTCCGTCTTGCTAAAAAGAGTCTCCTGCCCCCTTGTAGGGAGAGGAAGAGGAGCAGGGGTTTCTGATGGCCCCCTCCAGCTGCACCCTAGGGTGTGGAGCTCACGCGGGAGGCCCGTGCTCACTCCACAGTAGTCACCCCCTGTGCCAGGCACCCCAGGCTTCCCAGAGGCCCCTCTGGAACTCTGAGAGGAAGGGAGGTTTGGGAACCTTAAACGGTCCGTCTGTCCCCGGGGCAGACGGGCAGGAGCAGCCTCAGCTGCCTCCCTGTGTGCTCGCACTGCCCAGACGGGAGCTGGGGGTCTTGTCCCTGCTGTGCTGGTGGCCCGAGGGTGGAAGAGGGCCCGCTGTGACTTCCTCACAGGACCTTGACCCACAGCTGTGTGAGTTCCAGGTGCTGAGGGAACAGGACAAAGTCTGGTTTATCTATGTCTTTGGGTGGAGTCTGAAACTTCTCACCAGTAGAAGCTTCCAATGTTATGTAACATTTTCATGAATCCTCCCATACATTCAATAAGAAACAATGAAATTTACAGTCATTGGACCTCCGAGCAGGTGCAGTGAGGAGGCCTAGAAACAGGTGGTGTGAAGGTCCCCTGTCACCACCCCCACGATCCAGTGTGAGGACCCAAAGTAGATTCTCAGGAAGACTGAAGAGGTCCCTTCCACGCTCTGAGCCCCCAGTCCCGGATACCCTAAACCTCTAGCCCCAACCTGAGCCCAGGCAGGGCACAGCACAGGGATATTCGGAGAAACAAATACTTCCACACCTCCCTGCTCGTGGTCATGGGGACACTCCTCTTCAAAGGATATCCGGGCCAGCCCTCTAAATGGAACAGACGGTATTCTGGAGAATCGGCCTCTGGAGGAATGAGGGGTGGGGGGAGGAAGATTCCAAGCTGGTGATTGAAACCTCCCCCAGATCCAGGAGGCACAGCTGGAGTGGCCAGCGGCTTAGTGGCCATGGCCCTTTGCTCATGGAGGCAGCTCTGATTCCTAAGAGTGTGATTTTTGCACACAGCCTGACCTGGCTCGGTTTGGACCATGGCTCTTTTTGATCTTTCCCTCTTCTCAGTGGATGAAAACCCTAAAAAAGAATTTGAGTTTGTATTTATTTTGCCCTTGGACAGAACCTGTAGTAGAACCAGGGCTGGTCCCAGGGGTCTCTGCTGACTCTGAGTCTGGTCCCAGAGCCTCTTCTCTGGGAGGCAGGAGGCCCGTGGGGAGCAGAAGGCGGTTCCCTCCAACACAGGTGTTGACCCCGGAGCCTCACGGTTCTCACCATTCATGGCCTTGACTTAACCTTCCTTGTGCGGATTTGGGGATCGTGACCTTGAGGCTGCTCTAGTCTGCAGATGTGGATTTGAGGTCCTGCCCTGTTTAGGGAAGGAGGGAGCCTTGTAATCACAAGATCTCTGCTTATTGGTTCTCCCCTAGCTGTGAGTACATCCTTGGGAAGACTTTTCTCATTGCATTAGCTCCACAAGCTACCCCAGTTTTGTACTTTAGCATCCGGTCCATGAGTGACTTGTTCCTCAGGGTTTTAACACCCACCTTGTCTTGGAAACACCTCTGATTCTGGTGGGCCTGGCTCCGCACAGAGTCAGACACATTCTTGGCTCCGTGCATCTTCTGGACCCCACCCCACCCCCAAATTCCAGCTGAGAAGCTCCTGGACAAGAGCTCGGGTATTTGGAAGGTGCCCTTCAGTCAATCTGGAGTCAGGCAGGGGGATGTTGTTCCCAGGATTCTCTTCTCATCCCCTGTCCTGCACCAGGGTGTCTTCTTCCTGAGGTGGGAGTCCCGAGTCCTGCTTCTCTTCTTCGATCCAGTCCTGCTGAGGGTCTCCTGGCATGTCTCTCTCTCTTGAATTGGTGATAGATTCTTGTCCTGTTTGCTGTCCTCTCCATTTAGAGGGACCTCTGAGAGCCTGGAGCAACATGAGGGGTCCCTGTCCTGGCCATGTGACCCATTTAAGTGTTGGAATAACTGAGATGGGGACATGTTTGAGAGAACACGCACCCACAGAGAGTGTGGGGTCAGGTGAGAGAGGCCCCAGAGATCAAGTGGATGCTAACGCTGTCTCCATTTCAGAATCCGGCTGCGGTCTGGGGTGGAAGGGAACAGGCAGGTGTGGGGTGACAGGTGGTCCTTGATCAGCGTGGCCTCAGTGGTAAGGCTGGATGTGGGCAGAGCTGCTCCCGTGGTGGAGGTGGTGACTCAGTGAGGGGTGGTTGGACAGGGAGCTGGACGCTAGAGCGAGTGAGGATGCTGTGGGTGCAAGGAGACACACATGGGCCCACTCCCCCTGCCTCCCCAGAGTGGAATGTCTGCTTCCACAGTTGCTCTGACACTCTCAGAGCTGTAAGTGCACTAGACAGCGACCTTCGCGAGAAGGCTGGCGCAGCTGCCTGCAGGAGACAGGAGCTGCCAGGTGCATCCTCCCCAGTGACGGGGACAGCTCACCTAGCAGGGACCCAGGTCCCCCATCTCTGCCTCTACGACCCCCTTCATCCCTCCCCCAAGCCTGGCTTCCCGGCCCCTTCCCAGTGTTTCTCCTATTGGTGTTAAGGCCGGCCTGCCCCAGAACACTGTGGTCTAGACGGGACGGGGGACACTTGAGTCACAGAGAAGGACAGCTTTGCTTGGAGAAGGTGGATCCTGTGCTGCCCTAGGATCTCTTGGGGTCTTTCCAGGTAGGGAAGCTCTGGCCTGGGTCCAGTGCCGAAGGCAGGAACAGGGGCTCTGTCAGGAGGCTTCGGGACCCGGGGCATTTGGAAGGTAGCCCCCATCCCCACTGTTGTGCCCAGGGACCCAACCTGTTCCCCTGGAGTCAGGATCTAATGCTTTCTGAGAATTCCACTGACTCCAGTGTTGGTTTGAAATAGAGCAACAGGAGAAGGAAAACAAGGGCCACTGAATTTGGGGTCCTGCCCAGGATCCCATCACTCACTCGTGCTGTGGTTATTTCCCATGTGTCGGAAAACGTAGCAGTTCTTGAGTTGAGTAATGAGACAGGAAGAAGATCCCCGCCCCACAGAAAAATGAAGAACCGTGTGCCCCAGTGTGGTTGAAGGCAGAGCACTGCACATAGTCCCCCTTGTCTGACGCTCGCTTCTGCTCAGCCGTGGAGCTTAGAGAACGTGTGTCCCTGTGCGGGTTCCAGGACCTCCTCACAGAGCTGTGGGACGGGCACAGGCGGTTACTGACTGAGCGGAGGGGGCAGAGGGGACCCTGATGGGAAGGCCACTCTGCCGCCATCTCGCCTGCCAGCCCCCACCCCTCCTGGCCCCTTGGCTCGTCTACCTTCTCTGTGGTTCCCTCTTTCCTACCCGCCACCTTTCAGGGTAAGCGTGTGCACCCCACACACACACCTCGTGCAGATTCTCCTGAGCCACTAGAAGTCCAAAATTAGGTGGTTCCCCTTTCCTGTGAAGGTTGAATAACTTTCAGAATTTTTCCTATTCCCATGACAATAGAAACAAAAAACACCTTTGGAAAATGCAATCCAGGGACCCAGCGCCACTATCTCCAGAGCACAGGGTGACAGACGTTCACACACTGAACACACTTGGAAGCTGCCAGCCGTGTCACAAACTGGTTTTCCCCCACCTGGTTGGCTCCTCGGTGTTCCCTGCAGCCACTTGTCACTAGGCCCAGCGCCTGAGCCCCCCCACGTGACCTCTCTTGACCTCCAGCAGCACTGTTTCCCCAGAGGCACAGTTTTATGCCTTCCTTGTGTTGTCCTTTTCCCCTCACGTTAACCCTCTAATGTGATGGTGGTTCCCCACCACAGAGGAGGAAAGGAGAGAACGCAGGGCGATGACTTGGGACAAGGCGGGTCCAGGAGGGGCCCCGCAGCAGTGTTACCTTCTTCACCTACTGACTCTGCTGGCGACACAGCCTGGCAGCCTGGACACCAGGCCTGTTCAGTGCAGGAGAGGTGCTGAAACCCGGCAGTGCCCTCAGCAGTACTGGGGGTGGTTCACACACACTTTTGAGCTCTCTCCTCTCTGGATGGTTTGGATCCTTGGCAGGTATGAGGCTCTGAGCAGGGAAGGGACTGTCCTAAGGCCACTGCCACTGAGTGGCAGTGTCAGATTTGAGCTTGGGCCAGTTAGGGACCATTATTTTTTTCTCCATTTGATGAAAGAGAGCAGGAAATGTGGCCAGCTGGGGTTACATGTTCTCTTTCCAGAAGCCTTACACCTGCATATGGTTGGGCTTGAACTTGAATGAAGTCCTAGAGGGTTGTGTCTGTGTCACATATTAGATGCTGCGTGAACCCTGGAATCCTCCTTTGCTGTGCCCCTTTGGAAAAATTGGAAAAGCTACCTCTGATATTCAGTTATCATACGCACATGTACTATGGTTGTTAAATACTATGCACAGTAAAAGTTATATGCTAATTAAAATGTTTAAAAGGTAATTTGGAATAAAACATTTTAAAAACTATATTTGTCCTAAATTATTATAAAGGATATGTCATTTACAGTCACAAAATATTATATCATATTAAGGTCTAGACACAACCACAAACAATGGAAAAATGGGCAGATGACCTGAAGAGACATTTCTCCAAAGAAGAAATGCAGATGGCTAATAGGTACATGAAAAGATGCTCAACATCTCTATGAAAGAGATGCAAATCCAAAGTACAATGACATTCCAACTCATGCTGCTCAGCGTGGCCATCAGTAAAAAGTCCACAAGCAAGAAACGCTGGTGCAGGTGTGGAGAAAAGAGCACGCATCTACACGGTTAGCGGGTGTTTACATCGGCACAGCCACTGTAGCAAATTGTATGGGTTTTCTCAGAAAACTAAAAATGGAATTACCATATGATCCAGCATTCCTGTTTCTGGGGATGTATCCAGACAAAACTATAATTCAAAAACATACATGCACCGTTATGTTCACAGCAGCAGTGTTCACAGTGGACAAGACATGGAAACAAACGTCCATCAACAGATGAATGGGTAAGGAAGACGTGGCAAATGCACAGAATGGAATATTATTACTCAGCCCTAAAATAGACAAAATAATGCCATTGGCAGCAATACGGATGTAACTACAGATCATCACAGTAAGTGGAGTAAGTAAGAAGACAAATGCCATACAACATCACGTGTACATGCAATGTAAAATGACACAAATGAGTGTATGAAACAAAAACAGACGCGTGGACATCGGGAAGACTGGCAGTTGCCAAAGGGGACTGTGGGTGGGGGAGCGGTGGGCTGTGAGTTTGGGATCTGCAGATACAGACGATTATGTAGAGAATGGATAAACAAGGTCCTATCGTAAGCAAGGGGACTATATTCAATATCCTTTGATAAACCATAATGGAAAAGAAAGTGAAAAAATATAAATACATGTATAACAATCACTTTGCTGTACAGCAGTAATTAACAGATTTTAAATCGACACTTCAACTGAAAAAAAGATATTTGACTAATATTTATGTTTTCAAAAAATTAAAATTTCCAAACCCACAAAATGTCCAACACCAAGAATGAACTCATGATCGTGATGTGTCGGTGCAGTCTGCTCAGCTGTAACACAGGCACAGCTTTGGTGTGGACTATAGAGATTAGAGAGGGAGCTGTGCCCATGTGAGGGGGAGAGGAGGCATCTGGGAGGTCTCTGTGCTTTCCCTGATTTTTTCTCTGAACCTTAAGCTGCACTAAGGAAAGTCTTAATTTAAAAAATATCAAATTACTATTACTTAAAAATCTGAAAGAATTAGAAAATACTGACTGTCAAAATATTTCAAGGACATTGATGATGGAGCATTCTGCAGTTCCCTCCTTTGTGTTTAATTTCTGAATTCACACCTTAAATAAGATAACAGGATAAAATGTATACAAACAAGAAAATGATTTTTTCCCCTAAAACCATTATTTGCATAAACATCCCCAAATTCTTTTATGCTGAAATTAACAGAGAAGCCTGGCATGCTGCAGTCCATGGGGTCGAAAAGAGTCAAACACGGCTGAGTGACTGAATTGAACTGAAAGGGAGATACAGTAAAAGTACCTGATCCAGACTGCTCCCTTACAATGCTGATTACCAGTTTTAAATGAATGAAATCTTTCTCCCCTCTTGATCTGAATATTCTCTTTCAGTGATTCTCACATTGGAATCTGAATCAGAATCACATGGTGGGGTGGGGTTGGGGCACGTGGAGCACAGATTGCACTGCCCTACCTTCAGTGTTCTGACCCTGCAAGTTTGGACTGAAGCCTAATACTTGCATTTTTAACAAGTTCTGAAGTGAGTGATAGCCCTTGTCCTGGGACCACAATTTGTGAACCGCTCACATATTGAGTTCGCCAAAAGCTTCTTTCATTTTTTTTTTTTCCCTGTAAAATGGCTCTTGCAGGGCCTAGCTGTTTTTAACTTTATTCAAAACAATTTTGTTGTACGTTACAGCTCTCGTATCACTGTGCATTAAACAAAATATCAAAATTGGTGAATATTTGTGTAGGCATTATAATATCAAAGATGCAAGAAAAGAGAATTTTTGGTATAGTATGCTTTATTATTTCAAGAAAGATAAAAAAGCAACTGAAATGCATAAAAAAGATTTGTGCAGTATATGGAGAAGGTGCTGTGACTGATCAAATGTGTCAATAGTAGTTTTAAAACTTTTCTGCTGGGGTTTTCTCACGGGATGATGGTCCATGATCTGGTAGACCTGTTGAAGTTGATAGCAATCAAATGGAAACATTAACTGAGGACAATCAAGTTATGCCATTCGGGAGAGAGCAGACACACAGTTCAGTTCAGTTCAGCCGCTCAGTTGTGTCCGACTCTTTCGACCCCATGAGCTACAGCACGCCAGGCCTCCCTGTCCAATACCAACTCCTGTAGCCCACCCAAACTCATGTCCATTGAGTCGGTGATGCCATCCAACCATCTCATCCTCTGTTGTCCCCTTCTCCTCCTGCCCTCAGTTTTTCCCAGCATGAGAGGCTTTTCCAATGAGTCAGCTCTTCGCATCAGGTAGCCAAAGTATTGGAGTTTCAGCTTCAACATCAGTCCTTCCAATGAACACCTAGGACTGATCTCCTTTAGGATGGACTAGTTGGATCTCCTTGCAGTCCAAGGGACTCTCAAGAGTCTTCTCCAACACCACAGTTCAAAAGCATCAATTCTTCGGCACTCAGCTTTCTTTATAGTCCAACTCTTACATACATATGTGACCACTGGAAAAAGCATAGCCTTGACTAGATGCACCTTTGTTGGCAAAGTAATGTCTCTGCTTTTGAATATGCTATCTAGGTTGGTCATAACTTTCCTTCCAAGGAGTAAGCATATTTTAATTTCATGGCTGCAGTCACCATCTGCAGTGATTTTGGAGCCCCACAAAATAAAGTCTGTCCCTCTTTCCACTGCTTCTCCATCTATTTGCCATGAAGTGATGGGACCGGATGCCATGATTTTAGTTTTCTGAATGTTGAGCTTTAAGCCAACTTTTTCACTCTCCTCTTTCACTTTCATCAAGATGCTCTTTGGTTCTTCACTTTCTGCCATAAGGGTGGTGTCAACTGCATGTCTGAGGTTACTGATATTTCTCCTGGCAATCTTGAATCCAGCTTGTGCTTCCTCCAGCCCAGCGTTTCATGATGTACTGTACATATAAGTTAAATAAGCAGGGTGACGATATACAGCCTTGAGGTACTCCTTTTCCTATTTGGAACCAGTCTGTTGTTCCATGTCTAGTTCTAACTGTTGCTTCCTGACCTGCATACAGATTTCTCAAGAGGCAGGTCAGATGGTCTGGTATTCCCATCTCTTGACGAATTTTCCACAGTTTGCTGTGATCCACACAGTCAAAGGCCTTGGCATAATCAGTAAAGCAGAAATAGATGTTTTTCTGGAACTCTCTTGCTTTTTCGATGATCCAATGGATGTTGGCACTTTGATCTCTGGTTCCTCTGCCTTTTCTAAAAGCAGCTTGAACATCTAGAAGTTCACGGTTCACGTATTGCTGAAGCCTGGCTTGGAGAATTTTGAGCATTACTTTACTAGCATGTGAGATGAGTGCAATTGTGTGGTAGTTTGAGCATTCTTTGGCATTGTCTTTCTTTGGGACTGGAATGAAAACTGACCTTTTCCAGTCCTGTGGCCACTGACATATTGAGTGCAGCACTTTCACAGCATCATCTTTTAGGATTTGAAATAGCTCAACTGGAATTCACCTCCACTAGCTTTGTTCGTAGTGATGCTTCCTAAGGCCCACTTGACTTCACATTCCAGGATGTCTGGCTCTAGGTGAGTGATCACACCATCGTGATTAACTGGGTCATGAAGATCTTTTTTGTACAGTTCTTCTGTGTATTCTTTCCACCTCTTCTTAATATCTTCTCCAAATATCCAAATCAAGTGTTGAAAATAATTTGCACCAGCTGGGTTATATTAATTGCTTTGATTTTTGGGTTCCACATAAGTTAGGTGAAAAAAGCCTTCTTAATCATTCCCACATGTGATTCTCTACTGAGATGTAATGAAAATGTTCTGATTTTAAATAAAATTGTGATGGACAAAGAAAAGTGGTTATTGTACAATAATGTGGAATGGAAGAGACTGTGGGGCCAGTGAAATGAGACACTGACAACAACACAAAAGTTGGTCTCGTCCAAAGGAGGAGATATTATGTATATGGTGGCATTGGAAGAAGTCCTCTATTATATGTTCCTTTCAGAAAACCAAACCATTAATTCCAACAAACACTGCTTCCAATTAGTCCATCTGAAAACAGCACCTCAATGAAAACTGGCTGGAATTAGTCAACAGAAAATGCATAATCTTCCATTGTTGTTGTTTTAGTCGCTCAATCATGCCCAACTCTTTGAGACCCCAGGGACTGAAGCTGCCAGGCTCCTCTGTCCATGGGATTTCCCAAGTAAGAATACTGTAGTGGGTTGTCATTTCCTTCTCCAATGGGATCTTCCCAATCCAGTGATCTAACGCCCATCTCCTGTATTGGCAGGTGGATTGTTTACTACTGAGCCACCCAGGAAGGCCAATCATCCATTAGGATAATGCAAGACTGCATGTTGCTTTGATGACCAAGCAAAAACTGTTATAGCTTGGCTTGGAAGTTCTGATTCATTGGCCATATTCACCAGACATTGCACATTTATTTTGGTCATTACAAAATTCTCCTATTGGAAAAAACTTCAATTCCCTGGAAAACTGTAAAGGGCACCCAGAATAGTTCTTTGTTCAGAAAGATAAAACGTTTTGGGAAAATGAAATTACGAAGTTACCTGAAAAATGACAGAAGGTAGTGGAACAAAACAGCAAATACCGTGTTCAATAAAGTTCTGGATAAAAATGAAAAAAGTGTCTTTTTTTTTTTTTTCCAAAGCCGAAGGAACTTTTTGGTCAACCCAATACTTGGTAGAATTTGAAAGAGAAATGTGGGAATTCCCTGGCATTCCAGTAGTTAGGACTCTAGGCTTACACTGCATGGGGCCAGGGTTCCATCCCTGATCTAGGAAATGAGATCTCATATGCCAAGCAGCATGGCCCCCCCCCAAAAAACTTAAGAAAGGCAAAGTTGTATTCTCCTTGAGGTCACTCATCTCACATGGCCCAAGATACCTAGTCAGGGAGCCTCCCAACAGGAAATGTAGTGGCCAGGATAAAACTTTGCTATCTTCACATTAGCACAGACTAGATGGTCTTTTTTCTACCTAGAAATGCTCTGAGTAGGGACAATTAAAAAAAAAATGCCTGATGTTCCAACATGACTGCCTTAGAGAAAGTGATCAGGACTATTTTCTTCGGAAAGAGTTTCTGGTGCTCATGACAGGTGGTTGAGCTGAAGCAAAGGAGCTACCAGTAATGGCAAAGAGGCCCAATGCTGTGGATACCAAGTAAATCAAACGTTGGAGGACAGGAGATTCCAGAATGAGTGATGGGAAAATAATCCAATTATCTTCCTTTAAGAAGTATAAATTCATGGTAAATAAAGAGAAGTCATCCATACTAGCTATACTTGCTATTGTTCTGGATTCCCTGAAGCTACACTACCTGACCTCTTTCGAGTTCTGAACTCAGAGGGGTCCTATGAATGCAAGTGCCCCATTAGCAGTTGGCAGAGACAGTAGCCAGGTAAGGGTGGTAAGATTGTAGTACAAGTTCCAATGTGACAGCGTGTCATCCCCATACCACCAACCTATTTCTGACACCAGTTTGGTGTCTCACAATCCTGACACTTTGTCCTCAGAGAAAACTTCAGATTGCACAGGTTCAGGGCTCCGTGTTACAAGACAGCCCCTCCCCCACTTCAGATGCAATCACAGCTCCAGGTTCTCAGCTGTGCTCCTGGTGCACCCTCTAGAGTGCAGAGGTTCCGAGGACCCTTCTTAGGTTCAATGAATTTGCTTACAGAACTCAGAGAAATATTTTATTGATTAGATTATCATTTTATAATAAAAGGCAGTAACTCAGGGACAGCCAGATGGAAGATGTGCCTCAAGCAAGGTGAGGGGAAAGGACATGAGCTTCCCTGTCCTCCCCGAATCCCCACCTGTTCACCAACCTGGACGCTTTCCAAACCAGTCCTTTTGGGTTTTTACAGAGGCTTCATTACAGAGTCCTGATTAACTCATTAGACACTGGTGATGGGTTCAACCTCCAGCTCCTCTCTCCTCCCTCTAACCTGGGGTTCTGAAAAGATCAGGCAGCCCCTATTCTTTGGTCACTGGGATGCTTATAAAGGTCACCTCATTAACATAACAAAGCCCATTTATTCCTTTCACACTTAAGAAATTCCAGTGGCTTTAGTAGCTGTGCCAGCAACCAGGAGAAATACCAAATACATCTTTCTTACTATAAATCACAACATTCAGGTCACAGGATAGCACCTTTCCTGAGTACAGATCAGCCCTTAATCATTATACTGGTTTTATCTAAAGTCTCTAGAGGTCTAAATTCCCTGCCCACTGAAGGCAAGGCTTTGGTGTACAGGAAATTTGTATATTTTGAGCAAAATTATAAGGAATACAGACTCCCCTGTGTGAACCTATTTGGGGAGCTACACTGGATTTGAAAACTTCAGGAAGTCTACATGTACCAGGCCAATCAGCATGATTACAGTTGAAGGATTTATTTTCAAAGATGAGATCTAAACAACCTCACAGTGACCCCAGAATGATTGGAGATCAGGGCCTTCCATGCGCTTGAGCACTTGGAATTAATTCTCACCCTCACAACATGTACACTTTCCAGGAATATGTGGCAATCTATATCAATATGTGCCCAAAAAACTAGTGTGAAAATAGTGAGCTACATCTCAAGCCTGAGAAGAGGTAAGGACTCTGTCAGCCCCAACAGCCACAGAACATTCTTCTCTTTTTAAAAACTTTTTGGCTTACATTGGAGTATAGTTGATGAATAATGTTGTTAGTTTCAGCTGTATAGCAGAGTGAACATTCTCATTAATGTGACTCAGCTCTTTACTCTGAGGCCTGGGTACCTTGAGTCTATTAAAAATAGATTCTGATTGGCTTCTAGTTTGATCAGCCATCAGCAGCAACAATCTGACCTAGAGGTCCCATAGACCTGGTGAAGGCTGTTTTTATAGAAGAGTAGCTATATGCAAAAGACAATGCGGTCTCCTCCATATGCTGCCTCTGCTCATTCACAGAAATTATCCAACCTACAAGTACACTGTTTGCAATCAGAGACAGTGAATATGTCCATCACTTGCTTCAAATTATTCATGAACCAGTGCTCTCAAAGCTGTGTCCTAGGTTATTTTTGTCACTCACCTATTATGTCTTTTTGTACCTTCTGATCCCAGTTGAAAAATATGTCCATATCCAGACGAAGAAACAAGAGTGAGAAAAATAAGAAAAAATTAAATTCAAAACTTGATATGATGCTGAGAGCAGAGGTCTGACCTATGTTGTTGTTGTTGTTGTTTTTAACAATTTGGAGCTTAAATATGCCTTTTCAGCTGTAGTCTCTGGTGGCGTTCATGTCAGGACAGCATACCTGAGTAGGGGCCAAAGAGAATGCAAGTAAAACAAACCATAAAGGTTTTCTAGTCCTTTATGTGGGAGAAGGCAATGGCACCCCACTCCAGTACTCTTGCCTGGAAAAATCCCCTGGACGGAGGAGCCTGGTAGGCTGCAGTCCATGGGGTCGCTAAGAGTCGGACATGACTGAGCGACTTCACTTTCACTTTTCACTTTCATGCATTGGAGAACGAAATGGCAACCCACTCCAGTGTTCTTGCCTAGAGAATCCCAGGGACAAGGGAGCCTGGTGGGCTGCAGTCCATGGGGTCGCACAGAGTCGGAAACGACTGAAGCGACTTAGCAGCAGCTGTCCTTTATATCAACACCTTGCTGACCCCTGGCATAGAGTGACCCATGCTGACAGACATACAGATATACAAAATTGTTGAAAACAAATAGATAAAAAACAGCATGAAACAAATAAGACAAAATTGCCCTTTCACGGGTCTCCCTATAGTCCAGTAGTTAAGACTTCACCTTCCAATGAAGGAAGTGCACATTGGATCCCTGATGGGGAGCTAAGTTCCCATTTGCCTTGCAGCCAAAAAGAAAAAGAAAAAACAAAAACAAAAACAAAAAAACAACTAAGCAATATTTTAACAAATTCAATACAGACTAAAACTTGTCCTCATCAAAAAAACTTAAATTTTTTAAAAATTGTCCTTCTCAGACGTTAATATATAGCAGAGACTTGAAATGCTCTGAAATTAACAGTTACAATATCCTCAGACTGAGAAAGTCAGTGGGATATACCAAAGAGTGTTAACCTCATCATGCAAATGCCCTTGGGGGTGTGATCCTCCTGAGGACCAATCTGTGACTCCCCAGGGGGCTGTCCAAAAGCTAGACAAGGCCACACCCTCTGCTCACCTGGTCATTCCCTGGTCCACTTCTGAGGCATCCAGACGTGTGCTGCTGATGGGAGACAAGGACACAATGAAAGGGGCTGCAAGGGGCAGAAGGCCTGGCCAGCAGAAACAAGGTGTCTCCCACAGGGAAAATGGGAGGATTTCCTCCAAGGAAAACCTGTCTGTAAAAGAGAAGGGAGGAGATCGACATCCCTCAGAAAGACAGAGAGAAAAACGAAGCATGGAGACACAAGAGGGCTCTCAGGGCAAAGCAGGTAAGATGCCAGATTCTTTTTTGCAGACATCTGTTTTGAGTGATCCTGGAGAGAATTTGGGAGACAGTAGGGACTGGGCTGTGGGACAGAGGAACAGGTCCCAGATGTGACCCTGACACCTCTGAAAGGGCGGGGGGCGGGGGTGGAAACCCAGGATGAAGTCCTGATCCCCTGTGATCATGGGCTCTACCAGCTATGCCATCTTTGAGGTCTGAACTTGAGAGAGGGTTTCCTGGGGCATGCCTGCCAGGCAGCTCAGAAACTACTCTGTCCAGGTGAGATGCTCATGGAGGGAGAGGGGGGCTGAAGGAAACCAGAGTTTGGGGGAGGGGATGGCACAGAAGTGGAGGAGCAGTGGGACTTGGAACCTTCTCTAATCCACTCTCCCCAGATTCCAGAGGTAGGTCAGGGAACACTCACTCCTGTCCTCCTCTCCACCCACAGAGGTCACCAGGCACAAGCGATGCAGAAGCCGGGATGGCTCCCCTGAGAGTCACAAGAGAAACAGCCATGGAGAAGAGAAGGTGAGGGGAAGACCACCCCCAGCCCAGTGGAGAACTAAGGAGCATCCAAACTCCTGCAGAGCAGGACTTTACTACAGAGCAGGTAGGTTTCTGGGCTGGGCTTGGTAGAGGTGGGGATGTGGGCAAAGGCGCTGAGGGGCAAACTGAACCCCAGAGGGCAGAGAAAGCCTCTAACCTTGGTGAGATGCCCATGAAGTGGGAACAGGCTGAGAGGAAGGTGCCCAGGACTTGGCCTGGGTTGCCAGCAGATGTTGGAAGAGGCCAACAGAGTCAGGTATGGTGCGGTGTGAGGCCTGGGGTGGAGGTGTTGGGACAGGCAAGGGGCGGTTGTGCATTTGATGAGAAATTTCAGGGGCAGCGCACATCACAGGAACCCCTCCTGTTCTGTCTCCCTCCTAGGTTCTGCCCATACTTCCCGGCGTCTCCAGGACAGGGGGCCCCGGTTCCGATCGCCAGTGTGGGCCCGGGGCCAGAGACACTGCCAGTACAACCCGGAGTCCAGGCCCCCCTCGCCCAAGCGCCCTCGCAGAAGCCAGTCACCTGAAGCCGCCGCGCCCCTGGAGGAGCTCACGTCCAAGCTCTGCAACCAGATGGGAGCCCTTGAAGTGGTCCTGGATGAGTTGCGGGCCCCGGGGGGCGCCTTCCTACCGGTGCCCACCGACCGCACGGAGCCCACGGCCTCGCAGCGCTCCTGGCTCACCTGGCAGCTGACGCACGCTGGCGCCGCCCTGCACTGGGCGCTGACGGCGCTGGATTCCCTGCTCGCCGCGCACCACCGACCTCCGGGCCCGCAGGTCTACCCGCCCTGGGCGCCTGGGTCTTAGGGGCGCTCCCCGCCATTCCTCAAGTAGTGCAAGGCTCCTGGGAGGCATTTTGTACCCCGAGGCGACGAGTTTTCCCTGCAGAAGACAGAAATCCTCCTGTCTCGGGAAAGGTGTTCAGCGAATGGATTTCAGCTCCTGCTGCATCCCCAGCTCAGGGAGATGTGTCACCGTGTCCAGAAGTCAGTCTGCAGGATGTGCATTTAGAAGACAACACTCTTTAATCCCGCTGTTCAGACTGCATCCCCTAGTGATGTGATTTGTGCCTTTTCATCCCTCCATATTATCCTGTTTTATTGAAAAAATGAAATGAGAGAGAGAGAGGAACACAGAGAGGGAAAGGAGGACGTAGAGGAGGAAGAAGACTTACAGGCAGCTAGATGTCGAGATTGAGGTAGAGATTGATGTAGAGATAGATGTGAAGATTGGTGTAGAGATAGATGTAGAGATTGATGTAGAGGTAGATGTTGAGATTGATGTAGAGGTAGATGTCGAGATTGATGTAGAGATAGAGGTAGAAATAGGTAGATTCCTAGGGGTGGGTTCCACTGCAAAGAACAATTGTTTTTTTGGGGGGGTTTTACCAGAGATTGGGTTTCTTCAAGGTTATGCTTAGAAATCTACCTTGAACAACTCTGTATCAAATGAACTATCTGGGTTATATGATGAACTTTGTAGATTTTTGGTGTTGATATTAAAATTCCATTTTTACTTATGGACTACAATGTTCTACATGTACTGCAATAAATAATTTACTATTACAATCCTTTGTCTGTGTATTTATGAGTGTCCTTGCAGGTGTTCTTGTAGGGTGTGGAACCTTTCATTAGCCTTCCTTTTCATATTCCCTTTATTCACTGTATCAACTTTAAAGAGATTTTACTTAGAATGCTAGATTCCACAGCAATGTAAGTGCACACATCAAGAAAATGTTCACAAATGTATATGAACCTTTGTTATCAACACTTCAGTTAAGACATGCAGTATTTCTGTCATGCCTTTGCAATCTTTATACCAACCAATATGAAAACTTGAAGTCATGTCTTTTTAAAAAGCAGTTCCTTTTGACACTGTATTGAACTTTGTGTCTCACTGATTGGATGCACCCTGTGTGTATGTGTGTGTGCGTGTGCGCGCGCGCTAAGTTACTTCAGTTGTGTCCGAGTCTTTGCCACGCTATGAACTGTAGCCCACCAGATTCCTCTGTCCATGGGATTCTCCAAGCAAGAATGCTGGAGTGGGTTGCTATGTCCTCCTTCAGCGTATCTTCCTGACTCAGGGATCGAACCCGCGGCTCCTAAACTGCAGGCGGTTTCTTTGCCGCTGAGCCCCTGGGAAGCCCCGGATGTATTGTGCCTATCCATAAAGTTTTCCCTTTGCACTGCACCACACTTCCTGAGTCTCACTTCATCACGTACTCTTCATAATACAGAATGATAAACATGGATGATGAGGGATGGGCTGCATGGCAAGGCCCTGGCAATGAGAACCATGAGAGTCAGTGTCCTTAAACTTAAAATACGAAGGCATCTTCTCCAAGGAAACCTGTCCCTTCAAGAGAATGAAGAAGGATAAAGACCCAATCAAGGATGGAGCCAAAGAGGTTTTTGAGACCTGGGAGGACTCTTGAGGAGATGAGGAAGGTTCCACAGATTCTTCTTTGTGAAGATCACGGTTGGGAGGCGGCAGTAAGCTTTGCATATGCTATTCATCAATCTGAAAAGCTAAGTAAACTGTTGTTTATTCTTCAAATATCAACTGACATATCCTTTCTTCTGGGTAATTTATAATAATTCTAAGACTAGATTCCATGCTTTCATGGTACCATGTATCATTTTTGAAGCACTTATCATAGTCCTAATTTTAATTCTGTGTGTTCATTTGAATAATACTCATCTCCTCCCGTGAATCCTAAGCTCTCTAAATGGGACCCATGGTTAAGGACTTTTCCCGTTTTGTATTCACACTACCTGGCATTGTTCCTGGCACATAACAGATGTGCAATAGATATTTCTAAGTAGGAAATGAATTACCGAATGCACGAACGAGAGAACACTGATATGTGGGATCACACCGTTCTCTTTATTTTTGTGAATAAGTCTTGGAGAAGGCCCATTGTGGGACATTTCCTAGAGACAATTGTAAGAAAGTCTATACAGTCAAGAGCCAAACTACAGGCTAATGGAGGGAACAGAGTTTCTAACTCAAGTACCTAAGATTGTATAGATGATAGAGTCTGATGATACGAGAGGAGGTAATAGAGATTATCTGAAGCAGAGACAATTTTCTGGGGTTTCGATTTGAAAATTTGGCAACCCACTCCAGTGTTCTTGCCTGGAGAATCCAGGGGGGACGGGGAAGCCTGGTGGGCTTCCATCTATGGGGTCGCACAGAGTCGGACACGACTGAAGTGACTTAGCAGCAGCAGCAGCATACTTAGTTGAAAGTGTCTAAACATTTACCAAAACTCACGTGTAAGTATTTAATTCACACACTAATAATATTTACAAAGTTGATTCACATTTAACATTGACTCTTTTGGACTCTCCTGGTGGTCCCACGGATAAGACTCTGTGCCAAGGTCCAGCCCCGGCTGATCCAGAGTATTCGAAGGAGAGACGGTCTAGGCGACTATTTATATGCTAATTAGAGATATAAAGAGTAATAGAATGAGGATAGCTCAGTAGGAAAATTCAGTGGAGAAAAGAGGCTGAGTAGCTTGGTTTACGCGGGAGACCAATAAAACTTCAAGACAAGAAGTTTGCACCACTTACGTAGGCCGCAGGCGCCCTCTCGAATAGCGGAAGGTGCCCCACCCTAGACACCTTCTCGAGTGGGTCTTAGAAGCCCAGGCATAATTAGTAAGCATGGTGGGTTCCGCGCTCCAGATGGAGACTCAGCTGGAAGTTAAAGGGAAGAATGACATGGGGAGACGAAGCGTTGGTGAGCAAGGCCCGTAGCTTTATTTTTAACAGGGGCTTTTATACCCTAAGTTACACATAGAGGATAATAGGGGATGCAAAGTCAGCAGTTTTTGATCCTTATCAAAAACCAGGGTTTCTTTCCTGCAAATTTATCGTATACAAATGGTTTAGGTGATTTACATCATCTTCTGGCCAGAAGGCCTACTAACATTTTATGACTCTTGACAAGGACTTATCAACAAAGACTTATTTTCTCTAAGAGTAATTATTTTAAGGTTTGGCGCCATCTTCCAAAGATAAAATTGCATTCCTATAGGGCGGATGTGTAATGGGTTTACAACAAAGGAAAGAATTTATTACCTTAAGGGTCTAAAGTTACTAACACCAAGGCCACTACTTATTTTTTCTACATACCAACTATTAATTAATACATATTCAAGGATACAATTCAGGGGATGTGAAAACTTGGCAACAAGCATTGGCTCATCAATGAAATCCTTTACTAGTTTATTCTGACAGTTTCTAACTCTCTGAGAGGCTCTAAGCTATTTGAATATCTTAAGCTTCCCGTGCCTCTTGAGGCTGGGAGACTGTAAACAATCGTATGCATAGCTGTAGGAGTCCGGGTAAACTTGTCAGGCGAGTTAGAGAGCCATCTGAGGGGTTTGGATTTAAACACTCCTAATTGCCCAGGAACTTTATTAATTGGAGTTGTAAGTTAACTCTTTGACAGAGAGAGTGAGATGGTGATGGGGGACAGCCCCCAGTAAAGTCAGAGGTGAGAGCACAAAGCAATAAAGTAGGCAGACTCTGGTTTTTGGGGGGGTAGATGCTCGAGAATATCCGGGCGGACTCCTGAGGCTCGATCCCGCCTTTGCGTATGCCGAGCCTCCTTCCTCATGACCTTTGTCATGAGTGGAATGCCTCACCGGTTCCTGGCAACTCTGTGCTTCTACTGTGGGGAGCATGCACTCAATCCCTGGTTGGGGAACTAAAATCCAGCATGCCACTAACATAGCCCCCGCCCCTCCCCAAAAATCCACTCTTTTACTGTTTATCCTGAACTAGGAAACTGACTGACTCTTCCATGTAGAGAAAGGATGGAACTTCTTGGGTGAATTGAAATGTTCCTGGTCCCCATTCCACGATCTATTCTTACCAAACTCCTTCATTCTTCATTTCTCTCCTCTCTTCTTTGCTTCCCTTCCTCCTCTTCAGTGCAGAGAATATCCATACCCTGCCTTGCTTATACTTTTCCACCCAGTTCTGTCTCTGAATATTGCCTCCCTGCAAGGGCTCTATGAGGATAATTAGACAATTACTCAGAATCAAGGGCTTTCAGAGTTGTTACAGTTGAGAACAGCCTTTTGTTTAGAGATATGTTGGAATTTGTTTGTATTTGTGAGGAAACACTAATGTTCAAGCAAAGCCTGGAGAAACTGACCTGCCTGTCTCCTTTTATAACTAGCTGGGAGGAGACAGAAAGCAGAGAGCTTTTTTTTTTTTTTTTTTTAAACATAATTAGTGGACCCCTTAGGATTGTGCTCTAGGGACAAAGTCAGGACTTTATCTGAGGAGTGAAAGTTGCTCAGTCACGTCTGACTCTTTGCAACCCCACGGACTATACAGTCTATGGAATTCTCCAGGCCAGAATACCAGAGTGGGTAGCCTTTTCCTTCTCCAGGGGATCTTTCCAACCGAGGGATCAAACCCAGGTCTCCTGCATTGCAGGCGGATTCTTTACCAGCTGAGGGGCAGGAATTGCCATACTCAGATGGTGAGGCTCAAAGATGCTCTATCTGGGACACAAAGGGAGGGGCTGTGTTTCCAGTAGATGAAGAGGAATCTCAGTTACTATTTACCCTTCAATTTTTGCTGAATCTTTAGTTTTCTACTGCTGCAGACCAAATGATCACTAACTTTATTGGATTAAAACAACACAAATTTATTATCTGAGTTTCAGCAAGTCAGAAGTCTGAGCATGGTATGGCTGGGTTCCCATCAAGGGCACACAAAGTTGAGATTCAGGTATTGGGTGATTGTGTCCTAATCTCAGGCTCCACTAGAGAAATACATGCTTCCAGGCTCCCTCAGGTTTTTGGCAGAAATCATTTACTCTGCAGTCGTAGGAGTCGTAGCAAGGAATAACTCCTTGCTAGTTATTGTTGTGCTCAGTCATGTCTGACTCTTTGTGAGCTTATGGACTGTAGCCCACCAGGCTCCTCTGTCCATGGAGTTTTCCAGGTAAGAATACTGGGTGGGTTGCCTTTTCCCACTGTCGTGCTAGTAGTAGCCACATCAGTTCTCAGATGTGGCTTTTAGGTCTTTATTATGTAGTTCCATCCACAGACCTTATCATATTTGGAATTTCTGACTATTAGAAGGGTCCATCCACTTTTAAGGGTTCAGTCGATTAAATTAGGCCTACCACGATTATCTCCATTTTTTGTCAACTGTTCATGGGGTTCTCTTCCAATATTCATTGGAAGGACTGATGCTGAAGGTGAAACTCCAATACTTTGGCTACCTGATGTGAAGAACTGACTCGCTGGAAAAGACCCTGATGCTGGGAAAGATTGAAGGCAGGAGTAGAAGACAGAGGCTAAAATGTTGGATGGCATCACTAACTCAATGAACATGAGTTTGAGCAAGCTCTGGAAGTTGATAATGGACAGGGAAGCCTGGTGTGCTGCAGTCCATGGAGTCACAAAGAGTTGGACACAACTGAACAACTGAATTGAAAAGTCAACTGATTTGGGATCTAATCATGGGAGTATTATTCCCTCCAATTATCTCCATTTTTATCAACTTAAAGTCAACTGATTTGGGATCTAATCATGGGAGTAATATTCTATGCAACCATAGGTTCTTCCTGCACTGAAAGTTAGGGGTTCTCACAAAGGGATAACACTAGGGAGCAGAGATATGGGACCCATGCTAGAATTCTAGGCATCATAATATTTACAACATAATTTGCTCTTAAGTTGATGTCAGAAGACTAGGAAGGCATTGCTGGGACTGGGGACATCCCCTTCTTTCCCTCAAAGGAAAGTGACCTCGTTTGAAATAATCCTAACTCCCCTGTCCCAGCACTTTTATACCTTTAAAAATACTCCATTCTGCACAGCTCCTCAGATGGCGTTTCTGTCTGCTAAATGAAATGCTGTCCCATTCATGAATCTCTTAATAAAGTCAATTAGATATTCTAATTTACTCGGTTGGATTTTCCTTTTTTTAAAGCACATGCAAGTGGAAGGTGCAAAACAGGCTATGTTTGACTCTGGAAAAAAGAATAAAATATTTGGGATAATTTTACCAACCCCCTGCCCCATAGTAAATTCCATAAGAGGGTGAATAAAGGCTGTGTCTGAATCTCCATTGTTTACTCATTACCTAGCAAACCCAAGCAATCCAATCTGCATACGTTATAAAAGCTCAAGGCATAATTGTTAGTGACGTTTGTACATGAAACGGCACAATGAGAAATTATTTCTACTCCAATTGCTTGATTACAATATTGGACTGAAACATCACCATCGAACTCTGGCTCTCACTGAGGAGCGATGTGTTCACTTAATTTGGTGCGTCAGTTTTTCTCATTGCTCTCATACCATAAATGAAATATATTTCCAAGATTAGCGTTCTGTCTCTATAAAACATCTATGGCATCTGCCTGATTGGGCATTTCCTTTTTCTCCCTCCAGTTTCTCTCATTATTCCGGCTCTCTGGAATCTGCGATAGTCTGCAATTCCTTGTTTCCCCGCAGCTGGCTGCATTGACTGGGAAAAGCAACTCCAAATTCTGTCCTCAAGAATTGAAACCTCTGAGTACCCGGAGTGGGGTGTCACGCACACTGAAGCACTCTGCAAGTAGCACTCTGCGAGCCCGGTTTCTGCCGGCTCGCATCTCACCACCGCCAGATGAGCTAAACAAGCCCGGGAGCGGACCTCCGACCTCCGACCCCTCCCCGACCGCGTCTTCTCCGCTGTACGGCAGAGCCTCAGTCAACATGGCCGCGCCCATAGCCCATACTCAAGGGCGCCGCCATTGCAGCTGCCGGACCCGCCGAGGCCGCGCTCCGGGTGGTCGCCATGTCGGCCACCACCTGCGCCCAGTTCCCGACAAAGCCAGCGACCGTGGACCGGAGGAGGAGTGCAGGGACAGCCGAAGAGGCCGAGTGCTTTCCGGAGATGGCTGTGTCGGGGCCCGGGGGCAGCGCTGCGGTGAGCGCGATGATGGGGCGGGGTGGTCTGGTGGTCAGCTGTCGTTTAATCGGGCATCAGTGGCTGGAGGGTTACTGTAGTCTGTGAAATAGGTGATTTGGGAATTGGAGTCGATGCTGAAGGGCCTTTTGCACGGGCGGGAGGATGATCTTAGCATCCTCAGGAGCTAAGGGATAGTGCTAGAGGGCTGTCTGTGCAGTTTAAGGAAATCATTGTTTGAGGACTCTGCGGTGACAGGGGCCTGCGCAGTCAGAGTTTGGAAGGCCGCGGGGATAAGAAATAAGGGCTTTGGGGTGTATCAGAGATTGGGGAGGACTATGGGGGTCGCAAATGGGAATGTCTACGGGAGTCAGCAATTAAAGTCTCTGTGGTTGTTAGAGATGGAATTGTTCCCCTCTGTGTGCAGAGGTGCAGGCAGGTGAGTTAGTAGTTATTGCAGTAGTTAAAGGTAAGAGATGATGATTGGGGTTTACAGGTGAAATAAAAAATCAGAATTAGAACATGCCTGGAGATGAGCCAATAGGACTTACTGATGATATGGAGCAAGAGGGAAAAGAAGAATCAAAATTTACACCTAGGCTTTTTGGAACTGGTAGATTCCATTTCCTGAGAAAGGGTTGTGTTGGAGAAGACCTGGTTTGATGGCTTAAAGAAGAGCCAGGGTGGATAAGCCATAGTTCTGTTTGAGCAGTGGCAAGAAGCCCATTACATACATGTTCAAGTAGAGATGTTGAGAAATTGTTAGATATATAAATCTAGAGACTTATAGAGACTTATAGTCTCTAGGAGAGACTTAGACTGAAGAATCCTTATTTGAAAGGGATCAACATAAAGATGGCATTTAAAGTCATAAGATTGAATGAAATCATCTAGGAAGAAATGACAGGGGAGAAAAAAGGGCAAAAACTCAAAGAGTTTTGGGTCAGTCTGATGTTTTGAGTTCTGGTGGAGGAGAAGGAGGAGGAGGAGAGGGAGAGGGGAGGAGGAGAAGAAGAATGAGGTAGGCAGTAGGAGGTAACCACTGAGGTAGGAGGAAAACTGTAAATGTGTTGTCAAAAAAGCATCAAGGTTTTCAAAGCAATGGCAGTACTCAGTCCCCAGAGTATGACTACAGAGAATTTGACTTTGGCAAGTTGTAGTTCCATGGTTATTTTGATTGATTAGAGCTCTTAGAGTGGAATGACGGGTAAAATCTGGTGGGAGAGTTAAAGAATGGGGGGTAATGAAATAGAGACAGCAAGTATAGACAACTTTAAGAGTTTTGCTGATAAGGGGAGCAAAGAAATGGATATTGGATGGGACATGAGATTAAGAGAGGATTTTCCTCAGATGAATAATATTGAGACAACTTTGTGTGTCAGTGAGAATGACACAGTAGAAAGGCGTACTAAGTCACTTCAGTCCTGTCCAACTGTTTGTGACACTATGGACTTTAGCCTGCCAGGCTCCTCTGTCCATGGGGATTCTCCAGGCAACTATACTGGAGTGGCTTGCCATTTCCTCCTCCAGGGGGTCTTCCTGACCCAGGGATCGAACCCAGGTCTCCGTTGCAGGCAAATTGTTTACTGTCTGAGTCACCAGGGAAGCCCTCTCCTGGGAGAGGACTCTTAGAAATTTATTCCTGTATTCCTCTGTGCTTTACATCATGCCCCTTTTCCTTAGCTTATTTTGCTTTGAATTCTTTGCTGTTCTAAATCATAGCTATGAGTACAGCTATATACTGAGCCCTGTGAGTCCTTCTAGTGAATCATTGAACCAGAATGTTAATGGGTTAAAGCCTGGTGATACTCTAAACAAGATACGGTTTTGAAGGATGAATGAAAAACAGTTAAAAGTGTAATTTACTTCATCTTAAGGCTCTAAGATTGGGGGGGAGGTGGGGAAACAACTTCTATTGGGGAACACTGTAAGGGAGCAGAATCCTCAGGTGACAAGTAGGTTTTGGTTGAAACAAGCAGGTGATGGGACTTCCCTGGTGGTCCAGTGGCTGTAACTCCATGCTTCCAATGCAGAGGCCCCGGGTTCAATCCTGGTCAGGGAACTAGATCCCACATGCTGCAACTAAGACCTGATACAGACAAATAAATAAACATTAAATTTAAAAAAGCAAGCAGGTGAAGGAAATAGCTGAAAGGGTGTGTGTAGTGGAGTTTATTGGCAGTGGTTAGGGTTTCTGTAAAGGCTGTGTGAAGGTTCTGTTGGTGTCAGTGATTGGGGATTGATAGTATTTGGGGGTCATATCTTAGGTGGAGATCGATATGTTCCACTGGCATCAATAGTTGAGGAACCTGTGGCAATATGTGATCAGAGTGTTTATGAGGGCAAGTAACTGTGGAGATCTGTTGCTGTTAGTAACTGGAAGGTTTGCTGGGATCAGTCCTTTTGGAATTAGGAAGGACCATGCTGGCTCAGTGATTGGGAAGCCAGTAACAGTTAGTGACAGGAGTTATAGGAATCAGTGACTGCAAGTTTGTGAGCTCAGAGATTGGTGACACACACAGATAACTGATTGGTGGTTTATGGCAGTGGGGATGATCTTTAAATGTTAAACAGACATGTTTGAATATGTATTTATTAGCTTCAAAATTCTACAGTAGCTACCTAATAAGAGGAGAACTTTAACATGCTTTATTTAATTCCTTCTCCCCACCCACAACCAATCGTATGCATGCTTATTTTTCTTACATCATACCTCTTGATTTTAGGGATTAAATTTTTTAAAAGTTAATTTATTTATTCTGGCTGCACTGGGTCTTCATGGCTGCTTGAAGGCTTTCTCTAGTTGCAGTGATTAGGGGCTACTCTCTCGTTTCAGTGCATGGGCTTCTCACTGAGGTGGCTTTTCTTTTTGAGCAACGTGGGCTCTAGGGCATGTGAGTTTCAGTAGTTGTGGCTCTCTGACTCCAGAGCGTGGGCTTGGTAGTTGGAGCACATGGGCTTAGTTGTCCTGTGGCATGAATCTTCCTGGATCAGGGATCAATCCTGTGTCCCCTGCATTGGCAGGCAGATTCTTTACCACAGGACCACCAGGGAAGTCCAAGGATATTTTTATAACAATTGCACAAGAAAGTTTGCGGGGGTCCAGCCCTGGCTGATCCAGGGTATTCGAAGGGGAGACGGCGTCGGCGACTATTTATTTATTTATCAAAGATATAAAGAGTAATAGAATGAGGATAGCTCAGTAGGAAAATTCAGTGGAGAAAAGAAGCTGAGTAGCTTGGTTTACGCGGGAGACCAATAAAACTTCAAGACAAGAAGTTTGCACCACTTACGTAGGCCGCAGGCATCCTTCCGTTCTCCCGAAGGAGAGGAGACACTGAGGCCTCCCCGGTCGGATCTTAGAAGCCCAGGCATAATTAGTAAGCATGGTGGGTTCTGCGCTCCAGATGGAGACTCAGCTGGAAGTTAAAGGGAAGAATGACATGGGGAGACCAAGCGTTGGTGAGCAAGGCCCGTAGCTTTATTTTTAACAGGGGCTTTTATACCCTAAGTTACACATAGAGGATAATAGGGGATGCAAAGTCAGCAGTTTTTGATCCTTATCAAAAACCAGGGTTTCTTTCCTGCAAATTTATCGTATACAAATGGTTTAGGTGATTTACATCATCTTCTGGCCAGAAGGCCTATTAACATTTTATGACTCTTGACAAAGACTTTGCATTCCTATAGGGCGGATGTGTAATGGGTTTACAACAAAGGAAAAAATTTATTACCTTAAGGGTCTAAAGTTACTAACACCAAGGCCACTACTTATTTTTTCTACATACCAACTGTATTAATTAATACACATTCAAGGATACAATTCAGGGGATGTGGAAACTTGGCAACAAGCATTGGCTCATCAATGAAATCCTTTACTAGTTTATTCTGACAGTTTCTATCTCTGAGAGGTTCTAAGCTATTTGAATATTTTAAGCTTCCTGTGCCTCTCCAGGCTGGGAGACTGTAAACAATCGTATGCATAGCTGTAGGAGTCCGGGTAAACTTGTCAGGCGAGTTAGAGAGCCATCTGAAGGGTTTGGATTTAAACACTCCTAATTGCCCAGGAACTTTATTAATTGGAGCTGTAAGTTAACTCTTTGACAGAGAGAGCGAGATGGTGGTGGGGGACAGCCCCCAGTAAAGTCAGAGGTGAGAGCACAAAGCAATAAAGTAGGCAGACTCTGGTTTTTGGGGGGGTAGATGCTCGAGAATATCCGGGGGGACTCCTGAGGCTCGATCCCACCTTTGCGTATGCCGAGCCTCCTTCCTCACGACCTTTGTCACGAGTGGAATGCCTCACCGGCTCCCGGCAAAAGTTTATCAAATGACTTGGATGTAACTAAACACTTTACTGGTTTTATTATTCATAGTTCTCTCTTGTATATTATTAGGCCTTTCCCAGTCTCAAAATTATTCTGATCCAATTTTCCTTCTTTTAAAAATTATTCCTCTTCTCTCTCTCCTTTTCCTACCACATTCCCCCTCCCTTCTTCTCTTTATTTTTAAAGTACATAGGTAATATACTTTCCAAATCCTTACATACCTAAATATCTTACTTTTGCTTCCAAACATAATTGATTTTTTGACTGCTCATAAAAACCAAGGGTCTCAATTCTTCTACCTCAGAACTCTATATCCATAGTGTTTAGTTATAAAGATGAAGACTGATTCTAACATGTTTGTTTGTTGTAATTGTCTTTCTGTCTCATAATCATATGGTGTTTTTTCAAAGTACCTTCGACTGAATGGCGTATAACAGCAGAAGTTGATTTCTGACAGTGCTGGAGGCTACATGTCTGAGAGCACTTTGGGATCTGGTGAGGGCCCTCTTCCGGTTTCAGACTCTCATTAGATCCTTACTTGGCAGAAAGAGCAGAGAGAGGAAGCGCATTCTCTCATAACTCTTATAAGGGCACTATTCCCACTCATGAAAACCCCACTCATAACCTCATCTAATTCTAATTTTCTCCCAAAGGCCCTCTCTCCTAATATCATCACATTGGAGGGCAAGGTTTCAATCATGAATTGGAGGGACACATTCATTCCATTATAGGGACATTTCTTAATGTGGTTTTTGCCTCTCAAAAACAAAAATGAGTGGAAAAATAACTTTATGACAAACAGTGAATGGACAAGGTAGGAACAAGTAATTATTATCTTGTCCAGGTCTCTCACTGATGTGGATAACATTAGACTGAACTAGGAATGTGCTGTTTTACAGGGATCGGTAACATTCAATGATGTGACTATGGCCTTTACCAGGAAGGAATGGGAGCAACTAGATCCTGCTCAGAAAAGCCTGTACAAGGATGTGATGCTGGAGAATTACAGCAACCTAGCCTCAATGGGTAAGGACAGTTCCTTTGTAATTCAAACTATACTTACTGTGATGCCTTCTCTCTGATGCCCTTGATAAGTTTATCCTCGATTTTTATGAATCAAAGAGTTGTAATCCCTTTGGGTACTAAGCAGAATACGTGTGATCCTGCCTTGAAAATGGAGGATCTACTCAGATGGGGTTTGTGGGCATTGCACTGTGAAATTTCTGAAGCCATGTATTCTTTTATCCTTTACAAGCAGATGTTAGGGATTGATTTCTGGGATATTTGTTGTTCTAACACTCAATTTCTGTCTTTTCTCATGAGTAGGGTATCAGGCTCTCAAACCAGACATGATATCCAAGTTGGAAAAAGGAGAAGAGCCATGGCTAGGGAAGGGGAAAAGAAGCAGACAAGGTGGCTCGAGTGAAATAGCAAGAACCAAAGAAATAGGAGCCAATGGAAGTAAGTTCCTAGTTTCTTGATGATAACTTTGGATTTCTTTCTTTCTCCCACACTTTTATTATTTTCTTTTAAAAATATATATATCTTTTCTTTCTACTGAAGTATAGTTGATTTACCATGTTAGTTTCAGGCATTCAGCAAAGCAATTCAGTTATCATCTATCTATCTATCTATCTTTTTTTTTAAAGATTCTTTTCCCTTATAGGTTATTACAAATTACTGAGTAAAGTTCCCTGTGCTACATAGTAGGTCCTTGTTGGTTTTCTGTATTATATATAGCAGTATATTTATGTTAATCCCAAATTCCTAAATTATGCACCACCCCCCCTTTCTCTCTTTGGTCTGTTAGGTCTGTTTGTGTTTTATATAGTTCATTTGTATCTTTTTTTTTTTGGATTCCACATATAAGCAGTATCAGGTGATGCTTGTCTTTCTCTGTCTGGTTCACTTCCCTTAGTGGGATCGTCTCTAGGTCCATCCGTGTCGCCACAAATGGCATTATTTCATTCTTTTTATTGGGTGAAAATTCTGTTGTATAAATATACCACGTCTTCTTAGTCTATTCATCTGTTGATGGAAATTTAGGTGCTTCCCTGTCTTGGCTGTTGTAAACAGTGCTGCAGGGAACATTGAGGTGCATGTATCTTTGCTCATTACGTCTTTCTCTAGATGTATGCCCAGGAGTGGGACTGCGGGATCACATGGTAGCTCTATTTTTAGTTTCTTAAGAAACTTCCATATAGTTTTCCATAATGGCTGTACCAATTTACATTCCCACTAACAGTGTTGGAGGGTTCCTTTTTCTCAACATCCTCTGTAGTATTTGTTATTTGTAGATTTTTTTTTGATGATGGCCATTCTCACTGGTGTGAGGTGGTACCTCATTGTGGTTTTGATTTGAATTTCTCTAATAATTAGTGATGTTAAGGATCTTTTCATATGCCACCTGTATGTATTCTTTGGAGAAATGTCTATTTAGATCTTCTGTCCATTTTCTTGATTGAGTTGTTTGGTTTTTTTTATATCAAGCTATATGAGCTGTCTGAATATTTTGTAGATTAAGCCCTTGTCAGTCGCATCATTTGCAAAAATTGTATCCTATTCCATAGGTTGTTTTTTTGTTTTATTTATGGTTTCCTTTGCTGTGCAAAAACTTTTAATTTGGTTCCAGTTGTTTATATTTTTGGTTGTATTTCCTTTACTCTAGGAGAAAGTCCAAAAAGAGATCACTGCAGTATGTCAAAGAGCGTTCTGCCTGTGTTTTCCTCTAGGAGTTTTATAGTATGTGGTCTTCTTCCCATTTTGAGTTTATTTTTGTATGTGGTGTTAAAGGTGTTCTAAATTCATTCTTTTACATGTGTCTGTCCACTTTCCCCAGTACCACTTATTGAAAAGACTCTCTTTTCTCCATTGTACATTCTTGCCTCCTTTGTCATATATTAATTAACCATAGGTGCCTGGGTTTGGAATTCTTCAAAGAAAATTTGTTCTGAAATTCTTCTTAAAGGTTTTAAGGGTCTTAAAGACCTTTCTTTACTAACCGGGAAGTAGCAGTAGGAAAATATCCAAGTCTCCTGGGGGAATAGGAGTTCAAAGATTCTCTAACCTTGGAGATTCTAATATCTCTTCCTTCTGTGACCCTGCCCACATAGAAAGTCCTCATATGAGATTCACTATAGTTGTGAGCCAGTGTGATTTACAGGAGTTTGCTTATACCACTTGTATCAGTCAACTTAGGCTAAGTTATGCCCCATTAAAGAAAGAGGCCCCCCCACCTCCCCAAATCTTAGTGGCCTACAAAAAGAAAGTTTTGTTTCTTGCTCAAGCTGCAGTCCTTTCCCACATTATCTTGTTACCTGCACTGAAAGAGCAGTCCCTATTTGGCAAATTCTGATCTCATTACAGAGGGAAAGAAGGAATGGAACCATATGATGAGTTAAAAAATCACTGCATGTGGTAGATATCTCTTTCTTCTTAACATTTTATTGGTTCTTTAGTCAGAGCAGGTCACCTTTCCACTCCCAAATTCAACTGGGTAGGAATGGGAGGATTAAATGGTCATGCAGTGGGGCTGGGAGGAGTAATCTACAAGGAACAATAATGCAGTCTGCTACACTACTTGGGTTATGTTAGGAAAAATGGTGAAAAACAGAGCTCTAAACCTTGGGCACCAGACAATCAGATGCCTAACTGACCCATCCATATATAGCCATCTTTCCTAATCTAGACTTTCCATTGCTCAGTTTTGAGAAAGAGCAGTGAACCCTTTTAACTGTTTTTTTAGCTAATCCCATTCCTGCTTACTCTTGCGATCCCATGGACTGCAGCCCGCAAGCCTCTTCTGTCCATGGGATTCTCCAGACAAGAATACTGGAGTAGGTTGCCATTTCCTTCTCCAGGGGATCTTCCTGACCCAGAAATCAAAACCAGGTCTTCTGCATTGCAGGCAGATTCTTTACTGACTGAGCTGTGAGGGGAGACTTTACCTCTCTAAAGCAATGCTTTTAAAAATTATCCCCCTTTTCCTAATATCCTCAGCTTTTCCACCTTTGTTCACCCACACTCTGAGACCCCATAGTATCAATTTTCTCTCCTTAGGTATTTAGACATTCTTAGATCTGTCTTCTTTCCAAATCTCTTGGCGTGATGCTCCTGCCCCTCATTACTTTCCATTTCCCCACTTTCTCTGTGAAATGCTCTAGACCCATGGTCTATACCACCATCATTATTTCCATTTCCTCCCTAACCCTTGCAGTTCAGTTAAGTTCAATTCAGTTGCTTAGTCATTTCCGACTCTTTGAGACCCCATGGGCTGCAGTACACCAGGCTTCCCTGTCCATCACCAACTCCCGGATCTTACTCAAACTCGTGTCCATCAAGTCGGTGATGCCACCCAACCATCTCATTCTCTGTCATCCCCTTCTTCTTCTGCCTTCAGTCTTTCCAAGCTCATCAGGGTCTTTTCAAATGAGTCAGTTCTTCCCATTAGATGGCCAAAGTTTTGGAGTTTCAGCTTCAACATCAGTCCTTCCAATGAATATTCAGGATTGATTTCCTTTAGGATGGACTGGTTGGATCTCCTTGCAGTCTAAGGGACTCTCAAGAGTCTTGTCCAACACCACAGTTCAAAAGCATCAATTCTTCAGCACTCAGCTTTCTTTATAGTTCAACTCTCACATCCATACATGACTACTGGAAAAACCATAGCTTTGACTAGACAGACCTTTGTCGGCAAAGTAATATCTCTGCTTTTTAATAAGCTGTCTAGGTTGGTCTAACTTTTCTTCCAAGGAGCAAGTGTCTCTTAATTTCATTGCTGCATTCACCATCTGCAGTGATTTTGGAACCCAAAGAAATAAAGTGTCTCACTGTTTCCACTGTTTCCCCATCTATTTGCCATGGAGTGATGGGACCAGATGCCATGATCTTAGTTTTCTGAATCTTGTCCAGACAAAGCTCTAATTCCTTGTCTTATATTTTACCTCCTTACAGGATAGCTCTTTCTCAGATGATCAGAAATCAAAAGCTTTATCTTTCTTTCTAAATTAGAGCTTCCTCTCACCTTCCCTGTTTTTATCAGTGTCAAATTTTAGGCTTGTCTACCATGGAATTCCCATGAACCTTTGCTCTCTGTGCTCTCTTTTACTATTCTTTCCTTAGTTCCTGTTTTTTTTTTTTTTTCTCAATTCTAACCCTAACCCTAACTCAAATCAGATTCATATTATCCCATTCCTAAATTGCTCCAATTCTTAGGTAGACTTCCTAACTTCCCCCCTTTAGAAAAATAATTCATCTTAGATGTTGCCACCAAACGTTAAAACATACAGTTATTATATACCACTACAGCCTCCCAAAAAAGGAAGGGCAAGAAAGGCCTTCTCCATTCCCAAAGAAAGGCAATTCTAAAGAATGTTCAAACTACTGCACAATTGCACTCATCTCAGACTCTAGCAAAGTAATGCTGAAAATTATCCAAGAGAGGCTTCAACAGTACATGAAATGAGGACTTCCAGATGTTCAAGCTGGATTTAGAAAAGGCAGAGGAACAGAGACCAAATTGCCAACATTTGTTGGATCATGGAAAAAGCAAGAGAATTCCAGAAAAACATCTACTTTTGCTTTATTGACTACACCAAAGTCTTTGACTGCATGGATCACAACAAACTGGAAAATTCTGAAATAGATGGGAATACCAGACCACCTGACCTGCCTCCTGAGAAATCTGTATGCAGATCAGGAAGCAACAGTTAGAACCAGACATGGAACAATGGCCTGGTTCCAAATTGGGAAAGGAGTCCGTCAGGGCTGTATATTGTCACCCTGCTTATTTAACTTCTATGCAGAGTACCTCAGGCTTCCCTGATAGCTCAGTTAGGAAATATCATGGCATCTGGTCCCATCACTTCATGGCAAATAGATGGGGAAACAATGGAAACAGTGACAGATTTTATTTTCTTGAGCTCCAAAATCACTGCAGATGGTGACTGCCACCATGAAATTAAACGACACTTGCCCCTTGGAAGAAAAGCTATGACAAACCTAGGCAGTATATTAAAAAGCAGAGACATCACTTTACCGACAAAGGTCTGTATAGTTAAAGGTATGCTTTTTCCAATGGTCATGTATGGATGTGAGAGTTGGACCATAAAGAAAGCCGAGCATCGAAGAATTGATGCTTTTGAATCTACATTAGAGATTGTTAGATTCTCTATGCTAGAGAAGACTGTTTAGAGTCCCTTGGACTGCAGGGAGATCCAACCAGTCCATCCTAAAGGAAATCAATCCTGAATATTCATTGGAAGGACTGATGCTGAAGCTGAAACTCCAGTACTTTGGCCACCTGATGGGAAGAACTGACTCATTAGAAAAGACCTGATGCTGGGAAAGATTGAAGGCAGGAGAAGGGGATGACAGAGGATGAGATAATTGGATGGCATCACTGATTCAATGGACATGAGTTTGAGCAAGTTCTGGGAATTGGTGATGGACAGGGAAGCCTGGCGTGCCGCATTCCATGGGGTCGCAAAGAGTCAGACACGACTGAGCAACTGAACTGAACTGAATAGCCCCCAAATTAGCAGAATATCCATAATATCTTTTTAAGTTTCTTCTAACTCTGAATTTTCAAGACTCCGTGAATTTCTCAAGGCTGGAGGGACCAGTCTGTCAAATGACAAATGAAGAGAATTCATAGTTTTTGATTCCTCCATTCATGGCTCCAGTTTTGACTATCTTTACTTTTCTCACTGATGCTTGGTGTTACAACTAAAAAATATTCCTAAGTCATTTAATATGTCATTGCTGCAGTGACTCTATTCTTGGTTCAAGTTCTTACTATTATCCTTGGAGGTTCTTCAAGGAAGGACTATTTTCTGTTCCCTCCAATGATTGTTGGTTCTAGTGAGTTCCATGCTTCGGTTTCTGAAGTTACAGTCATTTTAGCTTAAAATTTATGTCTTAATTACTGTCTCAAATTCAGGACAGGCTTATAGCCTTAATTATGTGCTCTGCCAGACCAGACTCCCCTAGTATTATCCTACCATTATGCCAGTTAACTAGTTAAGAGTGTCCTCTCCTCCCCCATGGTAAATTTCTCTTGTGGTGATGTATATCTTTTTCACCTGTCAGTTGGGACCAGCCAAATCATCATTGTAAGAGGTTCTTATAATGTTATACCTCAAGAGGAAAGGTCTGAGTTTTGATCCCTTTCTTCCCAGAAGGCGATTTGCCTCCATCTCTCCCAGCATCTCTGGGCATTGGAAGATACAGCCTTTGTCATGCTACAGAAAAGTTCTTGTTATACTCTTTCTCTCAGGATGCTTGCATCACTTAAAATTTCCTAAATGAAAAAGCAGCTGGCAACTCCAGTTCTTCCTACTATATCTATACCACTACTTTATGTATACTTATAAAAATTGATCTACTTTATGGGAACAAATCTCTTAAAAATTCTCCATAAAAGCAATGATATTTCCCAGCCATATATTCAAACACCATAACTCCTTTCTATTTGAACCCAGTTTTTACTTTATCCATGTAATGTTCTTTCACGACTAAAATGACTATTTACTTTTTATCTTTTTTCTCCCTGAAATCATGGGGACTCTTATATCTGTTTCTCCCTTTGAGTCTCTTTAATTCCTACCCTGAAGCTTTTTCTGTTTTTTCCATGTCCATAGTTGATAAAGGCCACCCCCAAAATGGTGGTCCTAGCTCCTAAGTTGTTTGGTTTTTACATATGTAGTGTCCATATCTAGCTAACAGAAGTCTTCAAGCTTCAACTCTAAGTTCTTAGGAAAATTGTTGGATAGCTAGGGTTGATGTTTACTGTTGTCCAATCAGTTGCTTTCAACCAGAAGTTGGATCATATACTAAAAACATATTACTGCTGCTTACATCTGTCAGTTTGAGTTTGGTCTCAGAGAACAGAAGCCTGGGTTGAGAAGATAGCTCAAAATGTATAATTGTATAGTGTATGGAGGAAAGAACGTGAGCAATTGCTTAGAGTTGGGAATTAGCTTAAAATTTATAATTGGCAATTAGAGTGACCTGACAGGAAGGTTTGCTCCATAGCAAACTATTGGAAAACAAGTGTTTGTGTACACTACAAATCCAATGTCATAAAGTTTATTTGCCAGTCTCATTACTGTGAATTTTATAATATGGTAAAAGCATCAAGTAACTCAGAGAAGGAGCTTCCCCAGTGGCTTAGTGGTAAAGAATTTGCCTGCAATGCAGGAAATGCAGATGACACAGGTTCAATCCCTGGGTCGGGAAGAACCCCTGGAGGAGGGAATGGCAACCCAGTCCAGTACTCTTGTCTGGAGAATCCCATGGACAGAGGAGCCTGGTGGGCTACAGTCCATAGCGTTGCAAAGAGTCAGACACACTTTAACATAAGAGTCAGATGTGTTTTAGTACAGGAATGCCATTATTATATTAATCATAGGTGGGAGCAGTAGAACATCCTTTTCTACTTAATCCCTCAGACACCTATATTCAGTACTCTTTGATGAGCTTACTTATTTTCTCTTATTTTGGCTCTTTGGGGAGCAATAACAAAATTTTACTTGTGCTATCCTAAGTAAATGGAGGAATTTATCATAAGGCCTTTTGTAACCTAAGGGATGGTACTTGAGCCAGGGACTAGAGCCAGTACTGGAAAGCCATTAGGAATTGGGATTGTGTAAACAATCTCTTTGAGAACACATGATCTTACATCTGTGCTTTTCTGTGGATATATGCTTTATTCTTTGTGCTGATGAACTTTCAGTTTACATGGGAAGGATATGGCTTTATAATACTTGCCTTGTATCATTTTAAAATTTATCACCCAGTGGAAACTGACTAGAGTCCAAATTTTTACAAGGTATACTCTAATTGGACATCTTGGCTTGAGCCAGATGTCCCTGACTGTGACTAAGGAGATTTGGATGAATATAGTATAGGCTGTTGGAGACAAGCACTATGCATGAATTTGAAGTTATTAATGCTGGGAAGTTTGGGCAGAGGAGAGACTTCAAAAAGTGTCAGCTAAAATTACAAGCTCTTTTAGCTTCATCTCTTTTTTATTTGCTGCTTTTTGTGTTTATTTCATCTTTTATCCCAGGTTGCAAGGTCATATTTATGAACAGTCAAAGTTTTTTCTAATCACCATTGTCAGTTTTCTTTTTCTGTCTTTACTACAGCACTTTCCCTCTCAAGTCCAAAATGACAGGAATATTTGCACTCGATATTTCATTCACTTTGGGAAACTTTGTTGTTGTTGTTCAGTTGCTAAGTCATGTCTGACTCTTTGTGACCCCGTGGATTGCAGCATGCCAGACTTCTCTGTCCTTCACGATCTCTTGGAGTTTGCTCAAACTCATGTCCGTTGATTCGGTGATGCTATCCAGCCATCTCATTCTCTGTCATCCCCTTCTCCTCCTGCCCTCAATCTTTCTCAGGATCAGGGTCTAGGCTCAAGTAAAGATTCAACCCCACAACAGGGCATTTCTCTATAAGTTATATTCAAAAATATGAGAGTGCAAAGATTCATAAGAGTGTCTCATTGAATTTCACTTTAGAAGAAGTCCATCAAGATGATGACCAGCTAAAGAACCACCAGAAATCTCAAAACAAAATCCTTAGGGGAGTTGCATTCAAGAAAACAACTCTGACTAAGAAAAAGAGCCACGAACGTAGTTCATTGCAGAAAAAAAATGTGAGTACAAAATATATTCCTTCAAAAAAAAAGCTTCTTAAATATGATTCACATGGAAAGAATTTAGACTTACCTGCTGACCTCAGAAACTGTGCAGAAAAGAAATCTGATATAGCTAAAGAGCATAGGAAATCATTCAATCATAGCTTATCTGATACAAAGAAAGACAAAAATCAAATTGGAAAAAAATGTGAGAAATCATCTACTTATAGCTCATCTAATGGGCCTGACAAAACTCAAACTGACAAGAAATATACTGAACAGGACAAAATTCAAACTGGAGAAGAACATGAGAAATCATCCAGCCATTGCTCATCTCTTACTAAGCATGAAAAAACCCAGAATAAAGTGAAACCCTATGAATGTAATGAATGTGGGAAGGTTCTCAGCCATAAACAAGGACTTGTTGACCATCGGAGAATCCATACAGGGGAAAAACCATATGAATGTAATGAATGTGGGATAGCCTTTAGCCAAAAATCACACCTTGTTGTACACCAGAGAACTCATACTGGAGAAAAACCATATGAGTGTGTTCAGTGTGGCAAAGCCCATGGTCATAAACATGCTCTCACTGACCATCTGAGAGTTCATACTGGGGAAAAGCCCTATGAATGTACTGACTGTGGGAAAACCTTCAGACATAGCTCAAACCTTATGCAACATGTGAGATCTCATACAGGTGAGAAGCCCTATGAATGTAAGGAATGTGGAAAGTCTTTTAGGTATAACTCATCTCTTACTGAACATGTGAGAACACATACAGGTGAAATACCATATGAATGTAACGAATGTGGAAAAGCCTTTAAGTATAGTTCATCCCTTACTAAACATATGAGAATTCATACAGGTGAGAAACCCTTTGAATGTAATGAATGTGGGAAAGCTTTCAGCAAGAAGTCACACCTCATTATACATCAAAGAACTCATACTAAAGAGAAACCCTATAAATGTAATGAATGTGGAAAAGCCTTTGGACATAGCTCATCTCTTACTTACCATATGAGAACTCATACAGGTGAAAGTCCATTTGAATGCAATCAGTGTGGGAAGGCCTTCAAACAAATTGAAGGTCTTACTCAACATCAGAGAGTTCATACTGGGGAGAAACCCTATGAATGTAATGAATGTGGGAAAGCTTTTAGCCAAAAGTCACACCTCATTGTACATCAGAGAACTCATACAGGAGAGAAACCCTATGAATGTAATGAATGTGGAAAAGCCTTCAATGCAAAGTCACAACTTGTAATACATCAGAGATCCCACCCTGGAGAGAAACCTTATGAATGTAATGAATGTGGAAAAGCCTTCAAACAAAATGCATCCCTTACCAAACATATGAAAACTCATTCAGAAGGGAAATCTCATGAGTGAAATTAGAGTGGGAAATCTGAACAAAAGGTTTTATTTAAACTTATAAGTATTCTGAACTTAAAGGATGTTAGAAAGCCTTTAATAAGAAGTCACACCTTGTTATGGATGAGAGAATTTGAAAATGAATCTTCACATAGAAGAAATGGATGGAGAGTTTAAATTTGATACTAAACCTTTTATATAAAATATTGTTATAAATGATCTATATATTCAGACTGAAATATAAAGCTTTTAAAATTGTTAATAAATAACCAGTACACTAGAGAACCAGATTACATATTCTGACAATTCCTGAGTGGCTTGAGTGTTGTGTCTTTAAGCACCATGTATGAGAATTAAGTTTGCATATCTGTTTAGTGCCATGTATAAACGTCTGTGACTGTTGGTATAAGCGTCATCTTTGATGCTATCACACAGGTCTTTGTATTATCAGAAAACTTTATAAGAGGATTATTATTTATATAAAAATGTTAATGCAAAATTAAGAGAAAATGAAAGAAATCAGTTGAGGACATGCAGGTGCCAATAGGGAATACTATCAAAGATAACATTGTTGGGTGAAATAAGCAGGTTGCTCAACTATGTATATAGTTTGTTCCCATCTATGTACAAAAGGGTGTGTGTGTGTTTGCATGTCTGTCTGTGTGTATGTATATATTAATATGTTTGTATACATGTATTTGTGTGTATGTATGTATGTGTGTATGTGTATATACATGTTTTTTTATGTAAATAGATTGGTTTGAAAAAATACAGAAGAAACTTAGGGGTTGCCTTTGGGCACAGGCGTACAGGAATGAGGTCTGGGATAGGAGAGAGACCTCCTCTTTATTGTATACTGCTTAAATTTTAAAATCATGTACATATATTATTTTCACAATTAAAATCCTTTTAATATGTATAAATCAACACTAATGAAAATTTTCACTGAACCCACTCTGTGATGTGATTTGACTAAGTAAAAGTTTCTAGGCTTATTCATAAATGAGCATATGGTATTAAATTTGATATTGAATTCACAAAGGCTTTTCTTATCAAACGTATTCTTTCATTAAAATAATAAATTACAACTATTACTTGGAGCTGTTTCTTTTATTTACTATAATTTTAAAGACTGAAGATGAACTGTGATTGTAGCTGAATAAAAGGGGTTTTCTGAACAATCACTCCACTTTATCTCATATTCAAAGTGCTTTTATACAAATACCTCAATCTGGGATTTCAAATGTACTGCAACAAATGGCTCTACTTCCTGTTCTTGCCCAATAGCAGACCTTGTGAATAGATCAGTGCACTCTTTCTGAGTGAATCTAGACTTGGCCTCAGAATATTCTCAAGCATGCATTCTAGAAGGTACTGTTAATCCATTTGGGTTTGCACAGGAAACCTGTTTTCCTATTTTCCTCATGAGTTATAGATTTAAAAATACAGCTGAACTGTTCTAAAATGTAAGTTGTTACACTAAAAATAGTAACATAAGGACAAAAAATGGTTTTGTAATATAAGATAAGAATAATATTTGATATATATGTCATCTTTTACATTTTTCATAGCACATTCACTACATTACCTGATTTGTTCCTCAGAATAAACATGAGTTGGTAAGAAAGACTCTAGTCATGGTAAATACTTCTCAATAAATATTTCAAATAAATAAGTACTGTTCTAGCATAATTATAGATCCTTAATAATATGTGGTTAAATACTATCTTTGCAAATATTTCTGGTCCCAGCAGCTGCCTACTGACCTCATTTTTTTGAGAATTGAAAGGTATAAATATTTAAAATAGAACTTGTGTTTGTGTGTGTACATGTACACATGCATGTATTGAAAGATCAACTCATGAATATTATGCACTCATTACCAAGTAACTTACGTACTCTCAGGTGAAGACAATGAAATCTGAAAGTCATTTCCATCAGTAATTTATTACCAAATGAAAATCTGGCACTATACACAGAATGAATTCATCACTGTCTAGAGCTGTAATAAATCTCACTTTTTAGAAGAATAAAGCAGTTGCATGTATGACCAGATTAACTTTCTTACATCTCTTGGAGAACCCACAATAGTGCCACACCTGGGATGGTCAAGAGTATAGTGTGCCTGAACATTAAAAATGAATGCTGAAATTCATCCTGTGCAGTAAAAAATGAATTAAAATTTAGCATCAATGAATGAGGAAATAATATTTGAAAATGACTAGAGGCAAACGGTGAAAGAAAATAGACATACAGATGTGAGTCCAAATCAATGATATGGTTGGTTGGGCATGCATCACAATGGCCTAGAAGGCTTGTTACTAGAAAGACTTTAGAAACAGGCCCCACCCACAAAATTTCTGACTCAGTAGGTTTGTGATCTGGCCTGAGAATTTGCATTTTAAATAAGTTTACAGAAGATGATGATGTTGGTCGGGGACCACACTTTGAGAATCACTAATCTGAATAATTGTTTAAGTAAAATTTTAAAATATTTTTAAATGTTCCTGAAATATTTCTTCAATATAAAGAAGAGGAAGGGCATATATCTGTGTAGTTAGTTATTATATTAACAGTTTTAAAACATTTATTTCTTCATGAACTTTTGATCACGTGTATATTATTTGCTGGACACTATTATAAATCTTAGGGACATAGCAGTCAACGAAAAAAGAAGGAAAGAAATCTTGTCCTCAGCTTAATTCTAGAGTGGGAGACAGGCAGTAAATCTAAATATAGTTGCCCCACAGGGGATTGGTTCCAGGACCAGCCAGTTACCAAAATCTGAGAATGCTTAAGTCCTATAGTTGGCCCTATATCCAAGGGCCATATCCAAGAACTCAACCAACCATGGATTGTGTAGTACTGTATATATTTATTGGAAAATATCCATGTATAATTGGACCCATACAGTTCAAACTGTAAGCAAAATATAGAATATGACAGAGGGTGATGAGTGGTATGGCAAAGGACAAAACAGAGAAGGGGAATGCAATTGTAAGAGAATGCAGTTTTAAATTTGATGGTAGTGGTGATGGAGTAAGCTCAATCTCACTTAGTGGTGACACAGTCTTGAAGAGTGCAGAAGCAAGTCATATATATATGATGAAAGAGCTTTCCAGACATACATGTTTTAGAATCTGAAGGTGTGGAAAGAGAAAGGTGCTGAACATACAGAAGAGGAAAAAGTAAGAAAATTTTCCATTAAATCAAAAATTTTAAATAATCAGGTTTGCAAGAGAGGTAGAAAGCAAGATCTCTCTCTCTCTCTATCTCTCTCTCTCTCTCTGTCTTTCTAATGGGAGAGCACACAGACAAGCAGTTTATTTATTTAAGTCAGAAGCAAGACAGAAATACATACTCCGAGAAAAAGGGTATGGGCATCCTCTCTGATGAGGAGGAGCATAGTAAAGAGGTAATTTTCATTTTTATTTTTAAAGGATTTCATTTTCCCAGTTAGACATTTGAAAAAAAAATCTTTTTTTTTTTGGCTGAGACAAATGGTTTGCAAAAAAAAAAAAAAGATCTCTCATACACTGCTTTTCGTAGTCAAGTTAGTACAACCTATTTAAATGTAAATCTGACAGTGTACACTGCACTCCTACTTCCAGGAATCTCTTCTATGATACACAGTTAAGGTGTAATATAGTGATCACAGAATACAGAGAAGTTGGATAAAGCAGTCAATTGCCAATTAATTGATTAAATAAAGTATGACACCCTTATTAGATAGAATTTGATGTGGCAGAGGAAGATAACTTGAGAGAAAACACACAGTTGGCTTTTTTTTTTTTTTTTTAACATGAAAAACCATAAGACTGAGTTTATAGCAACCTCAGCTACTGGAAAATGAGGAGAGAATCCCAGAAAAGAGGCACGAAGAGGGAGGACCTCAGATTATGTGAATAAACTGCCCTAATCTCCGGCTGACCGTGAACCATGCATGGTGGCACAACTATCTTTTTGTCTTCTGAACTGAGCTTTCTTTTGCGCTGCTACTGCAGAGAAAGAGTTTAAAGTTTGAGTTCAACAATGTTAATTACTTGATAAAAGCATTAACACTCCTCCAAGAAATATACAAAATCCTGAATTGTCATGATTTATCACTCACAATATCTAGGATACAAGAAAATTCAGATTAGGAAAATGTGACCCCATTTCAAGAAAACAACCAACCCAGAAATTGGAATAGCAAATGAGGATATTATTATAGATATTATAACTATGCTTAATGAAATAAAATATGCTCCAAATGAATAAAGATTTTTTAACTCAAGGAAGAAATGGAAATGAAAGAAAAACCAAAATAAAATTCTAGAACTGAAAACACAATGTCTGAAATTTAAAATTCACAAGATAAATGTACCACATGTAAATTACAGGGAAAAGAGTCACTGCCTTGAAATAGATCCGTAGAAATGATCAAACAAGTGAGAGAAAAATGATGACAAGACATTAACCTGCGACCTGTGGGACCAAAAAAAAAAAAAAGTCTTACATCTATGTAGATGAACTCCCAAAAGGAGAGTGAGGAGAGAATGGGACATACTAAATATTTGAAGATATAATGGCTATTTCCCCAAGCTTGGTAAATGATATACTGATTTGAGAATCTTGGCAAACTCCTAATAGGATAAAAATGAAGAAAACCATGATTAGAAACATCCTAAACACACTTGAAGATAGAAATAAAATCTTGAAAGCCAGAGAAGAAAATGACACATTTTATGTGATAAGAACAGTTTTAATGATTGGTGACTTATCATCAAAAACTGTGGAGGCCAGAAGACAACAGTGGATCAGTATCCTTAAAATGCTGCAGAAAAACAAACAAAAACCTTCAACCTCAACCTCGAATTCAATAGCCAGCAAATATATCCTTTAGAAAATGGAGGTGAAATAATGACATTTTAGATAAATGAATTAAGAGAATTTATCCCCAAATACCATAAATTTTTTTAGACTGAAAGGAAATAATACCAGATGGAAACTTGGTTCTTCAAGGAAGCATTAAAGAACATCAGAAATGGCAAATATAGAAGACTATTCTAACCTGTTGCTGCTGCTGCTGCTGCTAAGTCGCTTCAGTCGTGTCCGACTCTGTGCGACCCTATAGACGGCAGTCCACCAGGCTCTGCTGTCCCTGGGATTCTCCAGGCAAGAACACTGGAGCAGGTTGCCATTTCTTTCTCCAATGCATGAAAGTGAAAAGTGAAAGTGAAGTCGCTCAGTCCTGTCCGACTTGTAGTGACCCCATGGACTGCAGCCCACCAAGCTCCTCCATCCATGGGATTTTCTTTAAAATACTTAGGGTTATTTAAAACAAAGCTTATAATAAATAAAATTATTATTATTATTTTTAAGGGCTTCCCTGGTGGCTCACTGGTAAAGAGTCTGCCTGCTAATGCAGGAGACACAGTTTGACCCCTGATCTGGGAAGATCCCACATGCTGCACAGCATCTAAGCCCATGCGCCACAACTACTGAATCCACCTGCCACTATTAATAAGATATCCCTTATTAATTTGAAAAAATCCTTTTTATCCCTAGTCTAAGAGGTTTCTTTTTGCTTTCTTATCATGAAAGCATATTGAATTTTATCAAATGCTTTTTTCTATATCTATGGCATATGGTTTTTCCTTTTATTCTTTTAGTAGTTTTATTTCCTGACTTTTAAACATTAATCCAACTTACATTCCTGACATAAACTCTGCTTTTTCATATGTTATTTTTATATGTTGTTGTGCAGCTCATTCCTGTTGAGTAATCTGGTTTGAATACTGTAAACTCTTTGGCCTTCCTATTATCTGATCTCTTTCTCCTCAAGTCAGTGAACCCCTGGGCTCTCTTTGAAATACTCCTCCCTGAGAATTTATCCTGAAGTCTTCCTCCAGGATGCAGACTGGGGCAATCGTAGAGCTCACTGGATCTATTTTTCAAGTATCATGGTTCTGTACTGTTATTCAGTGTCTTAAAACCACTGTTTTATATGTTTTTGTCCAGTTTCTAAGTTCTTTAAGCTAAGAGGGTGAATCCAGTTTCTTTTATTCCATCATGGATGGTTGTGTAATTCTTAACCTCCAACCCCACTCCCCTAACAGGATTTTTAAGAATGGAGTGATCACATTTATTTTCAACTTCATCTGAAACTTAAAATACAAAAAGTTGCCCAAAATTTTCTGTAAAGAACACTCACAGAAAATTTATCTACATGATAAACTTATGTAAAAAACAACAGTAATTAGTGTAGTATTGTATTGGGATAGGAGTAGCTTAGTAGTAAAAAAAAAAAAAGGCTGATATATATATATATATATATATCTCAGCTTGGACAATGCAGATTTGGACTGCACAGGTCCACTTATATGCAGATCTTTTTTCTATAGTAAATGCTACTTGATATATGGTTGTTAAATCTGTGGATACAAAAACTAATACTACTTGGCAAGTGTGAAATTATCCTAAAGGGAGTTAATTGTGTGATGCAAATTTGTGAAGGTCTTAAATATTGTTATCTTATTAGTTCTAGCCCCACAATAAACTCCACCTGCTTACTGAGATAAACAGATCTAGCTAATATTTGATGCTGATCTCTTCTCCTCCAGGTTATGTATGAATAGGAACAGACTACCATTTTTTGCATCTCTCTAACGTCTGTTTTTTTCTGTGTTCTGTTACCATCACTTTGTTTTTGATTGATCCATATTTCTCTACATGTACTGCTGCCATCAATAGGGTTGTAATCATGTCCATTTATGCATGATTACTTATGATACCTATACACTTTCTGTTATCTCTTGTGTATAGTTTATGTTTCTATATTTATAGTAGATAGATTTATTACTTTCAGTGTTTTTAATAGGAAAACTTCTGCATTGCTTCTGTATACTCTCACCAGATACATAGTAGGTACCAAATAAGTATTTTTGGTCACTCTTGAATTTAGAACTTTAGAACCCTGAACTCTTTTTGAACAACTTCCTAGCCCTAGCCCTTTACTTTGTCATTTTGAGTCGTTCACTTTACTCTTTCTTTCATAAGTAGTTGCATGCATGAGCCCTTTGTAAGCAGGTATTTGTTTGGTGTTCTGGGAACCAGTGGCATTGAAAGGTGTGCCAGTGGAACTTTATCTTGTGGTAATGAAAAGAATCAGGCCATTGTCAGATACTATATAAGGAAGTGATAACAGTTTTAGGAGTTTTGTCTCATTGGTTAAGTATAGCTTTGTAGTTACTATAGATTACCATGACTTTTGGAGAAGGAAATAGCAAACCATTCTAGTATTCTTGCCTGGAAAATCCCATGGAGAGGAGCTTGGCAAGCTACAGTCCATGGGATTGCAAAGTGATGACAGAAGCAACTTAACACACACACACACCAAGGCTTTTCCCTCAAATGTCAGTGTATGGGATTATGGTATTTACAGGTACTTATCTGAGCTGGTCTTTGAGTTTAGGGACCAGCGATCTTAAATTTTATTTGTGCATGGAGACAAGGTATAAGGTATTTCCTTTATTAATAAACAGTCAATTGCTTCTTTCTTCAAAATACTGTACACAGATAACTTAATTATGTTGCCTTAACGGCAACAACATTCCTATATTTCAGAGTTCCTGAAGACAACTTAAGACACAATTTTGAGATCCATCATAAACACCCAAGCCCATATCCTTCACCAAGATTATTAGCATCAGCTTTTTAAATCAAATATTATCTTCTAAGTAGGAAAGTGAAAGTAAAAGTTGCTTAGTCACGTCTGACTCTTTGCGACCCCATGGACTTAGTCCATGGAATTCTCCAGGCCAGAATACTGGAGTGTGTAGCCTTTCCCTTCTCCGATGGATCTTCCTGACCCAGGAGTTGAACTGGGGTCTCCTGCATCACAGGCGGATTCTTTACCAGCTGAGCTATGAGGGAAGCTAAGTAGAAAGAACCGTATTAATAGATAACAGAGGGAAAAAATGGAGAAATGTAACAAAATACTTAGCCAAGAAAGAATCAGGTAACTAAGTTACAATCAAGTAGCTAGAAATCTTTGTAAATAATAGTTCATCTGTCCATTGCAATGGTGGTACGAGGTTCTAATTTTAGTGTTGGTAAGAGGTGGTATACTTGGAAATGCTGGTTCGTGTCCACTGTGCAGAGCCTCCTCTTGCGTGCGTGCTAAGTATCCTCAGTCACATCCAACTCTGCAACCCCACGGACTGGAGAAGGAAATGACAGCCCACCCCAGTAGTCTTGCCTGGAGAATCCCATGGACGGAGCCTTCTCTTATCTGTGTATAAAACAGTTTGCCTAGTAGGAGCAGCATTCAACTTCATTTCTCACATATCTTAGTGATCTCAGAGGAAGGGATAGTCCTCTTTCATTAATGAGTCTCTCTGTTTGTTCCCTAGACTCAGTTTTTTTTCTATTTGTTTTAGGACCTTGATTTAATGATTATTTCATAATTTAGTCTCTCCTTGTTCTAATTTTAGACATTCAAAATTTTTTTCTTTTATAAGAACATAGTATGTAACAATACTTTTTAATTTACCTTTTAATCTTATTCTCTCCTTTCATTATCAAACTTTTCATTCTCCTGCCTAACAGCCTCAATTCTATTCTGCTTTAATCTTCAAATTTAGACTCTGATTATCTGTTTTTAGCTCAGTTGGTAAAGAATCTGCCTGCAATGCAGGAGACTCCAGTTCGATTCCTGAGTTGGGAAGATTCCCTGGAGAAGGGATAGGCTGCCCACTTCAGTATTCTGGCCTGGAGAATTTCATGGACTGTATAGTCCATGGGGTTGCAAAGAGTCGGACATGACTGAGCGACTTGCACTTTGTCTGTTTTTCTACTGAAATTATTTTTAAGGGACCCCTGAACCCTGAATTCTTTCTTGATGGAAGCCTGTTCTTAGTCCTTTCCATGCTCAAGCTTTCTGCTGCATTTGATATTTTGTCTTTGCTTGAGTGACATCACTAGATTACTTTCTGTTTTAATCTCTTTCCAGGTGCTTTTTTTGTTAGTTTCACTTCCTCCCTAGCAGAAATGCATGTCCTTTTAAGGTTTATATTTTAGTTGTTTATTTCTTATCCCAAAGAATTCATGCATTCTGATATCCTCAAAAATAGTCCTCCCATGTCATTAATTCCCTGATACATCTTTTTCAGCTCACATATCTCATTTGAATTCCCCATAGCTTCCCTGCTTAGAGTATATCTCTGTTTGAATGTCCCACTTCACTTTAGTTCTTTTTTTTTTTAATTAATTTTATTTTATTTTTAAACTTTACATAATTGTATTAGTTTTGCCAAATATCAAAATGAATCCGTCACAGGTATACATGTGTTCCCCATCCTGAACCCTCCTCCCTCCTCCCTCCCCATACCATCCCTCTGGGTCGTCCCAGTGCACCAGCCCCAAGCATCCAGTATCGTGCATCCACTTTAGTTCTTTATGGTCAAGTTTTACCACTTTATGGTAAAACGTGAAATCGCCAACTTTCTCTCAGTAGCCTCTTTTTCCTTCTTCAGTAGTTCTATCATTTGTACCACTATTACCTGGCACTATTAGCTCCTTTATTAGTATCAGCACCATTAATTCCAGCTTTCTTGGATAGAAATCAAATATACTTATGAACCTCATTTTCAAGAAATTCTTCTTAATCAATGTCAGTACATTTTTGTTTCTTTTTCTTTTTGTGTTTTATAACACATACTAAATTCTTATGTATTATCCTAATCCAGGCCCATGTCATTTATATAATACTTTCTTTGCTGAATTTGATAGCCGTATTCTGTTATCCATTTTAGATGAAATTAACAAGCACTTCATCTAAAACATAACACATTTATCATATTGCTACTATGACAAGGTACTTCATTTTTCTATGTTCTACTACATTGTATTTCTGTTTGTCAGAAGTTGTTATTATATGATCCTGTTTTATTTTTCCTTTCTTATTTTTACCTCTGCTTTCTGAAGACATATACCTGAATTAGTATCATTGACTCTTTGTCATGTCATGTACTTTTTATATCTTTATCTTTAAAGAATATTATTTTTGGCTGCATCAGGTCTTACTTGTGGCATGCAAGATCTTCATTTGTGGCATTTAGGATCAAAGGTGTATGGGCTCTTTGTTGTGTGTGGGCTTCTCTCTAGTGGTGCATGGGCTCCAGAGCATGGAAGCTCTGTAGTTTGCAGCAGGCAGGCTCTCTAGTTGAGGCTCACTGGCTCAGTAGTTGTGGCACATGGGCTTAGTTGCCTTGCAGAATGTGGGATCTTAGTTCCCTGACCAGGGATTGAACCTGTGTCCCTGGCACTGGAAGGTGAGTTTTTAACTACTGGACCACCAGGGAAGTCCTTATATCTTTATCTTTGATTATACTATGACTTTTGTCTCAGTGCTGTCATTTCTTTTACCACACTTATCTATATTAATCTCTCCTTTAAACTACCATATTAATCTGAACCTATACTGTATTAAATCACTGCAGATGGTGACTGCAGCCATGAAATTAAAACACGCTTACTCCTTGGAAGGAAAGTTATGACCAACCTAGATAGCATATTGAAAAGCAGAGACATTACTTTGCCAACAAAGGTCCATCTAGTCAAGGCTATGGTTTTTCCTGTGGTCATGTATGGATGTGAGAGTTGAACTATAAAGAAAGCTGAGCACCAAAGAATTGATGCTTTTGAACTGTGGTGTTGGAGAAAACTCTTGAGAGTCCCTTGAACTGCAAGGAGATCCAACCAGTCCATCCTAAAGGAGATCAGTCCTGGGTGTTCATTGGAAGGACTGATGCTGAAGCTGAAACTCCAATACTTTGGCCAACTGATGCGAAGAGCTGACTCATTTAAAAAGACCCTGATGCTGGGAAACATTGAAGGCAGGAGGAGAAGGGGACGACAGAGGATAAGATGGTTGGATGGCATGACTGACTCAATGGACATGAGTTTGAGTAAATTCCGGGAGTTGGTGATGGACATGGAGGCCTGGCGTGCTGCAGTCCATGGGGTCACAGAGTTGGACACGACTGAATGACTGGACTGAACTGAACTGAACTGATGACAAAGCTTGTATGAATTCTGCAGTGATATCATACACAAGGGCCTATTCCATAGGGTAGAGCTCATTACTGGGCAGAATACAAAGGTATGCATTTTCACTTCGTGGGGCTGATGGAACAGATTACCACAAACTAGGTGGCTTAAAACAACAGAAACGTATTGTCTCAGTGATGTGGAGCATCTTTTTATGTGTTTGTTAGCCATCTGTGTGTCTTCTTTGGAAAAATGTCTGTTTAGTTCTTTGGCCCATTTTTTGGATTGGGTTGTTTATTTTTCTGGTATTGAGCTGCATGAGCTGCTTGTACATATTTGAGATTAATTCTTTGTCCGTTGCTTTGTTTGCTATTGTTTTCTCCCATTCTGAAGGATGTCTTTTCACCCTATTTATAGTTTCCTTAGTTGTGCAAGAGCTTTTAAGTTTAATTAGGTCCCATTTATTTATTTTTGCTTTTATGCAAATTTTGCCTTGGAGTAGAGAATGAAGCAGGGCAAAGACTAATAGAGTTCTGCCAAGAGAACGCACTGGTCATAGCAACACCCTCTTCCAGCAACACAAGAGAAGACTACACATGGACATCACCAGATGGTCAACACTGAAATCAGATTGATTATATTCTTTGCAGACAAAGATGGAAAAGCTCTATACAGTCAGCAAAAACAAGACTGGGAGCTGACTGTGGCTCAGATCATCAACTCCTTATTGCCAAATTCAGACTGAAATTGAAGAAAATGGAGAAAACCACTAGACCATTCAGGTATGACCTAAATCAAATCCCTTATGACTATACAAGTGGAAGTGAGAAATAGATTTAATCTTAAGAAATTTTAGATTTCTTAAGTAAGAAATAGATCTGATAGACAGAGTGCCTGATGAACTATGGATAGAGGTTCATGACATTGTACAGGAGACAGAACTCAAGACCATCCCCAAGAAAAAGAAATGCAAAAAAGTAAAATGGTTGTCTGAGCAGGCCTTACAAATAGCTGTGAAAAGAAGAGAAGCAAAAAGCAAAGGAGAAAAGGAAAGATATACCCATTTGAATGCAGAGTTCCAAAGAACAGCAAGGAGAGATAAGCAAGCCTTCTTCAGTGATCAATGCAAAGAAATAGAGAAAAACAATATAATGGGAAAGACTAGAGATCTCTTCAAGAAAATTAGAGATACCAAGGGAACATTTCATGCAAAGATGGGCTCAATAAAGGACAGAAATGGTATGGACCTAACAGAAGCAGAAGATATTAAGAAGAGGTGGCAAGAATACACAGAAGAACTGTACAAAAAGATCTTCATGATCCAGATAATCACGATGGTGTGATCACTGACCTAGAGCCAGACATCCTGGAATGTGAAGTCAAGTGGGCCTTAGGAAGCATCACTTGGAACAAAGCTAGTAGAGGTGATGGAATTCCAGTTGAGCTATTGCAAATCCTAAAAGATGATGCTGTGAAAGTGCTGCACTCAATATGCCAGCAAATTTGGAAAACTCAGCAGTGGCCCAGGACTGGAGGTCAGTTTTCATTCCAATCCCAAAGAAAGGCAATGCCAAAGAATGTTCAAACTACCACACAATTGCATTCATCTCACACGCTAGTAAAGTAATGCTTAAAATTCTCCAAGCCAGGCTTCAGCAATACGTGAACTGTGAACTTCCAGATGTTCAAGCTGGTTTTAGAAAAGGCAGAGGAACCAGAGATCAAATTGCCAACATCCGATGGATCATTGAAAAAGCAAGAGAGTTCCAGAAAAACATCTACTTCTGCTTTATTGACTATGCCAAAGCCTTTGAGTGTGTGGATCACAGCAAACTGTGGAAAATTCTTCAAGAGATGGGAATACCAGACCACCTGACCTGGCTCTTGAGAAACCTGTATGCAGGTCAGGAAGCAACAGTTAGAACTGGACATGGAACAACAGACTGGTTCCAAATAGGAAAAGGAGTACCTCAAGGCTGTATATTATCACCCTGCTTATTTAACTTATATACAGAGTACGTCATGAGAAATGCTGGGCTGGAGGAAGCACAAGCTAGATTCAAGATTGCCAAGAGAAATATCAATAACCTCAGATATGCAGATGACACCACCCTTATGGCAGAAAGTGAAGAAGAACTAAAGAGCCTCTTGATGAAAGTGAAAGTGGAGAGTCAAAAGTTGGCTTAAAGCTCAACATTCAGAAAACTAAGATCATGGCATCTGGTCCCATCACTTCATGGCACATAGATTGGGAAACAGTGGCTGAATTTATTTTTTGGGCTCCCAAATCACTGCAGATGGTGACTGCAGCCATGAAATTAAAAGACGCTTACTCGTTGTAAGAAAAGTTATGACTTACCTAGACAGCATATTGAAAAGCAGAGACATTACTTTGCCAACAAAGGTCCATCTAGTCAAGGCTATGGTTTTTCCAGTGGTCATGTATGGATTTGAGAGTTGGACTGTGAAGAAGGCTGAGCACCGAAGAATTGATGCTTTTGAACTGTGGTGTTGGAGAAGACACTTGAGAGTGCCTTGGACTGCAAGGAGATCCAACCCGTCCATCCTAAAGGAAATCAGTCCTGAATATTCATTGGAAGGACTGATGCTGATGCTGAAACTCCAGTACTTTGGCCACCTGATAGGAAGAGCTGACTCATTTGAAAAGACCCTGTTGCTGGGAAAGATTGACGGCAGGAGGAGAAGGGGACAACAGAGGATGAGATGGTTGGATGGCATCACTGACTCAATGGACATGGGTTTGGGTGGACTCTGGTAGTTGGTGATGGACAGGGAGGCCTGGCATGCTGCAGTCCATGGGGTTGCAAAGAGTTGGACACGACTGAGTGACTGAACTGAACTGAACTGACTCTGGGAGGTGGGTCATATAGGATGTTGCTGTGATTTATGTCAAAGAGTGTTTTGTCTATGTTTATCCTAGGAGTTTTATAGTTTCTGATCTTACATTTAGATTTTTAATCCATTTTGAGTTTATTTTTGTGTATGGTGTTAGAAAGTGTTCTAGTTTCTTTCTTTTACAGGTGGTTGACAGTTTTGTCAGCACCACTTGTTGAAGAGATTGTCTTTTCTCCATTGTATATTCTTGCCTCCTTTGTCAAAGATAAGGTGTCCATAGGTGCGTGGATTTATCTCTGGGCTTTCTATTTTGTTCCATTGATCTATGTTTCTGTCTTTGTGCCAGTAGCATACTGTCTTGATGACTGTAGCTTTGTAGTATAATCTGAAGTCAGGCAGGTTGATTCCTCCAGTTCCATTCTTCTTTCTCAAGATTGCTTTGGCTATTCGAGATTTTTTTGTATTTCCATACAAATTATGAAATTATTTGTTCATTTCTGTGAAAAATACCATTGGTAGCTTGACAGGGATTGCATTGAATCTGTAGATTTCTTTGGGTAATATACTCATTTTCACTATATTGATTCTTCCAATCCATGAACATGGTATGTTTCCTCATCTATTTGTATAATCTTTGATTTCTTTCATCAGTGTTTTATAATTTTCTATATATAGGTCTCTTGTTTCTTTAGGCAGATTTATTCCTAAGTATTTTATTCTTTTCATTGCAATGGTGAATGGAATTGTTTCTTTAATTTCCCTTTCTGTTTTCTCATTGTTAGTGTATAGGAATGCAAGGGATTTTGCTAGGGTCCAGCCCCGGTTGGATCCAGGAATTCCCTCAGGATGACGGCGTCGGCGATTAAGGGATAACAAAGGCTGAGAGATTTATTAGATGCTCAATAATAACTGGTTTACGCAGGAAATCAATAAAGTTCGTGACACCAAACTTGCTCTGACCACGGAGGCCGCAGGCGCCCTCTCGAATAGCGGAAGGTGCCCCACCTTAGGCACCTTCTCGAGTGGGTCTTAGAAGCCCAGGCAAATAAGTGGTCGCAGAGGACCTCCACGCTCCAGATGGAAACTTCAGCCAGAAATTGAGAAAAGGAATGACATGGGGAGACCAAGCTTCGGTGAGCAAGGCCCGTAGCTTTATTTTCAACAGGGGCTTTTATACCCTAAGTTGCACATAGAGGATAATAGGGGATGTGAAATCATGCAAAGTCAGCAGTCTTTGATCCTTATTGAAACCAGGGTTTCTTTCCTGCAAATTTATCATATACAAATGGTTTAGGTGATTTACATCATCTTCTGGCCAGAAGGCCTACTAACATTTTATGACTCTTGACAAAGGTTTGTCAACTGTAAGACTTATTTTCTCTAAGAGTAATTATTTTAAGGTTTGGCGCCATCCTCCGAAGGTGTTAGATAAAGTTGCATTCCTATGGCAGAGGTGCAGTGGGTTTACAACAAAGGAAAGAATTTATTACCTTAAGGGTCTAAAGTTGCTAGCACCAAGGCCACTACTTATTTTTTCTACATACCAACTATATTAATTAATACACATTCAAGGATACAATTCAGGGGATGTGGAAACTTGGCAGCAAGCATTGGCTCATCAATGAAATCTTTTACTAGTTTTATTCTGACAGTTTCTAACTCTCTGAGAGGCTCTAAGCTACTTAAATATCTTCAGCTTCCTTGTAAACAATCATATGCATAGCTGTAGGAATCCGGGTAAACTTGTCAGGTGAGTTAGAGAGCTATCTAAGGGGTTTGGATTTAAACACTCCTAATGCCCAGGAACTTATTAACTGGAGCTGTAAGTTAACTCTTTATCAGAGAGAGCAAGATGGTGGTGGGGGACAGCCCCCAGTAAAGTCAGAGGTAAGAGCACAAAGCAGTAAAGTAGGCAGACCCTGGTTTTTGGGGGTAGATGCTCGAGAATATCCAGGGGGACTCCTGAGGCTCCATCCCGCCTTTGAGTATGCCGAGCCTCCTTCCTCATGACCTTTGCCACGGGTGGAGCTCCTCATGCCGGTTCCCGGCAGGATTTCTCTGTGTTAATTTTGTATCCTGCAACTTTACTATATTCATTGATTAGCTCTAGTAATTTTCTCGTCATGTCTTTAGGGTTTTCTATGTAAAGGATCATGTCATCTGCAAACAGTGAGAGTTTTACTTCTTCTTTTCCAATCTGGATTCCTTTTATTTCCTTTTCTTCTCTGATTGCTGTGGCTAAAACTTCCAAAACTATATTAAATAGTAGTGGTGAGAGTGGGCACCCTTGTCTTGTTCCTGACTTTAGGGGAAATGCTTTCAATTTTTCACCATTGAGGATAATGTTTGCTGTGGGTTTATCATATATGGCTTTTATTATGTTGAGGTATTTCCTTCTATGCCTGCTTTCTGGAGAGCGTAAATGTCATAAATATGTGTTGAATTTTGTTAAAGGCTTTCTCTGCATCTACTGAGATAATCGTATGGTTTTTATCTTTCAGTTTGTTAATGTGGTGTTTCACATTGATTGATTTGTGAATATTGAAGAATCCTTGCATCCCTGGGATAAAGCCCACTTGATCATGATGTATGATCTTTTTAATATGTTGTTGCATTCTGTTTGCTAGAATTTTGTTGAAGATTTTTGCATCTATGTTCATTAGTGATATTGGCCTGTAGTTTTCTTTTTTTGTGGCATCTTTGTCTGGTTTTGGTATTAGGGTGATGGTGGCCTCATGGAATGAGTTTGGAAGTTTACCTTCCTCTGCAGTTTTCTGGAAGAGTTTGAGTAGGATAGGTGTTATCCTCTCCTACTAAATTTTTGGTAGAATTCACCTGTGAAGCCATCTGGTCCTGGGCTTTTGTTTGTTGGAGGATTTTTTTATGACAGTTTCAATTTCTGTGCTTGTGATGGGTCTGTTAAGATTTTCTATTTCTTCCTGGTTCAGTTTTGGAAAGTTATACTTTTCTAAGAATTTGTCCATTTCTTCCAAGGTTTCCCTTTTATTGGCATATAGTTGCTGATAATAGTCTCTTATGATCCTTTTTGTTTCTGTGTTGTCTGTTGTGATTTCTCCATTTTCATTTCTAATTTTGTCGATATGATTCTTCCTTTTTTTCTTGATGAGTCTGGCTAATGGTTTGTCTATTTTATTTATTTTCTCAAAGAACTAGCTTTTAGTTTTGTAGATTTTTGCTATAGTCTCCTTTGTTTCTTTTTCACTTATTTCTGCTCTAATTTTTATGATTTCCTTCCTTCTACTAACCCTGGAGTTCTTCATTTCTTCTCTTTCTAGTTGCTTTAGGTGTAAACTTAGGTTGTTTATTTGATTTTTCTCTTGTTTCTTGAGGTAAGCTTGTATTGCTATGAACCTTCCCCTTAGCACTGCTTTTACTGAATCCCATAGGTTTTGGGCTGTTGTGTTTTCATTTTCATTAGTTTCTGTGCATATTTTGATTTCCTCCGTTATTTGTTGGTTATCCAGAAGTGTGTTGTTTAGCCTCCATATGTTTGTATTTTTAACAATTTTTTTCCCTGTAGTTGACATCAAATTTTACAGCATTGTGATCAGAAAAGATGTTTGAAATGACTTCAGTTTTTTTGAATTTACCAAGGCTAGATTTATGGCCCAGGATGTGATCTATCCTGGAGAATGTTCCATGTGCACTTGCAAAAAAGGTGAAATTCATCATTTTGGGGTGAAATGTCCTATAGATATCAGTTAGGTCTAACTGGTCCATTGTATCATTTAAAGTTTCTGTTTCTTTGTTAATTTTCTGTTTAGTTGATCTATCCATAGGTGTGAGTGGGGTATTAATGTCTCCCACTATTATTGTGTTACCATTAATTTCCTCCTTCATACTTGTTAGCATTTGCCTTATGTATTGAGGTGCTCTTATGTTTGGTGCATATATATTTATAATTGTTATAGCTTCTTCTTGGATTGATCCTTTGATCATTATGTAGTGTCCTTCTTTGTCTCTTTTTACAGTCTTTATTTCAAAGTCTATTTTATCTGATATAAGTATTGCTACTCTTGCTCTCTTTTGGTCTCCATTTTCATGAAATATATTTTCCAGCCCTTCACTTTCAGTCTGTATGTGTCCCTTGGTTTGAGGTAGGTCTCTTATAGACAGCATATATAGGGGTCTTGTTTTTGTATCCATTCAGCCAGTCTTTGTCTTTTGGTTGGGGCATCCATACCATTTACATTTAAGGTAATTATTGATAAGGATGATCCCATTGCCATTTACTTTGTTGTTTTGGGTTTGAGTTTATAAACCTTTTCTGTGTTTCCTGTCTGGAGAAAATCCTTCAGCATTTATTGAAGAGCTGGTTTGGTGGTGCTGAATTCTCTGAATTTTTGCTTGTCTGTAAAGCTTTTGATTTTGCCTTCATATTTGAATGAGATCCTTGCTGGATATAGTAATCTGGGTTGTAGGTTTTTCTCTTTCATCACTTTAAGTATGTTCTGCCATTCCCTTCTGGGCTGAAGAGTTTCTATTGAAAGATCAGTTTTTATCCTTATGGGGATCCCCTTGTGTGTTATTTGTTGCTTTTCCCTTGCTGCTTTTAGTATTTGCTCTTTGTGTTTGATCTCCGTTAGTTTGATTAGTATGTGTCTGGGGGTGTTTGACCTTGGGTTTATCCTGTTTGAGACTCTGAGTTTCTTGAACTTGGGTGGCTATTTCCTTCCACATTTTAGGGGTGTTTTCAATTATTATCTCCTCAAGTATTTTCTCATGCCCTTTCTTTTTGTCTTCTTCTTCTGGGACTCCTATGATTTGAATGTTGGGGCATTTAACATTGTCCCAGAGGTCTCTGAGATTGTTCTCATTTCTTTTAATTTCTTTTTCTTTTCCCCTCTCTGCTTCATTTGTTTCCACCATTCTATCTTCCACCTCACTCATCCTATCTTCTTCCTCAGTTATTCTACTGTTGATTCCCTCCAGAGTGCTTTTGATCTCATTTATTGCATTACTCATTATTGATTGACTCTTCTTTATTTCTTCTAGGTCCTTGTTAAACATTTCTTGCATCTTCTCAATCCTTGTCTTGAGTCTATTATCTGTAACTCCATTTTGTTTTCAAGATTTTAGATCATCTGAACTATCATTATATTGAATCCTTTTTCAGGTAGACTCCCTATTGCCTCCTCTTTTGTTTGGTTTGGTGGGCATTTATCATGTTTCTTTACCTGCTGAATATTTTTCTGCCACTTCATTTTGTTTAGATTGCTGTTTGGGGTGCCCTTTCTGTAGGCTGGAAGTTCATGGTTCCTCTTTATTGTGGAGCCTGCTCCCTGTGGGTGGGATTGGACTAGTGGATTGTCAAGGTTTCCTGGTTAGGGGAGCTTGCATCTGTGTTCTGGTGGGTGGAGCTGGATCTCTCCTCTCTGAAGTGCAATGAAGTGTCCAGTAGTGAGTTTTGGGGGTGTCTGTGGGTTTGGCATGGCTTTGGGCAGCCTGTCTTTTAATGCTCAGGGCTGTGTTCCTGCTTTGCTGGAGAATTAGCATGGTATGTCTTGCTCTGGAACTTGTTAGCTCTTTGATGGAGCTTGGTTTCAGTGTAGGTATGGAGGCTTTTAGGTCTGCTCTTGTCTACTAATGCTTCCTGGAATCAGGAGTTCTTTGATGTTCTCAAGTTTTGGAGTTAAGTCTCCTGCCACTAGCTTTCAGTCTTATTCTTACAGTAGCCTCAAGACTTCTCCATCCATACAGCACAGATGATAAAACATCTATGTTAATGGTGAAACAATTCACCACAGCGAGGGACACCCAGAGAGACACATGGAGAAGAGAAGAGGGAGCAGGGAGATAGAGGGGACCAGGAGGAGAAGAAGGGGAGTCAAAAGGGGAGAGAGCAATCTAGCCAGTAATCAATTCCCTAAGTGCTCCCCACAGTCTGGAACACCCAGATAGATTCACAGAGTTACATAGAGAAGAGAAGAGGGAGCAGGGAGATAGAGGGGACCAGGAGGAGAAGAAGGGGAGTCAAAAGGGGAGACCAGTCTAGCCAGTAATCAGTGCCCTAAGTGTTCTCCACAGCCCAGAACACCCAGAGAGATTCACAGAGTTAAATAGAGAAGAGATGGAGGAGGGAGAAGATAGAGGTTATCTGGCAGGGGAAAAGGGAGAATCAAAAGGCAAAAAAGCAATCAAGCCAGTAATTACACCCCTAAGTGAAAATGGAACTGAAGATTGGATTCTTAAAGGTACAAAATTGATAACAAATACCAGAAAGCAAAGATTAAAAATCTAGAATAGAAGTTAGACTCTCAAAAAAAATATATTAAAAACACAAAACAATCACAATAATTATAAAAATATATATATATATGAAATTTGCTTTAAAAATAGGGTATTTATTTTTTGCAAAGTAATAGTAGCTTATAAAAATGAAAATCAAAGGAGTAATAAAGAACTCAAATTTTAAAAAATTATAAAGCGATAATAGTAAAAATATATCTAGGAATTTCTCTGGACATGTTGTGGGCAGTGTGGGGTCAGTTCAGTTTCAGATAGTTCCTTGTTTCAGCTGTACTCATTCTCAAGGTCTATAGGCCCCCTCCAGTGCTTAGTCAATATTAACTACAGAGTTTTAATCTGTGTGCCTGTCACTTCAAGTGGTTCCCTCTTCTTTGTTTATTTTGGCTTTCTCTGTTTGCAAGTCTCTTCAGTGTCTAATTTCCACTCTGACACAAGGGGGTGAAGGTGGTCATTTATTTATTTATTGTGTTATTGTGTTGTGGGGAGGGAGGGACACTGCAAACAAATCCTGCTGGCATGTGTGGGAAGTGCTTGCAGTGTATGGACCACACTGGGTTTGCCTCAGCTTAAGGTGGCGTGTGCTTCCTGGGTCTACACTGCTCAGGCTCCAGGGTGCTCAGCAGGGCACTGTCCAAAGCAGTTTCATGCACTTCCCAGGTCTAAGCTGCTCAGGTTCTTGGGTACTCCGCAAAGACAGACTCAGTTGGGCATGCATTTTGTGCCCTTCCCGGGTCTGAGCAGCTCAGGCGACCAGGTGTTCGGCGAGCACACTATCCCAAGTGGGCACTTTCCCAGGTGGACCGTGCGTCTTAATCACCTCCCCATCCGGCCACTCAGTTTCCCCGGCGTGCCGCCAGAGCACCGAGTCAGGTATGCTGTGTGTCTCCTCTGGGGAGCTGATCTCAGGCTGCGACCCTCCTGGCAGATGTCAACCGTCTAGGATCCCAGGAAGACATGGTTAGCAACTGGGAGCCTGCTCACAGTTTGGTGGAGGATGCTGTCTCTGGGGCCGAGATTGGAGCAGCCCCTTGCTTTCTGGCTCTGGCTGTCACATGCCTGCCTCTCTGCCTCCGGTGGGGAGGGAGGGGCCTGTACACTGCGGGCTAGCTCTCCTTTATTCGCTCAACCCTTTGTTCTGTGAGTGGGCCAGGCTGAGCGTTAGAGCCTTTTGCAGGAAAGTTCTCTGCTGGTGGCAGATGCAAGCATCTGGGCTATTTCTCCGCTGGCAGTTGCGGTTAGGCACTATTCTGTGGGTTGTGTTTTTTTTTTTAACTCCCGATTATGTTGCCCTCTGAGATTCCAAAACTCCCCACAGACCCGCCTGTGAGAGGGTTTCCTACTGTTTGGAAACTTCTCCTCCTTCACGACTCCCTCCCCAGGACGGGTCTCCGTCCCTAACTCTTTTGTCTCTCTTTTTGTCTTTTATATTTTATCCTACTTCCTTTCAAAAGAATGGGCTGCCTTTCTGGGTGCCTGGTATCCTCCACCAGCATTACAGAAGTTGTTTTGTGGAAGTTGCTCAGCATTCAAATGATCTGATGAATTTGTGGGGGAGAATGTGGTCTCCCTGTTTTATTCCTCTGCCATCTTGGGACCGCCCCCTGTCCCCTCCCTCTTGAACCTCTTCCACCCTTTCCCACCCTCCTAAGTTGCCACAGAGCCTGGTTTGAGTTCCCTGGATCATGCAGCAAAATTCCCACTGGCTATCTGTTTTACATACGGTAGTGCGTATGCGTCCATGCTTCTCTCCATCTCACCCTCTCCTTCTTCTCCCCCCACTCTTGCCCATAAGTGTGTTCTCTGTGTCTGCATCTCCATTGCTGGCCTGAAAACAGTTTCATCAATACCATCTTTCTAGATTCCACATATATGCATTAATAAATGATATTTGTTTTTCTCTTTCTGACTTACGTCACTCTGTATAACAGGCTGTAGGTTCATCCACCTCATTAGAACTGACTCAAATGCATTCCATTTTATGACTAAGTAGTATTCCATTGTATATATGTACCACAGCTTCTTTATCCATTCATTTGTCAATGGACATCTAGGTTTCTTCCATGTCTTAGCTATTGTAGACAGTGCTGCAATGACTATTGGAGTACATGTGTCTTTTTCAGTTTTGGTTTCCTCAGGGTATATGCCTAGAAGTGGTATTGCTGGGTTATAGGGTGGTTTTATTCCTAGTTTTTAAAGGAATCTCCATATGGTCTTCCATAGTGGCAGTATCAATTTACATTCCCTCCAGCAGTGCAAGAGGGTTTTTAAAAATGTTTTTTTCATTCATCAGCATATAAATCAGCAGTCATATCATCTTATATTCCACCAGCAATGTACAAGAATTCTGGTTGTTTCAGATTCTTCTAGAATGTGATAGTGTCAGGTTTTTTTTCTGCTTTTTTTTTTTTCTATTCTGGTTAGTGTATAGAGATACCACATTGTTGTTTTAATTAGATAATATAAATAATATATCCAAATATCACTTAAATTTGTCCCTCTCCAAACGAGTAGTAATATCATTTGGGGTTAAATAATTTGGGGACCAGACTTTGATATCTTGTTGCTGAAAGTGTAAATTTGTTCAGGCTCTTTGAAGGGCAATTATCTATTCGATAGATCATCACTTGCTGTCTGTCTACTATGTCAGGCACTGCCCTAGGCAATGAGTATAATAGTGAATAAGACAAGTCCTGCCTTCATGAGAAAGACAAATTATAAAAAAAGGAAATAAATACAAGATCTTATATACCATTATCAGGGCTAAGAAGAAAATAAATAGGGGGCCACAGAGTGAAGAACAGGAGTCAGTGTACCTAGATGGCAGGGTCATAGAAGGCTCTTCAGAGAGGTGATATCTAAGCAATCTGGATACGTATCTAAAGGTCAGACGTGCTTACCTCTTGGCCAAGAACTCCCCCTTTGAGGAATCCAGAGTACAGAAGTGCACACATGCAAATATACACGTGAGAACGTGGACCAGTGCCGTCTCTCTTGCCCCATCCCCTGCACTGTAGCTCACAGCAGCCTGTGTGATCTTTGGGAAACTCAAATCTGATCATGTTCTCTGCCCAGCTTAAAACCCTTCGATTACTTGCACTTTGGACAAAGTCCATACTCCTTACCTTATAAATCCCACAATAATCTGACCATTCCCCGTTTACAGCATAACTCTATTTCATACCATCCTCGCCCTGCTCCTAATGATCCAGCTCCCTGGTCTATTTTCTGTTCTTCACGTGAGCTAAGCCTTTGCTCAGATCATTCCCTCTGTCTGAAAGCTCTTGCCTGGAGCCTTCCTGTGGTTGGCACATTCTCATCCTTGGGTCTCAGCTCAGGGCTTACTTCCTAAGAGTAGCTTCCTGACCACATAGATGGCTTGTGTTCTGTCAAGTTGGTTAAAGTGGGAACTGTTTCCCGGCATTGCTTTCCCTGTATGATTCCATTTAGAGTTAGCCATAAGAGGAACATGCGTGAAATTTGGAAGGGGGAAGTAAAGTAATGGCCATTGCTCTCTGAAGGTCGTTGTATCAGATGTGGGGATGGGCAGATGGATATAGAGGTACCCAGCAGATTCCAGCTGGTAGTCAATCTCCCTACCCTTACCCCACCGTGTCTGGCTCTTCTTTCTGACTCCTGGCCCTGCCAACAGCCTCAGGCTCACCCACAGCAAAGGCAGGGGCGCAAGGCAAGGATTCCACACCACATGGGCCCCAGGAAGCTGAGGATCGTGAAAGCTGGTCAGCGCAGCTGGTGAAACAGGGAAATGAGATGAATTCAGAGGCTTCCTGCTGGTTGTGCTTCTTGGCCTCCAACATCCTGGGCAAGGTGGCTGTGATGACTTCCATCTGGAGGAGGAAGAAGACTGGGCACCCGCAAATTATCCAATTTGAACCACCTGAAGAACAATATATTAATAATTCTTACCTAATATTTTCAGTATGTATTTTTCTGAGATCTTTGGCTGTTTTTTCTCTTTTCAGAAAAGTTGGTAAAGTGTTCAATTGAGAGGATGCTTGCTAAAAGATTTTTAAAAATATAACTAATGATCAGTGCCCTGAAGTGATTTGTCACTAATGTGATTTAGGCCACTATGCATCTCCAAATGGAGAAGGCAGTGGCACCCCACTCCAGTACTCTTGCCTGGAAAATCCCATGGATAGAGGAGCCTGGTAGGCTGCAGTCCATGGGGTCGCTAAGAGTCGGACATGACTCAGCGACTTCACTTTCACTTTTCACTTTCATGCATTGGAGAAGGAAATGGCAACCCACTCCAGTATTCTTGCCTGGAGAATCCCAGGGACAGGGGAGCCTGGTGGGCTGCCGTCTATGGGGTCGCACAGAGTCGGACACGACTGAAGTGACTTAGCAGCAGCAGCAGCAGCAGCAGCATCTCCAAAATCACTCTAGGAGTGGATCGTGTTTTATTCTCACATGCTTTTGGCTTGTTCTCATAAATTAAAAAAAAAAAAAAAGAAGCAACTTTTGCATGAAACATCCAAAGAAGGATTTTTGACACATCACATAGCCAGAATCTTACTATTCCTTTATTCTTTATTTGCTGTGTGTTGATTTAGCTCCTGTTCTGTGCCAGGCGCCATTACCCCTGCTCTGTGCCCCAACAGTGGGCATTAAGGACACAGCACGGAACGAGCAGACAGAATCCCCGTACTGTGGGAGTTTATAATCTATTCAGAGAGACAGACAGTAAGCAAACAAGTGAAACAAATGTATGATAAAATTGCAGGAACTATGTGCTGTGGAGGAACTAAGCAGGCTAGACAGTGACTTTGGGAAGAACAAGCCTTGCCATGATGTAGGACAAATGTGTTCTAGAAGGGATAGCAGTTGCAAAGGTCATGGGATGGAAACAAGCTTGACATATTCAGGGAACAGCAGAAAGCCCAGTGAAGGAAGGAGCCCGCTAGGACATGAGGTTGGGCTTGGAGAGGTCAACACTGGAAGCAGTTTGGCTGGTTTTCTAGGGGTGTTGGAAAGATGGAGATTTTCAGCAGTAAAGTGATCTCATGTCCATTTTTGTAAGTTTGCTCTGGAAGTTGTGTAGAAAAATAGGTTACATTTGTGAATGGAAACCAACAAGATGAAGATTAGAGCCAATAGCCATTGCTACAGTTCTAAAATTTGTTAAAATAGCAGACTTTCCAATTTTTAAATGGCATCATAATGGGTACCACTTCTGTACTCTGCGGATTCTTCGGGTAGTAGTTGCATATTATATTTACATGTGTACACATGACAAAAATAAGCATTCAATACTCCTGGCCTGAGAAACCTCACAATGCACAGAAGAGAGGGAGCAGGAAGAGGCTGCTCCTGTGGGCAGGGAGCAGCCAGCCAGGCTGTACAATACAGGTCAGGCCTCTGACTGGCCACTAGAGGGCAACCTTGCCGCACTTTTGGGCTCTAGTCCGCTGTCTTCCTCTGCCAACTTTGGCTTCAATTCTGTCCCAAGTTGATGGGAAATGTGGTGTGAATTCTTCCCCTTTCATCTCCGGATGAGCTGGAACAGATCCACACATGGGCAGTTACAGGGATCTGGGAGAGGCTGCTCCCTTGCAGGTGCATAGGAACAGGTCTTCCAAGGCCACCTGTTACCTTCAAGATAGTAAATCACGCAGACTTTTCTTTGGTCCTCGTTTTGCTTGACTTTTCATCAGCGTTTGATCTGCCCCCCCCCCTTTATTTTTGCATATACTAAATTAAAATTTTATTGAATGAAAGACTCTCTCCAAAACTCATGATTGAATAGACTACAGCACATGCAGTTAAACTGAACAGAACAGCCATTTAACATGGACTGTCCCACAAACTGGCACATCTCACTGTACAGAACTATTTCTATACCTGTTTTATAATCAAGTGTATGGTATTAGATTTGTAAATAACATATTTGAAGAAACTGGTAGATTAAAGCATACACTAAAAAATCTATTCCCTATATGCCATGCAAATCTATTTCAATTTATTTTTGCATTATAAATAAATCTAAATGCCAACATCAAAACTAATGGTCATCCCACAGAATCGGCTCTCAAACTCAGAATGCAAGTTTTGAATTTATATATATATTAAGCGAATAAAGTAGGGCAAAAAACAAGAAATAATCAGTCATTGCCAGATTCATATAGGCATACTTAATAGTCTAGGTTTAAGCATTTTTTAGGCACGTGTATCTATTCTATATAATAGGTTGCACCTGCTAATCCCAGACTAATAATCCCCTGCACCCCTGGCCCTTGGCAGCCACAAGTCTGTTCCCTGTGTCTGTGAGTCTGTTTCTAGTTCACGGATAAGTTCACCTGTGTCCTACTTTAGATTCCACACCTAAGTGATGTCGTACAGTGTTTGTCTTTCTGATTCCTTCCCTTATGTGACCATCTCTAAGTCCACTGTGTTGCCGCAGATGGCACCGTTTCATTCTTTTTTATGGCTGTGTAGTATCCCATGGTATATATGTGCCACGTCTTCTTTATCCCTGCATCTGTTGATGGACATATAGGTTGTTTCTCTGTCTTGGCTATTGTGAATAACGCTGCAATGAACGTAGGAGTGCATGTATCTTTTTGATAAAATTATGTAATTTATGATCAATAATTACATGTCAGAAAATGAAAATCATTGATGTCAGCAGTCATAACACTACTATTCAGTGGAACCATAAGAGACTGCAATTATTCACTATCTTTTAACCTATAAAGTGAAAATTTTACATGGTTTAACTCCATCCATGTCGTGTTCTCCTAATCCAGTGCATTTGGTATAGGTTTCTGAGTAAGCTGGAGAAAGCTGTAGATACTAACAACAAACAAAATTGTCCAACTTCACACTGAATTAATTAAAGTTGAAAAATTATTTCCTTAAGAAAAGACATTTGAAAAAAAAGAAAAAGCATTGAACTGATTAGCAGATTTTAACTGTTCAAGTGTGCTATCATGGCTCTTATCAATACATTACAACAAGCAATTTTCTAAGTGAATGCAGCTAAATACTTCCATTTTTCTCGTTTAGTGCTTCTGGAGGAAAATAGCCAACAGGGCCAGTGGCGCAATGGATAGCACGCCTACTGCAGATCAGAAGGTTCCAGGTTACTCTCCTGGCTGACTTGAGGTTACCCCTCCCTGCTCTAGTGGGGAGGTAGGGTGGTGTGTTATTTACAACCCCCCTGAGACTCTCTTACTGGTAAAGCGTCTGCCTGCAATGTGGGAGACCTGGGTCCGATCCCTGGGTCAGGAAGATCCCCTGGTGAAGAAAGTGGCACCCCGCTCCAGTACTCTTGCCTGGAAAATCCCGTAGTCAGAGGAGCCTGGTAGTCCATGGGGTCTCAAAGAGTCGGACACAACTGAGCAACTTCACGTGATTCACATGGAAGAAAATGAAATCCCTCCTCTTCTGCCCCCTGTTGGCCACTTCATTTTCCTGCTTTGCCAGTTTTTAATAGAATCTCAGTGGTCTTATGAAGACATTGCTTTTCCAAAAGGAAAAATATTTGGTTCCTTGACTTAAAGGACTTGCTCCTTTTCAGGATGCCAGACCAACGGTGAATTGGTGGGAAAAAAGTAGAGTTGGTGTAAAAGTGTATACCTGTTGTGCAGTAAACCCAGGAGGAAACAGACCATCAGGAATCAGCTGTTCCTCTTTGGAGTTCAAATCAGTGTCTGGTGGGAGAGAGTGAGACAATTACTTAATGCAAGGCCACAAGCAAAAGAATAAAAAGAAGAGATGTGTGTTTGGAATGGATTCATTCAGAATGTAACCAGCAGTCCCTGAGCTTTCTCTGGAACACTGGTGTTGCCTTATGTCATAAGCTTGGGTTTTTTTCCCTCTTGATGGTAAGACCTTGTCTTCAACTTCCCTGCTATTCTTTGCACTGGATTGGGACACCAGCAAAGACTAGTTGGTTCCCAATAAGGGTGCCTTGGAATAATCTCTGTCCCCAGAAAATAGACGTGCCAGTGAGGCTGGCAAGAGCAAAAACAAAGCTGTTCTTCAGACAAGAGCAGGTCAACAAAATGAGGCTGTGTTTCTGACATGAAATAGTCTGGGGAATTGCTAAAATGTTTGGAAATAAAATACACTTTTTGTTTGGTGGCTCAGATGGTAAAGAATCTGCCTGCAGTGCAGGAGACCTGGGTTCAATCACTGGGGTAGGAAGATCCCCTGGAGGAGGAAATGGCACTCCAGTATTCTTGCCTGGAGAATTCCATGGACAGAGGAGCCTGGCGGGCTACAGTCCATAGGGTAGCAAAGAGTGGACACACCTGAGTGACAGCACTTTTACTTTCTCTAGAGATGGTTCAGTATTTCCCAGTGGGGGTGCTGTTGGTGTGCTGGATGAAACAGTTCCATATTGTAGGGAACATGCTTGCGTGTGTGCTGCGTCCTAAGTGGCTTCAGTCATGTCCAACTCTTTGCAACCCTATTGTATATGGTCTGCCAGGCTCCTCTATCCATCGGATTCTCCAGGCAAGAATAATATAGTGAGTTGCCGTACCCTCCTCCAGGGGATCTTTCCAATCCAGGGACCAATCCTGGGTCTCTTATGTCTCCTGCGTTGGTAGGCAGGTTCTTTACAACTGGCACCACCTGGGGAGTCCTGGATCCTAAGCACCAAACGTCAGTAATACTTTCCAGTTACTGTAAAAATAGAAAATGCTGTATCCCTTTCCCCATTTCCAAAATCACTCCTGGGACTAGTGCTGGCCTTAGTTAAGAACCATTAAGTCCTCTCATTTTTATCAGTTGAGGCCTAGAGAAGGGAAGGAACTTGCCTAAATTACAGACAAGACAAATAGAAAACAATCAGAGGAGATTTATTGAAAATCAGTTACCCAAAGCTCAGGCATTCTACCAAAGCTCAGGCTCGTACCTACCAGTTGAGGCCTAGAGAAGGGAAGGAACTTGCCTAAATTACAGACAAGACAAATAGAAAACAATCAGAGGAGATTTATTGAAAATCAGTTACCCAAAGCTCAGGCATTCTACCAGAACCTGTCTGGGGCTGGGGACAACAGAGAGAACACTATAAAAGCAAAACGTGATCTCTCTTCACAAAAGAGGAGAAAAAGAGAGTGAAAGAGCTAATATTTATTGGGAACCTATTGCATTCTAGCACTCTCTAAGCCTTTTTACATTATCTCTGCAAGAACTCTGAGGAAACAGAGGTTAAGCGTGGAGGCATAATTTGAACTTGGGTTTTCCTGACTCCAAGATCATTATCTTTTCACAATTACCTTTCCAATGTATGTGTAACCATAAAAACTAGTGTTTTAAAAAATTAGCCAGAAATTGAAAAAAGGTAAAAGATAACCATGTGCTCTTTCAAAGTCATACAAGAGGACTACCTAATAAGCCCTCCTGGGGTCCTCTGGTTCTCTTGGCAGATGTGACTGTGCTTAATTTACTATTTACTGTTGTTTTCAGGCCAGCAGCAGCAACAGGCCAGACTCTATGAATTTACAGATTAATTAGTGTAAAATTGTTGCTGCTGCTGCTAAGTCGCTTCAGTCGTACCCGACTCTGTGCGACCCCATAGACAGCAGCCCACCAGGCTTCCCCGTCCCTGGGATTCTCCAGGCAAGAACACTGGAGTGGGTTGCCATTTCCTTCTCCAAAGCATGAGAGTGAAAAGTGAAAGTGAAGTCGCTTCAGTTGTGTCCAACTCTTCGTGACACTATGGACTGTAGCCCTCCAGACTCCTCTGTCCATGGGATTCCCCAGGCAGGAATACTGGAGTGGGTTGCAATTTCCTTCTCCAGGGGATCTTCCCAACCCAGGGACCGAAGCTAGGTCTCTTCTGTCTCCTGCATTGACAGACAGGTTCTTGACTGCCAGGAGCCGGTGAGGCATTCCACTCGTGACAAAGGTCATGAGGAAGGAGGCTCGGCATACGCAGGATCGAGCCTCAGGAGTCCTCCTGGATATTCTCGAGCATCTACCCCCCAAAACCCAGAATCTGCCTACTTTATTGCTTTGTGCTCTCACCTCTGACTTTACTGGGGGCTGTCCCCCATCACCATCTCGCTGTCTCTGTCAAAGAGTTAACTTACAGCTCCAATTAATAAAGTTCCTGGGCAATTAGGAGTGTTTAAATCCAAACCCCTCAGATGGCTCTCTAACTCGCCTGACAAGTTTACCCGGACTCCTACAGCTATGCATATGATTGTTTACAGTCTCCCAGCCTGGAGAGGCACAGGAAGCTTAAGATATTCAAATAGCTTAGAGCCTCTCAGAGAGTTAGAAACTGTCAGAATAAAACTAGTAAAAGATTTCATTGATGAACCAATGCTTGTTGCCAAGTTTTCACATCCCCTGAATTGTATCCTTGAATGTGTATTAATTAATATAGTTGGTATGTAGAAAAAATAAGTAGTGGCCTTGGTGTTAGTAACTTTAGACCCTTAAGGTAATAAATTCTTTCCTTTGTTGTAAACCCATTACACATCTGCCCTATAGGAATGCAATTTTATCTTCGGAAGATGGTGCCAAACCTTAAAATAATTACTCTTAGAGAAAATAAGTCTTTGTTGATAAGTCTTTGTCAAGAGTCATAAAATGTTAATAGGCCTTCTGGCCAGAAGATGATGTAAATCACCTAAACCATTTGTATACGATAAATTTGCAGGAAAGAAACCCTGGTTTTTGATAAGGATCAAAAACTGCTGACTTTGCATCCCCTATTATCCTCTATGTGTAACTTAGGGTATAAAAGCTCCCGTTGAAAATAAAGCTACGGGCCTTGCTCACCAACGCTGGGTCTCCCCATGTCATTCTTCCCCTCAATTTCCAGCTGAGTCTCCATCTGGAGCGCGGATATCCTCTGCGACCATTTATTTGCCTGGGCTTCTAAGACCCACTTGAGAAGGTGTCTAAGGTGGGGCACCTTCCGCTATTTGAGAGGGCGCCTGTGGCCTCCGTGGTTAGAGCTAACCTGGTGTCACGGGTTATATTGATTTTCCGCATAAACCAAGCTACTCAGCCTCTTTTCTCCACTGAATTTTCCTACTGAGCTATCCTCATTCTATTATTCTTTATATCTTTGGTGAATAAATAAATAAATAGTCGCCGATGCCGTCTCCCCTTCGAATACCCTGGATCAGCCGGGGCTGGACCTCGGCACTTGACCACTAGCACCACCTGTGCTATGGGAACATACAAAGGATGAGAAGAGTGAGCCCTGGGGAGTCAAAGGAAGTCTTGAATTCTTGGCTTTGGAGGAAGAAGAATATTTGAAAAGGCAGAGAAGGGAGGGCTTTCTAGAGGGGAGTGCAGCATGAAGAAAAGAAGGAAAAAGTCAAGGGTTTTTGTAGAGGCTTCATTTAAAGGACAGGCGCCTAGTTTGAAGAGAAACCAGAGGAGAAGGCAATGGCACCCCACTCCAGTACTCTTGCCTGGAAAATCCCATGGGCGGAGGAGCCTGGTGGGCTGCAGTCCATGGGATCACTAAGAGTCGGACACGACTGAGAGACTTCACTTTCACTTTTCACTTTCACGCATTGGAGAAGGAAATGGCAACCCACTCCAGTGTTCTTGCCTGGAGAGTCCCAGGGACGGGGGAGCCTGGTGGGCTGCCGTCTCTGGGGTCTCACAGAGTCGGACACGACTGAGGCGACTCAGCAGCAGCAGCAGCACCTAGCTTGGTCTTCTTCCTCAGGTCACGCTCCTGACCTTATAGGATCCAGAATGTGAAGATTAAAAAGGAATAGACCATTGTAGAAGCTCAGTAAGGGCAGGGATTTCAGCTATTTTTGTCAGCAGTGTACTCTCAGAGCTTGGACATATTAACAGTGACTGTTTGTTGAATGACTAAGTTGATCAAAAGAAAAGAATATGATTAGCTTCAATTAACTGACTACTTACTATGTGCCAGGCATTATGCCAGGCTCTTTTAAAATTTTTAAAAATGTTCTATTGGAGTACTGTTGATGTAATTACAGTTCATTTCAGGTGTACAACAAAGTGATTCAGTTATACATACACATATATCTATTCTTTTTCAGATTCTTTTCCCATATAGTTCATTACAGAATATTGAGTAGCATTCCCTGTGCTCTAGAATAGGTCCTTGTTGATTATCTGTTTTATATGTAGTGGTGTGTATATGTTAACCCCACTTCCTAATTTATCCCTCTTCCCCACTCTTCCCCGTTGGTAACCATACATTTGTTTTCTAAGTCTGTGAGTCTGCTTCTGTTTTATAAATAAGTTCAGTTGTATCATTTTTTTAGATCCCACATGGAAATGATATCATATGATGTTTATCTTTCTCTTTCTGACTTGCTTCACTTGGTATGATAATCTCTAGGTCCATCTATGTCCCTACAAATGGCATCGTTTTATTCTTTCTTATGGCTGAGTAATATTCCACTGTATACATGGACCACAGCTTTTTTCATCCATTCATCTGTAGATGGAAGTTTAGGTTGTTTCCATGTCCTGGCAACTGTAAATAGTGATGCAGTGAACATTAGGATGCAGGTAGCTTTTCAGATTATGGTTTTGGTTTTCTCTGGATATATGCCCAGGAGTGGGATTAACGGATCATATGGTAGCTCTATTTTTTTTTTTTTTTAAAGAACCTCCATACTGTTCTCTATAGTGCCTGTACCAATTTACATTACCACAAGAGTGTAGGCAGGCTCCATTTTCTCCACACCCTCTCCAGCATTTGTTATTTGTAGATTTTTGATGATGGCCATTCTGACTGGTGTGAGGTGATACTTCATTGTAGTTTCGATTTGCCTTTCTCTAGTAATTAGCAATGTTAATCTTTTCACGTGCCTGTTGGCTATCTGTATATCTTCTTTGGAAAAGATATGTGTTCTTCTGCCTATGTTCTTTATTAGGTTGCTCGATTTTTTTATATTGAGCTGCATGAGCTGTTTGTATATTTGAGAGAGTAATCTCTTGTTGATCCCATGGTTTGCAAATATCTTCTCCCATTCTATGGATTGTCTTTTCATTTTGCTTATAGTTTCCTTTGCTGTGCAAAAGATTTAATGCTTAATTATGTCCCATTTGTTTATTTTTGTTTTTCTTTTCATTACTCTAGAAAGTGGATCAAAAAAGGTATTGATGCAATCTATGTCAAAGGGTGCTCTGCTTTTCCTCTAAGAGTTTTATAGTATCTAGTCTTACATCTAGGTCTTTAATCCATTTTGAGTTTATTTTTGTGTATAGTGTTAAAGAGTGTTCTTATTTCATTCTTTTACATGTAGCTGTCTACATGCCAAGCTCTTTACATAAATAATTTCTTCAGATCCTTACATTGATGATACGAAACAGATTTTCATGTTTTCAAATTAGGTCTGGCCTATGGCAAAATTGTTACATGAATGATTTTTATCTTCAGAACTCCTTGACCCTTTCCTGAAGGATTCATAATCCAAGATTTATGATTATTCTTCCCACTGCCCAAACTGTCTTCCTCCCATCCGAAGCCTGGTGGTGTCAGTATCAGTGGAATAAACTGGTCCTGTGATATGTCTACAATGCGGGAGACCTGGGTTCCATCCCTGGGTCGGGAAGATCCACTGGAGAAGGAAATGGCAATCCACTCCAGTACTATTGCCTGGAGAATCCCATGGACAGAGGGAGCCTGGTAGGCTACAGTCCATGGGGTCGCAAAGAGTCGGACCCGACTGAGCGACTTCACTTTCCTATGATGCTTAAGAGAGTCCCAGATGGATGCTGGGTAACCTGGGCCCACGCGCAGTAAGTACCTGCTGAATTTTGATAATCTGATAATGAAATCTTGATAATCTTGAATCTGGAGGCCACAATCACTGGTATCCTTGGTTTTCTTACCCTCAGGGAGCCCTCATGTTGTGCTAGAAATTTCAAACTAGGAGGGAAGGAAAGGGTTTCTGCCTCCACCCCTGCCCCATGTGGGAAGAGAACTCTGGATCCCTTTTGCAGGGACTACCTCTTTCTGGATATTAGGATGGTGTGTCAGACATACAGATACATTGCTCAGATTCCCTCTTCAAGAAAGGGCTCATTGTGCACCTGTGAGGAGGGGGGTTAACCCACAGCCTCCACTGTTACCTGGTTCCGATTGGCCTCAACTCTTGAGCTGAGATGGTGGTCTTCTCGGGTGGCCCCATCCAGTGGCTGTGCAAGACTGTGACACAAGGTCCCGTCCTTTTCTGCCTGACACAGGCCTCCTCTTACATGCTCAGAGCTCCCTGCTGGCTGACAGAGACTTTGTCAGATCATGTCATGGTCTGACAGCTCCCCTGCCCTAATCCCATTTCTTTCTTTTTCCTTTCACAAGTGTTAATCCCAGTAAGCCTTTTACACTCCTAAATCTGTCTCAGCATCTGTTTTCTGGAGGGCCCAGATGACACAGATGGGATGCTGTTAGCCCCAAGAAACCTTTCACTGGATAACCAGGGAAGTCGCCTTAGGCACTATCTGCATGATACTACCTCCTACCATCACCCCTTTGCTGACCAACAATGGTCTGGACTTGGTCCCATTCAGGTGAGTTATTTTCATGCTTGTAGGATTAAGTTCTTATTGAGTACAGGAAGCATTTCCCCACCTTCATTGAAACTTGTTTAAAGGAAGGATGACATCTTGTACTTCTCTATTTATCTTCTGGAACCTAAGAATGGTGAGGTGTACACAGTGATTACACACTGCCTTAGTCATTGTGTGGAAAGGCAAGACTACAGGGGTTGAGTTCAGACAAAAAGGAAAAGGAATTTAAATGTACTGAATACCAGACACCATACTTTAAAGACTGTTAATATTTCATCCAACCCCATTTTAACCAACTCTGTGTTAATGCTTTGTGATAGCTACCATCATCTTTGGCAGAGACAGTTTCTTTGTTTCTGAGGCTTTCAAAATGAAGTGATTCACCAAATTCCATTGAGACACAGAGTCCCTACCACCCCATTCCTTGGTTAGACTCCATTTCTGTCACATGTAACTGGATTTTGGATTCTAAGCCAGATCCTTTTCATACTGTTCATGGAGTTCTCAAGGCAAGAATACTGAAGTGGTTTGCCATTCCCTTCTCCAGTGGACCACATTCTGTCAGCCCTCTCCACCACGACCCACCCGTCTTGGGTGGCTCTACTGGCATGGCTTAGTTTCATTGAGTTAGACAAGGCTGTGATCCCTGTGATCAGATTGGCTAGTTTTCTGTGATTATGGTTTCAGTGTGTCTGCCCTCTGATGCCCTCTTGCAACACCTACCATCTTACTTGTGTTTCTCTTACCTTGGACGTGGGGTATCTTCAGTATTCTTGCCTTGAGAACCCCATGAACAGTATGAAAAGGCAAAATGATAGGATACTGAAAGAAGAACTCCCCAGGTCAGTAGGTGCCCAATATGCTACTGGAGATCAGTGGAGAAATAACTCCAGAAAGAATGAAGGGATGGAGCCAAAGCAAAAACAATACCCAGTTGTGGATGTGACTGGTGATAGAAGCAAGGTCCAATGCTGTAAAGAGCAATATTGCATAGGAACCTGGAATGTCAGGTCCATGAATCAAGGCAAATTGGAAGTGGTCAAACAGGAGATGGCAAGAGTGAACGTCGACATTCTAGGAATCAGTGAACTAAAATGGACTGGAATGGGTGAATTTAACTCAGATGACCATTATACCTACTACTGCAGGCAGGAATCCTTTAGAAGAAATGCAGTGGCCATCACGGTCAACAAAACAGTCCAAAATGCAGTACTTGGATGCAATCTCAAAAACAACAGAATGATCTCTGTTCGTTTCCAAGGCAAACCATTCAATATCTCAGTAATCCAAGCCTATGCCCCAACCAGTAACGCTGAAGAAGCTGAAGTTGAACGGTTCTATGAAGACCTACAAGACCTTTTAGAACTAACACCCCGAAAAGATGTCCTTTTCATTATAGGGGACTGGAATGCAAAAGTAGGAAGTCAAGAAACACCTGGGGTAACATGCGAATTTGGCCTTGGAATACGGAATGAAGCAGGGCAAAGACTAATAGAGTTTTGCTAAGAAAATGCACTGGTCATAGCAAACACCCTCTTCCAACAACACAAGAGAAGACTCTACACATGGACATCACCAGATGGTCAACACTGAAATCGGATTGATTATATTCTTTGCAGCCAAAGATGGAGAAGCTCTATACAGTCAGCAAAAACAAGACCAGGAGCTGACTGTGGCTCAGATCATGAACTCCTTATTGCCAAATTCAGACTTAAATTGAAGACAGTAGGGAAAACCACTAGACCATTTAGGTATGACCTAAATCAAATCCCTTATGATTATACAGTGGAAGTGAGAAGTAGATTTAAGGGACTAGATCTGATAGATAGAGTGCCTGATGAACTATGGACAGAGGTTCGTGACATTGTACAGGAGACAGGGATCAAGACCATCCTCATGGAAAAGAAATGCAAGAAAGCAAAAATGGCTGTCTGAGGAGGCCTTACAAATAGCTGTGAAAGAAGAGAAGTGAAAAGCAAAGGAGAAAAGGAAAGATACAAGCATCTGAATGCAGAGTTCCAAAGAATAGCAGGAAGAGATAAGAAAGCCTTCCTCAGTGCAAAGAAATAGAGGAAAACAGCAGAATGGGAAAGACTAGAGATCTCTTCAAGAAAATTAGAGATACCAAGGGAACATTTCATGCAAAGATGGGCTCAATAAAGGACAGAAATGGTGTGGACCTAACAGAAGCAGAAGATATGAAGAAGAGGTGGCAGGAATACACAGAAGAACTGTACAAAGAAGATCTTCACTACCCAGATAATCACGATGGTGTGATCACTGACCTAGAGCCAAACATCCTGGAATATGAAGTCAAGTGGGCCTTAGGAAGCATCACTACGAACAAAGCTAGTAGAGGTGATGGAATTCCAGTTGAGCTATTTCAAATCCTGAAAGATGATGCTGTGAAAGTGCTGCACTCAATATGCCAGCAAATTTGGAAAACTCAGCAGTGGCCACAGGACTGGAAAAGGTCAGTTTTATTCGAATCCCAAAGAAAGGCAATGCCAAAGAACGCTGAAACTACCACACAATTGCACTCATCTCACACGCTAGTAAAGTAATGCTCAAAATTCTCCAAGCCAGGCTTCAGCAATATGTGAACCATGAACTTCCAGATGTTCAAGCTGGTTTTAGAAAAGGCAGAGGAACCAGAGATCAAATTGCCAACATCTGCTGGATCATCAAAAGAGCAAGAGAGTTCCAGAAAAACATCTATTTCTGCTTCATTGACTATGCCAAAGCCTTTGACTGTGTGGATCACAGCAAACTGTGAAAAATTCTGAATGAGATGGGAATACCAGACCACCTGACCTGCCTCTTGAGAAACCTATCTGCAGTTCAGGAAGCAACAGTTAGAACTGGAAATGGTTAGAACTGGACAACAGACTGGTTCCACATAGGAAAAGGAGTACGTCAAGGCTGTATATTGTCACCCTGCTTATTTAACTTATATGCAGAGTACATCATGAGAAACGCTGGGCTGGAAGACGCACAAGCTGGAATCAAGATTGCCAGGAGAAATATCAGTAACCTCAGATGTGCAGTTGACACCACCCTTATGGCAGAAAGTGAAGAGGAACTAAAAGCCTCTTGATGAAAGTGAAAGAGAAGAGTGAAAAAGTTGGCTTAAAGCTCAACATTCAGAAAACTAAGATCATGGCATCTGGTCCCATCACTTCATGGGAAATAGATGGGGAAACAGTGGAAACAGTGTCAGACTTTATTTTTGGGGGCTCCCAAATCACTGCAGATGGTGACTGCAGCCATGAAATGAAAAGAGGCTTATTCCTTGGAAGAAAAGTTATGACCAACCTAGATAGCACATTGAAAAGCAGAGATATTACTTTTCCAACAAAGGTCCATCTAGTCAAGGCTATGGTTTTTCCAGTGGTCATATATGGATGTGAGAGTTGGATTGTGAAGAAAGCTGAGCACCGAAGAATTGATGCTTTTGAACTGTGGTTTTGGAGAAGACTCTTGAGAGTCCCTTGGACTGTAAGGAGATCCAACCAGTCCATCCTTAAGCAAATCAGTCCTGAATATTCATTGGAAGGACTGATGTTGAAGATGAAACTCCAATACATTGGACACCTGTAGCAAAGAACTGACTCATTAGAAAAGAGCCTGAAGATGAGAAAGATTGAAAGCAGGAGGAGAAGGGGATGACAGAGGATGAGATGGTTGGATGGCATCACCAACTCAATGGATATGAGTTTGAGTAAACTCCGGGAGTTGATAATGGACAGAGAGGCCTGGCATGCTGCAGTCCACGGGGTCGCAAAGAGTCGGACAGGACTGAGCAACTGAAGTGAACTGACACATTTTGAAACAAACAAAACAATGCTTCTGAAATGCTAATTTTTAAGAACAGCAGGTAGTATCCTGTTTGGCCTGCCTCCAGGAGCAAACAGTTTCAACTCAAGTTCTGTCCTGGGACAAGAGAATCAAGTGACAAAGTCTTCTAAGCCAAGAATAGAGATTTAGTCATCATCATTGTCCCTGAAACTCCAAAATAACCTCAGCGTGTCCTGGTTTGATGTTTACTCTGGAAGTTAATTTGACATTTATCTAAATTTCCTCTATTCAGGTTGAAGTTGTTCATAATATTTGAAGGGGTGTGGTAACAGGACAACTTAAAATATCTCCTTAATCCACAATCCGATAATTTCAAGCCTATTTTATTGAAAGCCTTCTGAGGGGTTCCATTTGACAAACTTGTTTATTTAGAAGAAAATGCAGTACAAATAACTATAGTAAATAATAGTCAGGGGAAAGGCCATGATGTTGAAAAGGGAGTCAGCAGACATTTCCTAAAAGAGCCAGATAGTAAATATTTTAGACTTTATAGGCCAAGAGTCAAAATTGAAGATATTATAGATTATAATATTATAATATAGATTATAGTATTATAGATATTAATATAATAGAGAAAATGAATTTCCACATTTTCTGAAACAAAAATATAATATTGAGTACAGTTTTGAAAAACCACATATCTATTAATAAGAAGAATGAAATTTTGTTTTGGAATAATATTTTGCTTAAGTGGGCTTAAAAATGATTGTTTCTAATATTATACCAATTGCAAATGTTCTTGCCTCACGGGTTATATAGAAACAGGCACTGAACTGAATTTGGCCAATGGGCCATAGTTTGCCAAACTTAGGTATAGAAAATATGATATCAATGGTTTAAGTATTTCTGGAGATTCTGGATAAAGAATGAGGAGTAAGAAAAGAGAGAGAGGTGTAAGGATTGAAAGAGATACATTGACATGCAGATAATATAATCATATATAAGTACCTGCTAAACCAACAGAATCCACAGTGTTAGGACTAATTTTATTATACCTAATGAAAATTTTCATCAAGGTTGCTAGAGAGATCAACTTATAAAAATCAGTAACATCTCTCTATACCAGCAAAAACTCATGATAATAACTAATGGTTGAAAAAACAAAACAGATAAACAAAAAAACTGTGAAATATTAATCAATAGATAGTAATTAACAACCAAGAATACACCAGATGATCACTGAGGAGGGAACTTTAAAACTCTAAGACGAGACTTGAAAGCTGATCTGAATAAATTTATAGATACCAGGCTTACCTGGTTTTGGCCCAGGAATCCCCATGTCAGACTTCTGACCTCCAAAGTTGTAAGAAAATAAACTTTTGCTGTTTGAAGCCACTAAATTTGTGGTTATTTGTTGCAGCAGAAACAGGAAACTAATATAGGACCCATTTCTCCTGTCCAGCTGCATGCCAACAACACATGCATGCATGCTAAGTCTCTTCAGTCGTGTCCAACTCTGTGCGACGCCATGGACAGCAGCCCACCAGGCTCCTCTGTCCATGGGATTCTTTAGGCAGGAATACTGGAGTGGGTTGCTGTCTCCTTCTCTACAGAATAGAGCTTTCTAATTGTATATTTGATACAGCAGCAGAGTCTCCTAACTGTGGTAGTTTTCCTAACATAAATGTTTAACTCTTGGAAGGAAGTGGCACATATGATCTACTGTGCAATCCTACCTCGTGCTACCTGCATTTGGAATATTATTCTGCGCTGCTCTTTGCAGTAGACTTGCTGCCCTTCCTTGAAGTGAAGTGAAGTGAAGTGAAGTGAAGTTGCTCAGTCTTATCTGACTCTTTGTGACCCCATGGATGGTAGCCTACCAGGTTCCTCCATCCATGGGATTTTCCAGACAAGAATACTGGAGTGGGTTGCCATTTCCTTCTCCAGGAGATCTTCCTGACCCAGGGATTGAACCTGGGTCATCTGCATTGTAGGCAGACGCTTTATCGTTTGAGCCACCAGGGAAGTGGCCCCTTCTTAAATCAACTCAATTTGTTACAGGACCTAGGAACAAGTTCATGCACACTGAGGTGGTAGAAGGGTGAAACAGAACAAATAAAAACACAGTTTGGGATTTAAACATCATGATGGAAAATCCTCAGTGGAACTTGGCTGTGTGGTTGACCCCCATCCCTGAGCAAAATGGACAAGGAAGCAGTGTAGCTCCTACTGACAGCTGACTCTGATTTGGGCTGGGACCTGGGGCCCTTTGCTGCAGTGCTTGCAGCTGGACAAATGCCTCCTCTAGTAACAGAATACAAAGAAACTGTATGAAACTGAAAACGTATCTGCACACATGCATAGTCAGGGTAATTATAAACAGTAAGATACAAAAGGCTGCAAAAGCCTGCTGTTTCTGAAGTGCTAAGAGCAAAAGCAGGGCACACAGAGCCACCAAAGGGGTAAGCAAACCATCTCAGCCACCCTCTTACTCAAGCCCCGGACCCACCCCTGTTGTTATCCTGTGTAAGGAACCAGTTCACCCTCCCTCCAGGAGTGAACTAGGACACCTGTTTCTTGTTCTCACTCCCTCCTGCAGCACGAGTCCCCATAAAGCCTGGCCAGAATTCCTTGTGGGGCTTCTCATAAACTTCTATTGAATAAGAGTCCAAGGATCTAAACCAGTAACAGTTCCACCATAATTTTCATTTGATCCCTGATTTCAGTAGATGTTCTAGAAAAATAAAAACTAGTTCAGTGTTTTGAGACATCCCTGGTGGGACTCCATGCTCCGAATGCGGGGGGCCCAGGTTGGATCCCCAGTCAGGGAACTAGATCCACATGCTGCAACTGAGAGTTCATATGCCGCAACTAAGAACCGGCACAGCTAAATGAAGAAATATTTCTTTAAAAACACACAACGACAAAACACACCTCGGTGTCTTTCTCACTGTGTGTCTTGTGGGTGAAATGATACACAACTGGTTTGGGTTCATTAGCAAGATGGTGGAACAGGAAGTGCCAGCCCACATAACCCCACAGATACTCCTATTTTAACAACCACTCATGGGCAAGAATACCTTTATGAGAGTTCAGAAGTGCAACAGAGAGGTTCCAGCATCCAAACTGAGCAAAATAACTGAAGAAAGTAAGAACGGTTTCACTTTACCTGTGTCTCCTGTCTCCCATGATGGCGTAGCACTGGCATCTCTGGGAGCTTAACAGTAGCAGGCTCTGATTTATCGGTCTCAAGCCCCACCCCCAGACCCACTAAATCAGAGCCTACTAATGTTTAACACGATCTGCAAGTGATTCGTATACACATAAGAAGCACTGTGTGATCATATTTATAGGAATCCGTAAATAATGTATTGCCTTGTTCTGTGTGTTATTTAAAAGTTATATAAATGGTGTCATACTGCACATATCATTCAGCAACTGGCTTTTTTCACCTTACAATTTGCTTTTGAGCTCTGCTGCTGCTGCTGCTGCTAAGTCGCTTCAGTCGTGTCCGACTCTGTGCGACCCCATAGACGGCAGCCCACCAGGCTCCCCCATCCCTGGGATTCTCCAGGCAAGAACACTAGAGTGGGTTGCCATTTCCGTCTCCAATGCATGAAAGTGAAAAGTGAAAGTGAAGTCGCTCAGTCGTGTCCGACTCTTCGCGACCCCATGGACTGCAGCCCACCAGGCTCCTCCGTCCATGGGATTTTCCAGGCAAGAGTACCAGAGTGGGTTGCCATCGCCTTCTCCCTTTTGAGCTCTAACAATGCTAATATAGATCTAGTACATTCCCTTTTACATGTTGAAGAACATTCACATTTATGTTGCTGATAAGGAAACCTTTTATGAAGTTATAAAATTAATTTTAGTTTACTAACCCATAGTGAAATGAAGCAGGACCCTATGGTCCTTGCCCCTACCCCATGTCCTCTGCCTACCTTTCATCTGTGGAAAGCTTTAGTCAAAGAATACGTTTGATCAGAGGAATGAGAACATGCAGAAACAAAGAACAGTCAAATGAGACCAAATAATAATAATGCAGTCATTAAGCATATTCAGTGACCTTTAGTTCCTTCTCAAGGACTACAGATAATATTCAGAGCCATATCCTGTGAGCTGTCTTTTAGATACTAAAACCCCCGCTAGATTGGAGAAGTTAACTACATGATGACCAGACTGTAGCTGTGACATAAGCTGCCACAATTTCAAGAACTGACCTCAAAAGAAATAGAAACAAACCCATCCTGGAACTGAAGATTAACTGTACTTAAAATGATAATCAAGATGACACTGGTCAGACCATCGATGACCAATTTGAAGATGACTGTCAGAGCTGCCTGTGTTTCTGCATATAGACCTCTGCTTCAACCTAGAAAAGCTCTCTCCCCACTGGTTGTCAGTAGGGGATGGGTGGGAGAGTCAGCCTTTGGACGGATGTCCACCCTCCCCTTCCCGCACAATTGCCAGCATATGAATAAAGCCTGTTCTGGCCTCTCTACCCACATCTTCCCCGTGATTCTTCTATCTTTTCATTTCTTTGGAAAAGGACTGCTCTGTTTCTGATCCACAGGCATCTTCAACCTTGCTTTTGAGTGTCTTTAACATTTCATGCCTTATTTGCGTATTATTTAGGGCTTAAGGTCAGGTGAGCTCATCTGTCATCTTGATCTGGGAACCCCTGAGAGTCATTTTGTGCTTCCCCATCAGCTGTAGTTTCTGGACATGTGGCACAATATAGCCATCCCGCATCACTCACATGGCCCTCCCGTGCATTGACTACTATTGTTGTCAGGATATGCCAGGTCACACCCTTCTGAGTATCAGCTGCTCTGTCTCTTCAAGGCCATCTTTTAAAAATGAGTGATCCCAGAATGACTGGTTGGATTTCTACATAGAATTTTGTCATATTTCAGCAAACCAGACTAAGCACTTAAGTAAAGACCAATAAGCCTGAACCTAAGATATTCTTCTGACCTGGAGGCAGAGTAATATAGGGAGAGTCGGATACCTAGAAAGCCTTCTTTGTTCATATAAATCTTAAGTCCATAAGGAGTGAGTCATTTTTTTCACACAACAACTGCTACCCACACCCTGCTCTGCCACAACACTTATGTGTGACTCTTACACTGTTTTTATTATTGGCTGATGTTGGCAAAGGGTTACAACTGAAGGAGGATATTTAATTTCCCTTCCTCCAAAGCCTGTAAGCTCCCCAAAGAAGAGACCAATAACATTTAGCCTCATTGATGCCTCCTGACCGTACTAAGTATAGAATGCTGAAGATAAGTATTGATCACATTTCATGGAATCTCACTTAACATGTTCACAGTAAATAAAAGCAATGATTGAAGGTTTTCTAAGAGTATGAAAAGACACCAACCAAGAGAAAAATAAACAGCATATGATACAACGTATGTGTGTAGTCTAAAATATGGCAGAAATGAACCTGTCTGTGAAGCAGAAATGGAATCATAAACATAGAAAACAGACCTGTGGTTGCCAAGGGCGATAGGTGATGGGGGAGGGATAGAATGGGAGTTTGGGATTAGCAGGTGTAAGCTATTATATACAGAATGGATAAATGTCTTACTTATAGCACAGGGAACTATACTGAATATCCTGTGATAAACCATAAGGGAAAGGAATATGAAAGAGTGTGTGTGTGTGTGTATATATATATATATATATATATGACTGAATCACTTTGCTGTACAGCAGAAATTAACATTGTAAATCAACTATACTTCAACAAAGTTTTTTAAAATGAAGAATTTGAAATTAATAGCAACTTACAATGGTAGTTTTCAACTTAGATTTCATAGATGTGTTTTTACAAAATAAAAGCATTTGCCGTACCAGAAAAAGAAAAAAAGGACACTGACAATCTCAGAGGATGGATGAGTTAGAGAAGCTGGGTTGTAAAGGCGTATCCTAAAACATGTTGAGCTGGTGTCAGCCCCAGCAGCAACTCTCTCTCAGTACCCCCACTGAAAAAGAGAATTCTAGGATGGAGCAATTTCTAGGGCAAGTCTTAACAGTTTATCAGGTCACTAAGAAATGGGTAACTCAAAAGACAAGTAGCACTCATCGAGACAGAGACTTACTGCAGACGAGGGAAAATCCTGAAACTCGGGGAAGGTTCTGAGAGCCTAGGGGAAGGTTCTGGTCACAAGGCCTCATTTTCTTCCAGTCACCCCCACGTCCCTTACATAAACGAAGAAAAACCACATGACTGCAAGGCAAATCATTTATTGAACAGGTTGAGGAAGGTCTTATTCATGGACCTGCTGTCCTGAATGGGACAAAGGGAATTGGAAATCTGGAGGAAACTTTGATTCTCGGTGAGCTGCTAAGGCTTCCTAGATAATTAGGGAATATCCTGAAGATGCAGAGACGGTGCCTTCCTGTGCGATAGTGGTGGAAGTCAGGCCCCAGCACTTGGCATAAGATGATGTGGGAACCATGGAAGAGAAGATTCTGGAGCCCAAATGAGGTGGCACTAAATAAGCAAATGAGAATGAGAACACAAAAGCTTATTAAGTGCTTCTCAGACTGAACTGAGGACGAAGAGAATTTCTGTTACCAAAAATACGTTGAAGAAATAGTCATCAACCTGCATTCTAACCCATGCTATTTGCCAGAATAGGGGAAGGGGGAGTGTTAATGATTCTTTTCCTGTTTTTTTCTATTGTTGATCCCATCTTAACCTGCCCCAGAGCCTATGAAAAGAAGAGTGGAAGCAATGAAGGATGCTAGGCTTATTTCTGCCATCCTCAGCACTGGAAGTTTTCAAGTGTTTTTGACAAATTGGCAAAAGCCATAGCAATCTTTTATTAAATGCTGACTTTATGTAAGCCATAGTTGCTAAGACTTTCACCTACATTATCTGAATGAACCCACACAATAAATCTGAGGCAGGAAACAGATGAGGAAACTCAAGAGACTATTTTCCAGGTTAGAAGACAACTGGAAATTCAGACAGCTCTATTTCCAGATTACAAGTTAAAAATATGGAGAGATTGAAGGAAGAAATTCTTTCCATATATTGGAGGGTGAGATGGGCTTTCAGGATTAGAGACGGACCACAAACACAGAATGTATTTGAGTATCATACTCACATTCTTTTCCCATTTAAAACTGTAATTCTTACTGATTGTTTCCCACATTATCAATTACTGAGCCCTTTTCTCCAGCATTATATTCACACAGTAATTCTGTAAGGTAGACATCATTTTTTCCCTTTAACTGCTATATGATTTGCTTAAAAAGCTCATGGCAGGAGGAGATCCTGAACCCAGATCCTCCAACTCCAAATTTCAAGCTCTTCCTACCAAATTATTTTTATTGTGATTTTTAAATCTTCTATTGTAATCCCCTAATGCTTCTGGAAGGTACTGAATCCTGGGCCACCCCGTCTCCAGCAGAGCTCACCAAACTGCAGCCCTAGGCCACTCCATTCCCTCGCGCCTGCAAGCAGCGATCTGTAGAGGCAGAGAAGAGCACATTCAAACACCAACCCCAGTTTACTTCCCAGAACAAAACCAGATGATTTTCCAGGTTAAGACAAAGGGGACTGAATGGGGGTATTAACTTCTCTTGCATTTCTCCCTTCAGTAACATTCCTACTCAGCAACATGGGACTTCAGGCAGAGAAAGCCAGAGATAGCTCAACTTACCCACTTTGGTCAGGTCAATAATGTTTTCCTTAACAACTCCATACTTTTGGCAAATTTCCACAAACTCGTTCTTGAGTTCTGGACTCGTATCTGGTTCTCGGGCTGTGGGAAGAGTAACAGGAGCTGCTTTGTCCTGTTTCCTGGTGATTGAGGCTCATGAGAGGGGTGGGTCTCCAGCTGAGTGGGAAAGTGAATGGCACTGATTACATGCTTAGGCACAAGTCTCAGGGATGGAAAAAAGTCTTTCTTGAATGTGACACCTTAGGATATCTTTCTGGCACAGTGAGAGAGTCATCATCTTCCCATCACTGAGCCCGAGAGATTTTACCAAAGGGGAGCATCTGTCTTTAATGGGGAGAGAGGTCCCAGGGTACGACAGGAAAGTCCACTCTGTCTCCTTCCTTCCCTGGTCTCCCCACCCCAAGATGAGCGCCAGCATGAAAGTACTCTACCGTAGAGCTCTAGCAGTTGGAACGAGTCGCTGAAATTCTCGAGATAAAAAATAATATGTTGACTATAGTTCACCTGAAGTATGCGAAATTTATTCTCTCCATCATCTGTGGAGAAAACAGAACACGGCTCAGAACTTCTTTGGTCTGTGGGAAAGAAATGAAACCCTTTTACCTGTTCTCTCCCACAAAACAAATCCTGAAAGAAATAGTGATATCTACTGCCTTCCATCTGCATCTCTCTGGGCTTCGAGATGCAATTTCTAAGCAACACCGATGGAGTGACTATAAGGAGTAGAAAAATTCAGCCACAGCAGTAACTTCCCCTCTATTATGACACCTTGGCCCCACCTACCTCCCTCGGCCATCTCTGCCAAATGTCTCCTCTATGAGCCCCATTGGCCTTATATACCCAGTGCTATAACCTGAATGATATGCTCTGGCAATGGCTATCAGATATCATCAGAAAGTGGGCCATGGAACTACCCTGGCGGTCAAGTGGATAAGATTCCACCTGCCAATTCATGGGATCGGGTTCAATCCCTGGGTCCAAGAAGATCCCACATGCTTTGGGGAAACTAAAATGGTATCCTCTAGAGCCACATGCCCCAGCTACTGAGCCCACATGGTGCAATTACCGAGCCCCTGAGCCCTAGAGACCATGATCCTCAACAAGAGAGAAGGCACCACAATGAGAAGCCATGGGATTCTCCAGACAAGAATACTGGAGCGGGTTGCCATGCTCCCCTCCAGGGGATCTTCCAAACCCAGAGATCAAACCCAGGTCTCCTGCATTGCAGGTGGAATCTTTGCCCAATGAGAAGCCTGCTCATCACAATTAGAGAATAACTCCTGGTTGCTAAATCTAGAGAAAATCTAAAGGCAACAATGAAGACTCAGTGCAGCCAAAATAAATAAATATTTTTTTTTAAAGTGGGCAAGGAATGTGAAACTGTCCTGCCAATTTACTTTTTTATTTGCCAACTTCCTTTTGTTGTAGGAAATACATATGACCAAGCTTATTTCTCTGTCTGATGGTACTGTGTGCCAGGCACTGGCTTTGACACACACATTTCTCCCAAATTCAGGATATTGACTATTAGATGGTCACATTAGATTACCTAAACCAACATATAAGGAATTTATCAAATCCTGAAGAGATTGGAGTAAATTCCTTGCAGCTGGAAGTAGAATTTAGAAAGACTTTTTTTTTTTTTTAACATACTTACAGCTAACAGTATATACGCCATCCTCTCCTGTGCTGTCACAAGTCAAAGGAAGCTCAGTACACACTCCGTTTACCCTGTAAAACAAAATGAGCGGATGCCCAAGAGATCCTGAAGGGACTGACTCCCTCACATTCTACCTGTAACTTGACTTTCCCATTTCATTGATTAGCTGTTGAACATTTTGGATATAGTTTCCAAAGCGCTTTTATTTACATGATAGCACTTCATTTGGTACTTAGAGAATGAGTCCACTTCTTCTGTCACTATGACTCTGTCACCTCTTCCCACTATTACTGTTATGACAGCTACTTGTCTAGAGAATTAGCTGGGTTCTGACCATGTGCCAGTCTCTCAGATAGTGCCTTACAAACATCACCTTGCTTGATACTCACAAAAAGACATGAGAGAGAATTATATCATCATCTTTTACTCCAGAGAAGACTGAGGAAGAAAGAGATGAATTTTCCTGGTGACACAAAGAGAATCAGAACTGGATCGGGTGTTGGTTCTGAATCCTGTGCTCTTAGCCTGTGCTGTCTTTCCATGGACAGGGAGGCCTGGCGTGCTGTGATTCATGGGGTCGCAAAGACTCGGACACGACTGAGCGACTGAACTGATCTGATCTGAACGATCTGACGCCTCTCTATCCCTTACCTCCTCTATTCCCACTGAAAAGTATTCCTGTCCCAATTCTTATCCCTGAAATCTAGCAAAGTCACAGGCTCAGGTTCCTCAATCCCTGGGTCAGTGCCAACGATTTTATCAAGGATGGACCCTGATTTTAGTAAAGGCCCAGAATATATGCACATTCGTGCGCGTAAAGATCCAACACCAAATTCAGACTTCTGTTTTTCCTTTCCCAAGCAAAAAAATACACACTTACTTTGTATGCATTTTAATAAACAAAGAAGAATTTTCCAAGAGACTGATGTACTCCACAAAAAACCTCATGCTACCATTTTCTTCTATCTTTTCCCTGTTGTCTGAGGCCAAGAGAATTGAAAACCATTCCCCTGTAATCTGCAATAAATCAATAAAATGACTGGGTGAGAGAAGAGGAAAGGAGTACAACATGAACCCTTGTCTCCTTGAACCCTGACCTCTCGGCCAGGACCCTCATCGTGATGATGTGAAGATGAAATTAGATTCGGGTCGATCGGCACTATAGGACTTTTTCCACTGTTCACTGTTCCTCCAGTAAGTTGGAGGTTCCCTAAGTGTTGTCACCTTTAACATGGCACCACTGCCCTTTCTTAGACCAAGATCTGAAGCCTTCCATTGCCGGGGACCAGCCCCGGCTGATCCAGGGTACTCGAAGGAGAGACGGCGTCGGCGAGGGTCAGGATACGATAGCTTCAATTAGATATTAATTAGAGATATAAAGAGTAATAGAATAAGGATAGCTCAGTAGGAAAATTCAGTGGAGAAAAGAGGCTGAGTAGCTTGGTTTACGCGGGAGACCAATAAAACTTCAAGACAAGAAGTTTGCACCACTTACGTAGGCCGCAGGCATCCTTCCGTTCTCCCGAAGGAGAGGAGACACTGAGGCCTCCCCGGTCGGATCTTAGAAGCCCAGGCATAATTAGTAAGCATGGTGGGTTCCGCGCTCCAGATGGAGACTCAGCCAGAGTGAGAGAGAGCGCGACATGGGGAGAGCAGTATTTCGAGAAACTGATCCCAATTCTTTATTTTCCAGAGTCTGTTTTTATACACTGAGATGTTATACAAAAGTCACGTGGGGACAGCAGTCCTGACTTTTATTAAAGTCAGGTGCTTCACACAAATGTATACAGAGGTCTTAGAGGTGTTACATCATCTTCTGGCTAGGGGGGCCTGCTGACAATTTACGACCCTCTCCTTGTGACAGCCGTCAGTCAATCAGGACACTTATTTCTCCAGGGCTGATTATTCTCAAAACAGACGCCACCCAAATAAAGTTACATTCCTACAGGGTGAGGGTGTAGTGGGTTTTAGTTAAGGAAAGAATTTACTTAGCCTAAGGTCTAACGTGATTAATATCAAAGGTTAATTCTATATATTCATTAAGGTGTGTAAGGGCAGGGGATGTGGAACTTAGCAACAAACATTGGCTCAACAAATGAAAAACCCTTCACCAATACAATTTCTAATCAGCCCATTATACTTATACTAATAGTTTTCTAACTTTTCTAAGGAACCTGTTTTTAGAAGGTTTAAAGCATCTCGTGCCTCTCACGGTTGGGAGGCTGTGAGCAATCACATGTGGCCGGACGAGCCTGTCAGGCAGGCTAGAGAACCTTCAGAGGAGTTTGTAGGTTAAAACACTCTTATCACGCCCAGGAATTATTATTAACTGGAGCTCTAGGTTAACTCCTTCTCCAAAAGAGGTGGTGGGGGACAGCCCCCTGTAAAGTCAGAGATGTAGGTAAGAGCACAAAGTAGTAAAGTAGGCAGGCTCTGGTTATGGGGGTAGACGCTCGAGGATTTCCAGGGGGACTCCTGAGGCTCGATCCCGCCTTTGTGTATGTCGAGCCTCCTTCCTCATGACCTTTGCCATGGGCGGAGTACCTCACTCTGGCCCCCAACATTCCATTTCCTCTATTATGTCAAGGACCGCCTCTCCTCCCAGAGGGCCACTCTGCTTCAGAATCTTCCAAAAAGCCCTCCAAAATCCAAAGCCACTATGCCCCACTGCCCTTGAGTGAGTGTGGGGCTTCCCTCATAGCTCAGTTGGTAAAGAATCTGCCTGCAGTTTGCTTCCCTGCCCTTACCTCTGGAATATCAAAGTTGCTTCTCACAACATCAGAGTTTCCCTCCTGGGCACAGACTAGGGTCAGCCCCAGACACAGCAGCAGCAGCTTCATCTTGGCAGGAGACAGCGCTGTCTTCTCTACTGTCACTGGGAGTGAGTCTCTTCCTGATGGTGGCTTGGTTCCCCAGGGCCTCTCCTTTTATATCTGCTCCAGGTCCAGTTTACTGTCCACAAGGCACCACCCCACTTCCTCCCACATTGTGACATGGGCTGTTATTCCCTGGGGTGAGGCCAAGGACTGTTCATGACCTTCTGAAATTTGGCAACTTCATCTCTTTTCGATATGCTTAGTGACCTTAAATTTCTCAAAACACATACTCTAGAAAAATAGTGGAGACTTGAAAGGGCTGCCTTGTGGAACCAGATTTAACTGTGGATCTGGCTTCAGTTCAGTTCAGTTGCTCAGTTGTGTCCAACTCTTTGCAACCCCATGAATTGCAGCATGCCAGGCTTCCCTGTCCATCACCAACTCCTGGAGTTCACTCAGACTCATGGCCATCGAGACAGTGATGCCATCCAGCCATCTCATCCTCTGTCGTCCCCTTCTCCTCCTGCCCCCAATCCCTCCCATAATCAGAGTCTTTTCCAATGAGTCAACTCTTCGCATGAGGTGGCCGAAGTACTGGAGTTTCAGCTTTAGCATCATTCCTTCCAAAGAAATCCCAGGGCTGATCTCCTGCAGAATGGACTGGTTGGGTCTCCTTGCAGTCCAAGGGACTCTCAAGAGTCTTCTCCAACACCACAGTTCAAAAGCATCAATTCTTCGGTGCTCAGCTTTCTTCACAATCCAAATCTCACATCCATACATGACCACTGGACAAACCATAGCCTTGACTAGATGGACCTTTGTTGGAAAAGTAATATCTCTGCTTTTCAATATGCTATCTAGGTTGGTCATAACTTTTTTTCCAAGGAATAAGCGTCTTTTAATTTCATGGCTGCAATCACCATCTGCAGTGATTTGGGAGCCCCAAAAAATAAAGTCTGACACTGTTTCCACTGTTTCCCCATCTATTTCCCATGAAGTGATGGGACCAGATGCCATGATCTTAGTTTTCTGAATGTTGAGCTTTAAGCCAACTTTTTCACTCTTCACTTTCACTTTCACCAAGAGGCTTTTGAGTTCCTCTTCACTTTCTGCTGTAAGCATGGTGTCATCTGCATATCTGAGGTTATTGATATTTCTCCCGGCAATCTTGATTCCAGCTTGTGCGTCTTCCAGCCCAGCGTTTCTCATTATGTACTCTGCATATAGTTAAATAAACAGGGTGACAATATACAGCCTTGACGTACTCCTTTTCCTATTTGGAACCAGTCTGTTGTTCCATGTCCAGGTCTAACTGTTGCTTCCTGACCTGCATACAGGTTTCTCAAGAGGCAGGTCAGGTGGTCTGGTATTCCCATCTCATTCAGAATTTTCCACAGTTTATTGTGATCCACACAGTCAAAGGCTTTGGCATAGTCAATAAAGCAGAAATAGATATTTTTCTGGAACTCTCTTGCTTTTTCCATGATCCAGTGGATGCTGGCAATTTGATCTCTGGTTCCTCTGTCTTTTCTAAAACCAGCTTGAACATCTGGGAGTTCATGGTTCACGTATTGCTGAAGCCTGGCTTGGAGAATTTTGAGCATTACTTTACTAGTGTGTGAGATGAGTGCAATTGTGTGGTAGTTTGAGCATTCTTTGGCATTGCCTTTCTTTGGGATTGGAATGAAAAGTGACCTTTTCCAGTCCTGTGGCCACTGCTGAGTTTTCCAAATTTGCTGGCATATTGAGTGCAGCACTTTCACAGCATTATCTTTCAGGATTTGAAATAGCTCAACTGGAATTCCATCACTGTAGTGATGCTTTCTAAGGCCCACTTGACTTCACATTCCAGGATGTCTGGCTCTAGGTGAGTGATCACACCATCGTGATTATCTGGGTTGTGAAGATCTCTTTTGTACAGTTCTTCTGTGTATTCTTCGTATCTTCTGCTTCTGTTAGGTCCATACCATTTCTGTCCTTTATAGAGCCCATCTTTGCATGAAATGTTCCCTTGGTATCTCTAATTTTCTTGAAGAGATCTCTAGTCTTTCCCATTCTGCTGTTTGCCTCTATTTCTTTGCATTGATTGCTGAGGAAGGCTTTCTTATCTCTTCTTGCTATTCTTTGGAACTCTGCATTCAGATGCTTGTATCTTTCATTTTCTCTTTTGCTTTTCACTTCTCTTCTTTTCACAGCTATTTGTAAGGCCTCCTCAGACAGCCATTTTTGCTTTTTTGCATTTCTTTTCCATGGAGATGGTCTTGAGTTCTGTCTCCTGTATAATGTCATGAACCTCTGTCCATAGTTCATCAGGCACTCTATCTATCAGATCTAGGCCTTAAATCTACTTCTCACATCCACTGTATAATCATAAGGGATTTGATTTAGGTCATACATGAATGGTCTGGTGGTTTTCCCTACTTACTTCAATTTAAGTCTGAATTTGGCAATAAGGAGCTCATTATCTGAGCCACAGTCAGCTCCTGGTCTTGTTTTTGCTGACTGTATAGAGCTTCTCCATCTTTGGCTGCAAAGAATATAATCAGTCTGATTTCAGTGTTGACCATCTGGTGATGTCCATGTGTAGAGTCTTCTCTTGTGTTGTTGGAAGAGGGTGTGTGCTATGACCAGTGCATTTTCTTAGCAAAACTCTATTAGTCTTTGCCCTGCTTCATTCTGTATTCCAGGGCCAAATTTGCCTGTTACCCCAGCTGTTTCTTGACTTCCTACTTTTGCATTCCAGTCCCCTATAATGAAAAGGACATCTTTTCAGGGTGTTAGTTCTAAAAGGTCTTGTAGGTCTTCATAGAACCGTTCAACTTCAGCTTCTTCAGCATTACTGGTTGGGGCATAGGCTTGGATTACTGTGATATTGAATGGTTTGCCTTGGAAACGAATAGAGATCATTCTGTTGTTTTTGAGATTGCATCCAAGTAATTAATTTCAGACCGTTTTGTTGACCGTGATGGCTACTGCATTTCTTCTAAGGGATTTCTGCCCGCAGTAGTAGGTATAATGGTCATCTGAGTTAAATTCACCCATTCCAGTCCATTTCAGTTCGCTGATTCCTAGAATGTCGACGTTCACTCTTGCCATCTCCTGTTTGACCACTTCCAATTTGCCTTGATTCATGGACCTGACATTCCAGGTTCCTATGCAATATTGCTCTTTACAGCATTGGACCTTGCTTCTATCACCAGTCCCATCCACAACTGGGTATTGTTTTTGCTTTGGCCCCATCCCTTCATTCTTTCTGGAGTTATTTCTCCATTGATCTCCAGTAGCACATTGGGCACCTACTGACCTGGGGAGTTCCTCTTTCAGTATCCTATCATTTTGCCTTTTCATACTGTTCATGGGGTTCTCAAGGCAAGAATACTGAAGATACCCCACGTCCAAGGTAAGAGAAACCCAAGTAAGATGGTAGGTGTTGCAAGAGGGCATCAGAGGGCAGACACACTGAAACCATAATCACAGAAAACTAGCCAATCTGATCACACGGACCACAGCCTTGCCTAACTCAATGAAACTAAGCCATGCCCGTGGGGCCACCCAAGATGGGTGGGTCATGATGGAGAGGGCTGACAGAATGTGGTCCACTGGAGAAGGGAATGGCAAACCACTTCAGTATTCTTGCCTTGAGAACTCCATGAACAGTATGAAAAGGATCTGGCTTAGAATCCAAAATCCAGTTACATGTGGCAGAAATGGAGTCTAACCAAGGAATGGGGTGGTAGGGACTCTGTGTCTCAATGGAATTTGGTGAATCACTTCATTTTGATAGCCTCAGAAACAAAGAAACTGTCTCTGCCAAAGATGATGGTAGCTATCACAAAGCATTAACACAGAGTTGGTTAAAATGGGGTTGGATGAAATATTAACAAAGTCTTTAAAGTATGGTGTCTGGTATTCAGTACATTTAAATTTCTTTTCCTTTTTCTCTGAACTCAACCCCTGTAGTCTTGCCTTTCCACACAATGACTAAGGCAGTGTGTAATCACTGTGTACACCTCACCATTCTTAGGTTCCAGAAGATAAATAGAGAAGTACAAGATGCCATCCTTCCTTTAAACAAGTTTCAATGAAGGTAGGGAAATGCTTCCTGTACTCAATAAGAACTTAATCCTACAAGCATGAAAATAACTCACCTGAATGGGACCAAGTCCAGACCATTGTTGGTCAGCAAAGGGGTGATGGTAGGAGGTAGTATCATGCAGATAGTGCCTAAGGGGACTTCCCTGGTGGTCCAGTGCTTAAGAATCTGCCTTCCAATGCAGGGGATGCGGTTCGACCTCTGGTTGGGAAACTAAGATCCCATAAGCCACAGAGCAACTAAGCCCATGAGCAACAGCTACTGAGTCCATGTTCCTTAATCACAGGGCGGCAACTAAGACTAAATGCAGCCAAAGATGAATCTTTTTTTTTTTTTTTTTAAGGAAAGGGCCTCTTCGACTGGCAGAGCGATGCCTGCAACATCAGCTGCTGTGTGGGTCTGTGTCTGGTGCCTGGCAAGCTGCACAAGCAGCGCAGCACCAACGTCAAGAACTGACGCCTCCCCGTGTTCAGAGAGGACTTCTTTGACGGCCTGGGGCCAGTCAGTGTGAGGAAGCTGGCATTCAGGATCAACGTGGTGAACAAGGGCAGCAGTCTCAAGCGGGACATGCTGCTGGGGAAGAAGGAGCTGCCCCTGACCTCCACCGCTGCCCTTCTTGTAGAGGCCCCGCTCCCCTCCGGATCCTGCAGGGAAGCCCTGATGCTGAGGCTCTTGTTGGGGATGTCCTGGGTCATACTCTTTTCCAAGGGTTACTTTTAATGGAAGAGAAGAAAGGGGGCTGCTGGGGGGAAAGGAAGGGCCAGCTTGCCGGGCTGAGTCCCTCTGGACCCCAAGTTCCTTGCCACCACTGCCGCTGCTCACCCCTTCCGGAGTTCTCGAACCTGAGCCAGGAGGTAGCAGAGTCCAATCATACACCCAGAGGCTGCCTGTCCTGGGGCCCAGCCAGATCTTCTCTGCGGTACTGTGAGTATCCTCCGCCAGGCGCCCCCCAGAGAGTGGTGCTAGGTCCCCGTTCTGCCTGCTGTGCCCCATGGGGCTGCGGGAGGACCCCCACTCCAGGGTTAAGTGGTCTCTGTGCAGCGCTAAGCCCTCCCAGGCTCCGGAGGTGAGAGCCAGTCAGAGGGAGGAGGGTGCCAAGTCTGAGCTGAGTGGCAAAGACCCTCAGCTGTGGAGGAAATCCCAGAGGGTGAGAACAGGGGGTTGATGGCTCTGCCCCTCGAGTAGGACAGCCCTTCTGTCGGCTGCTTTCCTCCAAGGCCCTCTTTTCTGGGGACCCTGTGGCCTCACTGGGCATCCAGGCCCGCCTCCTCTGGAAGGCTGGCTCAGATGGTGCCCACAGAGCGGCACTAGCTCGTGGGCCCTGCTCCTGCCTGTCCCCACCCACTCCTGAGCATCCAGCACCCCTCCTTGACAGCTGAACCCAGGAACTGCTGCTCAGAGACTGACGGCCTCGGCTTTTACTCCACCTGTGTCCATAGGTTTGGGCTAGGCTGGATGGGACAAGGGGTGCTTGTCCACCTGCTTGTGGCTTTTCAGGCTGCTAAGACAGCTGTCTTAACTGTCACGAAAGTGTGCGGGTCCTTGACTGATTTTTGTGGCGGTTTCCGGTCAGCCGTAAGGACAGGGAAGCCTGGCTACTGCTGTCCATGGGGTCGCAAAGAGTCAGACACGACTGGGTGACTGAACAACAACCGGCCCAGCCGGACACCAAGAACACCGTCTAAAGCAGGGCCAGGCCAGGCCAGCTCTTCCCTCGGCTCTCTTGGGCTGCCTGTGGGGTGAGGATGGACCATGCTGGTCTGTGGGGATCCTGGGGTGCCCCCTCCTAGTCCAGAGGGTGTCCCTCCCAGCTCTGGGTTTCCAGATCACACCAGGGGGAGGGGTGAAGGAACTGCGGAGGGGAGCACGAGTTCCCTTTGGCACACCTGATGAGACATACCCACGCCCTTGAACCTGAGAACGAAGGCCCTCGGCGCTGGGGTCCCTGGCTGTGCACCCTCCGGCCTCAGTCCTGGCCTGCTCCATCAGGCCTCCTGCTCCTGGGACTACCTAGGCGAGGCCTGAGGGTGGAGAAGGTGGACAGAGAGCCCCGCATGGACTTAGATGCTCGATGGGACTTCCCACCCCCTTTTCTGACCCAGATACCTCTCCTGAAAGCTCCGATTTCCCTCCGGGGACCCCCATTTTTTAGGCCCCCACACTGTTTGATATCTCTGGTGAAGTTGATTGTGGGTACATCTTGAAGACATCCTCCCCCAAGTGTTTGTTTATAAATTCTGTTTTTAGTGCAATAAAGGTGTTTTGGGGGGTGTGGGGGTGGACCTCTGCTAGCTTTGCTGTTAAATAACAAGAGAGAGGGGGGAAAAGTGACTAAGAACACAGGCTTTGGCATCATGGAGACGTGAGCTTCCTTCCCATCCTGCCGTTTTGAAGCTATGAGGACAGATTTAAGCGACTCAGCAGCAGCTGCAGCAGCATGGTCACTGTAGGCTTCCGGGTGGCGCTGGTGGTAAAGAACCAATGACACACCCATGCCAGTGCAGGAGACATAAGAGACTGACAGGCCCATGCCAGTGCAGGAGACATAAGAGACTGACAGGCCCATGCCAGTGCAGGAGACATAAGAGACCAGGGCTCGATCCCTGGGTCAGGAAGATCCCCTAGAGGACCGCATGGCAACCCACTCTGGGATTCTTGCCTGAGAATCCCATGGACTGGAATCCCATGGAATCCCAGAGGAACCTGGCAGGCTACAGTCCATAGAGTCACACTGAAGCGACTTAGCAAGCTCGCACGCATGGGTCGCTGAAGGGACTCAATGGGACGCTTTGTGTGGAACCCTGAGAAGAACGTCCAGCACACATTGGGCTGGTGAGATCAGAGACTTATTCCAGGAGACAGGACTTGGGGTTGGTCTTGTAAGTTAGGGAGGAGATGGAGATGTGCAGAGCATGTGGGAAGAGCCCCCAGGTGAGAGGACAATACTGTGCTAGGATCCTGACCCCATAGCTGGGGCTTGTTAAAAGCTGTGGCTTATTCTGCCTCGAATTAATGTCCCCTTGTGAGTACTAGTGCGAATGAGTGCTCAGTTGTGTCCGACTCTGTGTGAGCCCATGGCCTGCACCCCATCTGAAGGAAAGTTACACAGCTCAAAATAGCCTGGAGTTAAAACTCCCCTCCAGGTCCTCCCACCATTCTATGCAAAACAAAGAACTCTCTCACCCGAAGAAAAAAAATGGACATAAAGGTTGATTATGCCCAGCTCCCAGGCGGTCCAGCCTCTGGCCGATCTCCAGAATTCTTTGCCCCAGACGTTTAAGAGATAACTAACCCAAACAACCTTGGAGAAGAACAGGCCCCCTTAAGACACTATATTTCTACATATAAGCCTTCGTGGGTTGGCGTACCAGCTCACTAATCTGACTGCTGCCCCTTCTCGCCTCATTAAAGGTGATCTGTTCCTGTAGGGTGCCAGTCTCGCTCTTTTTCCTAACCTCACCTTCTCTAACTCCCTTACCCTACACCGTTGGGCTCCTCTGTCCAAGGGATTTCCCAGGCAAAAATACTGGAGTGGGTTCCATTTCCTTCCCCAGGGATTGAATGCGTGTCTTCTACACTGGCAGGCAGATTCTTTACTGCTGAGCCAACAGGGAAACCCAGTAGTCCCTTCTGCACGCCTGAGAGAGTGACTGGCGTCATGGGAGGGGCTGGCACAAGGTGGTGGACCCAGGAATTGTGGCATTCAGTCTATGGCCTGCTTTAAGAAGTTTCCCAGGGACTTCCCTGGCGGTCCAGTGGTTAAGACGTTGCCTTCCAACACAGGGGACATCGTTCCCCTGGCCTGGGAGCTAGGACCCCACATGTCTTGTGGCCAAAAAGCCAAAGATAAAACAGAAGAAATATAGCTACAGATTTAATAAAGACTATAAAAATGGTCAATATTTTTAAAAAATCATGCCAGGTCCTTATGTGACCATTCCTAGCTCATGCTTAACTGATATCCAGCCACTGCTTTTTTGTCATCATGGGCTGATTGCAAGTTTTCCTGTCCCTGAGATGGAAGAATTGAATTTGACAAATAGTAACAAAGGCTGTGTACTTTACTCCCCGGTTTTGATTCTCCCAAGAAGAGATGGCAGCCCATGAGCAACCAGGTTTGCACCATGAACCCCACTCTTCCTGGGCTGTGGTGCTGAGGGGAGCGTCAGCTACCACCACTTCACACAAGATCACCATTGCACCCACCACCGTTCCCAACCCTTAGAGCTCCACACCGTAACTTTCTGCTGCTGGTGGAGATGTCCTTACTGTTCTGCTTTGTACCTACCATAGCGCCTGATACGTATAGTATTACCTCTGGAATGACTGAACCTTAAATCCTGTCTGAAAAGCAGGATGCACTTTTAATGTGCTCTAATTAATGCACTAGAATGTGCTCAGTCGCTCAGTTGTGTCTGACTCTTTGCAACCTCATGGACTCTAGCCCACCAGGCTCCTCTCCCATGGGATTTTCCAGGAAAGAACACTGTAGTGGGGTGCCTTTCCCTACTCTGGGGGATCTCCTGGCTCAAGGATCGAACCTGTGTCTCTTGTGTCTCCTGCTTTGGCAGGAGGATTCTTTACCACTGGCGCCACCTGGGAAGCCCAGAAAGCACCAAGGATTCTAGTTTTGAGAAATAACCTTGTAAATCCTTGTAAAATCCTTTTGTAAATAAGAATATTACTTTGGGGCAGTGACTTCATTGTTAGCTCGTGGCCCACAGAAGTGGAGAGAGGGCAGAGGATAGAAATCTATGATCTGAGGCCCGTGTTGTAGGTGAACTTATCTTTCGATACTAAGATCTGAGTTGACTGTTCCCGACTCTGGTTATTCACTTCCATTTCAGATCTACCACATTTTTGGTGGTCGGCTCAAGCACTGCCAGGACAGCCTGTATTCACTGAGATAGTAAGGTCAAGGCTTCAAAAATACCAAAGGTATGATGCAATTCACCTAGCGGCTTGGTGAAAGAAGACCCAGTCAAAACCAAAGCTGAACTAATACTAAATCAATCAGGAGTGATGCTTGGCTTTACAATAGGATTCCCTTAAATAATATTCCTGTATTGTGCTTAAATATTTGTGGTAGGAGTTGTAAATTAACAATATGAAACACTATTACAACTTGTAGGTGAACAATAAATATCACAGCTGAGTGAATTATTGACTTTTTACTGTGGAAGACAGGAAGGGGTAGAGAGATGAGGAAAGATGACCAAAAAAACTAAAAGAGAAGAGTAACAACCACTGATGTTAGCATCTCTCAGAAGACGATGTGAGTACATGGCATACGGATTCATTTTACAAAAGTTCACCTGACCATCCATCAACGGTGAATACATCTAGTACATAACGCAAAATACACAGGCTAAGTATTTGATGTAGAGTAATCCTGTCTGTGGTGTAGCAAGCTGCTTTAGAAGACGTGCTACTAAAGGATTTTTGAAAAATAATGAATCGGAATCTGAAAAGAATAGATTTATGTATATACACATGTATAACTGAACCATTTAGCTAACACCTGAAACTAACACAGCATTGTAAATCAACTCCTGCCCATGGGATTCTTAACTTACTTCAATTAATAAATAAAGGGAAAAACAATTAAGAGCAAAAACTGACCAGATCAGACACACACAAAAATAATGATGCCACCTCATTCTCTCTCCTCAAACATCTACCAATCATTTAGGAACAGAGAGGTGATATTTAATCACATTCCCTCAGTTCAAACATGTCACTGACACCTGAATCCAAACTACTATATTACAGTCAAGTTGCATCTGTTATTTTTATATTTAAGGTGATTAGACTTAAACAAACTTAGGAACAACTTGGTAATCAAATAAAGAAGGGCATTCAAAAACATATTTGTTCAAATGTGGGATTGTGCCATAATCCACTTACCAAGGCAGGTAGTTACAATGGGAATACATTTCACAGCAGTACAAAAACTATCTTTCCATGAGCCAGACATTAAAGAATGATATTTTGCTGTCATAAATAGAGAAAATATCCATGCATATTAGATAAGTGCCTTATAAATATTATTTCATAGAATCTTCATAATAGATCTGTATGATAGGTATTATTATCCTTTTTATAAAGGTATAAACTAAGACTCAGAGAGGTTAGGTAAACTTACCAAGAGCACACAGCGAGCAAGTGGGAGAACCCATACTGGAACCCAAGACTGTCTGAACCCAGAGCTCCTACGCTGACTGACTCCACAACACAGATCGAGGCTTGATGTTTCTGACACGGAGGACAGATGGAACAGGAATAAGTAGGCCCTCAGGGGTGTCTTCTTGGTAGTTACTATGGAAGAAGTTGCATGTAGATTTCCCCCAAATGTGACACTAAGGACATAGCTGAGGGTCAAATCAAGTGAAAGGCAAGTAGCAGTCCTCTCAGTCAACAAATATTTAATGGGTAAATGGATAATATGAGGGGTACTGCTCATCTAATGGGGCTTCCCAGGTGCTCGGGGTAAAGAATCCACTTGCCAAGGCAGGAGATGCAGGAGACACAGGTTCATCCCCTGGGTCAAGAAAATTCCCTGGAGGAGGGAATGGCAACCCACTCCAGTATTCTTGCCTGGAGAATTCCATGGACAGAGGAGCCTGGTGGGCTACAGTCCATTGGGTTGCAGAGAGTCAGACATGACTGAGTGACTGAGTGTGAACACAAGCATTTCTAACAAGGAATTAGGGGATGCTTCCATACCCCAAAAGGCAAAAACTATGTCCTTCCATTTGTGGCCACAAGTACTGGTCACCAAACCACATTAAGACTTCCTCACCCAACGCTAAAATACAGAGCTTTTTATAAGTGACTCTCGGGAAGGGTGACGGTCTACTAGGAGATTGAGAAATGACTAGCCTAAGTCATGATTCAGCGTGGGTAAGGGGTTTACGGAGTCCACATATGACCAGAAAACAGTCCATCTATAACAGGCAACTTGACTGAAACTAACCAGCAGACTGGAAATGGACATAGTGACCTTGTCCTCAGTCACACTCTTAATTAATGAACAAATCACTCATTGAGGCAGACAATAGAAACATTCAAGTCATGTTATATAATAGCAAGACACAGTGCCGAAAGGAACAGCAAGAAGTAGTGCTTATTTGATTCATGTGCCAGACTGGAAGTGCTCCTTGGACTTGGGCATCCAGGGTAATTATATATTCTGCTGGTAGTGGCTCAAATCCAGTTTTAAAATAGCCACTCCCTTCACTGATGAAAGGTTTCTTGGGGCTAACAGCATCCCATCTGTGTCATCTGGGCCCTCCAGAAAACAGATCCTGAGACAGATTTAGGAGTGTAAAAGGCTTACTGGGATTAACACTTGTGAAAGGACAAAGGAGGAAACTGGATTAGGGCAGGGGAGCTGTCAGACCATGACATGATCTGACAAAGTCTCTGTCAGCCAGCAGGGAGCTCTGAGCATGTGAGAAGAGGCCTGTGTCAGGCAGAACAGGACGGGACCTTGTGTCACAGTCCTGCACAGCCACTGGATGGGGCCACCCGAGAAGACCACCATCTCAGCTCAAGAGTTGAGGCCAATCAGAACCAGGTAACAGTGGAGGCTGTGGGTTAACCCCCCTCCTCACAGGTGCACAATGAGCCCTTTCTTGAAGAGGGAATCTGAGCAATGTATCTGTATGTCTGACACACCATCCTAATATCCAGAAAGAGGTAGTCCCTGCAAAAGGGATCCAGAGTTCTCTTCCCACATGGGGCAGGGGTGGAGGCAGAAACCCTTTCCTTCCCTCCTAGTTTGAAATTTCTAGCACAACATGAGGGCTCCCTGAGGGTAAGAAAACCAAGGATACCCGTGATTGCGGCCTCCAGATTCAAGATTATCAAGATTTCATTATCAGATTATCAAAATTCAGCAGGTACTTACTGTGCGTGGGCCCAGGCTACCCAGCACCCATCTGGGACTCTCTTAAGCACCATAGGAAAGTGAAGTTGCTCAGTCGGGTCCGACTCTTTGCGACCCCATGGACTGTAGCCTACCAGGCTCCTCTGTCCATGGAAGTTTCCAGGCAATAGTATTGGAGTGGATTGCCGTTTCCTTCTCCAGTGGATCTTCCCGACCCAGGGATGGAACCCAGTCTCCCGCATTGTAGACATATCACAGGACCAGTTTATTCCATTGATACTGACACCACCAGGCTTCGGATGGGAGGAAGACAGTTTGGGCAGTGGGAAGAATAATCATAAATCTTGGATTATGAATCCTTCAGGAAAGGGTCAAGGAGTTCTGAAGATAAAAATCATTCGTGTAACAATTTTGCCATAGGCCAGACCTAATTTGAAAACATGAAAATCTGTTTCATATCATCAATGTAAGGATCTGAAGAAATTTTTTATGTAAAGAGCTTGGCATGTAGACAGCTACATGTAAAAGAATGAAATAAGAACACTCTTTAACACTATACACAAAAATAAACTCAAAATGGATTAAAGACCTAGATGTAAGACTAGATACTATAAAACTCTTAGAGGAAAAGCAGAGCACCCTTTGACATAGATTGCATCAATACCTTTTTTGATCCACTTTCTAGAGTAATGAAAAGAAAAACAAAAATAAACAAATGGGACCTAATTAAGCATTAAATCTTTTGCACAGCAAAGGAATCTATAAGCAAAATGAAAAGACAACCCACAGAAGGGGAAAAGATATTTGCAAACCATGGGATCAACAAGGGATTACTCTCTCAAATATACAAACAGCTCATGCAGCTCAATATTAAAAAATCGAGCAACCTAATAAAGAACATAGGCAGAAGAACACATATCTTTTCCAAAGAAGATATACAGATAGCCAACAGGCACGTGAAAAGATTAACATTGCTAATTACTAGAGAAAGGCAAATCGAAACTACAATGAAGTATCACCTCACACCAGTCAGAATGGCCATCATCAAAAATCTACAAATAACAAATGCTGGAGAGGGTGTGGAGAAAATGGAGCCTGCCTACATTCTTGTGGTAATGTAAATTGGTACAGGCACTATAGAGAACAGTATGGAGGTTCTTTAAAAAATAAAAAATAGAGCTACCATATGATCCGTTAATCCCACTCCTGGGCATATATCCAGAGAAAACCAAAACCATAATCTGAAAAGCTACCTGCATCCTAATGTTCACTGCATCACTATTTACAGTTGCCAGGACATGGAAACAACCTAAACTTCCATCTACAGATGAATGGATGAAAAAAGCTGTGGTCCATGTATACAGTGGAATATTACTCAGCCATAAGAAAGAATAAAATGATGCCATTTGTAGGGACATAGATGGTCCTAGAGATTATCATACCAAGTGAAGCAAGTCAGAAAGAGAAAGATAAACATCATATGATATCATTTCCATGTGGGATCTAAAAAAATGATACAACTGATCAGATCAGATCAGATCAGATCAGTCCCTCAGTCGTGTCCGACTCTTTGCAACCCCATGAATCGCAGCACGCCAGGCCTCCCTGTCCATCACCAACTCCCGTAGTTCACCCAGACTCACGTCCATCGAGTCAGTGATGCCATCCAGCCATCTCATCCTCTGTCGTCCCCTTCTCCTCTTGCCCCCAATCCCTCCCAGCATCAGAGTCTTTTCCAATGAGTCAACTCTTCGCATGAGGTGGCCAAAGTACTGGAGTTTCAGCTTTAGCATCATTCCTTCCAAAGAAATCCCAGGGCTGATCTCCTTCAGAATGGACTGGTTGGATCTCCTTGCAGTCCAAGGCACTCTCAAGAGCCTTCTGCAACACCACAGTTCAAAAGCATCAATTCTTCGGCACTCAGCCTTCTTCACAGTCCAACTCTCACATCCATATATGACCACAGGAAAAACCATAGCCTTGACTAAATGAAACTTTGTTGGCAAAGTAATGTCTGCTTTTGAATATGCTATCTAGGTTGGTCATAACTTTCCTTCCAAGGAGTAAGCGTCTTTTCATTTCATGGCTGCAGTCACCATCTGCAGTGATTTGGGAGCCCCCAAAAATAAAGTCTGACACTGTTTCCAGGACCAGATGCCATGGTCTTCGTTTTCTGAATGTTGAGCTTTAAGCCAACTTTTTCACTCTCCTCTTTCACTTTCATCAAGAGGCTTTTTAGTTCTTCTTCACTTTCTGCCATAAGGGTGGTGTCAACTGCATATCTGAGGTTACTGATATTTCTCCCAGAAATCTTGATTCCAGCTTGTGCTGGAATTCCAGCTTTTATGATGATCCAACCGATGTTGGCAATTTGATCTCTGGTTCCTCTGCCTTTTCTAAATCCAGTTTGAACAACTTGAAGTTCATGGTTCACATATTGTTGAAGCCTGGCTTGGAGAATTCTGAGCATTACTTTACTAACGTGTGAGATGAGTGCAATTGTGTGGTAGTTTGAACATTTTGGCATTGCCTTTCTTTGGGACTGGAATGAAAACTGACCTTTTCCAGTCCTGTGGCCACTGCTGAGTTTTCCAAATTTGCTGGCATATTGAGTGCAGCACTTTCACAGCATCATCTTTTAGGATTTGAAATAGCTCAACTGAATTCCATCACCTCCACTAGCTTTGTTTGTAGTGATGCTTCCTAAGGCCCACTTGACTTCACATTCCAGGATGTCTGGCTCTAGGGTAGTGATCACACGATTGTGATTATCTGGGTCATGAAGATCTTTTTTGTATAGTTCTTCTGTGTATTCTTGCCACCTCTTCTTGATATCTTCTGTTTCTGTTAGGTCCATACCATTTCTGTCCTTTATTGAGCCCATATTTGCATGAAATGGTCCCTGGTTTCTCTAATTTTCTTGAAAAGATCTCTAGTCTTTCCCATTCTATTGTTTTCCTCTTTGTTTGCACTGATCATTCAGGATTTATTTCTCCTTGCTGTTCTTTTGAACTCTGCGTTCAAACCGGTATATCTTTCCTTTTCTACTTTGCTTTTCACTTCTCTTCTTTCACAGCTATTTGTAAGGCCTCCTCAGACAGCCATTTTGCTTTTTTGCATTTCTTTTTCTTGGATATGGTCTTGATCCCTGTCTCCTGTACAAATTCACAAACCTCTGTCCATAGTTCTTCAGGCACTGTATCTGTCATATCTAATCTCTTGAATCTATTTGTCACTTCCACTGTATAATCATAAGGGATTTGACTTAGGTAATACCTACATGGTCTAGTGGTTTTCTCTACTTTCTCAATATAAGTCTGAATTTGGCAATAAGGAGTTCATGATCTGAGCCACAGTCAGATCCTGGCCTTTTTTTTGCTGAATGTATAGAGCTTCTCCATCTTTGGCTGCAAAGAACATAATCAATCTGATTTTGGTGTTGACCATCTGGTGATGTCCATGTGTAGAGTCCTCTCTTATGTGATATCAAAATGTGTGATAACTCTATTTTGGTAGTAATGGTCTCAGCGAGGCAACAGTGAGTGGAGGCATGAAGGGAGATCTTAATTCCTTGCCCAGGAACTGAATCTAGGTAGCCTGGATGGGAACCAGGGATCCTAGCCCCCAGACCAGCAAGGGCTAGAGGCTAGAAGCTATTTTTCCCTGGATCTTTGCCCTCAGTGAAAAATGCATTTATCACTGCGGCAGTGAGTGGAGGCATGAATCGAGATTTTAATTTCCTGCCCAGGAATTGTTCCCTGCCCAAAAAATTGAATTTGTTTAGATGAGACAGAAGCAAGGCAGAGATGCACACCCAGATAGAAGGGGTGTGGGCATCGCCCTAGTGAAGAGGAGGACAGTAAAGAGATGGTTAAGTCATTTATATAGATCCGTTCTTCTGTGTCTTTGTCTTCCTTAAGGCCAATTATCTGATTTTTTCCCCATACTTGACCTACACTAGGACCCTCCCCTGGGTACACCTGCATCCCTCAACCAAAATGGATCTTGAAGTGAAGGCTTCTGGGAGGAGCAAGACTCGTTATGGCCTGGAGTTATTCCTTGAATTTTGACTCACAGGGAGCCTTTCTGTGCTTGTGTAGTGTCTTCCTTGTCCTGAAAGAGGTGAGAGCTGAGATCCCTTAATCCTTTACTCAAACAGGGTTTTACTTCTGTGTCCCTGCCATGATTCTTACCTAGATTATTGCCATGAGTGTTCCCTTAAGGTGTTTACAAGGGACAAACACTGGCTATTTACCCTGTTACTGTTGTTACTTCTATTCTGGAGGGCAAACAGGAGGCTGACGTCAATGTCTTAACTGGAGCCCTACCATCTCGTGTCTTAGGAAATGCTAATAGGGGTATCTAGCCTGAAGCCCACATCTTCGTGCCCCATGAAATGTAAACAGGAGGCCAGTTCTAAATGTCTGACCTGGAGCCCGTCTATCTCTTGCATAAATAATAGACAATTACTGGCATTACCGACTCAATGGGCATGAGTTTGAGCAAACTCCGTGAGATGGTGAAGGACAAGGAAGCCTGGGATGCTGCAGTCCATGGGGTCGCAAAGAGTTGGACATGACTGAGCAACTGAACAGCAACTGGCTAACCACTTGGTAAGAAAGAAAATGGAGTGACAGTTTTTTCAGGAGAGCCTGGCCTGGGAAACAAGGTCTGGTCAGCAGTGCTGACAGGGATTATCCAGCCGCCAGAAATCCCACAACCTAACACAACTACCTTCCTCTCCCCATGTTTCTATTAAAGCTGAACTAGTTCCTCACACCGTTTTCCGCAGACACCCCATGAGCAAGCCCATCTCTGGACCCCAGTCCTTGCTGCTTCCTTTGTTTGAAACACTCATCTCCCAGATACCGGCATGGCCCACTGTCTCACGGCCTCCTGGCTCTGGGTGACTCCTCCACACCCCAAGTCTAAGTAGCGCTCTTTCCCCACCTTTCCTGGTAAGCCTTCCATATTTATTTGTTTATTGCCTGTACCCACTCCCTCTAGAATGTAAACATGCTGAAGGAGTTTCTTTTATTCTCTGCAGTATCCAACAGGTGAAACAGTGCTCAGCGTGACACAGCAGGCACGCCAGGCTTGTTTCTTCCATATGTGGCCTTCCTGACCTGCACCAGAAAGATCAGAGAGCCCATCTTCTTTCTCCCTTGTCTGGTGGTAATATTTTCATGAGTGTGTTTTAGCTCAGGCCAAAGAATGTGGGGGCCTTGAGTGCCAGGAGCCAGCACGGGAGTTCCCACCCATGACAAAGGTCATGCGGAGAGGCCTGATATGCAAAGGTGAGTCAGGACTCAAGGGCCCCCCCTGGACCTGCCCGAGTATCTACCCCAAAACCAAAATTTGTCTGTTTTACTATTTCACAACTTTCACCAACTCTTCTGACATTAACGGGGGGCTATCTCTTACAGAGAAAAAAATTTTCTTCCCCAGGAAATCTTCCTGACCCAGGGATTGAACCCAGGTCTCCCGCATTGCAGGCCGATTCTTTACCATCTCAGCCACCAGGGAAGCCTTTGAAAGACTATTGGAAGGCACTAGAGGTCTCTGTGTATACAGGTTAAAACGGAAGAGCAGATTTACAGGATTCAGAAGTAAAGGAGGGATTGTGTGAGGGGAGCTCAGGAGACAGCCTGTGCCTGGGCTTTACTGTTTTCAGCTTCCTCAAGGTGGTTTGACTGATTCGATTCTCACCTTTTTTTTTTTTTTTTTTTAAGAAATTTCCGATGTGGACCATTTTTACAGTCTTTATTGATTTTGTTACAATATTGCTTCTGTTTTTATGTTTGGTTTTTTGGCTGTGAGGCATGTTGGATCTTAGCTCCCTGACCACTGGACCGGCAGGTAAGGTCCTGACTCATAGATTCTTGTAGAAAAATATGAGCCTTGATTCAACAAAAACAAAGAAATTCCTACATTTGTCATCATCTTGTATGATACATATATTGCTATACCTCTTCCCCAAACTGACAGCTATGCCCACATCTCCCCATTGCTTTAAGGCCAGGAAAAGATTTGTAAAAAGCTTCTCCTCGCCACTCAGTTGTTGCTCTCAAATCTCTTTCACTGCACTTTTTCATCTCAGCTCTAAGGCAAGGAATATAATAAGAATCCATTTATGTCTTCTCTATCTTTAAAAGTGCAATAATAATAATGCACGTTCATTCAGTGGGTGGGTCCCAGGTACTTAACTTGTACCACAAATGCAAGCACATAGTGTCTGCTTTTTTGGTATAGAAGCATCCCCTAATTCCTTTTAGAAGTGCCTGTGTTCATGCTCGGTCACTCAGTCGTGTCTGACTCTGCAACGCTGTGGACTGTAACCCACCAGACTCCTCTGGAAATTTTCTAGGCAAGAATACTGGAGTGGGTTGCTGTTTCCTTCTCCAAGGATCTTCCTGACCCAGGGGTCGAACTCACATCTCCTGCATTGGCAGGAGGATTATTTACAACAGAACCACCTGGGAAGCCCCATCAGATGAGCAGTACCCCTCAAATTATCCTTTCACCCATCAAATATTTGTTGACCAAAAGGGTTGCTTCTTGCCCTTCACTTGATCAGACTCTCAGCCATGTCCCTAATGTCACATTTTAGGGAAATCTATATGTAACTTCTTCAGCCCTGAGGGTCTAAAGCATTACTTATTCCTGTTCCATCTGTCCTCCGTGTCAGAAACTTTAAGCCTCGATCTGTGTCGTGGAATCAGTCAGCATAGGAACTCTGGAATCAGACAGTCTTGGGTTCCAATATGGGTTTTCCCACTTGCTCGCTGTGTGATCTTGGTAAGTTTACTTAACCTGAGTCTTAGTTTATACCTTTATAAACAGGATAATAATACTTAGCATACTGATCTATTATGAAGATTCCATGAAATAATATTTATAAAGCACTTGTCTAATACTCATTGATATTTACTCTATGAGAGCAAAATATTATTTTTTAATATCTGTCCCCAGTACAGATGGTTTTTGTACTGCTGCCAAATGTATTTCCATTGTAACTACCTGCCTTGGTAAGTGGATTATGGCACAATTCCATGCTTGAAGAAATATGTCTTTAACAGCCCTTCTTTATTTGATTGCCAATTGTTTCTAAGCTTACTTAAGTCTAATCATCTTAAAAATTAAAATAACAGATGCAAGTTGACTGTAATAAAGTAATTTGGATTCAGGTGTCAATGCCATGTTTGAACTGAGGCATGAAATACTACCTCTCTGTTTCTAAAAGATTACCTCTAAATGTCTGAGGCATGGGCAGCTCACCTCTGTAATGACTGGTTCATGTGTGCTCATGGGCTCAGTTGTATTTGACTCTTTGAGACCCCGTGGGCTGTAGCTCACTGTCAGGAAGCATTTAACAGGAGGCTTCCTGTGTGCTGTTTTGGGTCTGCCATGAATCCTCTGTCCCTTATTAATTCCTGAATACTCAGGAATTAAGTGGAGTAGCAAGGTGGTCCCAGGGCTTAGGAATGCACGCATTTCCTTCCTTAGTTTTTCCATATGGTGATAAGTAACTGTTTACGACCTTCTTCCTTTTTATGAGCCATACAGTGCAAGTGATTATTTACAACCCTCTCTCTTTCATATGGATGACCTCATATTTCCTTGTTAACTTGTAAGTTTTGATTTTATCTCTGCTGAAAATAGCTGCCTTGTCAACATTCAGAAAACAAAGGTCATGGCATCCGGTCCCATCACTTCATGGGAAATAGACGGGGAAACAGTGGAAACAGTGTCAGACTTTATTTTGGGGGCTCCAACATCACTGCAGATGGTGACTGCAGCCATGAAATTAAAAGACGCTTTCTCCTTGAAAGGAAAGTTATGACCAACCTAGATAGCATATTGAAAAACAGAGACGTTACTTTGCCAACAAAGGTCCATCTAGTCAAGGCTATGGTTTTTCCTGTGGTCATGTATGGATATGAGAGTTGGACTGTGAAGAAGGCTGAGCACCGAAGAACTGATGCTTTTGAACTGTGGTGTTGGAGAAGACTCTTGAGAGTCCCTTGGACTGCAAGGAGATCCAACCAGTCCATTCTGAAGGAGATCAGCCCTGGGATTTCTTTGAAAGGAATGATGCTAAAGCTGAAACTCCAGTACTTTGGCCACCTCGTGCAAAGAGTTGACTCATTGGAAAAGACTCTGATGCTGGGAGGGATTGGGGGCAGGAGGAGAAGGGGACGACAGAGGATGAGATGGCTGGATGGCACCACTGACTCGATGGACGTGAGTCTGAGTGAACTCCGGGAGTTGGTGATGGACAGGGAGGCCTGGAGTGCTACAGTTCATGGAATCACAAAGAGTCGGACACGACTGAGCGACTGAACTGAACTGAACTGAACTGAGCATGCATGCACACTGTTGATTTACAGTGTTGTGTTGCTTCAAATGTATAGCAAAGTAATTCAGCTATATATGTATATATACTTCTATTCTTTTCAGATTCTGAATCATTGTTTTTCAAAAATACTTTAGTAGCACTGTCTACTGGAGAAGGCAATGGCAACCCACTCCAGTACTCTTGCCTGGAAAATCCCATGGATGGAGGAGCCTGGAAGGCTGCAGTCCATGGGGTCGCTAAGAGTAGGACAGGGCTGTGCGACTTCACTTTCCCATTTCACTTTCATGCTTTGGAGAAGGCAATGGCAACCCACTCCAGTGTTCTTGCCTGGAGAATCCCAGGGATGGGGGAGCCTGATGGGCTGCCGTCTATGGGGTCGCACAGAGTTGGACATGACTGAAGTGACTTAGCAGGAGAAGCAACACTGTCTACTAAAGCACCTTGCTACACCACAAACAAAATTGCTCTACATCAAATACCCTGTGTGTCTTGCATTCTATGATAGACGTGTTCACCGTTTATGGTGAACAAGTGAACTTTTGTGAAATGAATCCTTATACCATGTGCTTGCATCATCATCTGAGAGCTGCTAGCATCAGTGGTTGTTACTCTTCTATTTTCTTTTCATGCTCATCTTTCCCCATCTCTCTACCCCTTTTCTTTCACAGTATAAAGGTTGATAATTCATTCAACTGTGATGTTTATTGGTAATCTACAAGTTGTGAGAGTGTTTCATATCATTAATTTACAACTCATACCACAAATATTTAAGCACAATACCGGAATATTATTTAAGGGAATCCTATTGTAAAGCCAGGCATCACTCCTGATTGATTTAGTATTAGTTCAGCTTTGGTTTTGACTGGGTCTTCTTTCACCAAGCCGCTAGGTGAATTGCATCATACCTTTGGTATTTTTGAAGCCTTGACCTTACTATCTCAGTGAATACAGGCTGTCCTGGCAGTGCTTGAGCCAACCACCAAAAATGTGGTAGATCTGAAATGGAAGTGAATAACCAGAGTCGGGAACAGTCAACTCAGATCTTAGTATCGAAAGATAAGTTCACCTACAACACGGGCCTCAGATCATAGATTTCTATCCTCTGCCCTCTCTCCACTCCTGTGGGCCAGGAGCTAACAATGAAGTCACTGCCCCAAAGTAATATTCTTATTTACAAAAGGATTTTACAAGGATTTACAAGGTTATTTCTCAAAACTAGAATCCTTGGTGCTTTCTGGGCTTCCCAGGTGGCGCCAGTGGTAAAGAATCCTCCTGCCAAAGCAGGAGACACAAGAGACACAGGTTTGATCCTTGAGCCAGGAGATCCCCCAGAGTAGGGAAAGGCACCCCATTCCAGTATTCTTTCCTGGAAATCCCATGGGCAGAGGAGCCTGGTGGGCTAGACTCCGTGAGGTTGCAAAGAGTCAGACACAACTGATCACATTCTAGTGCTTTTCAGACAGGATTTAAGCTTCAGTCATTCCAGAGGTGATTCTAGGTATCAGGTGCTATGGTAGGTTCAAAGCAGGAGAAAGACATCTCCACCAGCAGCAGAAAATTACAGTGTGGAGCTCTAAGGGTTGGGAGTGGTGGTGGAATGGGATTGTAAGCCTGTGTGAAGCAGTGGTAGCTCACTCTCCCTTTGCACCACAGTCCAGGGAAAGTGAGGCCCGTTGTGCAAACCTGGTTGCTTATAGGCTGCCCTCCGTTCTTGGAAAGAATCAAATGAGGGAAATAAAGTCCAGAGCCTTTGCTACCATTTATCAAATTCAGTTCTTCCATCCCAGGGGCTTGAAAACCCACAACCCACCTATGATGACAAAACACCAGTGACTGGATATCAGTTCAGCATGAGCTAGTAACGGTCACACAGGACCTGGGATGACTTTTTCTAAAATATGGACCATTTTTATAAAAATCTGTAGCTGTATTTCTTCTGTTTTATGTTTTGACTTTTTGGCCACAAGGCATGTGGCGTCTTAGCTCCCAGGTCAGGGGAAAGATGTCCCCTGCGTTGGAAGGCAATGTCTTAACCACTGGACCACCAGGGAAGTCCCTGGGGAAACTTTTAAAACAAGCATAGATAGAATGCCCCAATTCCTAGGTCCACTGCCCGTGCACGCTCCTCTCATGACACCAGTCACTCTCTCTTTTAGGGGTGCAGAAGGGGACCATTGGGATTCCCTGGTGGCTCAGCCGTAAAGAATCCGCCTGCCAATGCAGGAGACTTGGGCTCAATTCCTGGGTCATGAAGATCACCTGGAGAAGGAAATGGCAAAGCACTCCAGTATTCTTGCCTAGGAAATTCCATGGAGAGAGGAGCCAGATGGGGTACAGTCCGTGGGCTCACACAGAGTCAGACCCGTTGAGCAAGGCAGAATGTGCTGTAGCTTTTAACAAGCTCCAGTTGAGGTTCAAGGATCCTAACACAACATTGTCCTCTCACCTTCCAGGCTCTTCCCACATGCTCTGCACTTCTGGAGTCCCTCCCTAGCTTTCAAGACCCACCCCAAGTCCTGCTGTCTCCAGGAATAAGTCTCTGACCACCAGCCCAAGATGCACTGGACATTCTGTTGAGGGTTCCACACACAGAGTTCTGTTGAATCCCTGCAGTGACCCACAGGTGGGTGTAATTATCCCCATGATGAGCAACCTGAGGCTCAGAGATCTTAAATCTGTCCTCATGGCATCAAAATGGCAGAGATAGGAAGGAAGCTCAGGTCTCCATGACTCCAAAACCTGAGTTCTTAGGCATTTTCCGTTTTATAAAATATGTGTTTATTTTTGGCTGTATTGGGTCTTACAAGCAGGTGGACCACAACTCAATAGTTGTGACTCATGAGCTTAGTTGCTCTGTGGCATATGGGATCTTAATTCCCTGAACAGGGATTGAACCACATCTCCTCTACTGGAAGGCAGATTAACCAATGGACCACCAGGGAAGCCCACTTAGGCACTTTCTGCATGATACTACCTCCTACCATCACCCCTTTGCTGACCAATGATGGTCTGGACTCGGTCCCACTCAGTGGAGTTATTTCCATGCTTGTAGGATTAAGTTCTTATGGAGTGTAAAAAGCATTTCCCCACCTTCCTTGAAACTTGCTTAAAGGAAGGATGGCATCTTGTACTTCTCCATTCATCTTATGGGACCTAAGAATGGTGAGGTATACAGGGTGGTTAAACACTTGCTCAGTCATTGTGTGGAAAGGAAAGACTACAGGAGTTGAGTTCAGAGAATAAGGAAAAGGAATTTAAATGCACGGAATACCAGACACGGTACTTTAAAGACTTTGTTAATATTTTATTCAACCCCATTTTAACCAACTCTGTGTTAATGCTTTGTGATAGCTACCCTCACCTTTGGCAGAGACAGTTTCTTTGTTTCTGAGGCTATCAAAACAGAGTGACTCTCCAAATTCCACTGAGACACAGAGTCTCCAAACAGCACACTTCCTGGTTAGACTCCATTTCTGCCACATGTAACTGGAGTTTGGATTCTAAGCCAGATCCACAGTTAAATCTCGTTCCACAAGGCAGCCCTTTCAAGCCTCCACTATTTTTCTTGAGTTTTTTTCTTGAGGAATTTAAGGTCACTAAGTAGATCTAAAAGAGTTGATGTTGCCAAGTTTCAGAAGGTCAGGAACAGTCCCTGGCCTCACCCCAGGGAATAACAGCCCATGTCACATTGTGGGAGGAGGAGAGATGGTGCCTTGTGGACAGTAAACTGGACCTGGAGCAGATATAAAAGGAGAGGCCCTGGGGAACCAAGCCACTATCAGGAAGAGACTCACTCCCAGTGACAGTAGAGAAGACAGCGCTGTCTCCTGCCAAGATGAAGCTGCTGCTGCTGTGTCTGGGGCTGACCCTAGTCTGTGCCCAGGAGGGAAACTCTGATGTTGTGAGAAGCAACTTTGATATTCCAGAGGTAAGGGCAGGGAAGCATAGTGACTTTGGATTTTGGAGGGCATTTTGGAAGATTCTGAAGCAGGGTGGCAATCTGTGAGGGCAGGAGTTCCTTGACATAGTAGAGGAAATGGGAAGTTTAAGGGCAGTGGTGCCATGTTAAAAGGTGGCAACACTTGGGGAAGCTCCAACTTACAGGAGGTACAGTGAACAGTGGAGAGTCCTCGATCTGGTGCCAGTCGACCCGAGTCTAATTTCATCTTCACATCACCATGATGAGGGTCCTGGCCCAGAGGTCAGGGTTCAAGGAGACAAGGGTTCATGTTGTATTCCTTTCCTCTTTTCTCACCCAATCATTTTATTGATTTATTTTAGATTGCAGGGGAGTGGTATTCCATTCTCTTGGCCTCAGACAACAGGGAAAAGATAGAAGAAAATGGTAGCATGAGAGTTTTTGTGGAATACATTGATGTCTTGGAAAATTCTTCATTGTCATTTAAATTTCATACAAAGTAAGTATGGGTTATTTTGCTTGGGAAAGGAAACATAGAAGTCTGAATATGGTCCTGGACCTTTACACACATACACACAGACACACACCTATGGATACATTCTGCATCTGTACCTAAAATCAGGGTCCATCATCTAGCACTGACCCAAGGCTTGGTGAACCTAAACCTGTGACTTTTCTAGATTCGAAGATAAGAACTGGGACAGGAATACATGTACATGGGAGTTCAGGTCAGTTCGGTCGCCCAGTTGTGCCTGATTCTTTGCGACCCCATGGACTGCAGGATGCCAGGCTACCCTGTCCATTACCAACTCCCGGAGCTTACTCAAATTCATGTCCATTAAGTCAGTGATGCCATCCAACCATCTCATCCTATGTCATCCCCTTCTCCTCCTGCCTTCAATCTTTCTTGAAGATTGAGTTCTTGATCTGAACTCAAGGAGTTCATGATCTGAGCCACAGTCAGCTCCTGGTCTTGTTTTTGCTGACTGTATAGAGCTTCTCCACCTTTGGCTGCAAAGAATATAATCAATCTGATTTCAGTATTGACCATCTGGTGATATCCGTGTGTAGAGTCTTCTCTTGTGTTGTTGGAAGACAGTGTTTGCTATGACCAGTGTGTTCTCTTGACAAAACTCTGTTAGCCTTTGACCTGCTCCGTTTTGTACTCCAAGGCCAAACTTGCCTGTTATTCCAGGTATCTCTTGACTTCCTACTTTTGCACTCCAGTCCCCTATAATGAAAAGGACATCTTTTGGGGGTGTTAGTTCTTGAAGGTCTCATAGGTCTTCATAGAACCGTTCAACTTCAGCTTCTTCATCATTACTGGTCAGGACATAGACTCGATTACTGTGGGAGTGGAGGAGGTAAGGGGCAGAGGGCTGTCAGATCATTAGTAGTATAGAAAGACAGTATAGGTTAAGAGCACAGGATTCGAATCAATACCCTATCCAGTTCTTGAATCTCCAAGTTACCAAGAAAATTCATCTCTTTCTTCCTCGGTCTTCTCTGGAGTAAAAGACGATGATATAATTCTCTCTCTGTATTTTTGTGAGGATCAAGTGAAGTGATGTTTGTAAGTCACTATCTGAGAAGTTGGCCCTGGGTCAGAACCCAGCTAATTCTCTAGACAAGTAGCTGTCATAATAGTAATAGTGTGAAGAGGTGATAGAGGCACAGGGACAGAAGAAGTGGACTCATTCTCAAAGCACCAAGTGAAGTGAAATAATGTAAATAAAAGTGCTGTGGAAACTATACCCCAAATGTTCAACTGCTAATCAGTGGAATCGGAAACTCAAGTTACAGGTAGAATGTGAGGGAGCCAATCCCTTCAGGATCTCTTGGGCATCAGCTCATTTTGTTTTACAGGGTAAATGGAGTGTGTACTGAGCTTTCTTTGGTTTCTGACAGCACAGGAGAGGATGGCGTATATACCGTTAGCTGTGAGTATGTTTTAAAAAAAAGTCTTTCTAAATTCTACTTCCAAGTGCAAGGAATTTGCTAAAGTCCAGGATCTTGATCAGTTCCTGATATGCATAATGATAATCTAATGTGGCCATCTAATAGCCAATATCCTGAATTTGGCAGAAATGTGTGTGTCAAAGCCAGTGCCTGGCATGCAATATCACCACACAAAGAAAGCGGCTTGGTCATATGTACTTCCTGCAACAAAAGGAAGTTGGCAAATAAAAAAGTAAATTGGAAGGACAGCTTCTCATTCCTCGCCTACTTAAAAAAATATATTTATTTATTTTTGCTACACTGAGTCTTCATTGCTGTTTTCAGGCTTTCTCCAGTTTCAGCAAGCAGGGGCTACTCTCTAGTCGCAATGCCCAGGCTTCTCGTTGCGGCAGCTTATCTCTTGCTGTGGATCATGGGCTTCAGGGCTTTAGGGCTCTCGGGCTCAGCACTCGCACCGCATGGGCTTAGTAGGTGGGACTGTGGGCTCTAGAGTATCCAGTCTTAGTTGCTCCGAGGTATGTGGAGTCTTCTTGGATCATGGATCAAACCTGTGCCCACTGCATTGGCAGATGGATTCTTAACCGCTGGATCACCAGGGTAGTTCCCTGCCCCACTTTCTGACAATGTCAAAAGGCCATTGCCACAGTGTATCATTCAGGATGTAGCACTGGGTATAAGGGCCAACGGGGCTTGTAGAGAAGACAGAGGCACATAGTTGCCAGAGATGGTTGAGAGAGGCAGGTGAGTCTCAGGTGTCAGGATAGAGGGGAAGTTACTGCTGTGGCTGAACTTTTCTACCCCTAATGGTCACTCCATCGGTGTTGCTTAGAAATTGCATCTCGAAGCCCAGGGAGATGCAGATGGAAGACAGTAGATATCACTATTTCTTTCAGGATTGTTTTGTGGGAGAGAACAGGTAAAAGGGTTTCACTTCTTTCCCACAGACCAAAGAAGTTCTGAGCCGTGTTCTGTTTTCTCCACAGATGATGGAGAGAATAAATTTCGCATACTTCAAGTGAACTATAGTCAACATATTATTTTTTATCTCGAGAATTTCAGCGACTCGTTCCAACTGCTAGAGCTCTACGGTAGAGTACTTTCATGCTGGCGCTCATCTTGGGGTGGGGAGACCAGGGAAGGAAGGAGACAGAGTGGACTTTCCTGTCGTACCCTGGGACCTCTCTCCCCATTAAAGACAGATGCTCCCCTTTGGTAAAATCTCTCGGGCTCAGTGATGGGAAGATGATGACTCTCTCACTGTGCCAGAAAGATATCCTAAGGTGTCACATTCAAGAAAGACTTTTTTCCATCCCTGAGACTTGTGGCTAAGCATGTAATCAGTGCCATTCACTTTCCCACTCAGCCGGAGACCCACCCCTCTCATGAGCCTCAATCACCAGGAAACAGGACAAAGCAGCTCCTGTTACTCTTCCCACAGCCCGAGAACCAGATACGAGTCCAGAACTCAAGAACGAGTTTGTGGAAATTTGCCAAAAGTATGGAGTTGTTAAGGAAAACATTATTGACCTGACCAAAGTGGGTAAGTTGAGCTATCTCTGGCTTTCTCTGCCTGAAGTCCCATGTTGCTGAGTAGGAATGTTACCGAAGGGAGAAATGCAAGAGAAGTTAATACCCGCATTCAGTCCCCTTTGTCCTAACCTGGAAAATCACCTGGTTTTGTTCTGGGAAGTAAACTGGGGTTGGTGTTTGAATGTGCTCTTCTCTGCCTCTACAGATCGCTGCTTGCAGGAGCGAGGGAATGGAGTGGCCTAGGGCTGCAGTTTGGTGAGCTCTGCTGGAGACGGGGTGGCCCAGGATTCAGTACCTTCCAGAAGCATTAGGGGATTACAGTAGAAGATTTAAAAATCACAATAAAAATAATTTGGTAGGAAGAGCTTGAAATTTGGAGTTGGAGGACCTGGGTTCAGGATCTACTCCTGCCATGAGTTTTTTTTAGCAAATGATACATCAATAAAAAGGGGAACAATGATGTCTACCTTACAGAATTAGTGTGGATACAGTGCTGCAGAAAAGGGCTCAGTAATTGATAATTGGGAAACAATTGATAATTGTTTGAAATGTGGGAAAAATTAGTAAGACTTATAGTTTTAAATGGGAAAAGGGTGCGAATATGAAACTCAAATACATTCTGTGTTTGTGGTCCATCTTCTAATCCTGAAAGCCCATCTCACCCTCCAATATATGGAAAAGATTTCTTCCTTCAATCTCTGCACATCCTTAACTTGTAATTTGCACATCCTTAACTTGTAATCTGTCTGAGCTTCCAGTTGTCTTCCAACCTGGAAAATAGTCTCTTGAGTTTCCTCATCTGTTTCCTGCCTCAGATTTATTGTGTGGGTTCATTCAGATAATGTAGGTGAAAGTCTTAGCAACTATGGCTTACGTAAAGTCAGCATTTAATAAAAGATTGCTATGGCTTTTGCCAATTTGTCAAAAACACTTGAAAACTTCCAGTGCTGAGGATGGCAGAAATAAGCCTAGCATCCTTCATTGCTTCCACTCTTCTTTTCATAGGCTCTGGGGCAGGTTAAGATGGGATCAACAATAGAAAAAAACAGGAAAAGAATCATTAACACTCCCCTTCCCCTATTCTGGCAAATAGCATGGGTTAGAATGCAGGTTGATGACTATTTCTTCAACGTGTTTTTGGTAACAGAAATTCTCTTCGTCCTCAGTTCAGTCTGAGAAGCACTTAATAAGCTTTTGTGTTCTCATTCTCATTTGCTTATTTAGTGCCACCTCATTTGGGCTCCAGAATCTTCTCTTCCATGGTTCCCACATCATCTTATGCCAAGTGCTGGGGCCTGACTTCCACCACTGTCGCACAGGAAGGCACCGTCTCTGCATCTTCAGGATATTCCCTAATTATCTAGGAAGCCTTAGCAGCTCACCGAGAATCAAAGTTTCCTCCAGATTTCCGATTCCCTTTGTCCCATTCAGGACAGCAGGTCCATGAATAAGACCTTCCTCAACCTGTTCAATAAATGATTTGCCTTGCAGTCATGTGGTTTTTCTTCGTTTATGTAAGGGACGTGGGGGTGACAGGAAGAAAATGAGGCCTTGTGACCAGAACCTTCCCCTAGGCTCTCAGAACCTTCCCCGAGTTTCAGGATTTTCCCTCGTCTGCAGTAAGTCTCTGTCTCGATGAGTGCTATTTGTCTTTTGAGTTACCCATTTCTTAGTGACCTGATAAACTGTAAGACTTGCCCTAGAAATTGCTCCATCCTAGAATTCTCTTTTTCAGTCTGAGAGAGAGTTGCTGCTGGGGCTGACACCAGCTCAACATGTTTTAGGATACGCCTTTACAACCCAGCTTCTCTAACTCATCCATCCTCTGAGATTGTCAGTGTCCTTTCTTTCTTTTTCTAGTATGGCAAATGCTTTTATTTTGTAAAAACACATCTATGATGTCTAGGTTGAAAATACTATTTTAAGCTGTTATTAATTTCAAATTCTTAATTTAAAAAATTTTATTTTTAATTTTATTACTTTAAAAAAGTATAGTTGGTTTACAATATTTCTGCTGTACAGAAAAGTGATCCTGTTATATAGGTATATACACATTCTCTTTCATATTGCTTTCCATTATGGTTTATCACAGGATATTCAGTATACCTCCCTGTGCTATAAATAGAACCTTATTATTTATGCATTCTGTATATGGTGCTTACATCGGCTAATCCCAAATTCCCATCCTATCCCTCCCCCACCACCTATTCCCCCTCGGCAACCACAGGTCTGTTTTCTATGTTTACGATTCTGTTTCTGTTTTATTTAGAATGTGTAATGTTTTAGATTGCAAATATAAGTGGTATCATATGCCGTTTATTTTTCTCTTGGTCGGTGTCTTTTCATACTCTTGGAAAACCTTCAACCGCTGCTTTTATTTACTGTGAACATATTAAGTGAGATTCCATGAAATGTGATCAATACTTATCTTCAGCATTCTATACCTAGTACGGTCAGGAGGCATCAAGGAGGCTAAATGTTATTACTGGTCTCTTCTTTGGGGAACTTACAAGTGTTGGAGAAAGGGAAATTAAACTTCCCTTTCATTTGTAATCCTTCGCCAACATCAGCTGATAGTGAAAATTGTGTAAGAGTTACAGATGAGTGTTGTGGCAGAGCAAGACATTGATAGCAGTTGTCATGGGGAAAAATGACTCATTATGGGCACACAAGGTTCTCTTTATATGAACAAGAGAAGGCTTTCTAGGCATCTGACTCTCCCCATATCTTTGTTTTTGTTGTTGTTCAGTTCCTCAGTGTGTCTGACTCTTTGTGACCCCATGAACTACAGCACACCAGCATTCCCTGTCTTCATGATCTCCCAGAGTTTGCTCAAACTCCTGTCCATTGAATCAGTGATGCCATCCAATCACCTCATCCTCTGTCATTGCCTTCTCCTCCTGCCTTCAATCTTTCCCAGCATCAGGGTTTTTTCCTTTCCTAATGAAAGGCTCTTCGCATCAGGTGGCCAAAGTATTGGAGCTTCAGATTCAGCATCAGTCCTTCCAATGAATATTCAGAGTTGATTTTCTTTAGAATTGATTGGTTTGATCTCATAGTACAAGGGACTCTCAGAAGTCCTCTCCAGCGCCACAGTTCGAAAACATAAATTTTTTGATGCTCAACCTTCTTTATGGTCCAGCTCTCACATCGATACATGACTACTGGAGGAAACCATAGCTTTGACTATACAGACCTTTGTTGGCAAAGTGATGTCTCTGCTTTTCAGTATACTATCTAGATGTGTCATAACTTTTTTTTGAAAGGCAAATGTCTTTTAACTTTCTGGCAGCAGGTACCATCCACAATGATTTTGGAGCCCAAGAAAATAAAGTCTGTCACTGTTTCCAGTGTTTCCCCATCTATTTGCCATGAAGTGATAGAACCAGATGCCATGATCTTGGTTTTCTGAATGTTGGGTTTTAAGCCAACTTTTTTACTCTCCTGCGGATTCATGTTGATGTATGGCAAAACCAATACAATACTGTAAAGTAATTAACCTCCAATTAAAATAAATAAATTTATATTAAAAAAAAGACTCCTCTTTGCTTTCTTCCATAAGGGTGGTGTCATCTGCATATCTGAGATTATTGATATTTCTCCTGGCCATCTTGATTCCAGCTTGTGCTTTATCCAGCCTAGCATTTCTCAAGTTACTGTGCATATACATTAAATAAGCAGGGTGACAAGATTCAGCCTTGATATACTCCTTTCCTAATTTTGAACCAGACCATTGTTCCACGTCTGGTTCTAACTGTTGCTTCTTGACCTGCATACAGGTTTTGTAGGAGGCAGGTAAGGTGGTCTGGTATTCCCATCTCTTTAACAATTTTCCACTTTGAGTGTAGTCAATGAAGCAGAAATAGATGTTTTTCTGGAATTCTCTTGCTTTTTCTATGATCCAGCAGATGCTGGCAATTTGATCTCTGGTTCCTCTGCCTTTTCTAAATCCAGCTTGAGCATCTGGTTCTCGGTTCATGTAGTATTGAAGCCTAGCTTGGAGAATTTAAAGCATTTCTTCATTAGCATGTGAAATGAGTGAAATTGTGTGGTAGTTTGAACATTCTTGGGCATTGCCCTTTGGGATTGGAATGAAAACTGACCTTTTCCAGTCCTGTGGCCACTGCTCTGTTTCCCAAATTTGCTGGCATATTGAGTGCAGCACTTTTACAGCATCATCTTTTAGGATTTGAAATAGCTCAGCTGGCATTCCACCACCTCCACTAGCTTTATTCGTAGTGATGCTTCCTAAGGCCCACTTGATTTCACACTCTAGGATGTCTGGCTCTAGGTGAGTGATCATACCATCGTGGTTGTCATGGAAAAAGTCAGACATGACTTAACTAAACCAAACCACATTTACGTAGGTATGGCTAACACACAGGATATCCCCAAAGCTTTTGGCCTGAGCAATTGAAAGGATATAATTGCCCTTAACTCCATTTAATTAGAGGAGCCAGTTTAGTGGGGAAGGATGAAATGTTTCAGACATTTAATTCGTTTATCTAGCTCGTGTGTGTGTGCTCTGTCACTTCAGTCGTGTCTGAGTCTTTGTGACCCTCTGCACTGTAGCCCACCAGGCTCCTCTGTCCATGGGATTCTCCAGGCAAGAATACTGGAATGGTTTGCGGTGCTCTCCTTCAGGGGATCTTTCTAATATAGGGACTGAACCCACATCTCCTGGGTCTCCTGAGTTACAGGCAATTCTTTACCCACTGAGCCACCCAGGAAGCACTTATCCAGCTCAGCTATTTAATAAAAGAGACCCAATTATAATTTAGTATTTTACCAAAAGATGGGTCCAGGTACTCACCACTCAAAACCCAATGAGGCCAGGCTGGTGGAAAGGGAAGTTTGCTTTATTTCATATTCTGGCAACTGTGGGGGAAGGGGGAGGGGGGACATCTGTCCAAAAGCTGACTATACACCCCCTCAACTGACAACTAGTGGGACAAGAGAGCTTTTCTAGGATGAGGGAGAGGGCTGCATGCAGAAACAGCAGTCAGCTCTGACAGTCATCTTCAAACTGGTCATCAGTGGTTTGACCACTGTCATGTTGATTGTTTTAAATACAGTTTGGTTTGTTTCCATTTCTTTGAGGCCAGTTCTTGGAACTCTGGCAGCTTATGTCACAGCTACAGTCCGGTCATCATGTAATTAACTTCTTCCACTTCGTGGGGGTGTCAGTATCTATGAGACAGGATATGGCTCCGAATTATATCTATAGCCTTTGAGAAGGAACTAAAGGTCTTTGACTATGCTTAATGACTACATTATTATTATTTGGTCTCGTTTGACTATTTTCCTTTGCTTCTGCATACTCTCATTTCTCTGATTAAACTTATTCTTTGACTAAAGCTTTTCAAAGACAAAAGGCAGGCAGAGGACATAGGGCGGGGGGCAAGGACCATAGGGTCCTGCTTTGTTTCAGTATGAATTAGTAAGTGAGAGTTAATTTCATAACTTAGTGATAGATTTCATTATCGGCAACATAAATGTAAACAGTCTTCAACACCTTAAAAGGGAATGTTCAGTTCAGTTCAGTTCAGTTGCTCAGTCATGTCCCACTCTTTGCAACCCCATGAATCACAGCACGCCAGGCCTCCATGTTCATCACCAACTCCCAGAGTTCACTCAAACTCATGTCCATCGAGTCGGTGATGCCATCCAGCCATCTCATCCTCTGTCGTCCCCTTCTCCTCCTGCCTCCAATCCCTCCCAGCATCAAAGTCTTTTCCAATGAGTCAACTCTTCGCATGAGATGGCCAAAGTATGTACTAGATCTATATTAGCATTGTTAGATCTCAAAAGTAAATTGTAAGGTGAAAAAAGCCAGTTGCTGAATGATATGTGCAGTATGACACTATTTATATAAATTTAAATAACACAGAACAATGCAATACATTATTTACGGAATCCTATAAGTATGATCACATATACTTATCAGTGTTTCTTATCATGTGCATATGAATCACCTGCGGATCTTGTTAAACATTAGCAGGCTCTGATTTAGCGGGTCTGGGATGAAGCTTGAGATTCTGCCTTCTAACAAGCTCCCAGAGACGCTGCTACACCATCGTGGGAGACAGGAGACACAGGTAAAGTGAAACTTTTTTACTTTCTTCAGTTATCTTGCTCTGTGTGGATGCTGAAACCTCTCTGTTGCACTTCTGAACTCTCATAAAGGTATTCCTGCCCATGAGTGGTTGTTAAAATGGGTGTATCTGGGGGGTTATGTGGGCTGGCACTTCCTATTCTACCATCTTGCTAATGAACCCAAATCAGTTGTACATCATTTCACCCAAAAGACACACAGAGAGAAAGACATTGAGGTTGTTGTTGTTGTTGTGTGTTTTTAAAAATTATTTATTTAGCTGTACTGGTTTTTAGTTGCGGCGTATGAACTCTCAGTTGCAGTGGATCTAGTTCCCCAACCAGGGTTCCAACCTGGGCTCTCTGCTTCATTGGGAGCATGGAGTCTCATCCAAGAAGTCCCAAAACATTGAGTCTTCAGAACTATTTTTTATTTTTCTAGAATATTCTTCTACTGAAATCAGGGATCAAATGAAAATTATGGTGGAATTACTACTGATGTGGGGTCCTTGCTCCACGAGGAATTCAGGCAAGGCTTCATTGTGATTTGTGCTGCAGGAGGGCTTGGAAACAAGAAACAGGTGCCCTTTCTTCACTCCTAGAGGGAAGGCGCGCTGGTTCCTTATGTGGGATAACAGCAGGGGTGGGTCTGGGGCTTTTGAGCAGGAGGAGTGCCTTGGGGGTCTGCCTGTTCACTCGGTGGCTCTGTGTACCCTGCTTGTGCTTAGCACTTCAGAAGAAGCAGGTTTTTGTGGCCTTTTCTATCTTACTGTTCATAAGAACCCAAACTGCGCATGTCTGAAGCTATTTTTCAGTTCCATGTAGTTTCTTTGTATTTTGTTACTGGAGGAGGCATTTGTCCAGGCGCAAGCACTGCAGCAAAGGGTCCCAGGTCCCAGACCATCTCAGAATCAGCCGTCAGTGGGAGCTACACTGCTTCCTTGTCCATTTTTCCTCAGGGATGGAGGCCATGCTCACAGCCAAATCCATTCAAGGATTTTCCATCCTGGTATTTAAATCCTAAATTGTGTTTTCATGTCTTCCTTATCACCCTATTGCCACTTCACGTCCCATGAACATGTTCCTAGGTTCTGAAAACAAGTTGATTAAAGAAAGGGAAATAAGTCTACTGTAAAGAGCACCACAGAATAACATTCTAATTCCCGGCAAGTGTGAGCTAGCGTTTGCACAGTAGATCATATGTGCCACACTTCCTTCCAAGAGTTAAACATTTATATGTTAGAAAACTCTGCTGCTGTGTCAAAGATACAGTTGCATGCATGGATGTGAAGTCACTTCAGTTGTGTTCAGCTCTTTATGACCCTGTGGACTGTAGCCCGCCAGGCTCCTCTGACCATGGGATTCTCCAGGCAAGATTACTGGAGTGAGTTGCCATTCCCTTCTCCAGCGGATTATCCTGACCCACATCTTTTAAGTCTCCTACAGTGGCAGATGGGTTCTTTACCACTAGCGCCACGTGGGAAGCAGTTAGGAAGCTCTATTCTTGGCATTCAGCTGGACAGGAGAAATGGGTCTTACATTAGTGTCCTGTTTTTGCTGCAAATAACCACAAATTTAGTAGCTTCAAACAGCACAGGTTTGTTTTATTACAGTTTTAGAGGTCAGAAATGTGACCAAAACCAAGAGAGCCTGGTGTCTAGAAATTTATTCAGATCATCTTTCATGTCTTTTTTTTCCCTTTTTTAAAGATTTGCTTATTTTTTAATTGAAGGATAATTGCTTTACAGAATTTTGTAGTTTTCTGTCATTTTATGTCTTTTCTTAGAGGTTTAAATTTCCCTCCTTAGCAATCTTCTGGTGTATTCTTGTTTGTTAATTCCTGTATATTGATATTTCAGGTTTTATGTTTATCTGTTTTGTTTTTTCACCCTTTAGTTATTATCAGAGTTTTTGCTGGTGTAGAGAGATGTTATTGATTTTTCTAAGTCGATCTTTCTAGCAACCTTGATGAAATTTTTCATTAGTTATAATAAAATTAGTCCTAATACCTTGTGGATTCAGTTGGTTTTACAGGTATCTATGTATGATCATATTATCTGCAAGTAATGTCAATGTATCTCTTCCAATTTACACCTCTCTCTTTTCTTTCCTGCTCATACTCTAGCCAGAACCTCCAGGAATACTTTAGCCTCTGATACCATATTTTCTATACCAAAGGTTGGCTAACACACAGGCCAAATTCACCTAAGTGCTTGTTCGTGTATAACCCATGATCTAGGAACATTTGCAACTGATGTAATATTAGAAACATTAACTTTAACCCCACTTAAGCAAAATTTTATTCCAAAACAAAATTTCATTCTTTTTATTAATAGATGTGTTTTTTCCAAAACTGTATTCAATATTATACTTCAAATTGTATCAGAAAATGATGAAATGTGTTTTCTGTATTACTATGAGTGAGTGAGTGAAAGTTGTGTCCAACTCTTTGCAACACCACGGACTATCCAGTCCATGGAGTTCTCCAGGCCAGAATACTGGAGTGGGTCAGTCAGTTCAGTCATGTCCAACTCTTTGTGACCCCATGGACCGAAGCATGCTAGGCCTCCCTGTCCATCACCAACTCCTGGAGTTTACTCAGACTCATGTCCATTGAGTCGGTGATGTCATCTAACCATCTCATGCTCTGTCGGCCCCTTCTCGTCCTGCCTTCAATCTTTCCCAGCATCAGGGTCTTTTCAAATGTGTCAGCTCTTCACATTAGGTGGCCAAAGTATTGGAGTTTCAGCTTCAACATCAGTCCTTCCAATGAACACTCAGGACTGATCTCCTTTAGGATGGACTGGTTGGATCTCCTTGCAGTCCAAGGGACTCTCAAGAGTCTTCTCCAACACCACATTTCAAAAGCATCAATTTTTTAGCACTCAGCTTTTTTTATAGTCCAACTCTCGTATCCGTACATGACTACTGGAAAAACCATAGCCTTGACTAGACAGACCTTTGTTGGCAGTGGGTAGCCTGGAGTGGGTAGCCTATCCCTTCTCCAGTAGATCTTCCTGACCCAGGAATTGAACCCAGGGTGTCCTGCATTGCAGGCAGATTCTTTACCAACTGAGCTATCAGGGAAGCCTCTCTATTACTATTACTATATTATTATCTATAATACATAATCAATTTTGACTCGGCCTATAAAGTCTAAAGTATTTACTATCTGGCTCTTTTAGGAAATGTCTGCTGACTCCCTTTTCTACATCATGGCCTTTCCCCGACTATTATTTCCTGTAGTTATTTGTACTGCAATTTCTCCCAAATAAACAAGTTTGTTGAAAGGAACCCCTCAGAATGCTTTCAATAAAGTAGGCTTGAAATTATAGGATTGTGGGTTAAGGAGATATTTTAAGTTGTCCTGTTACCACACCCCTTCAAATATTATGAACAACTTCAACCTGAATGGAGGAAATTTAGATAAATATCAAATTAACTTCCAGAGTAAACATCAAACCAGGACACCCTGAGGTTACTTTGGAGTTTCTGGGGAAATGATGAAGACTATAAATCTCTATTTTTGACTTAGAAGACTTTGTCACTTGATTCTCTTGTCCCAGGACAGAACTTGAGTTGAAACTGTCTGCTCCTGGAGGCGGGCCAATCAGGATACTACCTGCTGTTCTTAAAAATTAGCGCTTCAGAAGCGTTGTTTTGTTGGTTTCAAAATGTGTGATAACTCTATTTTAGTAATAATGATCTCAGAGAGGCAACAGGGAGTGGAGGCATAAAGGGAGATCTTAATTCCCTGCCCAGGGAGTGAACCTGGGTAGCCTGGATGGGAACCAGGGATCCTAGCCCCCAGACCAGAAAGGGCCGGAGGCTAGAAGCTAGTTTCCCCTGGATCTTTGCCCTCAGTGAAAATGCATTTGTCACAGAGGCAGAAACTGTAAGTGCAGGTACAAAGTTTATTGTGATACATAACACAGCAACAAGTGGGAGAGCACACAGAGAAACAGCTTGTTCAGCTGAGACAGAAGCAAGGCAGAGATGCACACCCAGAGAGAAGGGGTGTAGGCATCGCCCTAGTGTGGAGGACAGTGAAGAGGCAGTTAAGTCATTTATAAAGAGCGTTCTTCCATGTCTTTGTCTTCCTTCAGGCCAATTATCTGCTTTCTTTTTCCACACCTGACCTATGCTAGGACCCTTCCCTGAATATGCAAACACTCCTCAGCCAAGATGGATCTTGAAGTGAAGGCTTCTGGGTAAAGCAAGACTCATTATGGCCTGGCAACACTCCTTGACTTTTGACCCACAGGGAGACTTTCTGTGCATGTGTAGTGTCTTCCTTGTTCTGAAAAAGGTGGGAGCTAAGATCCCTTAAGGAAAGGAAAGTGAAGTCACTGAGTCGTGTCCAACTCTTTGCAACCCCATGGACTGTAGCCTACCAGGCTCCTCTGTCCATGGGATTTTCCAGGCAAGAGTACTGGAGTGGGTTGCCATTTCCTTCTCCAGGAGATCTTCCCAACCCAGAGATTGAACCGGGGTCTCCCACATTGTAGGCAGATGCTTTACCCTCTGAGCCACCAAGGAAGTCCGAGATCCCTTAATCCTTTACTCAAATAGGGTTTTGCCTCTCTGTCCTTGATATGACTATTCCCTTAAGGTGTTTACAAGAGACAAACACTGGCTATTTACCCTGTTGCTGTTGTTAGTTCCTTTTTGGAGGGTAAACAAGAGGCTGACTGTAAATGGCTTAACTGGAGCCCATCCATCTCTTGTCTCAGGAAATGTTAACACTTTCCTGCCAAAAGTATTCAGCCTGAAGCCCACATCTTCGTGTCCCACGATGTGGGGCAGTTGTAACTGGAGGCTGGTTGTAAATGTCTAACCTGAAGTCCATCTATCTCTTCCATCAATAGTAGACAATTACTGGCTAACAACTTGGTAAGAAGACAGAGAATGGAGGGCCAGTTTGTTGAGGAGAGCCTGGCTTGGGAAACAAGGTCTAGTTAGTAACACTGTCAGGGATTATCCAGCCGCCAGAATTCCCTCAACCTAACACACCTACCTTCCTCTCCCCGTGTTCCTATTAAAGCTGAACTCGTTCCTCACACCGTCTTCCACAGACACCCCATGAGCAAGCCCATCTCTGGACTCCAGTCCTTGCTGCTTCCTTTGTGTGAAACACTCATCTCCCAGATACCGGCATGGCCCACTGTCTCACGGCCTCCTGGCTCTGGGTGACTCCTCCACACCTCAAGTAGCTCTCTTTTCCCTACCTTTCCTGATGGGCTTCTCATATTTATTTGTTTATCGCCTGTTCCCACTCCCTCTAGAATGTAAACGTGTTGAAGTCAAGGAGTTTCTTTTATTCCCTGCAGTATCCAACAGGTGAAACAGTGCTCAGCATGACACAAGCAAGCACGCCATGTTTGTTTCCTCCATAAGTGGAGGAATAATAATAATCTCCATAATCTTTCCTGCACCAGAATGATTGGAGAACCCATCTTCTTTCTCCCTTGTCTGGTGCTAATATTTTCATGAGTGTGTTTCAGCTCAGACCAAAGACTGTGGGGCCTTTAGCATTTTTCCCATTGGTGGAGTTGGAAAGATGGGAACTCGAAGGCAATTGGTTCAGAAAATCTCTTCACAAAACACTAGGCCATGAATATATGGGGGCCTAGTTGTCTCTCTCTCTCTCTCTTACACACATACACACACACACACACACACACACACACACACAGGTTTGGCAGTCAGCCTTGAGAGAAGAGCAGAGAACCCATGGCCCTTCCTCCCCACCGCCTACAGCCTGGCCACAGTGCTAGTCGCACTCCATTTTTTGCCCAGCCTTCTGGGGGTCTTGAAAAAAGATTCAAGAAGCTACTGATGGCAGGTACAAGATATGGCCAGATGGAGGGAGATGGATGTTTCTGGAATGTGATCCAGTCTTTTGAGTTGACTCTGAGTGAGCTGAAGGCACTAGAGGTCTCTAAACATACAGGTTAAAACAGAAGAACAGATTTGCAGGATTCAGAAGAAAAGGAGGGACTGTGTGGTGAGCTCAGGGGACAGCCTGTGCCTGGGCTGTACTGTTTTCCATTTCCTCAAATCAGTTTGCCTAATTTGACTCACACTTTTTTTTAAGATTTTTTTTTTTTTTAATTTGGACCGTTTTTAAAGTCTTTACTGACTTCATTACAATATTGCTTCTGTTTTTATGTTTTGGTTTTTTGGCTCGGAGGCATGTTGGATCTTAGCTCCCTGACCACTGGACCAGCAGGTAAGGTCCTGACTCATAGATTCTTGTAGACAAATATGAGTCTCAATTCAAAAAAAACAAAGAAATTCCTACATTCATGGTCATCTTGTATAATACATATATTGTTATACCTCTTCCCCAACTGCCAGCTATGCCCACATCTTCCCTTTGCTTTAAGGCCAGGAAAAGATTTGTAAAAAGCTTCCCCCCACCACTGGGTTGTTGCTCTCATTTCTCTTTCACTGCACTTTTTCATCTCCGCTGTAAGGCAAGGAATAGAATAAGAATCCATTTACGTCTTCTCTGTAAAAGGTGAATAATAATAATACATGCTCAGTCAGTGCTTGGTGACCAGGTACTTGTGGCCACAAATGGAAGTGCATGGTTTTTCCTTTTTTGGTATGGAAGCATCCCCTAATTCTCTATTAGAAGTGCCCGTGTTCATGCTCAGTTGCTCAGTCATGTCTGACTCTTTGCATCCCCATGGACTGTAGCCTGCCAGGCTCCTCTATCTATGGAATTCTCCAGGAGGAATACTGGAGTGGGTTGCCATTTCCTCCTCCAAGGATCTTTCTGACCCAGGGATGGAACCTGCATCTCATGCATAGGCAGGCAGATTCTTTACCACTGTGCCACCTGGGAAGTCCAGTAATTACTAAATAATAGATTGTTGTGAAGATTAAATTACTAAATATTGCAAAGCATTTTGAACAATGCCTCACATACAGTAAGTACTATCTGAAGTGTTTGCTGTTATTATGCTTTTAATACATTTCTTGATTCACTTTGCTAATAATTATAATTTTTTATCTATCTCCATCATTGCGATTCATCCATGGTGTATTTTTATTGAACAATTCTTATCAGATTTTTATTTAAGATAATACTAACTTCATAAAATATATAAGGGAGTTTTCTACCTGAAAATGATTCAAATAGCTTTGGGAGGATCTCTTCCTTAGAGACTTATCATTTAAATTATAGACAATGTATCTGTAAAACAATTGAGCCATCATCTTTGGTAACTGCTTTCTTCTAATTTTTTATTCCTCTAGGGCTGTGATATTTGTGTTGTCCACACAAATTTACATTTCTCCTGAGCACATTGAAATTAGATGTGCCCTACTTTAATCAGTGAAAGTGAACGGTAGTTCCATAGGTCCTGTGTATCAAGATTTTTTAAAGCTTCCAAGGTGATTCTAAAGTGCAGCCAAAGCTGAAAAGATGCTTATGTAAAGATGGAATGAGTTAGTTTCCCCCACACATCTGTAAACTAGAATTCTAGAATGCAGGAGACCCAAGTTCGGTCCCTGGGTCAGGAAGATCCCCTGGAAGAGGGAATGGCTACCCACTCCAGTATTCTTGCCTGGAGACTCCCATGCACAGAGGAGCCTGGCAGGCTACAGTCCATGGGGTCGCAAAGATTCTGACACAGCTGAGCAACTGACACCATCCAGTGGTGACCAAGTGGCCAGGGCTGAGTTAGGTGCAAAGAGCCACACGGGCCACTTTGGAAGGCCTCTTCCTGAAAGTCTGGGGCCTGGGGGCTTCTGCTGGGGTTCCTTGGACTCTCTGCGAGCCAGAGAAACTAAGTTGATGCAGAGCACATAGGGGAAGGCCCCCCAAGAGGGCTGTGGGTTGACTGGGAAGTATGAGGCTGGCACAGATGTTTTTAGAACCTGAGTGTCTAGAATTCCCCAGACTTCTCCACACAGGAGTTGCAAAGCTTAGAATTAGAGCCTGCAGGAGCCCTGTGTTGACAAAACCTGGAGCCAGCAGGTGGTTGGTTGATCTCTGCTGCTTGCTGGTTAGAGGTAGCCCTCAATGTGTTTGGGAACTGGGACCTTCACCTACCAGGGCCCAGGGCACCCCTAGGTATGTTCAGAATTTGGACCTCAGAATTAGGGCCTGGTGGGGAAGAAGCATCTGGCTGAAAGTGAGTGAATTTGGAGTCTTTGCTTACCCAGCAACTCCAGTGCCTTTAGGAACTAAGGAAGCACCCTCCACCCACAGTAGCCCAGGGGTCCTCCAGCCTCCTCTCTGAGGCCTGTGAGTCAGTGCAATGTGGGAAAGTCATGAGTTCTAACCTCCAAATATAGGCATTTCCCACTGACCATCAGAAATGAAAATCAGATTTATGAAAATCAGAGATTCTGTGTGAAAATGCTAACCAGAAAGTTATTTCCTATTTTTAATGATAGCTTTCTTGAGGTATAATTGACACTCAACTGCATATATTTAAATCTGATGTTTTTACATAGATGCTCCCATGAAACCATCACACAGTCAGGATAGGAGGTATCTTTGTGATCCCCCAAAATGTCCTCTGTCCCTTGGTAATCCTTTCCTCCCACATTGCCACCCAAGCCTCAGGTAACCACGTTTCCATTTTCTGTCTCTAGAGTTTGCATCTTCTAGATATTTTATATAAATGCAGTTATCAGTATGTACTATTTTTGTTGTTCTGCTTTCACTTGGCTTAATTATTTTGAGATTCATTCGTGTCATGTTTATCAATATTCTTTTCTTTTTTGTTGCTGGATAGTGCTCCATGGATGGAGAAGGAAATGGCAACCCCCTCTGGTATTCTTGCCTGGATAATTCCATGGACAGAGTAACCTGGCTACGGTCCATGAGGTCACAAAGAGTCGGACACGACTGAGCGACTAACACACACACGGTGCTCCATTGCACGAACACACAACAATCTGTTTACCTATTCCTTTTGATGTTGATGGACATTTGGGTTGTTTCCTCGTTCTTGGCTGTTACAAATAACTACTATGAACATGTGTTTACAAATCCCTTTATGAACATATGTTTACATTTCTCTTGGTTTGTACCAAGGAATGGAATGGCTAGGTCATAGAGTAAGTGTATATTTAATTATTGTAAGGAGCTGGCGATTTTTTTCTAGAATGGTTTGCCATTTTACATATTCATCAACAGTGGATGAGAGCTCCTGTTCCTGCAGATCCTCACAAACACTTGGAATTTTAAGTAGAAAAAACTGTAATGTGTTACACAGAACCCCAAAATTTCCAACAGTTTCCAAAAATCTGAGTAAGACACGTTCAGTTCAGTTCAGTTGCTCAGTCATGTCTGACTCTTTGTGACCCCGTGGGCTGCAGCACGCTAGGCCTCCCTGTCTATCACCAACTCCTGGAGTTCACTCAAACTCATGTCCATTGAGTTGGTGATGCCATCCAACCATATCATCCTCTGTCGGCCCCTTCTCCTCCTGCCCTCAATCTTTCCCAGCATCAGGGTCTTTTCAAATGAGTGAGCTCTTCGCATCAGGTGGCCAAAGTACTGGAGTTTCAGCTTCAACATCAGTCCTTCCAATGAACACTCAGGACCGATCTCCTTTAGGATGGACTGGTTGGATCTCCTTGCAGTCCACATGAATTGAATAAACAGTAAATTGTAATGTTGGGAAATAAAAAACTTAAAGCATTATTTCATTACTAAAAACTAACATGGCTGCCTTGTGTTCACCTAAGCCTGGGATGCTTTTCTTAGACCATTAGAGATGCACATCACTTTTGTTGATAATTCTGAAGTTCTCTCAGTTGTATCTGAGTGAGTTCAGTCGCTCAGTAGTATCCAACCCTTTTCGACTCCATGGACTGTAGCTTGCCAGGCCTCCCTGTCTATCACCAACTCACGGAATTTACTCAAACTCATGTCCATTGCGTCGGTGATGCCATCCAACTATCTCATCCTCTGTCGTCCCCTTCTTCTCCTGCCTTCAATCTTTCCCAGGAACAAGGTCTTTTCCAACGAGTCAGTTCTTTGTGTCAGGTGGCCAAAATATTGGACTATAATCCAATTGTATGTGAACTATAATCCAAACTCCCCAGACTGTTAAAAATATTGCACAATATTTTTTAATGTGAACTTAAGTTTTCCCCAAAGAGCTGCCAAAAAACCCCCCATTGTACTGAGAAATACAAATATTCCATGAAGATTTGGGTATGAGGAACTAAAAGACTGAGAAAACATTCTATAACATATGCCTTTATTTCTGCTTTTCCCTTGGGGTTCACAATAGGTGCTGTGCCTCTCTGTTCCTTTGACTGACTGGTCTTATCACATTTTTCCTTTATCCCCTCTTCCTGTTAAAATAGAAATTATGCAACCTTCAGATTCAAATGATAAATTTGCTCTTTCCACCCAACCACCCACACCCCTACCTTAGCGTTGGATGTGATCATGTGACTTGCTTGGCCAGTAGCACGTTGGTAGAAGCAATGGCGTGTCATTCCTTGGCAATTTTGAGAGCCAGTATGCAATTTATCCGTCTATCCCTTTGTCAGCACCCAATGACTACTTCTTCCACCTGGTCCCAGAGAATGATGATCCAGAGTCTAGAGTCCTCAGCCAATTTGTGATGGGCAGTTTGGTTGAGAAAGAAAGCTTTATGGTGGTAAGCCACTGAAATGTGAAGGTTGTTACCACAATATAACATTACTATTATGCTGAATCTTGTTGTTCAGTTGCTCAGTCATGTCTGATTCTTTGTGACCTCATGGACTGCAGCAAGCCAGGCTTCCCTTTCCTTCACGGTCTCCCAGAGTTTGCTCAAACTCATGTCCATTGAGTCAGTGATGCCATCTAACCATCTCATCCTCTGTCATTCCCTTCTCCTTCTGCCTTCAATCTTTCCCAGCATCAGGGTCTTTTCAAATGAGTGAGCTCTTCACATCAGGTGGCCAAAGTATTGGAGTTTCAGCTTCAACATCAGTCCTTCCAATGAACACCCAGGGCTGATCTCCTTTAGGATGGACTGGTTGGATCTCCTTGCAGTCCAAGGGACTCTCAAGAGTCTTCTCCAACACTACATTTCAAAAGCATCAATTTTTCGGCACTCCGCTTTCTTCACAGTCCAACTCTCACATCCATATATGACTACTGGAAAAACCATAACCTTGACTAGACAGATCTTTTCTGACAAAGTAATGTCTCTGCTTTAGCTGTCTAAAGCATAACTTTATGTTGGTCGTAACTTTCCTTTCAGGGAGTAAGCATCTTTTAATTTCATGGCTGTAGTCACCATCTGCAGTGATTTTGGAGCCCAGAAAAATAAAGTCTGACACTGTTTCCACTGTTTCCCCATCTATTTGCCATGAAGTGATGGGATCAAATGCCATGATCTTAGTTTTCTGAATGCTGAGTTTTAAGCCAACTTTTTCACTCTCCTCTTTCACTTTCATCAAGAAGCTCTTTAGTTCTTTTTTGCTTTCTGCCTTAAGGGTGGTGTCATCTGCATATGTGAGGTTATTGATATTTCTCCCAGCAATCTTGATTCCGGCTTGTGCTTCCTCCAGCCCAGTGTTTCTCGTAATGTACTTTGCATATAAGTTAAATAAGCAGGGTGACAATATATAGCCTTGACTGTATATCCTTTTCCTATTTGGAACCAGTCTGTTGTTCTATGTCTAGTTCTAGCTGTTGCTTCCTGACCTGCATACAAATTTCTCAAGAGGCAGGTCAGGTGGTCTGGTATTCCTGTCTCTTTAAGAATTTTCCACAGTTCGTTGTCATCCACACAGTTAGTTTCAGAGACTACTAACAAGTTCCCAGAAAGACTCCTATTTGCTATCAATTTCAGCTGTTGTCTTCTTACTCCTGGAATATTTTTTTTATGTGGAACCACTACTTATTTGTCTTCCCACTAACTGGACAGAAACATGCACACTGGTATATCTGGCCCCAGATATTTCTATTGCTCCTAACAATCTGACCCTTCCTATCCCACTAACTCCTAACTGATCCAGACGGGCAATTCAATTCATTCCTCTATTAATCAGTTTAGGAATAGCCACTGGGATTGGGACAGGGACCGCAGGACTCACCACTTCTTTAAATTACTATCAAAGCCTTTCTAAAGACCTCAGTGACAGCCCAGAAGAAATAGCTAACAGCCTTATCACTATCCAAAACCAGCTAGATTCCCTGGCAGCTGTGGTCCTCCAAAACAGAAGAGGATTAGACCTCCTCACAGCAGAAAATGGAGGACCCCACTCCAGTACTCATGCCTAGAAAATCCCACGGACGGAGGAGCCTGGTAGGCTGTAGTCCATGGGGTCGCAAAGAGTCGGACATGACTGAGCGACTTCACTTTCACTTTTCACTTTCATGCATTGGAGAAGGAAATGGCAACCCACTCCAATGTTCTTTGCCTCGAGAATCCCAGGGACGGGGAGCCTGGTGGGCTGCTGTCTATGGCGTCGCACAGAGTCGGACACGACTGAAGCTACTTAGCAGCAGCAGCAGCATGCCTATTTTTGGAGGAAGCCTGCTGTTTCTACATCAATAAATGAGGCACTGTAAAGGAAGCAGCAAGAAATCTGACAAAGAGGGCCTTGAGAATACGCCAATACCTCAGTAATTCGTGGGAAAACTGGTTAAGCAATTGTGACTGGATGCCCTGGGTCCTACCTTTTCTAGCCCTCTCCTTCTACTTACCCTTATTCTAACTTTTGGTCCATGTTTAACACGTCTTTTTTCAAAATTTCTTCAGGACTGCTTACAAGCCTTCACCAACCGAACTATCCACGGGCTACTTCTAACTCACTCAGATTATCAAAGACTTGGACCCCACACAAATCTCCTTGACCCGCATTCCAGCCTTTTCTTATCTTATCCCCAGGACGCCCCTGTCCCACAGGAAGCAGTTACAGAAGACTGACCAAGGCCCTTATCCTAAATCAAAGGCTGGAATGATAGGGCCCTCATGGGGTCTTATTGATAAGATGGCTCTTTATGTCGACCTCGAAAACAAAGAATAAAATCACAGTGATCTGTGAGACTGGCCAAATTGCCCAAATGCCATCCTGTTATCTCACTGGCGCCTATCTTCTCAAAGCTGCGAGACCACCAGATTCTAGGCCTCCGGCTACATGACCATCCCTTCAGAGAATTTGTCATTGGTGGGGTATAAGAAGGACTCTGTTAGAAAGGGAGAATGCTGGTTCTCCTTAAGGGCCAGTCACCCTCTCTTTTCGCTCTAATAAATTTCTGTTTCCCTGCCTGACTGCCCGGCTCGCTTTCTTTTTCTCTGCACTTGCCTTACACTTATCACTTCCAGTTTGGGAGTCTCCCTTTTGGGTTAATACTCAGTGACTTCAGAATTTCTCCCTTATTTTTTTTTTCCACTCCCTGGCTAGATTCCTAGAGGGTTTCAGTGTTGTCCTGGCTCTGGGGAGGAGGCACCTGGGTGCCTATCATCAGTACCCACTTTCAGAGACGTCCTGCCGGCTCTGGTCGTGGTTCATCCGCACCCATCCTTTCTGCTTTACTTGCTGAACATTGTCGGCCCACCTCCTCTCCCCCTTTACTGGTCTCTATTCAATCTCCCTTCCTAAATGGGACCATCCATGCATGTTTTCTTCACCATCACTCTGCCATCCTGGAGCCGTGAGGAAGACTCTCCTACAACACTCAGGAGCCCTGAGACTCTGCGGGGTGTTGGCCTGCCCTCTCCTGCTCTGCTACAGGTACCCTAGCTGGTGAGGCTCTTTCCTAGCCTAGGATCATACACAGAAGCTACCTACAAGTTCACGGTTAGAAGCTTGTCTGGTGCTTTTTTTTTTTTTTTTGCCATAGTGTGCAGCAGGCAGGATCTTAGTTTGCCCACAAAGAGGAACATAGTCCCCACCCTGCAGTGGAAGCATGAAGTCCTACTCACTGGTCTACCGGGGAAGTCCCCTGGGGCTTCTCGTGTGACTCCACTCTTCAGGAAGGGGAAGTAGCTCAGAAAGCAGGGACAGGCAAGGGTGGGATGAACTGGGAGATTAGGATTGACATACATACACTACTATATGTAAAATAGATAACTAATGAGAATCTCCTGATAGTACAGGGAACTCTACTCAATGCTCTGTGGTGACCTAAATGGTAAAGGAATCCAAGAGAGGGGATATGTGGATATGCGTAGCTGATTCACTTTGCTGTACAGTAGAAACTAACATGACATTGTAAAGCAACTATAATCCAATGACAATTAAATAATTTAAAAATTAAAATCAGGAAATAGCTCAGGGTCACTCAGGAACACTCACTAACAGAATTCTCTTAATATGTTCTTCCGTGGTTGGAAACATTTTTCTTCCAGGCCCTTTGTTATTAGTCAGGGAGTGCCTTCTAGACAGGGGCACCTATGAGTACAGCATCCAAGCCAAGGGGCCCTGCTTTGGGCTCCACTTGTGGTATCCATAATCGGAGGCTCTGAGGGAAGAAGAAGCCTGCTGCTGCTGCTGCTGTTAAGTCGCTTCAGTCGTGTCCGACTCTGTGCGACCCCATAGATGGAAGCCCACCAGGCTCCCCTGTCCCTGGGATTCTCCAGGCAAGAACACTGGAGTGGGCTGCCATTTCCTTCTCCAATGCATGAAAGTGAAAAGTGAAAGTGAAGTCGCTCAGTCGTGTCCGACTCTTAGCGACCCCATGGACTACAGCCTACCAGGCTCCTCCATCCATGGGATTTTCCAGGCAAGAGTACTAGAGTGGGGTGCCATCTCCTTCTCTGAGAAGAAGCCTATTAGGCATTAAGTCATGTTGTGGTGTTAAGTAGACAGAGGAAGGAGGAGGTCACAAAGGCAGGGGGAAAGCCTGCTTCATTGCTGCAGCTGACTGACTATCGAGGGGGAGCCAGCTGCTGCTGGGGTTCTGGGGTGACCCCTGAGAGCTATTGCTATGAACCCTGCCAGAGCTTCCTGCTTTTCTAAGAAAAGCCAGGAACCTGGAGATGTGTGTGAAATGTCCTGGTTTTAAGAAATGCCAACGTTGTGTGGACCCAGTGAGACCAGTTTGTGGGCCTGTGGGCTTTCAGGTTGGTTTGCAGCTGCCCCCTGAGTCCAGTACCATGGCTGACAGGGCCTGATAAGTGCAGAGAGAGACAGCAGGGCTGCCAGGGTGCCAGCATGGCGCTTACCCACCCACAGTCTCTCTCGCAGCCAGGAATCCCACTGCCAGTGGCCTGGAGTCCACACTCATTATTCCTTTAGCTGCTAAGGCCAGGAGTTCTGATGTTCTGCCATGGTAGGGCTCCTGGGCTTAAATACTTTCCTCCTCTGACCAGCTCTCAGTTGGAGTGTAGGCCAGGCTTCGGACTGTAGGTGAGTCAAATGACCCCTTCTGTTTCTACTGGAAGCAGAAGCAGCAGCATATAATCTGTAGATTGAAAGGGCTGACTGGTTCTAGAGGCTTTAAGGAGCCAACCTTTGAGGGAAGGTGTTTTCGTTGTTGCTCAATTGCCAAGTCCTGTCGGACTCTTTGCAACCCCATGGACTGCAGCACACCAGGTCTCCCTGTCCTTCACTATCTCCTGGAGTTTGCTCAAACCCATGTCCCTTGAGCCATCTCACCCTCTGCTGCCCCATTCTCCTCCTGCCCTCAATTTTTCCCAACATCGGGGTCTCTTCCAATGATCTTCGCATCAGGTGGCCAACGTATTGGAGCTTCGGCTTCAACATCAGTTCTTCCGATGAATATTCAGGGTTGATTTCCTTTAGGATTGACTGGTTTGATCTCCTTGCAGTCCAAGGGACTCTCGAGATGATTCTCTGGAAAGTACTGGTGCACCTGGGATTCATTGTTAAATACCTTGGACTTGAAAAACTGGTTTTGCCCTTCTCCTTGCCCCATGCGTATGGTAAGCCTTTTGCTACATATACATGGCTTCTTGAAAAACATGTAGCATAATTGGCGTGAACTGAAACTCCATATCAGTAGCACCATACCATACTCTTCCTTCTCCAGCTGCTTTTTCCCACTCAGATCCTGATTGTAAGATTTAGATAAACAGAAATGGGTAAAATCAGAATTATAATGAAAATGTTTTCAAGTTGTGGTAAAATACACAAAAAAATTTTATGTAAAATAAAATAACAACATAAAATTTTATCATCTTAAGCACTTTAAAACATACAGCTTATTGGTATTAAATACATTTATAATGTTGTTTAACCCTCACCACATCCATCTCCAAAACTCTTTTCATTTTATAAAACCCAAAGTCTATACCTACCATCTTGGACTATTTTAACCTAGAAAATGACAGATCAAATAAATTAAAAAATAAGAGTATAGAATTTTTAAATAATCATTATTAATAACACAAATATAGTATACAAATATAAGAAGACTGTGAAAAGAACATATATTCACTATTTGGAGAGTACAAATACCTTTGGTCATTTTTTAGACTACAAGGAAATTCTTCATTAATTCTGTGGATATAGAGAATATAAAACTAAAACTTTGATTTCATCTTTTAAAAATACTTTTTAGACTATAGGTGTTAAATCACACTGGTATTAAATGGGAAGCCTTGAAAAACTGCATCCTTGTTCAAACAAGTACTTTGAGAATTAAGAGTTTAAGTGAAACACCTATAGGGTGCTAACCATGCCCTATATAACTCATGCTTTGAGATGATCACCCTCAAATAATCAGGGTTTCAGAGGGAGGTGTTGAAAGCCTGCCTGTCCAAATGCCTGTAAGCTAAAACCAACCTAAAATTTCCTGCTTATCATGGGATATGCCCTTTTTGTTTATAAGTGAAATTGTTTAAAGGGATTCAGTCCATTCAGTTGAATTAATTAAGCATCAGCCAAAGAACATATGAATGACTAAATAGGAAGTCTAATGGAAAAACAAAACATGAAAAAATCCAGTTATATTAACCAAGTGCATGTGGAAATTTCACGTAAATTAAGACGGCATAGCTGACACACACCACTGTGTAAGTGTAGGGTATACAGTGTAATGATTGACTTACACGGTACCGTGAAATGATGGTCACAGTGAGTTTATCGAACACCCATCATCTCATATGGATGTAAAATTAAACAAAAGAAAAAAGGATTGCTTCCATATGATGAGAACACTTAGAAGTGTTCTTTTAATGACTTTCATTTATAACATACAGCAGTGTTAATTATATTAATAATGTTGTACATTATATTCCTGGTACATATTTATCTTATTTAATTAGAAGCTTGTACTTTTTTACCACCTTCATCCAGTTCTCCCTTCCCCTATACCTCCAGGGTAGACTTTTAATAAGTGGTGTTGTCACAACTAATTAGAAAAAGATAACACTAGTATAAACTTCAGCTAAATTAGAGAGCTGTATGTAAAGGAACAAAACAGAAGAAAATCTGGGTGGATTTCTTTACACTCGGCAATAAGGAAAAGTTTGCTAATTATTCAAAATATAGCCATGAAATAATATGTTGATAAAATTGACTACACAATAACCAGAAAACTTTTGCATGCAAAAATACTATGTGGAAAATCAAAGGATAAATGACAGACTTGAGCAAACAATTTACTACCACATCACAAAGTGTTATTATCACTAAGATAAAAAGCTTTTTAAAATTTTTAATTGAAGTTTAGTTGATTGACATTATTGTGTTAATTTAAGGTATAAAACACAGTGATTCAGTTATATATATATTTTTTCAGATAGTCTTCCTTTATAGATTATTATAAGATATTATATATAAATTTTTGTCCTGTATAGTAAATCCTTGTTTCTTATCTATTTTATGTATAGCAGTTTGTATTTGTTAATCCCATACTCCTAATTTATCCCTCTTGTTTTCCTTTGGTAATCGTAAGTTTATTTTTTGTCTGTGAGTCTGTTTCTGTTTTATATATAGATTTATTATATTATTTTTTAGATTCCAATAACCTTTTTTTTAACAGTTGCTTAAGAGCACCAAAAGGAATGATGATTGTGATGGATTGAATATATGAATATAAGAAATCTACAAGTGAGATATCTAACATCATGCTGTACCTCTTGTCTACATGTTTTTGCCATTTAAAGATGATTTACAGAGCACCACATCAAGATGACAAAGTGAGCCCCAAGTCCATTAAAGTATGGGGGTGTTTTAAAGCCCTAATAAGAGTGTTTGTTAATGAACATATTTTTCAAGCAACTCCACTTTATAGGCTTCCCTGGTGGCTCAGACAGTAAAGAATCTGCTTGCAGTGCAGGAGACCCAGGTCCAATCCCCTGAAGAAGGGAATGGCTACCCACTCCAGTATTCTTGCCTGGAGAATTCCATGGAGGAATTCCATGGAGGAGCCTGGTGAACTATAGTCCAAGGGGTCGCAAAGTCAGACACGACTGAGGGACTAACATACACAGCACTTTATAATTGCAGCACACAAACCATACTTTACAATGGTGACATCTAGTGGCCACCATCTTAACCAAATGACTAAAGCATCACCAGGAGTGAGACAATATGAGGTCATGTGGCTCTTTGTGAGTTACAAAATGAAATATATTGCACCACCTATGACCAATTCTTGCCCAAAATGTTTAACTCGAAGTTAATCAAGGCTTTAGTTCTAGTCTCTACTTTACAGGAAACCCAGGAGATACAAGAACAGGTTAAACAGCACTATGAAAAAAGACAAATCCAGAAGGTAGGGCATTAAAAAAAAAAAAAGGACTGGTCTATTATTTTCAAAAAGTCCATACTATGACAGTAATGGTACATCAAAAAGCAATGATGTAGAGAAAAGGGGGAGAATTGTTCCCAGAGAACTATTAATCATTGATCTGTTACTTGAAGTTTCTAATAAAGGTTCACTGCGATTAATTGGGTTTTGATAGATGAAATAAAGAACTATGTCATGCCTTTTCTTTCATTGCTTCCCCTAGTTATGCCAGCTAGAAAGAAGCCTCTCCAAGGTTTAAAAAAGTCAGGTTCTATTTGACTTAATATCTTCATCAACAAGATAACTACATTAGTCCCATAGTTTGGAAAAGATTGCAAAGAGCCAAGGGGAACAGTAGTAGCAGAGTGCTCCTCATAGAATAGCACTGAATGGTTACTCTCCCCTCCCTTTGCCCCAGTGAGCCTTCAAGGCCCCAGTGAGCCCCAGAAGCATGAAATCAGATCTAGCTCCAGTGTCCATCACCTCACAAGCTCAAAACAGTTTTCTCCTTTCCCGCTCTAAGATCATCACACTCTTTCTTTGAAGCCCAGAGTCAGACTGTTACCCTCTTTTCCCAGACAATGAGGCTACTTACATGCCTCTGCCAAAGGGAGGCTACAATTAGGAACACCAGGCAAACCCATCTCTACCCTCCTAAGGAATACTTCTAAGGAAACTACTTCAAAGTTCTGGGGTGCTACCTTTAATGATCCAAGGGGTGGAATTGCTGGTCCTTTTTTATAACTGAAAGTTGATTAGGGAGGGGAATCCACAAATTTGATCTTGGTAACACATCACTTTTGGTAAGATAAACCACTACATCTTATTTTGAAAGATGGCTTTTTAACCTAAAGAATAATGCAGACATCACACCCACTAGGCTGGTTATAATAAGAATACATTCTTAAAAGGAAATATAAGTGTTGGGGATACTCAGAAATTTCAGGGATTCAATTGATCTAAATCCAAACAACTGATTTTAAGTATTCATATCTGGTTATGTTTCAACAGCTCCTTTGAGTTAAGTTTTCAGAGACCAGGTCCCAGTTCCTCTTTAATGTCTCCTAAACAATAGGTCTGTGAAGAACTGACTCATTGAGAAAGACCCCGATGCTGGGAAAGATTGAAGGCAGGAGGAGAAGGGGATGACAGAGGATGAGATGGTTGGATGGCATCACCGACTCAACGGACATGAGTTTGAGTAAGCTCCGGGAGTTGGTGATAGGGAGGCCTGGCCTGCTGTAGTCCATGGGGTCGCAAAGAGTTGGATACGACTGAGTGACTGAACTGAACTGAAACAATAAGTCAACAATTGAGGAGTAGATACTTCTAACTGTTAGTGGAATAAGAAAGGAAGATCTGGAATTTTTTATTGAAGTATAGTTGATTTGTAATGTTATGTTAATTTATGCTGCATAGCAAGGTGATTCAGTTATATACATATATGTGAATATATATATGTATACAAATGTATATATACACTCTTCTTTTATATATATATATATATATATTGGAGAAGGAAATGGCAACCCACTCCAGTATTCTTGCCTGGAAAACCCCACGGACGGAGGAGCCTTGTTGGCTAATGTCCGTGGGGTTGCAAAGAGTCGGACACAACTGAGCGACTTCATTATCACTATATATATATATTCTTTTCCAGTATGGTTCATTGTAGGATATTGAGTATAATTCTCTGTGGTATACAGTAGGACCTTCTTGCTTATCCACTCTATATATTTAGATATAGACGCTTACCCCTGCTAACCCAAACCTCCCATTCCGTTCCTCCCCCTGAAAACCACAAGTCTGTTCCCTATGTCCATGATTCTGTTTAATTCACAGTATCATTTGTGTCATATTTTAGATTCCACATGTTAGTGATATCATGTGGTTTTTGTCTTTCTCTTTCTGACTTCCTTCACTTAGTATGGTAATCTCTAGCTGCATCCACATTGCTGTACATGGCATTATTTCACTCTTTTCATGGCTGAATCGTGTTCCATTGTATATACGCATTTTCTTTATCCATTCATCAGTCAATGGACATTTAGGTTGTTTCCATGTCTTGATCATTGTGAGCAGTGCCGCTGTGAACATAGGCGTCCTTGTATCTTTCTGAATTATACTTTTGTCTGGATATATGCCCAGGAGTGGGGTTACTAGAGAAGATTTAAAAATTTAAGAAACCATCCCAGATAACATCTACCCAGGGAAAACTGTCCACACATACACTAAGATAACAATAACTCCTTCGTTCAATACAGTCTTCCCTTGAAAAATACACAATAGGGACTTCCCTGGTGGTCCAGGTGTTAAGAATCCACCTTGTAATGCAGGGTCCATGGGTTCAATCCCTGGTCTGGGAACTAAGAACCCACATACCATGAGGCAACGAAGCCCATGTGCCACAACTAAGACCCATTGCAGCCAAATAAATAAATTTTACAAAAGAAAAAGACACCATAGATGTATATGAAAAGTCCCTTTATATCAGGTTAGGGTATAAGAAGTGATTTTCTACAAAGCTGACTCAGGACCAACATTCAAACCTTCCACCTTCAGATTACCAAGCATTACAGTCTTTCCTTCCTGCGTCCATCTTCTCTGCAGTCCATCACCAGGGTGGCTGCTAGTCACAGAGTCTATAGACTTACTGCCAAGTCAGTTTTACCTTTAAAAAAAGCTGATATACCTACTCAATTCTCCCAAAGCCTCGCTTTCCCCAATTTCCCACAGATTTAATATGGAGTCTCTAGGGCACAATGAAACCATCTGAACAGGGCTTCCAGGCCTCCTCTTCCCTAGGAACCACTGTGGATAGAGGTTGAGTGGTGTGACAGCAAGATTGAAAGCAGAAGATTCAGTTCTCAGTAATACCTAGTCAAACAAGAAAATCTGTGGGATAATGCAAACCAATTATAGATGTTTCATGAATAGGTTATTATATTACTTAATAAGCCAATGAATAAGAAAGAATGAATTATAGAAACATATAAGAAAAAGATTTTAATGTCTTGATGACTTGACATGAAATAGTGACATCAATAAAGACAGCGTAATATCTCATATAGTAAGACCATCATCCATAAATAGGCTCACATGCCATTAATTTATTAATTTAAAGATTATGTAATATTAGTTACTGCACAATAAAAAATGAATTGCCCTGAAATCTCACAGCTCATATTTGAAAGAACTTGTTAAAGTCTCCATATGTGACAAAAAATCCCAGAAAGTTGTATTACCAATGAGGTGAAAATTTGAAAGAAACAAGAAACTTCTCTAAAGTATTGACTAAAAAATTATTGTCATGTCAAAAGGTGGTCAAAGAGTATGAAAAAGACCTGAAGTGGGAAAAGAGTATTACAGAATGGTGTCAGACAGCTAATTAATAGAAATATTAAGTAAAATTCAGAAAAATAATTCTGAATTTTGTGATATTTGAGTTATATTTTAGCTTTGTGGAATTTGTGTTTTGTTGTGATTTATTTTCTCATTCCCTTTCTTCAATGTTTAGTTTTATTTGGGTAATTTAGAATTTGGTTAAGGAGGTTTCCCAAATTACATAAGCTTAAGGCCCCACCAAACTTTGATTTCAGGAAATTCCCTGGCGGTCCAGTGGTTAGAATTCTGGCACTTTCACTTCCGGGGCCTGAGTTTCATCCCTGATTGGGGAACTAAGATCCCACAAGACATGCAGCATGGCCAAAAAAAGAAAAAACTGATTTCAACGTGATGTCCAGTAAGTTACTTTCTCTCTGAGCTGAGAAACTAAAGAGGGTCTATGGGGAAGCGGCAGTGATGAAGTTGGAAAAGGGGATTGAGGCTGAGCCACAAAGGGTCTTGATGCTAAGGACTTGAGGTCTTCTCTCCTGCAGAAAGCAGGGACAGAGAAAGAGTTTTAGGCAAGGGACTACAGTGATCAGAACTTCTATGAACACTGTGGAGGAGGCTATGGAGTCAAGGAGGCCATCACTAACCCAATGCCAGAGTCCAGGTGAGAAAGCAAAAGGATCAGCTTATGCCCTTCGACAGCGATGATCCAGCTGTGAACTTACCCCACCTTCGGGAGGCCTGGGGCAAGAAGACTGTGCTTCCCTTTTAAAGTGTCTATTTAACTATCCACTTGCTTTTTATACTCCCTTTAGATGTGTAGTACATGATTCTACAACTGAATCAGATTGCTCACAGTTTTTTGATTGAGTCTTCACACAGGGAGTTTACTTCATTTCACTTAAAAGCTATTATAAAGGTGCTGCAGCTCAAGCATCAGACCACCCTTCAGCACAACATGTAGCATAAAGCTGTTTAAAACATTTCACAGTATCGCTTTTCTAAATCAAATTGGACCCCAATATGCAAATATGTTTCACACCATGGACAGGTGTTCCTCCTACCACAGTCAACCTGGGCCAACTTTCTATTTTATAAAACAATCTAGCTCTGTTGACCTGGAATGCCTCTTTGTTTGGAGACTTCCCCAAGTGGCCATTGTTTTTGACAGAAACATAAGTCATTTAGTAGTTTCTCAAAGGAAATCAGATACACTCAACAGTCATTTTTCCAAATACCAAAGGCACAGTCTGAGGGGAGGGGAAGGCAGATTGTAAAACAAGCTGGAATCAAGATTGCAAGAGAAATATCAATAACTTCAGATGTGCAGATGACACCACCCTTATGGCAGAAAGTGAAGAGGAACTAAAAAGCCTCTTGATGAAAATGAAAGAGGAGAGTGAAAAAGTTGGCTTAAAGCTCAACATTCAGAAAACAAAGATCATGGCATCTGGTCCCATCGCTTCATGGGAAGTAGATGGGGAAACAGTGGAAACAGTGTCAGACTTTATTTTTTGGGGGCTCCAAAATCATTACAGATGGTGATTGCAGCCATGAAATTAAAAGACGCTTACTCCTTGAAAGAAAAGTTATGACCAACCTAGATAGCATATTGAAAAGCAGAGACATTACTTTGCCAACAAAGGTCAATCTAGTCAAGGCTATGGTTTTTCCAGTGGTCATGTAAGGATGTAAGAGTTGGACTGTGAAGAAGGCTGAGCACCGAAGAATTGATGCTTTTGAACTGTGGTGTTGGAGAAGACTCTTGAGAGTCCCTTGGACTGCAAGGATATCCAACCAGTCCATTCTTTTTTTTTTTTTTTTTACCAGTATAGATATTTATTTATTTATTTTTAATTAATTTTATTTTATTTTTAAACTTTACATAATTGTATTAGTTTTGCCAAATATCAAAATGAATCCACCACAGGTATACATGTGTTCCCCATCCTGAACCCTCCTCCCTCCTCCCTCCCCATACCATCCCTCTGGGTCGTCCCAGTGCACTAGCCCCAAGCATCCAGTATCGTGCATTGAACCTGGACTGGCATCTCGTTTCATACATGACGTTTCACATGTTTCAATGCCATTCTCCCAAATCTTCCCACCCTCTCCCTCTCCCACAAAGTCCATAAGACTGTTCTATACGTCAGTGTCTCTTTTGCTGTCTCGTATACAGGGTTATCGTTACCATCTTTCTAAATTCCATATATATGCGTTAGTATACTGTATTGGTGTTTTTTCTTCTGGCTTACTTCACTCTGTATAATAGGCTCCAGTTTCATCCACCTCATTAGAACTGATTCGAATGTATTCTTTTTAATGGCTGAGTAATACTCCATTGTGTATATGTACCACAGCTTTCTTAACCATTCATCTGCTGATGGACATCTAGGTTGCTTCCATGTCCTGGCTATTATAAACAGTGCTGCGATGAACATTGGGGTACATGTGTCTCTTTCCCTTCTGGTTTCCTCAGTGTGTATGCCCAGCAGTGGGATTGCTGGATCGTAAGGCAGTTCTATTTCCAGTTTTTTAAGGAATCTCCACACTGTTCTGCATAGTGGCTGTACTAGTTTGCATTCCCACCAACAGTGTAAGAGGGTTCCCTTTTCTCCACACCCTCTCCAGCATTTATTATTTGTAGACTTTTGGATCGCAGCCATTCTGACTGGTGTGAAATGGTACCTCATAGTGGTTTTGATTTGCATTTCTCTGATAATGAGTGATGTTGAGCATCTTTTCATGTGTTTGTTAGCCATCTGTATGTCTTCTTTGGAGAAATGTCTATTTAGATCTTTGGCCCATTTTTTGATTGGGTCATTTATTTTTCTGGAGTTGAGCTGTAGGAGTTGCTTGTATATTTTTGAGATTAGTTGTTTGTCGGTTGCTTCATTTGCTATTATTTTCTCCCATTCTGAAGGCTGTCTTTTCACCTTGCTAATAGTTTCCTTTGATGTGCAGAAGCTTTTAAGTTTAATTAGGTCCCATTTGTTTATTTTTGCTTTTATTTCCAATATTCTGGGAGGTGGGTCATAGAGGATCCTGCTGTGATGTATGTCAGAGAGTGTTTTGCCTATGTTCTCCTCTAGGAGTTTTATAGTTTCTGGCCTTACGTTGAGATCTTTAATCCATTTTGAGTTTATTTTTGTATATGGTGTTACCAACCAGTCCATTCTAAAGGAGATCAGTCCTGGCTGTTCTTTGGAAGGAATGATGCTAAAGCTGAAACTCCAGTACTTTGGCCACCTCATGCGAAGAGTTGACTCATTGGGAAAGACTCTGATGCTGGGAGGGATCGGGGGCAAGAGGAGAAGGGGACAACAGAGGATGAGATGGCTGGATGGCATCACTGACTCGATGGACGTGAGTCTCAGTGAACTCTGGGAGTTGGTGATGGACAGGGAGGCCTGGCATGCTGCAATTCATGGGGTCGCAAAGAGTCAGACACGACTGAGCGACTGAACTGAACTGAACTGAACTGAAGAGGATTATTCATTACACAGAAGTGTTATACTTTAATTTGACTCAATAGCTAAACTAATATATCTCTGGCCTTTATTTATCAAGTAATAATCCAGAATCCATAAAGCCAGAATCCATAAAGATTTTGATTAGGTGTAAGCAAATAAGAAAGATAAGGAACTCATACATACAGATGCTGAACTTGAGTACTTTCTGTTGAGTCTCAGATCATATTTTTAAACTAAAAACCTTTTATACTAATTAACCTGGCAAAGCATGAATACAAAAATTGTTCTTTTCAAATAATTGGAAAATGAGTACTGGAATTTGTAATGGATAGTAGTAACACACTGTGAGATGCTCAATTATATGCCATTTTAACTATTAATATGTAAACAACATCTAGAGTCATCAAAACACCAAGAAATTTTTCTATGACCTTGTATGAGGAGAGCTTAAATGATAGGTAATAAACATGTATTTTCTACTTTAAGTACATACTCCTCCCAAATAAAGTAGGTTCTTGGGAAACACGGTCTGAGCTGGAAACAGGTAAGGCTTGTGGGGTACTCATGGCTGATCAGGATGAGCCCTCTGCTCTAAGATCTCAAAAACATGTGAGGGGCAAGGGAGGCTGCAGGTGAGGGAGAATGAGGTCAAACTGTTGCCACAAGGAGGAGAATGAGAACAGTCTCTCTGCCTCTTCTGCCTGTACAGTGTCCTCATCAATAGAGGGTCATCTAATCAACCACCCCTTTATATGCCAGGGGTTCCTTCAAGTTACAAACAGAGTCTTAATGCTGCAACTAGAATGTCCACTTCAAAATATTTATTGACGTTTCTGTTTATTTCAAAGATAGGCCTTCACCCTTCTCCCAGGGCCAAGTCCACTGCAGGCTACAAGAGAACGTGTCCTCCTTTCCCCCTCTTCTCCTCTCTCAGATTCCTCGGGGCAGTTTCTGGCTCTCTGAGGAGCACAGGGAGGGGCAAGGAGCAGGCAGGAGTGGAAAAGTTCACACTTGGCTGATACTATCCTAAGGTGACTTTGTGTTCTCTGGACTTGACTCTGTTTAAGGCAGATCCTCTTATCTTCCTATAGCACATCACAGAATCTCCCCTGGAAGGCCATCCACTTGGGCAGGATTCTTGATACTCCTGGCCGACATTTTCTGTAACCATTTCTGAGAATGTGTGAGCTTTGCCCTGCCTTTTGGAGAGAAGGTGGTTATTGTCCAAATGCTGACTGTTCCAAGGCAGCTTTGGCTTTCTTAGCCCAAACTGGCTTCTGCATCTCTCTGGATCCCCAACAGCAGAGAGTGGGTGTTCAGACCCATCGGAAGATGTACTGGATCTCTGAAGGAGGCCAAACTGGGACGATGGAGCAACCACAGATAGAGAAGCCTGGCAGAACAGACCAGGTGAGAGCGACAAGCCTAGAGTTTGGAATGAGCAGTCATTTCAAGCACAGAATATGATTTTCAGGATTTGACCATGAAAAGGAGCAAGCTCAAGTACAAAACGAACTAGAGACCCAACTGACAGGTGTCCTGTAAGAAAAACATCTCTCCTCTACCTTCCTTTCTCAGGATTCCAAGAGGATAAGTGATTCTAATATAAGTGGGCTATATTTGCAAGGATCCCTGAAAATGTCTGGGACTATTTAGGGAGCTGTTTCTAGGAAAATAACGTGCTTCAGACTAATAAACCAGTAGGGGCTTGGAGCATGCAACTGTGGGCAGTCTTCTAAATGTGATCATGAATCCAGGAGGGTAGAGACTTGATGTTTTTTGTTTGTTTCTGTTTTTTATAAATTGGAGTATAAATGCTTAACAATCTTGTGTTGGTTTCTGCTGTACAACAGCATGAATGAGTCATAATTCTATACATATATCCCTCTGGAGCATCCCTCCCGCTTCCTGTCCCACCCCTCCAGGCGAGGCTTCCTCTGTTATGCGGCAGCTGCCCACTAGCTGTCTATTTTATACATGGTAGAGTATATGTCAATCTACTCTCTCCATTTGATCCCCCCTCTCCTTCCCCGCTGCACCCATAAGTCCTTCCTCTACATCCGCATCTCCAACCTTTCCCTGCAAACAGGTTCCTCGGTACCATTTTTCTAGATTCCATATGTGTGCATTAATATACAATATTTGTTTTTCTCTTTCTGACTTACTTCATTCCGTAAAACAGGCTCTAGGTTCAGCCACCTCAAGGACCACTGACTCTGCTTTCATTGCTGCTATATCCTCAGAGTCTAGAACACTCTTGTGTTAGTAAAGAATTAACCTTGCCCAAAGAGAATTCTGGCCTTTGCCCTTAGTGACTGGAAGGTGATCTCCAGGTGATCTCGTTTATAATATCCTACCAGAGAAGAGTGTCTTTGTTTACTGTAAGATGAGTGCAGAGAAAAAGAAAGTGAGCTGGGCAGTCAGGCAAGAAAAGGGAAATTTATCAGAGTGAAAAGAGAGGGTGGCCCTTAAGGAGAACCAGCGTTCTCCCTTTCTGACAGAGTCCTTCTTATACCCCACCGATGACAAATTCTCTGAAGGGATGGTCACGTAGCCGGAGGTCTGGAATCTGGTGGTCTCGAAGCTTTGAGAAGATAGGCGCCAGTGAGATAACAGGATGGCATTTGGGCAATTTGGTCAGTCTCACAGATCACTGTGATTTATTCTTTGTTTGTGAGGCTGACATAAAGAGCCATCTTACCAATGAGACCCCCTGAGGACCCTATCATTTACCTAGGGGCCTTGGGCCACCCAAGATCGTTTGACAGTGTTGTGTATGATAGGGGTTTTGGGCTATGCAGTATTAGCCTTCAGAGGGGCTAGAAATTATAGGTCAGCCACATGTGCTGTCAACCATGTCTGCATGGTTGCTCCAGTAAAGTCTCTGGATACCAAGTCCCAGATGAGCCTCTCCAGCTGGCCCTACTCCAAGCACACTGGCACACATCTTTGCCAGGAGAGTAGTCTACCCGTGACTCCACTGGGAGAGGACTGCTGCAGGTTCTACTCTTGGAAACTTCCTGGACTCTGCCCTGTGCATCTCTTCTTTGGGCTAATTTTAATTTGTGTTCTTTCACTGTAACCAAGCATAATTGTGAGTGGTACAGCTTTCAGTGAATTCTGCAAGTCTTTTGAGTGAATTATCAAACCCAAGGGTGGACTTGAGAACCCCCACCCCCGAATTTTCCCTTGCTGTCAAAAGTGAGGATGGTCTGGCAGTCTCCCTAACACTGCAAGTGCCTTGCACAAGCAGATGTTCAATAAGTGTTCACTGAAGGAAGGAAAGGATGAAGGTATTTGTATATACCAACCGAGGAAGCCATGCTAGTTACCTAAGGGTTCAGTTCAGTTCAGTTCAGTCACTCAGTCATGTCCGACTCTTTGCGACCCCATGAATTGCAGCACGCCAGGCCTCCCTGTCCATCACCAACTCCTGGAGTTCACTCAAACTCACGTCCATCGAGTCAGTGATGCCATCCAGCCATCTCATCCTCTGTTGTCCCCTTCTCCTCCTGCCCCCGATCCCTCCCAGCATCAGAGTCTTTTCCAATGAGTCAACTCTTCGCATGAGGTGGCCAAAGTACTGGAGTTTCAGCTTTAGCATCATTCCTTCCAAAGAAATCCCAGGGCTGATCTCCTTCAGAATGGACTGGTTGGATCTCCTTGCAGTCCAAGGGACTCTCAAGAGTCTTCTCCAACACCACAGTTCAAAAGCATCAATTCAGCACTCAGCTTTCTTCACTGTCCAACTCTCACATCCATACATGACCACAGGAAAAACCAAAGCCTTGACTAGATGGACCTTTGTTGGCAAAGGAATGTCTCTGCTTTTCAATATGCTATCTAGGTTGGTCATAACTTTTCTTCCAAGGAGTAAGCGTCTTTTAATTTCGTGGCTGCAATCACCATCTGCAGTGATTTTGGAGCCCCCAAAAATAAAGTCTGACACTATTTCCACTGTTTCCCCATCTATTTCCCATGAAGTGATGGGACCGGATGCCATGATCTTTGTTTTCTGAATGTTGAGCTTTAAGCCACCTTTTTCATTCTCCTCTTTCACTTTCATCAAGAGGCTTTTTAGCTCCTCTTCACTTTCTGCCATAAGGGTGGTGTCATCTGCACATCTGAGGTTATTGATTGTCTTCTTAAATATAGCATCATCATAACGTTTTGTGTTTACACAATTTACAGGACAAAATTAGACTTTTTAATCCTATGGTGTTCTTCCCAAGTATACTTGGACTTTGCTTGTCATTTCGTAAACATATTTCAATTACCACATTATTTCAAAAACCAAACACCAAGCAGATTTCTGCTTGAAAAGTGAGAATAACAGCAGTGTCATAAACGTCTTTACAGAGCATAGGTGGGGTGGAGGCTCGCCCGGAAGGAAGATGCCACTGCAAGTCCTCCTCCGGAGCTACTCCAACATGAATACGTGGAGGGCAGCTGGCCATGGGTAAACGCAGCCTCCATCCATGGTTGGCTGAAGCTTCACACGAGAGCTCCTCACAGGGATAGCACACTCTCGAGAGTGCTATGGACATGGTGAGGTCTATCCTCAGTGTGTGAGACCATGTTATTTATGACCCCAGAGCAGGAGAAAGCCTAAAGGTGTAACTTTGAGGGCTTGTCCCTGCTCTCCCTTCTTCGGTGAACCAGAAAAGTTCTCTGTCTCCTCTGGCAGCTTCAACTTTAGAGTCCAATACATCCCCATTAGCAGGTTACTCTCCAGGGACTTTTCAGAGCTGCGATTTCCTCCCACGAGGTTTTCAGCAGTGAATAGCTGGGAGGCAGTTGCTCTCAAATCAGTAGCAGAGAACAGTGTTTGTATGATAATGAGGCATAGCCATGGGGGGAAAAGAACTTCTTATTCCTGATTCCTATCAGCTTTTTGGTGGTTTGGTATTTGAGTTTTCTCCCAGGATGTAATTCTGGCCTCGGAAATCACCAAAGAAATATTGGCTCCCCTACCCAGACCTGGGCTCACCGACCTTTCAACTTTTAGATCCCCGGTTTTGATCTGATATCCTCAGGTGATGCAAAATTTTGCCATAGATACCCATCAGTCTCTTTCTAAGAATTCCTACTTCAATTCCAGAAACGTCCAACTTGTATTTTTAAACTTTGCTAGTGGGTCAGTTCCGCTTGAATGTAACCCAGATCTTATTAGGTGGTGCTTCTAGCCCTTTAAGTTCTACAGAACACTGGCTTGAACCCCCCTCTTCTAGAGTCTAGGATGAGTATGTGCTAAGCCGCTTCAGTGATGTCTGACTCTTGGCAACTCCATGAACTGTATAGCCTGCCAGGCTCCTCTGTCCATGGGATTTTCCAAGCAAAAATGCTAAAGTGGATTGTCATTTCCTTCTCCAGATCTTCCCATCCAGGGGTTGAACCTGAGTCTCTTACGTCTCCTGCATTGGCAGGCAAATTCTTTATTGCTAGTGTCACCTGGGGAGTCCATGGAGTCTATGGAGTCTAAAGCTTTTCAACATTTCCTACAAGTTCCCAGAGGGTACATTCTCATGGTCACTCAGCTTCCATGCTCCAGCCTCCTCATGGGCTACTGTTCTCTGTTCAACTCCTTCTACAGTTATCACAGAATTCCCATTTACATAAACAGTTTAAGTGTTTTATATTGTCTTCAAAATTTGGAGTAAGTTAGTAATGGAAACAACCTCACTTGACATCTCAGTTGAACTTGAGATCTCTCTCCCTTCTTAAAAATATCCATTAACTACCAGCTACATAGAACTCCCCATCTGATCATATACCTCTCTCTATCCCTTCTTTTCCAACCTCTCCAAACAAATTTCATTCTTTATTGCAGCAGAGCAATTTATTTATTTATTTATTTTTATTTATTTATTTTGGATTGTTTCTCTTTTTTATTTTTTATTATTATAATTTTTTTTACTTTACAATATTGTATTGGTTTTGCCATACATCAACATGCATCCGCCACGGGTGTACACGTGTTCCCCATCCTGAACCCCCCTCCCACCTCCCTCCCCATACCGTCCCTCTGGACCATCCCAGCGCACCAGCCCCAGGCTTCCTGTACCCTGCATCGAATGTTATTTAGCTGCTTCGGGTCTTGGTGGTGGCACACGGATCTTCGTGGCAGTGCGGGATTCTCTAACTGTGGTGCACAGGCTCAGTAGTTGCAGTGCTCAGGATTAGTTTCTCCGGGGCATATGGGGTCTAGGTTCCCTAACCAAGAATCAAACCCATGTTCCCTGCATTGCAAGGCGAATTCTTAACCACTGGACCACTTGGGAAGCCTCTGCAGCAGAGCAGTGTAATCATTCCACTTTGTGGCCATGCTTCTTGCTATTGAGTTCCACTCTCTACCAATCAATTTATCAAGATACTTTCCTAAACCAAAGACAGCTCTCTGCCTGGAGAGAATCCCGGTGTAATCAATTCACGTGTTTTTCTTCGTTTCATAAAGAAGTACAGCTTACACTTGAACAACATGGGGGTTAGGGACGCCACCCTCTGTGCAATGGAAACCTGCAGTTGGCTCCGTATCTACACTTCCCCTGTATACTTGTTCCTCCCTAAACGTGGTTCCATATGCATGGATTCAACCAACCCCGGATTGTATAGTACTGTAGTATATACTACTGAAAAACCCTGGTATGAATGAACCCATGCCGTTCGAATCCATGGTATTCAAGGGTCAACTGTATTTTGCCTCTATTGGGTCCAATCAGTCAACGATCACTCCTTATCATTCATTGCTCATTCGTGGAGATGGGCACTGTTTTATTGGATTCCCTGGAGAAAGACTCTGACACAGAGAACTGCTTGCAGAAGGCTTATCAAGGAGTGTTCTTGGAGGTATCCTTGTAAGGAAATCAGGAAGGCGGGGCTGGGCATAGGGAGCTGCTGACCTGCAGTGAGGCTGCAATGGACACCAGCTCTGTGAAGCTTGAACAACTCTGATAAGGACTTTGGAGCTGTCCCAAATTGAAGCAAAGGAATTGGACCTTTGTATCCTTTCAGTTGCCAGTTGTTCGTTGAGGGGATGATCCCCGGGAAGGGTGTAGAAGCTTGGGCAAAGCAGCCCATTGTGTGAGTGGACGCAGCTGTGGGCAGGCAGTACTTGATACTCAGCTGGGGGTTAGGTGCATTGGCTCTGAAGAGGGGATTTGGGTAAACACTACAATATTTGCTGCAGCTCACCTCTCACATCTCTCAGATCCAGCTGGGAATGACTTCCACAATTCTGGCTGACCTAGTTTACTAGGAAACTGACAAGAGATGGGTTAGTGTGACAAACTACAGATCCCACAGCCACAGCTAAATAGAGGCCATGAATGATACTCTCTCCTCCCCATCCCTTTATATATTCCTCTCACCACCCTTGCTGGTCTAACAGGCTGGTGAGGAGACCCAGATCATTGTTCCTGAGGTGTTTGTGCCTAAATCTGCTGTCTTACTCTGGCCACTGCACTTGTCCATTTACTATCATTAACGTGGGGCATGGGAACTCTGAGAGACACCCCATGGAACTCCTGAGCACCAAATATTCTTTCCTGTGTCACTGAGTAGCTTCAGCCCTAATTACCCCTACCTTTCCTTTTTTTTCCTGCTGTTCTCTTGTCACATGGGCCTGAGCAACAGCCATAGCTTAAAGTTTGACGGGATTCTGTGTCTCCTGATGGTATTGGCCCCTTCTAGATGCTAAAGCTGAAACTCCAGTACTTTGGCCACCTCATGCGAAGAGTTGATTCATTGGAAAAGACCCTGATGCTGGGAGGGATTGGGGGCAGGAGGAGAAGGGGACGACAGAGGATGAGATGGCTGGGTGGCATCACTGACTCGATGGACGTGAGTCTCAGTGAACTCCGGGAGTTGGTGATAGACAGGGAGGCCTGGCGTGCTTCGATTCATGGGGTCGCAGAGTTGGACACGACTGAGCGACTGATCTGATCTGATCTGATCTGATCTGAGACCTGCAGAGCTAAAGCTGCAGGGTTGAGAAACAGAAATTCCCCAAGAGGGTCACTGGAAGTACTGATAAGAGGTGTCACACTTACTTCCACCTTTTAGTTTTCAGACCCACGTAGTCCACATTTTAAGGGTCAGAAAACAGCATCATGGGCCTCCTAGGTGGCGCTAGTGTTAAAGAACCTGCGTGCCATTGCAGGAGACAAGATACACTGGTTCCCTTCCTGGGTCAGGAAGATCCCCTGGAGGAGAGCATGGCAACCCACTCCGGTATTCTTGCCTGGAGAATCCCATGGAGAGAGGAGCCCGGAGGGTGACAATTTTCAACTACCCACGGTGGCAGTGGTGGAGCAGTTCCATCCAGTGAGCTCACTGCCATTTTTTTAGCAGTGTAAATCTTTTAAACACAAGGGTCCTGGGATTAGAGTCAGATTCTAAAAGAAACTTTAAGTTTCGCATCACCTCAGCTTAAAAAAATTCTTCCGATGGAAGGAGTACAGTTCCCACTTAGCTTAGCCAGCTGTTCAGTCCTTTCTTTGTCCAGTCAGTGAAGAAGCCTTGACTGAGCACCTCCTATCTCTCAGGCACTGTGCTCCATGCTAAAGATTCAGGTGAGGATAAAAAGAAAAAAGCGTGGGCCTTTCTGATATTAATAAAAAATTCATACAAGCACCATTAAATTACAACAGTGGATATAATTACAGGTTTAAAGTACATGATGTTATGAGGACATCTAATAGACCAAAACAAGAAGTTCAAGGAAGACTTCCTTGAGAATGGGATGGCTGAGTTAACCTTTGAAGGGAGAGTAAGTGTTATTGATTGGATAAAATGGAATGGAAATATCCTAAGCAGAGAAAAAAGCATGTTCTAGGGGCCCTGTGGGGGGTTCAGAGAAGGGAATGATGAAAACCAATGTGGCTGGACCACTGTGGGCAAGAAGGAGGGTCAAGTGAAATGAGACGGGGGGTAGGGAGGACCCGGCCTCACAAACAAGTTGGGAGATTATTGAAAGAGACCACAGGAGAGAAACCAGTGGCTTGTATGGAGTTGGCTTTGAAAAGCTCTATTAGAAATTCATTCCTTATATCAAACATGCGTACTGGCCCCCAGATCTTTCTCTGGAACCACAAAGAACAAGCAACTCCACATCAGTATGGCAGACTTTTCAGTAGATTGGGGAATGCATTGTGCTACACATACTTTACTTCTTGTACTCTGCCCCTTCCTGCCCTTACCAGTTAGTCTCCTTGGTTTTTTTTTGGTCGCACCGAGTCTTCCTTGTTATGGACGGACTTTCTCTAGTTATGCCGATTGGGAGTTCCTCTCTGTTGGTGGTGGGCAGGCTTCTCACTGCAGCGGCTTCTCTTGTTGTGGAGCTCAGGTCCAGGTGCACAGGCTTCAGCAGTTGCTGCACACGGGCTCAGTAGTTGCTGCACACGGGCTCAGTAGTTCCCGCACATGGGCTCAGTAGTTGCCGAACACAGGCTTAGTTGCCCTGCACCGTGTGGAATCTTCCCAGACCAGGGATCGAACCTGTATCCCCTGCCTTGGCAGGTGGGTTCTTATCCACTGGACCACCAAGAAAGTCCTCCTTTCTTCTTGTTTAAAAAGCATGATTCTTTTAACAGGTCCTCAAATGGTCTGAAAATGAATTCCCTTTGCCATCCTCACTGCCCTTCCCAGAACAGTCTCAGTTGGTTAATAAAGACTAAATCTCATGATGAGACAAAGCTTCTAGAGATTAAGATTAATATAAAAGATAGGCTTGATATGTTAAACTTTAATCACAGTATGAAAATAAACAAGGAAGTGTTAAACCTACAGCCCGACAGCAAGAAAAATCATAAATTAACTTCTGACTTCTCCATTAGGCTATTACTAATAGAAGTCAACATTTATTGAGACTTTTAAAAATATATTATGTACATTGACTCATTTAGTCCTCAAAACAACCCTTGAGGTAGGTCCTAATATTATTCCCATTTTACAGATGGGAAAAATAAGGTATGAGAGACTAAGGTTATGTAATCAGTCATCATGAAAGCCTAGACTCAAGCACTAATCCGATTTCAGGGATTGTGCTCTTACCACTACACTACACTGCCTTCCAAGGCTAGAAAAACTATCTTCAAACTTTTATAAGGGAAAAATATAAACATGATTAAAAGGAATTAAAGCCCAAAGTTAGAGAAGAAGATAATCAGAGAGTTGATAATTATTTGACTTTAATCTAAAGCCCAGATGAAGAATATTTTAAGACACTGAAAGAACAGTCAGACATAAACCCAAAATAATAATCGGTTATCTTTTAGAGGGCTTCTCTGGTGGCTCAGTGGTAAAGAATCCACCTGCAATGTAGGAGATGCAGGAGACGTAGATTCGATCCCTGGATCAGGAAGATCTCTGGGTCGGGAAGATCCCCTGGGGAAAGAAATGGCAACCCACTCCAATATTCTTGCCTAGGAAATCTCATGGACAGAGGAGCCTGGCCAGCTACAGTCCATGGGGTCACAAAGAGTTGGACATAACTTAGCTACTAAAAAACAACAACAAATATTGGAAGATGATTGGAGATGTCCAGTATATTGTCAGGCCACTCAAAATGGCTGTTTTATTGCTCTTTGTACATCCCCTGACCCTCAGCCCCTACTCACATGAGGGCTGTCCCAATGCCTCAGCGAGTAAAAAATCCACCAGCAATGCAGGAGACATAAGAAATGCAAGTTCCATCTCTGGGCCAGGAAGATCCCCTGGAGGAGGAAATGGCAACCCACTCCAGTATTCTTGCCCGAAAAAACCCACAGAGAAGCCTGGCAGGCCATAGCACAAAAGGTGGCAGAGAGTCTTAAGCACTTGTTCACATGAAGGCCCTTTGCCACTTACCCCAGCTAGTGCTTATTCGAATCCTTAAGCCAGAATGGCTCCATGTGCTAGTATATTGAGGGAAAGTTCTGCACTTGGGATGATTGTTAATCCAGGGGGCTATGAGGGACATGCCCTAACTGCTGGTTTCCCTGGTAACTGATGAGCCAACCCAATGTTAATTCCCCCTATAAATGGTAGCCACGCCCCCAGTAGCGAAGTTTGCTGCCATTGCCTTCCTTCCTGCCTCCTCTGGGTGTTGCTCCCGGACCTTTCCTTCAGGCATATGAGATCCCCCTGTCCAACAAACCACTGGTGTCTCTGCCATTATCTCTGGGTTCTTTCTTTGGTCTTGAGGCTGGGCAGCTACGAGGCTTGCAGGCCTTTGGGGTGCAGCCCAACAACTGGCAAACCAGCTGGGAGGCCGAGGAAACTCTGATGAGTGCCAAGATGTTGGGAAATAAGAATGGGGAAGGGAAAGTGGTGGGGGTAATCCCACCCACTAGCATATGGGACCCTGTGGCAGCTGACCACCACAAGAGGTGTCTTTCTCTTATATTGATGGTGCATTATTAACCTCAGTCTCTTTCAAGTTTAAAAGTAGCAGCCCTGTGCTCGTGGCTCATCTGATTGCACAGAGGGTGGCTGGTGAATATACACAAAACATAAGGACCTGGAATATCTACAAAATACATGCATACTGCCTACTCAACACACCTAAACAACTACAGGCATGGGCATTGGGAATATTAACTCAGGGACAGGCTTATGAATTGGACATGGCCAATTCCCTGGAAAGGTTTGGAGGGGACCTGTGGCAACAGCAAAATAATAAAAGTACCCTTGGGCTTTTAGTCCTAGATGATGCTGTGAAAGTGCTGCACTCAATATGCCAGCAAATTTGGAAAACTCAGCAGTGGCCACAGGACTGGAAAAGGTCAGTTTTCATTCCAATCCCAAACAAAGGCAATGCCAAAGAATGCTCAAACTACCGCACAATTGCACTCATCTCACACGCTAATAAAGTAATGTTCAAAATTCTCCAAGCCAGGCTTCAGCAATACGTGAACTGTGAACTTCCAGATGTTCAAGCTGGTTTTAGAAAAGGCAGAGCAACCAGAGATCAAATTGCCAACGTCCGCTGGATCATGGAAAAAGCAAGAGAGTTGCAGAAAAACATCTATTTCTGCTTTATTGACTATGCCAAAGCCTTTGACTGTGTGGATCACAATAAACTATGGAAAATTCTGAAAGACATGGGAATACCAGACCACCTGATCTGCCTCTTGAGAAATTTGTATGCAGGTCAGGAAGCAACAGTTAGAACTGGACATGGAACAACAGACTGGTTCCAAGTAGGAAAAGGAGTATGTCAAGGCTGTATATTGTCACCCTGTTTATTTAACTTATATGCAGAGTACATCATGAGAAACGCTGGACTGGAAGAAACACAAGCTGGAATCAAGATTGCTGGAAGAAATCTCAATAATCTCAGATATGCAAATGACACCACCCTATGGCAGAAAGTGAAGAGGAACTCAAAAGCCTCTTGATGAAAGTGAAAGTGGAGAGTGAAAAAGTTGGCTTAAAGCTCAACATTCAGAAAACGAAGATCATGGCATCCGGTCCCAACACTTCATGGGAAATAGATGGGGAAACAGTGGAAACAGTGTCACACTTTATTTTTCTGGGCTCCAAAATCACTACAGATGGTGACTGCAGCCATGAAATTAAAAGATGCTTACTCCTTGGAAGGAAAGTTATGACCAACCTAGATAGCATATTGAAAAGCAGAGACATTACTTTGCCAACAAAGGTTCGTCTAGTCAAGGCTATGGTTTTTCCTGTGGTCATGTATGGATGTGAGAGTTGGACTGTGAAGAAGGCTGAGTGCTGAAGAATTGATGCTTTTGAACTGTGGTGTTGGAGAAGACTCTTGAGAGTCCCTTGGACTGCAAGGAGATCCAACCAGTCCATTCTGTAGGAGATCAGCCCTGGGATTTCTTTGGAAGGAATGATGCTAAAGCTGAAACTCCAGTACTTTGGCCACCTCATGTGAAGAGTTGACTCATTGGAAAAGACTCCAATGCTGGGAGGAATTGGGGGCAGGAGGAGAAGGGGATGACAGAGGATGAGATGGCTGGATGGCATCACTGACTTGATGGACATGACTCTCAGTGAACTCCAGGAGTTGGTGATGGAAAGGGAGGCCTGGCGTGCTGCAGTTCATGGGGTCTCAAAGAGTCGGACACGACTGAGCGACTGATCTGATCTGATCTGATGGGAAGGGACAGAGGAAAGATGTACGTGATGGAAAATAGCTACATGCTGAATACGATGTGTTACAACAGGTGGAAGACATCATGAAAGGCTACCTGAGTTGTCAAGCGATGCAGGAAAACATTATTTGGGGTCTAGAATGGCTGTGTGTAATAATACTGGACCCCCGTGAACATGGATTGCAACCACTTCACCAGCCAGCTATGGGTCAGGACACTAACTTTTGCCTTTGTCACAGGATCTACCCCCAGGGAACACATTATCAAATGGCCCTGGGACTGGCAGATAAGTTCCAGAAGGTCTGGGTTTGCTGCCCAGTGGGAAATAGGGCTGGAAAGGGGTTTACAGAGCTCATCAGCCCCACCTGAGACTACTAAAGTTTATATGGGCCCCTCAGGCGGGAAGGCACCGTTGTATTAACCGGCGGTCTGTTGTCACACAGCCTAACCAGGATTTGGCCCCAGCTGTGGGGACTGGAGGTGGACAGGCAGTGTGGTCCTGCAGGCCGGGACAAAAATCACAGGCAGGGGTGGTGCTCTCTCAGAAAGCTGTTACTTCTTGCATTTGGCTTAATGGTCATGATCTTCCCTGTAATATGCTTATTAAACATCTTTCCACTCTAGTCTGAGAGGAGGGAATCTATTTGCAAACTGGGTGACAGTGTTGGCCTTACTGTGAACTGAGTCTGGTTGCTGGGTCTACATTGAGATGCGGTTGTTGTCCTTCTCTGGCCATGAAAAACTGACCTGATAAGCATCTGGCTTCCTCTTGCTACTTGTTAGCTGCTGGTAATCTGTATTGTATTTGTGGTATTCAGTTGGACTGCATCTCTACAGACTGACCTCAAGGATTTAGCAGAAGAGGGGTGGACCAAGGGTCCACCATTGCAAGGGTCATGCAGAGTATGTAGGGACGGAGTGTATAGTCAGGCCATTCAAGATGGCTGTTCTCTTGCTCTTTGGACATCCCCTGCTTGACCAGTCCCCACTTTGCCTGCCCACTAATCACATGAAAGTGCTTTGCCCCGTTCCCCAGCTAGGGATTGTTGGAATCCTTAGGCCAGACTGGCTCTACCTGCTAGCTTATTGAAGGGAAGCAATAAGTTAAACAATTAACTAAACGAGAGCAGAAACATCTGCTCTCCTGGTGGTCCTTAATCTGTAAGGTCTGCAAGGGACTTTCCCTTCCTGGTGATTTCCTTGGTAATTGATGAGTCAACCTGACATCAATTACCCCTATAAATGGTAGCCACACCCCCGAGTAGTGAAGTTTGCTTCCATGGCCTGCCTGCCTCATCCGGGTGTTGCTTCAGACCTATAAGATCCCCCTGTCCAATAAACTACTGATGTCTCCATCACTGTCTGTAGGCTCTTTCTTTGGTCTCGAGGCTGGGCAACAGGCTTGCAGGCCTGCAGGCTGCAGACCAACATCCAACAAATTAAAAAAAACATGCTTTCAAAACATAGGGTCAATTTTAGAAAATTGACTTTATCTTCATCATTCACCTTTCCTTTCATCTGTGTTAGTATCTTATATTATTGACCAGGAAGTGCTAAATGGCTTTAGAAAGAACTTTGGAATTGTAACTCTTAACTAATCATCCACTGATTTATTCACACATACTTAATATCTGCTGAATGTCAGAGATTGCTAGGTTCTGGAGAGTTAGGACAGGGTTTTTCCTCATGGAAATCTCGTGAGGAATATCATTATTGATATAACAATAACATAAATGTGGGCATGACACACTAAATCATATGCTACAATTTAAAATTGTGTCCAGAGCAATTTTTAATTTTAAGTGGCAAGCAAGAATTTTAATGACTATTATGCATTTTTAACGAAATTTATACAAGGAAAAAATCTTTATAATCTTTCGATGATTTAAAAGTTTGGTCATACACAAAGAGTAAGACAATGTCTAAAATTAGAATAATAGTAGTGAGACTCCATGGGGTCGAAAAGAGTCAGACACAACTGAGCGACTGAACTGATGGGCATCCTTGTCTTCCTGATTTTAGAGAAAATGCTTTCAGTTTTTTGCCATTGAGGATAATGTTTGCTGTGGGTTTGTCATATATGGCCTTTATTATGTTATGTTCCTCTATGCTTACGTTCTGGAGAGTTTTTATCATAAATGGGTGTTGAATTTTGTCAAAAGCTTTTTCTGCACCTGTTGAAATGATCATATGGTTTTTATCTCTTGATTTGTTAATATGGTGTATCACATTGATTGATTTGCATACAGTGAAGAATCCTTGTATCCTGGGATAAAGCCCACTGGATAATGATGTATGATCTTTTTAATGTGTTGTTGGATTCTGTTCACTAGAATTTTGTTGAGGATTTTTGCATCTATGTTTATCAGTGATACTGGCTTGTAATTTTCTAAATGAAATTAAAGAATCTGTTTAGAGTCCACCTTAAAAATTGAGATAATTTATACATCATAAAATTTATCTTTTTAAGTATATAATGCACATGTGGTATATTTAGCAATGGAATAGTACTCATCCATTCAAAAAATGAAATAATGCCATTTACAGCAACATGAATGAACCTATGGATAATCATGCCAAGTGAAGCAACACAGACAAGAGACAAATATCATATTGCTTACATGTGGAATCTAAAAAAGATACAAATGAGCTTATATTCAAGACAGAAATAGACTCACAGATATAGAAAACAAACTTATGGTCCCAAGGGAAAATGCAAGGGGAAGGATGAATTAGAGTTTGGGATTAACATATACACACTACTATATATAAAATAAATAACCAATAAGGACCTACTGTATAGCACAAGTAACCACACTCAGTATTGTGTAATAACCTATAAGGGAAAAGAATAAGAAAAAAATAGATGTGTATAACTGACTCTCTGCTGTATACCTGAAACTAATACAATATGTAAATCAACCATACTTCAATAAAAGCTTACAATGCAGTGGTTTTTAAATATTAACAAGGTTGTATAACCATCACCACCATATAATTCCAGAACACTTATTACCCAAAAGAAATCTGCTACCCATGAACAGGCTTTCCATTTCCCTCCTTGCAGTCCCTGGCAACCACCAGTCTATTTTCTCTCCCTATGGATTTGCCTAATCTGCATATAAGTGGAATCATAGAATACAGGGCCTTTTGTGCCTCATCTTCACTTAGAATGTTTTCAAGCTTTATCCATGTTGTAGTGTGAATCAGCACTTCATTCCTTTTTATGATAAAGTATTCCATTGTAAGGATATAACACATTTTTTAATCTGGTCATCAGTTGATGGATATTTGGGTTCCTTCCACTTTTTGGCTATTGTGAATGCTACTATGAACATTCATGTTCAAGTTTTTGTAGAGGCATATGTTTTCAGTATTCTTATATAAATATCTAGGACTAGAATTGCTGGATCATATAGTAATTCTGTGTGTAACCTTTTGAGGAATTGCTGGAATGTTTTCCAAAGTGGATGCACAACTTTACATTCAACCACCAAACTAGAGATCTCTTCAAGAAAATTAGAGATACCAAGGGAACATTCATGCAAAGATGGGCTCGATAAAGGACAGAAATGGTATGGACCTAACAGAAGTAGAAGATATTAAGAAGAGGTGGCAAGAATACACAGAAGAACTATACAAAAAAGATCTTCACGACCCAGATAATCACGATGGTGTGATCATTCATCTAGAGCCAGACATCCTGGAATGTGAAGTCAAGCGGGCCTTAGAAAGCATCACTACGAACAAAGCTAGTGGAGGTGATAGAATTCCAGTTGAGCTATTCCAAATCCTGAAAGATGATGCTGTGAAAGTGCTGCACTCAATATGCCAGCAAATTTGGAAAACTCAGCAGTGGCCACAGGACTGGAAAAGGTCACTTTTCATTCCAATCCCAAAGAAAGGCAATGCCAAAGAATGTTCAAACTACCGCACAATTGCACTCATCTCACACGCTAGTAAAGTAATGCTCAAAATTCTCCAAGCCAGGTTTCAACAATATGTGAACCGTGAACTTCAAGTTGTTCAAACTGGATTTAGAAAAGGCAGAGGAACCAGAGATCAAATTGCCAGCATCCACTGGATCATGGAAAAAGCAAGAGAGTTCCAGAAAAACATCTATTTCTGCTTTATTGACTATGCCAAAGCCTTTGACTGTGTGGATCACAATAAACTGTGGAAAATTCTGAAAGAGATGGGAATACCATACCACCTGACCTGCCTCTTGAGAAACCTATATGCAGGTCAGGAAGCAACAGTTAGAACTGGACATGGAACAACAGACTGGTTCCAAATAGGAAAAGGAGTACATCAAGGCTGTATATTGTCACCCTGCTTATTTAACTTAAATGCAGAGTACATCATGAGAAACGCTGGACTGGAAGAAGCACAAGCTTGAATCAAGATTGCTGGGAGAAATATCAATAACCTCAGATATGCAGATGACACCACCCTATGGCAGAAAGTGAAGAGGAACTAAAAAGCCTCTTGATGAAAGTGAAAGAGGAGAGTAAAAAAGTTGGCTTAAAGCTCAACATTCAGAAAACTAAGACCAGGGCATCTGGTCCCATCATTTAAAGGGAAATAGATGGGGAAACAGTGGAAATAGTGTCAGACTTTATTTTTGGGGGCTCCAAAATCACTGCAGATGGTGATTGCAGCCATGAAATTAAAAGACACTTTCTTCTTGGAAGGAAAGTTATGACCAACCTAGATAGCATACTGAAAAGCAGAGACATTACTTTGCCAACAAAGGTCCGTCTAGTCAAGGCTATGGTTGTTCCTGTGGTCATGTATGGATGTGAGAGTTGGACTGTGAAGAAAGCTGAGCACCGAAGAATTGATGCTTTTGAACTGTGGTGTTGGAGAAGACTCTTGAGAGTCCCTTGGACTGTAAGGAGATCCAACCAGTCCATTCTAAAGGAGATCAGGTCTAGGTGTTCATTGGAAGACCTGATGCTAAAGCTGAAACTCCAATACTTTGGCCACCTCATGCAAAGAGTTGACTCATTGGAAAAGACTCTGATGCTGGGAGGGATTGGGGGCAGGAGGAGAAGGGGACGACAGAGGATGAAATGGCTGGTTGGCATCACCGACTTGATGGACGTGAGTTTGGGTAAACTCCAGGAGTTGGTGATGGACAGGGAGGCCTGGCGTGCTGTAATTCATGGGGTCACAAAGAGTCAGACACGACTGAGCGACTCAACTGAACTGAACCAAGTGAAGTGAAGTGAATTGATAGCTGCACTGTTGTGTCCTACTCTTTGCGGCCCCATGGACTGTAGCCTGCCAGGCTCCTTTGTCCATGGGATTCTCCAGGCAAGAATACTGGAGTGGGTTGCCATTTCCTTCTCCAGGGTCTTCCCAACCCAGGGATTGAACTCGGGTCTCCCACACTGCAGGCAGATTCTTTACCACTGATCCACCAGGGAAGTACTGTATCTAGTTTTGTAAGTTACCTTCATACTGTTCTCCATAATAGTTGTACCAATGTACATTCCCACCAACAGTGTAGTAGGGTTTCCTTTTCTCCACACCCTCACGAGCATTTATTGCTTGCAGATTTTTTTATGATGACCATTCTGGACTGTGTGAGGTGATACCTCATTGTAGCTTTCATTTGCATTTCTCTAATAATTAGTGATGCTGAGCATCTTTACATATGCCATTTTGGCCATCTGTATGTCTTCTTTGGAGAAAAGTGTATTTAGACCTTCCACCTATTTGTTATTGAGCTGCATGAGAGTGTATATTTTGGAGATTAAATCCCTTGTAGGTCATTTCATTTCTCTGATTCTGTGGGTTGTTTTTTCATTTTGTTTATGGTTTCCTTTGCTGTACAAAAGCTTTTAAGTTTAATTAAGTTCCACTTGTTTACTTTTGTTATTATTTTCATCACTCTAGGAGGTAGATAAAAAAATGATACTCCTGAGATTTATGTCAGAGTGCTTTGCCTATGTTTTCCTCTAAGAGTTTTATAGTATCCAACCTTACATGTATGTCTTTGATCCATTTTGAGTTTATTTTTGTATATGGTGTTAGTGTTTTAATTTCATTCTTTTACATGTAACAGTCCAGTTTTCCCAGGATTGAAGAAACTGTCTTTTCTCCACCATGTATTTTTGCCCCCTTTGTCACAGATTAGGTAACCACAAGTGCATGTGTTTATCTCTGGACTTCTAGCCTGTTCCACTGATTCACATTTCTGTTTTTGTGCCAGTACTATACTGTTTTAATAACCATAGCTTTGTAGTATAGTCTGAAGTCAGAGAGCCTGATTGCTCCAGCTCATTTTCTTTCTTAAGATTGCTTAGGCTATTTGGGGTCTTTTTTGTTTCCATACAAATTGTAGAATACTTTGTTTTAGTTCTGTGAAAAATGCCATTGGTAATTTTATAGCATTGCATTGAATCTGCAGATTATTTGGGGTTGTATAATCATTTTCACGATATTGATTCTTCAATTCAAGGACGTGGTATATCTCTTCTGTTTGTGCCATCTTTGATTTCTTTCATCAGCATTCTGTAGTTTTCTGAATAGAGGTTTTTGCCTCCTTAGGTTTATTCCTAGGTATTTTATTCCTTTGTATGTGATGGCAAATGAGATTGTTTCCTTGATTTCTCTTTTAAATCTTTTGTTAGTATATAGAAATATAAGAGATTTTTGTGTATTTTATATCCTGCAAAATTCCAAATTTATTGATGAGTTCTAGAAGTTTTCTGGTAGCATAGAAAATCCTAAAATGCTACCAGAAAACTTCTAGAACTCATCAATAAATTTGGAATATTGCAGGATATAAAATACACAGAAATCTCTTATATTTCTATACACTAACAAAAGATTTAAAAGAGAAATCAAGTCTATGCCCCAACCAGTAATGCTGAAGAAGCTGAAGTTGAACGATTCTATGAAGACCTACAAGACCTTTTAGAACTAACACCCAAAAAAGATGTCCTTTTCATTATAGGGGACTGGAATGCAAAAGTAGGAAGTCAAGAAACACCTGGAATAACAGGCAAATTTGGCCTTGGAATACGGAATGAAGCAGGGCAAAGACTAATAGATTTTTGCCAAGAAAATGCACTGGTCATAACAAACACCCTCTTCCAACAACACAAGAGAAGACTCTATACATAGACAACACCAGATGGTCAACACCGAAATCAGATTGATTATATTCTTTGCAGCCAAAGATGGAGAAGCTCTATACAGGCAGCAAAAACAAGACCAGGAGCTGACTGTGACTCAGACCATGAACTCCTTATTGCCAAAATCAGACTTAAATTGAAGAAAGTAGGGAAAACCACTAGACCATTCAGGTATGACCTAAGTCAAATCCCTTATGATTATACAGTGGAAGTGAGAAATAGATTTAAGGGCCTAGATCTGATAGAGTGCCTGATGAACTATGGAATGAGGTTCTTGACATTGTACAAGAGACAGGGATCAAGACCATCCCCATGGAAAAGAAATGCAAAAAAGCAAGATGGCTGTCTGGGGAGGCCTTACAAATAGCTGTGAAAAGAAGAGAAGCAAAAACCAAAGGGAAAAATGAAAGATATAAGCATCTGAATGCAGAGTTCCAAATAATAGCAAGAAGAGATAAGAAAGCCTTCTTCAGCGATCAATACAAAGAAATAGAGGAAAACAACAGAATGGGAAAGACTAGGGATCTCAAGAAAATCAGAGATACCAAAGGAACATTTCATGCAAAGATGGGCTCTATAAAGGACAGAAATGGTATGGACCTAACAGAAGTAGAAGATATTAAGAAGAGATGGCAAGAATACACAGAAGAACTGTACAAAAAAGATCTTCACGACCCAGATAATCACGATGGTGTGATCACTCACCTAGAGCCAGACATCCTGGAATGTGAAGTCAAGTGGGCCTTAGAAAGCATCACTACGAACAAAGCTAGTGGAAGTGATGGAATTCCAGTTGAGCTATTCCAAATCCTGAAAGATGATGCTGTGAAAGTGCTGCACTCAATATGCCAGCAAATTTGGAAAACTCAGCAGTGGCCACAAGACTGGAAAAGGTCAGTTTTCATTCCAATCCCAAAGAAAGGCAATACCAAAGAATGCTCAAACTACTGCACTGCTTTTGCTGCTAAGTCACTTCAGTCGTGTCCGACTCTGTGCGACCCCAGAGACGGCAGCCCACCAGGCTCCCCCGTCCCTGGGATTCTCCAGGCAAGAACACTGGAGTGGGTTGCCATTTCCTTCTCCAATGCATGAAAGTGAAAAGTGAAAGTGAAGTCACTCAGTTGTGTCCGACTCTTAGTGACCCCATGGACTGCAGCCTACCAGGCTCCTCTGTCCATGGGATTTTCCAGGCAAGAGTACTGTAGTGGGGTGCCATTGCCTTCTCCCAAACTACTGCACAATTGCACTCATCTCACACGCTAGTAAAGTAATGCTCAAAATTCTCCAAGCCAGGCTTCAGCAATATGTGAACCGGGAACTTCCTGATGTTCAAGCTGGTTTTAGAAAAGGCAGAGGAACCAGAGATCAAATTGCCAGCATTCACTGGATCATGGAAAAAGCAAAAGAGTTCCAGAAAAACATCTATTTCTGCTTTATTGACTATGCCAAAGCCTTTGACTGTGTGGATCACAATAAACTGTGGAAAATTCTGAAAGAGATGGGAATACCAGACCACCTGATCTGCCTCTTGAGAAATTTGTATGCAGGTCAGGAAGCAACAGTTAGAACTGGACATGGAACAACAGACTGGTTCCAAGTAGGAAAAGGAGTACGTCAAGGCTGTATATTGTCACCCTGCTTATTTAACTTCTATGCAGAGTACATCATGAGAAACGCTGGACTGAAAGAAACACAAGCTGGAATCAAGATTGCCGGGAGAAATATCAATAACCTCAGATATGCAGATGACACCACCCTTATGGCAGAAAGTGAAGAGGAACTCAAAAGCCTCTTGATAAAAGTGAAAGTGGAGAGTGAAAAAGTTGGCTTAAAGCTCAACATTCAGAAAACGAAGATCATGGCATCCGGTCCCACCACTTCATGGGAAATAGATGGGGAAACAGTGGAAACAGTGTCACACTTTATTTTTCTGGGCTCCAAAATCACTACAGATGGTGACTGCAGCCATGAAATTAAAAGACGCTTACTCCTTGGAAGGAAAGTTATGACCAACCTAGATAGCATATTGAAAAGCAGAGACATTACTTTGCCAACAAAGGTCCGTCTAGTCAAGGCTATGGTTTTTCCTGTGGTCATGTATGGATGTGAGAGTTGGAATGTGAAGAAGGTTGAGTGCCGAAGAATTGATGCTTTTGAGCTGTGGTGTTGGAGAAGACTCTTGAGAGTCCCTTGGACTGCAAGGAGATCCAACCAGTCCATTCTGAAGGAGATCAGCCCTAGGATTTCTTTGGAAGGAATGATGCTAAAGCTGAAACTCCAGTACTTTGGCCACCTGATGCGAAGAGTTGACTCATTGGAAAAGACTCTGATGCTGGGAGGGATTGGGGGCAAGAGGAAAAGGGGACAACAGAGGATGAGATGGCTGGATGGCATCACTGACTCGATGGACGTGAGTCTGAGTGAACTCCGGGATTTGGTGATGGACAGGGAGGCCTGGCGTGCTGCGATTCATGGGGTCGCAAAGAGTCAGACACGACTGAGTGACTGATCTGATCTGATGTATAGTATCACATCATTTTCAGACAGTGACAGTTTTACTTTTCCAATTTGGATTCTTTTTTTTCTTCTCTGATTGCTATGGCTAAGACAAGGGAATTCCATAAGGCTATGAGCTGACTTCAGCAGAAACTGCAGGGCAGAAGGGAGTGGCATGATGTACTGATGTATTTAAAGTGATAAAAGGGAAAAAACCTACAACCAAGAATACTCTACCCAGCAAGGCTCCAAGTCAGATTTGACTGAGAGATCAAAAGATTTACAGACAAGCAAAAGCTAAAAGAGTTTGGTACCACCAAACCAGCTTTACGGCACATGTTAAGGGAACTTGCCTAAGTGAAAAAGGAAAGGGCACAACTAGAAACCAGAAAATTATGAAATAGCTCAATAGTAAAGGCCAACATACAGAAAAGGTAGGAAATCATCCACACACACAGTTAGCAGGGGGATAAAAGACAAAAGTACTAAATCAACTATATCCACAATAAGCAGTTAAGGGATACACAAAAATGGAGGTGTAACATAATATTAAGATCAGTAATCATAAGAGGAGAAGAGTACAAACGCAGGGCTGTTAAAATGCATTTAAAATTAAGAAGTCAGAAACTTTATCATGTATATAGACTGCTATATTAAAAAACCTCATGATAACCACAAAACAAAAATATATAGTAAATACACACAGAGAAAGAAAAAAGGAATCCAAATATAACACTAAAGAAAGTCATCAAAGCACAGGAGAAAACAACCAAAAAAAAAAAAAAATCACACACTATAAAAACAACCCCAAAACAATTAAAATGGCAATAAGAACATACATATCAGTAATTACTCTAAATGTAAATGGATGAAAGGTTTCAACCAAAAGACAGCTTTTATACTGTTATCTCACTATCTAACAAAGGTCATAAAAAATCATGACAAAAATTTTTACCATAATCAATAATATTTTGTATAATATTTTAAGTGGTTAACCAAAAGGACACAAGTTTACATGCAGTAAGTATCAGTGCAAATGTTGTTATTATTGTTCAGTTGCTAAGTCATATCCAACTCTTTGTGACCCCATGGACTGCAGCACACAGGCTCCTTGGTACTGAACTATCTCTGAGTTTGAGCAAATTCATGTCCACTGAGTTAGTGATGCTATCTAACCATCTCATCCTCTGCCACTCCCTCCTTTTGCCTTCAGTCTTTCTCAGCATCAGGGCCTTTTCCAATGAGTCAGCTGTTTGCGTCAGTTGGCCAGAGTATTGGAGCTTCAGCATCAGTACTTCCAGTGAGTATTCAGGGTTGATTTCCCCTAGGATTGACTGGTCTGATTGGACTGCAAGGGACTCTCAAGAGTCTTCTCCAGCACCACAGTTTGACAGCATAAATTCTTTGGCACTTAGCCTTCTTTATGGTCCAACTCTCACATCCACACATGACTACTAGAAAAACCATAGCTTTAACTATATGGACCTCTGTTGGCAAAGTGATGTCTCTGCTTTTTAATACACTGTCTAGGTTTGTTATGGCTTTCCTTCCAAGGAGAAACCATCTTTTAATTCCATGGCTGCAGTCACCATCTGTAGTGATTTTGGAGCCCCTCCCTCATTAAAGGGAAGCGATGTGGAATAAACTAACTCAGATCTATTATGACTCAGCCTAAATCTTGAAAACATTAAATTGATTTCCGAAAGGAAAAGAAGATGGTCTTTTCAGTCCTACGGTGATTCTATAAGTTGGCGATACTACACGTGGGAAAATGCCCTTGATGTTTCTTTCTTCCTCTGGACTAGTTTCGGCCTTCCTCATAGTGTTTGAAATCAGAAAACGGTCATGTCCTAAGTTCATTTACCGCACTACAGAGGTGTTCCCAGGCCTATGCCCTTCATGTGTCTCTTAAGATCTACTTTTTCTGTTTCACACACACAAGAAAATTTGAGTCGTAAAAATGATAGTGCAAACCAAGAAAAAAAAAATCGTGCGTCAGGATGACTCATATATGTGTATATTTCAGCTTTAAAATAGCAATAATGCTGCTTCCCCCTTTTTCCTTGCCTTCTTCCTGAATTATGAAAGATGGTTTTTGAGACAAAACTTCTTTAACTAGGAACAGACACTGTATTTTAATTTCTTAAATTTGGGGGGTGACATTTTGGAGATTTTTTTCACTCAGAGGTGGCTGAGCATGTGTTGGATAAGGGGCATAATTACCCCACTCCTAAATTAGGGAACTTCAAGTTTCTGTCAGCTCCTGAAATGTAGGGATCTTTCCCCCTAGAGAATCGATATGGTGAAATACCTGAGTGGAGGGAATGGTGGCATTAGCTCTTTTTATTTTTTTAATTGGAGGATAATTGCTTTATAATATTGTTGGTTTCTGCTGTACAACAATGCAAATCAGTCATAATTATATATATATATACACATATATATATATATCTCCCCTCCCTCTTAGCCTCCCTCCCCACTCCCATCCCACCCCTCTAGGTGGCCATAGAGTACTGGACTCGGGCTCCCTGTGTTATACAGAAGCTTCCCACTAGTTATTTATTTTAGCCACGACAGTGTATATATGTGAATACTACTTTCTCAATTCATCCCGTCCTCTCCTTCCCCTGCTGTGTCCACAAGTCCATTATCCACCTGTGTCTCCATTCCTTCCCTGCAAATAGGTTCATCAGTACTATTTTTTCTGGATTCCATATACATGCATTAATATGATATTTGTTTTTCTCTTTCTGACTTGCTTTAAACAGGCTCTAGCTTCATCCACCTCACTGCCACTGACTCAAATCCGTTCCTTTCTGTGGCTGAGGAACATTCCATTGTGTGTATGGACTACACTGTCTTCATCCATTCGTCTGTCGATGGACGTCTAGGTTGCTTCCACATCCTGGCTGTTGTAAATAGTGCTGCAGTGAACATTAGGGCCCATGTGTCTTTCTGAATTGTGGTTTTTCTCTGGGTATACACCCAGTAGCAGGACTGCTGGGTCATATGGTAGTTTTATTCCTAGTTTTTAAAGGAATCTCCATACTGTTCTCCAAAATGGCTGTATCAATTTACATTCATTAGCTTTTGACTGAGACAAGAAGCAAGGTAGGTGAATGTGTGTGTGTATTTTAAGAGTTGCTATCTCCTGACCTAGGAGAACCAACAAGGGCTGATTTGCTAAGATTTATGTGATCCCTGAAGCACCTTTGCCAAAGAAGTTTCTTGGTTTATCAGGAGCTGCCAGAAGGTGATGAGATAGGAAATACGGGCTGTAGCCCCTGCCTCTACATCCAGCCCCACTGACTGCAAAGTTTTCAGCAAAGCAGGGCTTGCGGGATAGAAGGGTCGTGAGTTCTCCTTTGTCAGCACTCAGTAGAGTCTACTATGTGTCCAAAGTGTGGTGCTAATGAGGTCAAGCATCTCACCCCTAAGATACCAGTCAGTCAAACTGAGCCCCTTGGTCACATGCTACTCTGCAGCAAACACACTCTATGTCGGAGGGTTTAAGCACAACCCATCACCACAGCCTGATGGGAGGGAGAGTGATACAACGGAAGGTGTGGGTCACATAATTAGACTAGGGTTAACATAACTATGGATAGGGGGCCTAAAGTTCCTTATAATGACTAATATTTAATTTTCCTGTCTCTAAAAGTCTAAACCCATGGGTTCCTCAGACAGTGGGAATGTAACATCTTTATTCACTTACCTAACAAATATTGATCCCGTGCCTTCTAGATGCCAGACAATATATTAGGCTCTGGGGCTTTGGCAATGAAAATATGGTCTCAGTCCTCGTTGCTTTTTTTTTTTTTTTTTTAACAATCTGATGGCATCAAAAGACATGAAATAAATTTACCACCAAAAGTGAAAGTTACAACTTTGACAAAAGGGATTATGAGGTGCTGAGGGACCCTCTAATGGGTGCAGTGACAGCTAGGAAAGTTGGGGAATGCTTTCCTGAGGAAGTGGTACTTGAGCTAAGACCCAAAGGATAAGTCAATGTGAACCAGTCAAAAATAGAACTTTAGTAGCTTCTAGAGCAGAGAAGGCAATGGCACCCCACTCCAGTACTCTTGCCTGGAAAATCCCACGGATGGAGGAGCCTGGTAGGCTGCAGTCCATGGGGTCGATAAGAGTCGGACACGACTGAGCGACTTCTTTCACTTTTCACTTTAATGCATTGGAGAAGGAAATGGCAACCCACTCCAGTGTTCTTGCCTGGAGAATCCCAGGGATGGGGGAGCCTGTTGGGCTGCCATCTATGGGGTCGCACAGAGTCGGACACGACTGAAGTGACTTAGCAGCAGCAGCAGCAGCTTCTAGAGAGAAGGAATTAATTACATGTGCAAAAGCCTATGATAGGAGTGCAAAGAATATTTGAGAAATGGAAAGCCAATATGGCTGGAGTAGAGACAGCAAGGAATGTGGTGCATGAAGGGGGAAAGGAAGATAACAACCAGACTATGCGAGGCTGGCAGACCCTGGTAAGAGGATTTGTCATTCAAACAGGATATGTGTCTTGAAAAGAGAAATTTGATTTCACTCCTGAAGAAGAAAGAAAATAAGTAAAGATCAATTAGTAGTTGATTGTGTGGGTTAAACAAGAGATAATGATACTTTGAACTAGGGTGCTAATATCAAAAGGGAAAGAGCTCAATGGATCCTGGAGATGTTTAAGAGATTAAGAAAAGATGATTTGGTGAAGAATTGCATAAATAAGGCAAGAGAGAAAGATATCAAGGATACTTTTATAACATATATCCAGACGGATGGATGGTAGTACTGTTCACAATAACAGGGAATGCTGTAATGGGGCTGGGGAAAGGAGACTATGAGTATGGACTTGTACACGTTAGAAAGATATCAAGTAGGGAGTTGATATGTGGGTCTGGAGTTCAGAAGGGTCTGGATTGGAGGCAGAGCAATGAGTCATCTATGTATGAAAGTGAAAGTGTGAGTTGCTCAATCCTGTCCGCCTCTTTGGGACCCTCTGGACTGTAGCCTGCCAGGCTCCTCTGTCCATGGGCTTCTCCAGGCACAAATACTGAAAAGGATTGCTGTGCCTTTCTTCAGGGGATCTTCCCAACTCAGGGATTGAACTTGGGTCTCCTGCATTGCAGGCAGATATATATAAATGGTACTTAAAGCTATATGTGTAGGTGAAACAACCCAATCAAAAAATGGGCCAAAGAACTAAACGGACATTTCTCCAAAGAAGACATACAGATGGCTAACAAACACATGAAAAGATGCTCAACATCACTCATTATCAGAGAAATGCAAATCAAAACCACAATGAGGTACCGTCTCACTCTGGTCAGAATGGCTGCTATCAAAAAGCCTATAAACAATAAATGCTGGAAAGGGTGTGGAGAAAAGGGAACCCTCTTACACTGTTGGTGGGAATGCAAACTAGTACAGCCACTATGGAGAACAGTATGGAGATTCCTTAAAAAACTGGAAATAGAATTGCCAAACGACCTAGCAATCCCACTGCTGGGCATACACACTGAGGAAACCAGAATTGAAAGAAACACAAGTACTGTTTACAATAGCCAGGACATGGAAGCAACCTAGATGTCCATTGGCAGACAAATGGATAAGAAAGCTGTGGTACATATGCACAATGGAATATTACTCAGCCATTAAAAAGAATACATTTGAATCAGTTCTAATGAGGTGGATGAAACTGGAGCCTATTACACAGAGTGAAGTAAATCAGAAAGAAAAACACCAATAACAGTATATTAATGCACATATTTGGAATTTAGAAAGATGGTAACAATGACCCTATACATAAGACAGTAAGAGAGACACAGATATAAAGAACAGACTTTTGGACTCTGTGGGAGAAGGTGAGGGTGGGATGATTTGAGAGAATTGCATTGAAACCTGTATATTACCATATGTGAAGTAGATGACCAGTCCAAGTTTGAAGCATGAAACAGGGCACTCAAAGCCTGTGCACTGGGACAACCCTGAGGGATGGGATGGGAGGGAGGGGCGTTTGGGATAGGCGACCATGTACGCCCGTGGCTGATTCATGTCAATGTGTGGCAAAATCCACCACAATGTTGTAATTAGCCTCCAATTAAAATAAATAATTTTTTTTTAAAAAAGCTGTATGTGTAGGTGAGATTGTTTAGAGAAGACACTGAGATGAAAGCCTGTGAATGAGCCAATAAAGAATTTTAACTTTATATTCATTTTTACATTCTTTCCCATTATGGTTCATCATCAGATCAGATCAGATCAGTCGCTCAGTCATGTCCGACTCTTTGCGATTCCATGAATCGCAGCACGCCAGGCCTCCCTGTCCATCACCAACTCCTGGAGTTCACTGAGACCCACATTCATCAAGTCAGTGATGCCATCAAGCCATCTCATCCTCTGTCGTCCCCTTCTCCTCCTGCCCCCAATCCCTCCCAGCATCAGAGTCTTTTCCAATGAGTCAACTCTTCGCATCAGGTGGCGAAAGTACTGGAGTTTCAGGTTTAGCATCATGCCTTCCAAAGAAATAAATCCCAGGGCTGATAGCCTTCAGAATGGACTGGTTGGATCTCCTTGCAGTCCAAGGGACTCTCAAGAGTCTTCTCCAACACCACAGTTCAAAAGCATCAATACTTCGGCACTCAGCCTTCTTCACAGTCCAACTCTCACATCCATACATGACCACTGGAAAAACCATAGCCTTGACTAGACGAACCTTTGTTGGCAAAGGAATGTCTCTGCTTTTGAAGATGCTATCTAGGTTGGTCATAACTTTCCTTCCAAGGAGTGTCTTTTAATTTCATGGCTGCAGTCACCATCTGTAGTGATTTTGGAGCCCAGAAAAATAAAGTGTGACACTGTTTCCACTGTTTCCCCATCTATTTCCCATGAAGTGGTGGGACCGGATGCCATGATCTTCGTTTTCTGAATGTTGAGCTTTAAGCCAACTTTTTCACTCTCCACTTTCACTTTCATCAAGAGGCTTTTGAGTTCCTCTTCACTTTCTGCCATAAGGGTGGTGTCATCTGCATATCTGAGATTGTTGATATTTCTCCCGGCAATCTTCCTTCCAGTTTGTGTTTCTTCAAGTCCAGCATTTCTCATGATGTACTCTGCATATAAGTTAAATAAGCAGGGTGACAATATACAGCCTTGACGAACTCCTTTTCCTATTTGGAACCAGTCTGTTGTTCCATGTCCAGTTCTAACTGTTGCTTCCTGACCTGCATACAAATTTCTCAAGAGGCAGATCAGGTGGTCTGGTATTCCCATCTCTTTCAGAATTTTCCACAGTTTATTGTGATCCACACAGTCAAAGGCTTTGGCATAGTCAATGAAGCAGAAATAGATGTTTTTCTGGAACTCTCTTGCTTTTTTGATGACCCAGCAGATGTTAGCAATTTGATCTCTGGTTGCTCTGCCTTTTCTAAAACCAGCTGGAACATCAGGAAGTTCATGGTTCACATATTGCTGAAGCCTGGCTTAGAGAATTTTGAGCATTACTTTATTAGCGTGTGAGATGAGTGCAATTGTGCAGTAGTTTGAGCATTCTTTGGCATTGCCTTTCTTTGGGATTGGAATGAAAACTGACCTTTTCCAGTCCTGTGGCCACTGCTGAGTTTTCCAAATTAGCTGGCATATTGAGTGCAGCCCTTTCACAGCATCATCTTCCAGGATTTGAAATAGCTCAACTGGAATTCCATCACCTCCACTAGCTTTGTTCGTAGTGATGCTTTCTAAGGCCCACTTGACTTCGTAGGATACTATATATAGTTCTCTGTGTAAAAAGCAAGACTTTGTTGTTTAATCCAGTCTATATATAAAAGCTTACATGCGCTAACCCCAACATCCCACTCCATCCCTCCTCCAACCTCCTCCACTTTGGCAATCACCAGTCTATTCTCGGTGATTCTATTTCATAGATTAGATTCATTTGTGTCATAGTTTAGATTCCACATATATGTGATATCCTGTGGTATATGTCTTTTTCTGACTGACTTCACTTATGATAATCCCTGGGTCTATGCTGCAAATGGCATTATTTCGTGTTTTTGTGGCTGAGTAATATTCCATTGTATATGGTACCGCATTTCCTTTATCTGTTCATCCATCAATGGATGTTTAGATTGTTTCCATGTCTTGGCTACTGTGAATAAAGTTATGGACATAGAGGTGCATGTATTTTTTAAAATTATAGTTCTGTCTGGATATATGCACATCATATCATAATTCTATATTTAGTTTTCTATACTATAGAAGCTAGTTTCTATATAGTTTCTGAGGAGTCTGTATACTGTTTTCTACAGTGGCTGCACCAACTTACAAGGAATTTTAACTTTTAAAGGCTGGTTAGGGTTTGAATCTCCAAAGGTGAAAGAAAGAGTGGTTATAGAGAAAGGAGAGAAACCAGGAAGTGTGGTATAGGCAAAGCAAGAGCATAAACTCTCAAAGGTGTAAAAGAGAGGGCAAAACTCTCCACGGCTGCTCAGTAAAGTAGGCTGAGGACAGAAAACGTCCATTAGATTTAATGACATGGAATCAATGACCTCAGAAAATCCATTTTGTGACAGAGCTGAAGATAGAAAATTGTAGAGTTGAAAAGTTTGAATCGACTGTCTAGAAGTAAAATGGAAAGTAAAGTGTGAAGGGAATGGCAAAGTTCTGAACTTGTAATTTTGGAGGATGAAAGAGTGAGAGTTGACTGGAGAAATATCATAGGACTGCTGGGTAGCTTAGAGGGCCCATTTGAGATTGGAGTCAATAAATTTATAGTTCAAAATCTGCCTTATTGTTACACTTACAAGTCCTCAGCTACCTGAATACCAGCAGATAACCAGGTTCATCCAAGGTTGACATGCAAAGATAGAAAAACCAGAGAGTTTGATATATGGAAAAGTGTATTGCTAAAATGATGTAAAATCCAAGATGGGAAAGAAGGAAAAATCATACATTGATTTGGAATGATTTGGAAAGTCATACATTAATGTAGGAGTGAGAAGGTCCTGAAAAAAGAAACAATTAAGTAGAAATAGCTGAACAAGAAACACAGGAAAGGGGACTGTAGTCAGAATTTTGTTGTTCAGTTGCTCAGTCTTGTCCGAATCTTTATGACCCCATGAACGGCAGCATGCCAGGCTTCCCTGTCCTTCACTATCTCCCAGAGTTTGCTCAAATTCATGTCCATTGAGTCAGTGATGTCATCCAACCATCTCATCCTCTGTTGCCCCCTTCTCCTCCTGCCTTCAATCTTTCCCAGCATCAGGGTCTACTCCAATGAGTCAGCTCTTTGCATTAGGTGGCCAAAGTATTGGAGCTTCAGATTCAGCATCAGTCCTTCTAATGAATATTCAGGGTTGATTCCCTTTAGGATTGACTGGTTTGATTTCCTTGCCATCTAAGGGACTCTCAAGAGTCTTCTCCAGCACCACAGTTTGAAAGCATCAATTCTTTGGCACTCAGCCTTCTTTACAACTCAAACTCTCACATCCGTACATGACTACTGGAAAAACCATAACTTTGACTATATGGACTTTTGTTGGTAAAGTGATGTCTCTGCTTTTTAATACACTGCTGCTGCTGCTGCTAAGTTGCTTCAGTCGTGTCCGACTCTGTGCGATCCCAGAGATAGCAGCCCACCAGGCTCCCCCGTCCCTGGGATTCTCCAGGCAAGAACACTGGAGTGGGTTGCCATTGCCTTCTCCAATGCATGAAAGTGAAAAGTGAAAGGGAAGTCGCTCAGTCGTGTCCAACTCCTAGCAACCCCAGAGACAGCAGCTCACCAGGCTCCTCCGTCCATGGGATTTTCCAGGCAAGAACACTGGAGTGGGTTGCCGTTGCCTTCTCTGAATACACTGTCTAGGTTTGTCAAAGCTTTCATCCCAAGGAGAAAGTGTCTTTTAATTTCATGGCTGCAGGAACCATCCATGGTGATTTTGGAACCCAAGAAAATAAAGTCTAACACTGTTTCCATTTATCCCCCATCTATTTGCCATGATGTGATGGGGCCAGATGCCATGATCTAAGTTTTTGGAGTGTTGAGTTTTAAGTCAGCTTTTTCACTCTTCTCTTTCACATTCATCAAGAGGCTCTTTAGTTCCTCTTTGCTTTCTGCCATTAGGGTGGTGTTATTTGCATGTCTGAGGTCATTGATATTTCTCCTGGCAATCTTGTTTCCAGCTTGTGCTTCATCTAGCCTGGCATTTTGCATGATATACTCTGCACATAAGTTAAATAAGCAGGGTGACAATATACAGCCTTGACATATTCCTTTCCCAATTTTGAACCAGTCCATCCTTCCATGTCCAGTTCTGTTGTTTCTTGGCCTGCATACAGGTTTCTCAGGAGACTGATAAGGTGATCTGGTATTCCCACATCTGTAAGTATTTTTCATAGTTTGTTGTGATCCACACAGCCAAAGGCTTTGGCGTAGTCAATGAAGCAGAAGTAGATGTTTTTCTGGAATTCCCTTGCTTGCTCTATGATCCAATGGATGTTGGCAATTTGATCTCTGGGTTCCTTTGCCTTTTCTAAATCTAGCTTGTACATCTGGAAGTTTTCAGTTCACATACTGTTGAAGCCTCGCTTGAAGGATTTTGAATATTACTTTGCTAGCATGTGAAATGAGTCCAATTGTGGGGTAGTTTGAACATTCTTTGGCATTGTCCTTCTTTGGGACTGGAATGAAAACTGACCTTTTCTAGTCCTGTGGCCACTGCTGAGTTACCCAAATTTGCTGGCATATTGAGTGCAGCACTTTCACAGCATCATCTTTTAGGATTTGAAATAGCTCAGCTGGAATTCCATCACCTCCACTAGCTTTGTTTGTAGTGAGGCTTCCTAAGGCCCACTTGACTTCACACTCCAGGATGTCTGGCTCTAGGTGGATGGTCACACCATTGTGGTTATCTGAGTCCTTAAACATTTTTTGTACAGTTCTTCTATGTATTCTTGCCACCTCTTCTTAATATCTTCTGCTTCTATTAGGTCCATACTGTTTATGTCCTTTATTGTGCCCATTTTTCCATGAAATATTTCCTTGGTATCTCTAATTTTCTTGAAGAGACCACTAGTCTTTCCCATTCTATTATTTTTCTCTATTTCTTTGCATTATTCACTTAAGAAGGCTTTCTTATCTCTCCTTGCTGTTCTTTGGAAATCTGCATTTAGATGGGTATAGCATATTAAAAGGCAGAGACATTACTTTGCCAACAAAGGTCTGTCTAGTCAAGGCTATGGTTTTTCCAATGGTCATGTATGGATGTGAGAGTTGGACTTGAAGAAAGCTGAGCACCGAAGAATTGATGCTTTTGAACTGTGGTGTTGTAGAAGACTCCTGAGAGTCCCTTGGACTGCAAGGAGATCCAACTAGTCCATTTTAAAGGAGATCAGTCCTGGGTGTTCTTTGGAAGGAATGATGATAAAGCTGAAACTCCAGTACTTTGGCCACCTCATGCGAAGAGTTAACTCATTGGAAAAGACTCTGATGCTGGGAGGGATTGGGGGCAGGAGGAAAAGGGAACAACAGAGGATGAGATGGCTGGATGGCATCACTGACTCAATGGACATGAGTTTGGGTAAACTCCGGGAGTTGGTGATGGACAGGGAGGACTGGTGTGCTGCAATTCATGGGATCGAAAAGAGTCGGACACGACTGAGTGACTGAATTGAAATGAACTAGTCTTTCCTTTTCTCCTTTTCCTTTCACTTCTCTTGTTTTCTCAACTGTTTGTAAGGCCTTCTCAGACAACCATTTTTGCTTTCTTAAATTTCTTTTTCTTGGGGATGGTTTTGGTCACCACCTCCTGTACAATGTTATGAACCTCCATCCATAGTTCTTCAGGCACTCTGTCTACGAGATCTAATCCCTTGAATCTATTTGTCATTTCCACTGTATAATCATAAGGGATTTGATTTAGATCATACCTGAATGGCCTAGTGGTTTTCCCTACTTTCTTCAATTTAAGTCTGAATTTTGCAATAAGGAGCTCATGATCTGAGCCACAGTCAGCTCCCAGTTTTGTTTTTGCTGACTGTATAGAGTTTCTCCATCTTTGGCTTCAAAGAATATAATCAATCTGGTTTCAGTATTGACCATCTGGTGATGTCCATGTGTAGAGTCATCTCTTGTGTTGTTCGAAGAGGGTTTTTTGTATGACTAATGCGTACTCTTGGCCAAACTCTGTTGGCCTTTGCTCTGTTTCATTTTGTACTCCAAGGCCAAACTTGCCTATTACTCCTGCCTAGATACTCCAGGTATCTCTTGACAGTCCCGTATGATGAAAAGGACTTTTTTTTTTTTTTTTTGGTCTTATAGAAGGTCTTGTAGGTCTTCATAGAACCATTCAACTTCAGCTTCTTCAGCATTACTGGTTGGGGCATAGACTTGGATTAGTGTGATTTTGAATGGCTTGCCTTGGAAATGAACCAATATCATCCTGTCATTTTTGAGATTGTACCCAGGTACTGCACTTCAGCGGAGAAGGCAATGGCACCCCACTCCAGTACTCTTGCCTGGAAAAGTCCATGGACGGAGGAGCCTGGTAGGCTGCAGTCCATGGGGTCGCTAAGAGTCGGACACGACTGAACGACTTCACTTTGACTTTTCACTTTCATGCATTGGAGAAGAAAATGGCAACCTACTCCAGTGTTCTTGCCTGGAGAATCCCAGGGACAGAGGAGCCTAGTGGGCTGCTGTCTATGGGGTCACACTGAGTTGGGCATGACTGAAGTGACTTAGCAGCAGCAGCAGCAGCAGCAACTGCATTTCAGACTCTTTGTTCACCATGAGGGCTACTCCATTTCTTCTAAGGGGCTCCTGCCCACAGTAGTAGATATAATGGCCATCTGAATTAAATTCACCCACTCCTGTCCATTCTAGTTTCAAATATTGATGTTCACTCTTGCCATCTCTGTGTTTGACCACTTCCAACTTACCTTGATTCATGGACCTAACATTTCAGGTTCCTATGCAATATTTTTCATTACAGCATTGGACTTTACTTTCACCAGCAGACACATCCACAACTGGGTGTCCTTTCTGCTTCGGCTCAGCCTTTTCATTCCTTCTGGAGCTATTTCTCTGCTTCTTCTCCAGTAGCATACTGGACACCTACTGGCCTGGCAGGGGGTTTATCTTTCAGTGTCATATCTTTTTGCCTTTTCATACTCTTCATGGGGTTCTCAAGGCAGGAATGGTGAGTGGTTTGCCATTACCTTTTCCACGACTTTAGAGGTGGTACAGGTGCCGTTGATGATCAGACTCAGGATCCAAGGGAGTTTGTGGCTGGAGAAGGGTAGACGTCACAAGAGATGACGGGTCGTGTGCTTGGCTCCATCAAATCTTTTTCATTTGCAGCTGGTGGAAAACCCAAATCAAACTGGGATTGGGAAAGAATACAGAAACTTTTGTTATCAAAAAGTGAAGAGGTAGTTTAGGTTAGGCGCAGCTCACAGGATGCCATCAGGGTCTAACTGTCCATTTTCCAGCTCTGATGTCCTTGATAAGGACTTCAATCTCAGGCAAGCTCTGCCTTAGTGAGAGCAAAACAGCTGCCAGCAACTCCAAGTTTTCATCCTTACCAGACTAAGATGAGCAGAGAAGAATAAACGTCTCTTCCCTAACTATTTAAGCCAGTGTCCTGGGCCAATTCTTATTGGTCCAAATTTGGGTCATATTTCTATCTATGAGCCAGTCACTATGATCACAAGCACTCAGTGCTGTGATTGGCTAGAACTGAGTCTCATCTACCCTTGGAATGGTTCATCAGAGGGAAAATGGGGTGTAATATCAGAAGAAGAATCAGTGTGTCCTGGCTAGTGAAAACAGATGTCTTACTTCTACAGTATTGAGCAGGTTGTTCATCAGGCCATTCAGTTTAGGAAATGAGCTTGGGGTGGAGAGGAACCTCATTAAGCCAGAATCTTCGAAAGAGGAGTTATGGGCTGGCATTAGTGACTTCATGTGTAAAATAGAATTTGGAGTGTTAGTACCCACTCCAGTGTTCTTGCCTGGAGAATCCCAGGGATGGGGGAGCCTGGTGGGCTGCTGTCTATGGGGTCGCACAGAGTCAGACATGACTGAAGCGACTTGGCAGCAGCAGGAGCAGTACAGTGCCTATTGATAACTCTTCAGACTGAAAGATCCTTGAGGGCAAAGGGTTTGCCTCCTTGGTACCAAATAGTGGTCCTGATCCTCAAAAAATGCTGTAAATGATGGATGGATGATGAATGAATTAATGAATTAATTAATCACTGAGTTTGAAAATACCGCAGATAGAAACAGGCTCACAGTACTTGACAAAATGTTCAATAAATACATGCCTTTTCAAAATGTATCTCTTCTATTCAACTATGTCAGAAGTGGAACATTGTGAAAATAGCATAGACTTTGAAGTTAAACAAATCAAGATTTAACTTCTAGCTCTGTGTGAAGAGAATGAAGCAAATGACTTCACTACCCTAGGTCTCAGTTTTCTCATCTGTAAAATTGGGCAGGGCCACCAATTGGTTAGAGTGCCACGTAGAGGGGGAATGGCCAATAAAATAATTTTCCAAGGGGATCCGTGGAGTGCATTCATTATTTTGATAACTTATTATAGTCAAGGCCTAGCTCTCAGCCTGACAGAGTAAAAAACTTCATTTCATCAGCACATAAAGAGGGAAGTCATTTCCCAAAAAGAGGTCCACATTGACCAAATTAGAAAGGCAGAGAATTCAGAATACCAGTGTATTAACTTACTATGAGAAATTATTTATTCATATAACTAGCGTATCTTCTCCCTGTGTGCAGCTATATAAGATTGATTGTGCTCAGGCACGGGTTCTCGGGCTGCCTCCTGCATGCAGAGGTGGCCCAGCCATTGGGAAAGTTCTTGGATGGTCACTGACAAGATTTATCTCTGTATCTTAGGATGAGTTTGTGCATCTTTGTTCATTATATAGTTAAGTCTTGAAAGGCATCTTCTTTCTTTCACTTGCATTGTCTTGGGAAAAGGCTCTTCTCAGCCCCTAAAACATCAGCAATAAAGAACACCTTTCCCATCAATGCAGGCTGCATCAGCCACCAGGGTTTCCTTGGCGGTCAATGTCAGACGGCTTAACGCCCGCAGTCCACAGCCTGTGACAAGCCCATCCCAGATTACAGCCAGTCCTTGGGAGACTGGTGTTCCTATGGTCTCTTTCTGCTCATGTGATTTCTGCCCAGTTACGTTAATCCAGACTTGAATCACAGCTCCTTCACCAGTTTCTACCAAAGTAAAAAATTCTACTCACACAATCCGTTCACAGGTAGACTTTTCTATAGAACCAAGGAGGCGCGAGTGAGGTCTCAGGAAGCATTTATATACACAGGAGAGACTATAAGCTCTTTAAAGCCCTGTTAGACCTTCCTATTCTTTTAAAGTTCCTCTGACAGCCCTGACAAGGGAGTTCCTGTTCTCAACAGACAGGACTCTCACTTCCTCACACCTCCTGTCCACCTCCCCTACTCCCCACCCCCTCTAAACTCCCCGAACCACACCCCCTCCCTCCAAAGCAGCAAGCAGTGGCTCTCCTGACTCAGGCACAGAGGCTCCACCCCTTCTCTGGAGCCTCCTCCACAGCTGAAACCCAGGCCTGGGGATTTCGCCTTCTAAACAACCCAAGGCATTTTTCCAAACAAAGACTGACTGTTCCTTTCTTTGGGGGCCGTCTGTTGAGAAAACAGATGTCCTGTTTGATTGAGAAGTGCCTGGGATACACATTCAATCAATAGATTTCATCCACCCCTCTGAGTCCTCTCCATTTGTTCATACACTGTTGATCAAGAAAGGTTTCATTATGACTTAAGTGTTCCTGCCCCTCTCCACATTCCTGCGCAGGTTGGGAGGACACCCTCAAATAACAATCCCTGTCACCATATTTCCCCTATAGCTACAGGCTTTCAAAGATAAGTGCTAAATGCTGGCTCCCCAACTTCCTAGCTGTGTTATCTTGTGTGAATAACTTCACCTCTCTGGCCTCAGTTTCTCCTCTGACAAAATGAAGTGATTATAGTTTATCTATATTATAGATATAGATATAGAAACTATTATAGACTAGTTTATAGACTTTTGGCGTGGGGGGTGGGGGATGAAATTTATTCCTGTAGATTGCTTTGGGCGTGCTCAGTCACTTTAGTCCAACTCTGCGACCCTACGGACTGTAGCTGGCCAGGCTCCTCTGTCCATGGGATTTCCCAGGCAAGTGTACTGGAGTGGGTTGCTATTTCCTACTCCGACCCAGGGATCGAACCCACATCTCTTTTGTCTCCTGCATTGGCAGATGGATTCTTTGCCGCTGAGCCACCGGGGAAGCCCCTGTAAATTGCTTAGTACATAATACAGGCTCAGTAAATGTTGCTGCTCCTTTTTATAAGTCCCTTTTTTCTCAAATAGTGTGACTTTATCAATGTAAAAAAATGAGAATTTAACCTTTGCAGTTGAATAAAGCCAGCCTTGTGCTAGAGACTAAAGTGTCAGGGTCAGGCCTCAACTTGGCTTAAGGGCTATACCTGCTGGTAGCCTAGACTACACAGGATGGCCAGGCATTCACTTAGCTATATCCTGCTTCAGAGATGGAGAGAGGAGTGGGACATGATGAAAGATACAGTGCTAACCTCAGTAGCCTAAACTGGGAGAGGCGCCAATTGCCCTGATAATAGTTCATTTCTGGGCCAGAGAATTCAGGTCCCAGGGCTGGCTAGCACCATGATGACACAGCTCTCACTAAATGTGTCCTGGACTGGGCATGAATCTCTCAGAGGCCCCTCTAATTTCCCTGGTTTCACAAAGTATGGGAAGAAGTGAGAGCCCAGGGACCCTCCCAGACCTCTAGGGCTGTCTTCTAGGCTCTGTGGCCCCAAGAAAAGACAGACCTCTTGATTAAATCGCTAAAGTGATCCATCTGGTCCAGGCTGTTGTTCTGGTGGCCATATCTGATGGGTGAATACCATCTTCCTCCACAAACTATCCATCCCGTGGAGCCTCTGCCCGTTACAGGTACAGGCTGGTCGGACTGCTTTGTTGTTGTGGCCTCTGGAAGAACAGGGTTAAGAATGGAGTGGGAGAGCCAGGCATGGGTTGGGTGAAACCAGCACCTCCCAAGGTGGGCCTCTGTGACGGAGTGCAAAAGGGCAGTGTGGGAGTTTTGAGGGACTGCCCGGCTTGTAAGGGAGACAAGGTGGGACGTTCTCTTTGCAGAAGGCAGAGCTGACTGGACCTGGACACAGGGCCCTGAGCACAGGGAGGGGTAGAGAAGATTATAGCTCATCTAAAAACTGTCTAAAGGGTGCACATCTACACGAAATCGTTTAGAGTTTAGTCCCTACTCCCACAGGTACATTATCCTTTTGACTTTATAAACTCTCCATGCAGATCTGATCCTCCCTTGTATGACTTCAGGTTCCTGCTTGCCTGAGCTGCGTCGGGTTAAGCAGACAGGGAGAGAGCTGGAGTGTTCTGACTTTCCACCCCTGGGGATGATCCTGAAGAAGAAACGTTGCTCTCTGTGCTGCTCCTTTGCCCCAGTACCACCCATCGCCCTGGTCCTCTTTGCAGGAGTGTGTACAGGAAGCAAGCAGCCAGGGAAACCCGTCTCCATCTATCCAAGGCAGCGAGCCCATGAAATGGAAGAAGAACTGCAAAGAAAAGAGAAAGGGTCCTGGGGACTTTACTCAGAAGCAAATAATCCTGGTGACTCTTTTTGTGGAATCTGCCCCTGCCAGAGTCCAATTTAGCATCTGTAGGGACATGCCGGGCTGACAGGACCTCCCCGTCTCTTTCTCGGTCCTGCGGTTTGAGGCCAAAGCCTCCAGGCTGGGACCTATGCTGGCCTGGGTCCTGTCCTGGCTCCGGGCCCATTAATTCAGGTGCTCAAGCAGGACTCTTCTCTGAGAGGTCTTTGGTATGGAAGAAGGGCTAAGCATAGCTTCTCCTGAGGTTTTTGTTTGTTTTTTTAATTATGGTAAGAATACTTAACATGAGAGCTCCTCTCTTAACAAACCTTTACATGTATAATGTTATTGACTATAAATACAACGTTGTACAGCAGGAGCTGTATGTAGCTTAACTGAAACTTTATGCTTGTTGATTAGTAATTCCCCATTTCTTCTTCCCTCTACCCCCATTCCTGGCAACCACCGCTCCACTCTGACGATTTTAGATACCTCATATGGGAAATCATGCAGTATTTGTCTTTCTACAACTGGCTTATTTCACTTAGCATAATGTCCTCAGGTTTGATCCATGTTGACACAAATCTCAGGATTTCTTTTTTTTTAAATTTTATTTATTGGCTGCATCGGATTTTAGTTGCGGCATGCAGGTTCTTCACTGGGTCATGCAAGATCTTGTTGCGGCGCCCAGACTCTCTATTTGTGGCACATGCAGGCTCAGTTGCTCCTCAGTAGGCAGGATCTTAGTTATCTGACCAGGGACTGAACCCTCATCCCCTGCATTGCAAGGCAGATTTTTAACCACTGGACCACCTTCTTCTTAAAGGCCAAATAACATTCAGCTATATTTATATACCACATGTTCTTTTTCCACTCATCCATTAATACACATTTAGGTTGCTTCTATATCTTAGCTATTGTGAATAGTGCTACAATGAGCACAGGAGTGCTAATCTCTCTTCAAGAACCTAAAAATAAACAAGTGGGACTACATCAAACTAAAAAGCTTCTGCACAGCAAAAGAAAAAATCAACAGAGTCAAAAGGCAATTTACAGAATGGGAGAAAATAATGCACATCATATAGGAAGTTAATCTCCAAAATGTGTCAGGATTTCTACAATTCAGTCGTAAAACAAAAATGTGCTGGCTTAGACAAAATAAAAAAAAGTTCTTTGGACAGAGATTTCTCCAAAGACAGACAAATGGCCAACATTCATAAGAAAAGATACGCTAATCTTAGGAGTAATGCAAATCAAAACCACAATGAGGTATCACCTAATTCCTCTCAAAATGGCTATACCAGAATAGATATAGAGGTAATGGTGAGCCTGTGAGACACTAGAGCCCTTGTGCACTGTTGCTGTGAAAGGAAAGTGGGGCAGCTTCAACGGAAAACGATGTTTCCTCAAAAAAATGAAAGCAGAACTATCCTATGACCCAGCAATCCGGCGGCTAGGTATTTATCCACAAGATTGAAATCAGCGAGATTAGCGCTCCTGAGGGTTGATTGGTTTGTTTCTCTCGAAGTCTGGCGCTACCCGGGCTCCCTACAGCATGTAGGTCCCTGTTGCTTTTAAATCCCTTAAATAAAACTTCATTGCCCTTCCCCTCCACTGATCCCAGGCAGATTCCTAGGCACCCCACTGCTTATTCCAAACTGCCTTCCAGGGCCAGAATTTTGCTTCCTGCCCGGGGGACTCAAGCCAGGCCTGGGCAAGTCCCAGGGGAGAGCGCCCAGCGACATGCGCGCGGATCAGAGCAGCGTGACGCGAGCCGAGACTCGCTGTGCGCTCCCCAGACGCGTGGCTTCCCTGGGCCGCTGCCAGTCCCGCTCCCCCGGCAGGGGCGGAGCGTGGCCTTTTTTGGTCCGGGGAGGAGTGGCTGCGGTCCGGGAGGTCACCGGACCGCAGGGCGGGCTGCTGTCATTTGCGCCCTGTGCTCGGGTTCAGCTCGGCTCACCCGGTTCCCATGCGAACCCGGAGCCCCAGCCCTCGGGAATAGCAGCCGCAGCGCCAGCCCGCCAGTGCCTCCATCCCCCTATCAGAGGCCCTATCATGTGCCAGGGGAGCATCTGCCCGTGGCGGGACCCCCTGCCTCGCCTCCAGGTGTGGACCTGGATCGAGCCTGTGGTGGCCTCCACGCAGGTGGCCACCTCCCTCTACGACGCGGGGTTGCTCCTCGTGGTGAAAGCGTCCTTCGGAGTCGGGACCTCCTCTAATCACAGTTCCAGCCCGTCGCCTCGGGGGGCTCTTGAGGACGAACAGCAGAGGGCCATCTCCAATTTCTACATCGTCTACCACCTGGTGATGGGCCTGACGCCCCTGCTGTCGGCTTACGGGCTGGGCTGGCTCAGCGACCGCTACCACCGCAAGGTCTCCATCTGCGTGCCCCTGCTGGGCTTCCTGCTCTCCCGCCTCGTGCTGCTGCTCAAAGTGCTGCTGGACTGGCCCGTGGAGATCCTGTACGCAGGGGCTGCGCTGACCGGACTGTGCGGCGGCTTCTCTGCGTTCTGGTCGGGGGTCATGGCCCTGGGATCCCTCAGCTCCTCCGAGGGCCGCCGCTCCCTGCGCCTCATTGTGATTGACCTGATCCTGGGCTTGGCGGGGTTCTGCGGGAGCATGGTTTCGGGACATCTCTTCAAGCAGATGGTCGGGCACTCCAAGCAGGGCCTGGTGCTGACCGCCTGCAGTGTAAGCTGTGCCACCTGTGCCCTTTTGTACAGCCTGTTCGTGCTGAAGGTCCCCGAGTCCAAGGCCAAACCCCGCAAGGCCGTGGATATACTGCCTGGCACTGTCGGCAGGTATGACACCCTGGATCCTGATCAGACAGACAAGCAGAGTGTGGTGAGGCCCCCTCCACCTCCTGCAACGGCTAAGCCCAAACAAATCATCATTGGCCTGCTCTTTGTGGGCGCCATCATCTATGACCTGGCAGTGGTGGGCACCGTGGATGTGATGCCCCTTTTTGTGCTGAGGGAGCCTCTGAGTTGGAACCAAGTGCAGGTGGGCTATGGTATGGCTTCGGGCTACACCATCTTCATCACCAGCTTCCTGGGTGTGCTGGTCTTCTCCCGCTACCTCCAGGACACCACCATGATCATGATTGGAATGGTCTCCTTTGCGTCAGGAGCCCTCCTCTTGGCTTTTGTGAAAGAGACATACATGTTCTACATTGGTGAGTCCGGCATTCTTGGGGAGGCAGGACGAGGACACTGCTGATCCCCTAAGTAACGGGGCATACACCTGAGGTGCTGTGGTCTGTCACAGCTCAGCACCAGAGATTACGTCTGTACCTAGGAGGCACAAGGGACAGAGGATTATGTGCACCTGAGTTTGGCTGTATTGTGCTATCTGTGTTGCCCACTGAAATGTAATCAGAGTGGGGTCTGTAGCTCTAGGAAGTCAAGGAAGAGATGGTCAGTGGTGCTGGGAGTCAGGAGAGGCTTTAGGATGGCCCTGAGTGGAAGAGATGGGGTTGAGTTTATCTCCCCGATTTAAAAGGGATAAAACATTTTCAAGTAATCCAGCTGAAAAGGTCCTTTAATTAAAATCATTTCAGGTCAAGCACAGGCTTTTCAAAAAGAGAAAAATCCTCCATAAATGCCTTCCACAACCAATATAATACATTCCCTCAAGGAAGCAGAATGAAGTTTCTGAGGACACAGACAACCACAAGCAGAGCACTCTGGAACAGGGCTCTAATAGAACTTTCTAGAGTGATAGAAATGTTCTGTAACATTTCCACCTAAAACAATAGCCATTAGCTGTGTGTGGCTATGAAGCCCTTAAAATGTGGCTAGTGCAACTTGAACAGAATTTTTCATTTTATTTCATTTAGGTAGTCATATGACTTGCCAGTGGCTAACGGAACAACTCTAGACAGTTCCCAGAGACCACCCTTTGACTGAGGTCACACAGCTCAGAAAAACATCTCACAAAATGGCTAGATTACTTTTAGCCAGCTCCCAGTTAAACAGGCCAAGTGCAAGCCTGAGTAACCTCTCCTCTTCCCTCCCCATCACTTATAGCCACTCCCACCCCACCCCACCCCTTCGCCACACACACACACACACACACACACACACATCAGAATGATGAACAGGGCTACAGGGAAGAGCGGGGTGTAGTAGCTGTGGTAGTGGCACACGTTTCTGGATGCAGCTTGCCAAAGCTACTGGGACTGCGTCTCAGAGATGATGTAGGGTGAGGGCAGACACCTCCCTCCTGGGAGGCAAGGAGCTGAAAGTCACTTGAGTGACATCAGCTCCATTTCCTTAGAAACCACTTAACTCTGCCAATAAAGACGCCCTTCACCGCCTGTCACCATGTCCCAGGTGCCTTGCCACCTTCAAGATCCGTCTGCAGCATCTATAGCTCCATCTGGGAACTCAGGGAGTCAGCCTGCCCTGGGGCAGGGTGGGGGCCACGAAAGGACTGTGGGAGGCAGCTTCTAAGGGAGGTTTTCCTGTTATTCTGATTTACTCTTTGGCCAAGGCTGGGCTCCAGTGAGGAGTGTTCTCATGTGCTTCTTTTCCAGCTCGGGCCATCATGCTGTTCGCTCTCATCCCTGTCACAACCATCCGATCAGCAATGTCCAAACTCATCAAGGGTTCCTCTTATGGTGAGTGAAAGGAATCTGAGAGGTTTCAGAGCCACTTCGTTTGAGGCACAGGGTTTGGACTGACAGAAGGCACAGGAGAGAGCTCCAGCAGCAGCCTTTAAGACACTGGGCACACATTAGTGTCCATCCAGGGCGGAAGGAGTGAGAGCAGGAGCAGGGAAAGACTGGGAAAGTCTGCCATTGAAAAGCCACAAAGGAAAATACTGCCACCCACAGGCCATGGGAAGAGCCAACTGGATGGAGGCCAGAATCCTGGTAACATGAGCCGTGAACACAGAGGGAATCAGGGAAGGGGAGGGGGCTCCGGAGAGCCTCCCAGAGACTCAGCTATCAGGGAACACGGAGCGACAGCACAGTAACCTCGGTCCCTTCCACAGGAAAGGTGTTCGTCATCCTGCAGCTGTCCCTGACGCTGACTGGGGTGGTGACATCCACGCTGTACAACAAGATCTATCAGCTCACCATGGAGAAGTTCATCGGCACCTGCTTTGCGCTCTCCTCTTTTCTCTCCTTCCTGGCCATCCTGCCGATTGGGTAAGACAGGAGCAGTTCCTGCTTTTTGGGCTGGGGCTGAGGTCAAGGACTGTTGGAGCCTTTCCAGCCTATTATCATAAAGTATTTACTTTTCACATTTACACAATGGGTTCTGAGTAGGCTCTCCCACTAAGAAAAACTTCTCCTGTGCCCCCAAACTAGTAATCTGGTAATTTGGGAATTCCCTAAAGTCATAAGTAATAAACAGAGGGCCTCAACATGCTGGCTCACTTCCTGGCAGTTTTGTAATAGGAGCCTCATACACTTTCTTGTAATCAGAGGCTGGGATAAAAAACCCTCTCGAATCACCCAGACCTCGTTGAGTCTCCTTTCGGTGACAGTCATCCGGCCTCACTTTCAAGTATTCTTTCTTCTCTGTATCTTGGGAGGGCTTTGAGCACCCCTGCAGGACATGGGTAATTCCTCTGAGCTCTCTGGGGAAATCGTCTCATTTGTAAATCAAGAATGCTTACCTCCTGGGAGATAACAGGCAGGAGGAAGGCCGGAGATACAAAGGCCCACGGGGAGAGTTGCCAGCTGAGGTTATCACCAATATAGACCACAGGAAATAGTCTGGTCTTCAACCAGCCCCATTCAAAAGAAATACAAAACCACAAGCACAAGCCATATTATATGATTTTACATTTTCTAGTAGCCACGTTTAAATACAACACGAGTAACAGGTGAAATAATTTTAATAATATATTTGATTTGGCCCAATAGCTCCAAAATGTCTTTGTAATCAACCTACAAAATCAATGAGTTCTTTTGAATTAAGTCTTTGAAATCCCGTATGTATTTATACTGACAGCACATCCCAACTTGGACTCCATTTGAAGGCGAGAGTTCAGAAGCCAATGTAACTAGTGGCTACATATTAGACAGCCGAGCTTTGGTCTGTTTAGGCCCTTTTCTCACGCTTGTATCAATCCCACAGAGGAGAAAGGAACACAGTAATGATATTGACAATAAGATACAAAGGACATGATACAGATTTGCTTTTTAAAGGGACCTGCTTGGTAGCACACTGGAGCCCTCCATATCATTAATGGTGGTGTTGTAGGCTGCAGAGTAGAAGGGCTGAAGGCAGGTTGGGAAAAGCTAAAGGTAGGTTGGAAAAAGTGGGAAGCGGATGGTGAAAAGAGCTGCCTTTGGATTCTCGCATCACATTGTATAGCTTGATGTGCTTGCATAGAAAGTTGAGCTTCCTAAGACAGAAGCCATCAATCATGAGGGTTCTTTGATTTCACAGTTGAGAGAATAAGATCAAACAGATGAGAGAATTTGTGCAAAACACCAGACTTGATTACCAGTGCCATCGCTGGCCAGTTTTCATTTTCAAACTGTCCAGGCCTTAGGCCTTTTCATGTGCCCCTGTTTTCATGAGAGTCTTGGCTGAATGGGTTGGGCTTAGCTAGACCTGACCCACAATGCAAACTTCTCTGGAGTGCCAGCTCTTTGTCCAAGTGAGTAGTGGATTAATAACTGTGCCACTTGGAAGTTACCAGTTCTGTTTGATTGGCAGTTGCTTGAAATAGGCTCTTTGACCTAAACAGATCAACAAAAACAACAAAAGAAAACAAGTCTGACTAGAGTAGTTAACATCTCATAGCTAGAGAGATAAACAGACAAATGAAAGCAATGAGAATGTGCAATAAATGGTTCCTTTCTACAGTTCCATTGCTTTCCCTTTTTAAAGCGCCTTTGGGGTATGTGAAGCAGGTGGGCTGCTCTCACCCCGGCTGGGGACACCTCACCCCAGTGGACCTGGGCCCCGTCCTACAATGTGTGCATGGAATTTTAAGATATACAGGATCTTCATCATCTTATACCACAGAAGCTGGGTCAGTATCTTGAACCAATCGTAAGGAGTAATGATTACATGAATTGAGGCACTCAAGTAGATGCCTCTGTTGGAGACATTTAGCAGTAGAGGGACTCACGTGCTAACAAAGCCTCCTTTGCCTGCTGTACATTGGAATCACTTGGAGAGATTTAAAAAACGACGACTGTCTGGATCCTACCTGCGGAGATTCTAACTCAGTTGATCTGGGATATAGCCTGGGCATGGGAATTTTTTAAAGCTCTCCAGTTTATTCGGATGTATAACCAAGGTTGAGAACCTTTGGTAGAAAGGGAGTGTTTCTAGTACTTTTCCCTCCACAAAGTCACTAAATGAACAAAATCTTGAAAAATTCTTTCAAGAGGCCAAGGCTGCACCACCAATCATTAAGCATGATCAACAGGAAAGACCAGTAGAACTCTCAAACTGCAGAAAGAAGAGCTACATTCCAAAGACAGAAAAGCCCAGGAAGACATGTCACAGCAGGGAGTGGAGGAGGGCAGAAGGTGGAGAGGAGAGGTTGCTGAGCCCAGCTGCCAACAGCTCAATTACAATAAGTGACTGTGGCCCCAGCCCTTCCTGGTACCGAAGTGAGCCAACTTCACGGCACTGTGAGAACCTGCCCTCTCGTCCTCACTCTTCTTTATGTGCAGCAGGGAGATGCTGAGGGAATGTCTGTCTGGTTCTGCCCATCCGCAAGCCCCCAACCCCTTGTCACACATGCACTCAGCTGCTGCCTGTGGTTCGTAGATGCCATCAGAAGCGAATGGGCTCATCTTCTTCAAAGTAGACCTCTAAGCCTGAGTTCTTCTGCACCCATCCTGATCCCCTCCCTCAATCTCTCAAAGATAGTAATAGCAGACATGTAAACAGTCTTGATTATGTGCCAGGCACTACTTTGAATGTTTCATATGTTTTAACCTTCTCAAACAACCCTCTGAAGCAATTACTATTTTATGCCCATTCTGCAGATGAAGAAACAAAATCTAAGGTGTCATGTAACTTGCCAAAGGTTACACAGTTAATAAGGGACAGTGGCAGGATTTGAACCCGGGAAGTTGGTTCTTAGTCACTATTTGACAGTGTGTCTCAGAAAAGTCCCTGGGTATCTGGATACCACCTCTTTTCTCCCCTTAGAGTTCACTTGTACTACTTAGCAACTCCGTCTCCTGAGTTCTTCCTATCAGAACTGACACGTGGTCTGCTACCCTCTCGCCTCCTCCTCTCCCCAGCCATGTTCTCCAGTGCTGGTCTGCATTTGCTTACTTCTCGTTCACTTTGAACCCACTCCAGACTGACTTCCCTGTTCAATGCCTCCAGGGCTGCACTGAGATCCGACTTCCTCACAGCCGAGTACACTGGACTCCCTGCCATCCTCTCCCCATCGGTTCTCAGTGGCCCCCAACACTGTGGGTCACTCCTTCCTTGGAAGGCACTTGTCACTTGGCTTTCTTAACACCTCCTCTCCTGGGTTTCTCCTACCTCTCTGACTTCTCTACAAACCTCCACATGGAAGAATTCTTTGGGGCTCAGATCTGGGTTGTCTTTTCACTTCATCGTCTTGAAGTAATCTAAATTATTTTCAAAATTTCAAATTACCATCTCAGTTTCCAAAATTGCATCCTTGACGCCCTCCTAACATCTGCTCCCCTCCAGTCTTGCCCACCCCATTAAATGGCATCACACTCAGCCAGGAAAGAAATCTAAGAGTCACCAAAGTCCTCCTGTTTCTTCATCTTCCTGTACCTCCCATCCATCAAGCCTCATTGATTCTACCTCCAGTATATGCCTCAAACTACTGTGGCTACCCCTAGTCCAAATCACTTGGGGAATCAACTTCGCCCCTGAGCCAATCTCCCAGCATCCATCCACCCTCTTTTTACCAGGTGGCCTGAGAAACTTCCTTAGAGTGGACACCAGTTCGCATCATCTCCTGCTCAGAGCTCTGTACTTGGCTTTCACGGTTCTTAGGAGGAGCACCACTGTCTCACGGAGGACCACAGGTCCTGCGTAGTCCAGCCTCACCCTCTTCTCACCCTCTTCTCCAGCCTGCTATTCCTGCCACTCACCACCCTCCCCTCTCCGCTTCAGCCCCAGGAGCCTCCCCCTCACGCCCTTCCCCGTTCCTTACCCACATGTCCCTTTTTCTTTGGCTGGGCTGGGTCTTTGTTCCTGCAGGGCCTTTTCACTGCGGTGGCTTCTCTCGTCCGAGTGCAGGTTCTAGGTCACGCGGGCTTCAGTAGTTGTGGCTCATGGGCTTAGTTGCTCCTTGGCATGTGGGATCTTCCCAGACCAGGGATCAAACCTGTGTCTCCTGCACTGGCAGGTGGATTCTTTACCACTGAGAAGCTGGACACCTCACTCGTCTGTCTTAATATAGCTAGATGTGGTCTTAACTTGAACACCATTTTCTCAAAGAGGATTTGAGAAAATTCCCTTCCCAATCTAAGTTAGATCCTTCCATGATATGCTCCCCTAGCTTCCTATGGAGAAGGCAATGGCACCCCACTCCAGTACTCTTGCCTGGAAAATCCTATGGATGGAGGAGCCTGGTAGGCTGCAGTCCATGGGGTTGAGAAAAGTCGGACACGACTGAGCGACTTCACTTTCACTTTCATGCATTGGAGAAGGAAATGGCAACCCACTCCAGTGTTCTTGCCTGGAGAATCCCAGGGGCGGTGGAGCCTGGTGGGCTGCCATCTATGGGGTCGCACAGAGTCGGACACGACTGAAGTGACTTAGCAGCAGCACAGCTTCCTATACTTTTCCTTCAGAGCATGGCAGTTGATGATTATTTAGTGATTTAATTTTCCATGCTTGCTCACTAGACCATAGGCTCCCTGAGGGCAGGAACCACGCCTGTTTCAGTGACCTTGTACCCTGTGTCCAGCAGAGAGCTTAGTGCATAAGCAGTACTCAAAGTCTTTAATGAAAGAACAATCTGACAGAGGGTGTGACGCCAGCACTACTGACCACCCAGGAGCTGCCTGTTGAGCTGCCATGTCAGGGGTTGGCCACCACCACGATCAACAAAAGTTGATCAACAGTCAATCTAAGGAAGAAATAGAAAATTTTAGTCCTGCTAATCCAAGGATTATAACCCAGAGGGAGACTATTTCAGGAAACGCTGAGGAGTGTTCTACCTATAAGATGCCAAGGCACAGTTACAGTTCTCTGTTTGTGAGACAACGTATTGTGGAAGGGGTGGGGGATAAATTAAAAGAGTTTGGGATTAACATATACACACTGCTGCTGATGCTGCTAAGTTGCTTCAGTCATGTCCGACTCTGTGCGACCCCACAGACGGCAGCTCACCAGGCTCCTCTGTCCCTGGGATTCTCCAGGCAAGAACACTGGAGTGGGTTGCCATTTCCTTCTCCCATGCATGCATGCATGCTAAGTCGCTTCAGTTGTGCCTGACTCTGTGTGACCCTATGGACAGCAGCCCAACCAGGCTCCTCTGTCCACGGGATTCTCCGGGCAAGAGTACTGGAGTGGGTTGCCATCTCCTTCTCCTATGCATGAAAGTGAAAAGTGAAAGTGAAGTTGCTCAGTCGTGTCCAACTCTTAGCGACCCCATGGACTGCAGCCTACCAGGCTCCTCCGTCCATGGGATTCTCCAGGCAAGAATACTGGAGTGGGGTGCCATCTCCTCCTCCTATATACACACTACTATATATAAAATCAGAGAAGGCAATGGCACCCCACTCCAGTACTCTTGCCTGGAAAATCCCATGGATGGAGGAGCCTGGTAGGCTGCAGTCCATGGGGTCACTAAGAGTCAGAAATGACTGAGCGACCTCACTTTCACTTTTCAGTTTCATGCATTGGAGAAGGAAATGGCAACCCACTCCAGTGTTCTTGCCTGGAGAATCCCAGGGACGGGGGAGCCTGGTAGGCTGCCGTGCATGGGGTCGCACAGAGTCGGACACGACTGAAGTGACTTAGCAGCAGCAGCAGCAGCAGCATATATAAAATAGGTAAACAGGGGCCTACTGTATAGCACAGGGAACTCAATATCTACTAACCTATAATGGAAGAGAATCCAAAAAAGAATATATATATCACTTTGCTGTACTCTTGAAAAAAAACACATTATAAATGAACATACTTCAATTTTTAAACATTTCCCAAGAGGGACCAGGGCAGGACAAACCCAAGTAACATACTGACAGTTTACATAGTCCAACAAGGTGAGCGGTGGGTCGAGACCTATTACAAGATTGAGACAGGAATGTTATTTCCCAGGGGGTACTGCCACCAGGAAGAAATTCTTTTTTTTTTTTTTCCCCCAGCGAGTAGGAATTCCTGCGTCTTCTAAGGGGATCAAGTTAACACAATGCAGGTGCACAATACACTCTAAAGCGGAGGAGATAGTTACTCAAATGGGCAGAGAATCTTAATGTTGAAAAGTTTTCTTGTCCTGCTTTAAAATAATCCACCAACCGCGGGGCTCTGCTGTCATGGTCCCACAGCTGGGGTGAGCTGTGGAGTCGGGTCTGGAACAGTTCATGTGGTCCTGGGCTGCCTGCCTCTACTCGCCTCTTGCCAGCTCTGACATACAGTGAGCTTTAAGAATAGTGAGTGGTCCTCCCTGGAGAGCCCTGGGGCTCACAGAGGGTAGGGAATCTGTGTTTGGAAGTTTCTACAAAGCTTTTCCTTAGAAGGATTTGGATTTCTGCCCACACCCCACCCACTAGCTCCAGATGTGGTCCATCCATTAGGAAGAACTGTGTTCCAGCTTAGAACCTGGGGTTCCTAGAGCTCAAACAGTTGAGAAAGAGAACGCCAGAGGTTAAAGGACATGCCAAACGTCACACAGATTCCAGACTTCAATACAGCTCTTCATTCCTAGGCGTCCATTTCATATCCCAGTATTTTTAAACAATGTGATGATTTATGGAAGAGAGAAAAGGGCAATGCAAAGGCAGAAGGGGATGCAGCGAATTCCGCTTGGGATGAGTGAAGCTTGAGCTTGAGGTCCACATGGGAATGAATCATCAGACAGAAGTAAGATGGAAAGAGGCTCCAAGAAAGGGAAAATGTAGATGCAAATGGCTCTCCATATTATGGGACAGGAAGGAGGCTGGAGTGAGGGAAATTCTCTGGGGCCACTTTCCTCCAGAGAGTACAGCGGTTCTGCTGCCATGATGGACAGAGTCTCCGAGAGATGGCTAGAGACCCTCCCTCCCCATTCCAGCTGTTCCCCTGTAATTCTCTGTTGTAAATTCTTATAGCATCGTGGCCTATAAGCAAGCCTCGTGGTTGCAGCCTGGAGACATCACAGAGAAATGAAGGTGCTGATCTGCGGGAGCCAGAACACCAGCAACGGCCAGACTCCCTCTGAAGACCAAGGACGGGACCAGGAACTGGTGTCCACAGTAATCCATTGCTCAAGGAACCCAAGTTCCGGCCAGAGTCGGCCTCAGAATGACTTGCTGTGGCTCAGGGGTCCTGGGTGGGTGGGGGAAAGCACTTAACTGGTGATGGAGACACTTTCTCAGCTTTCGGATGTTGCTATTAGGCAGAGGTTGGGTTCTGCAGACAGTAGAGTGTGAACTTTCAAGGGAGATACACAGGCCACAGGCACAGCCATACCCAACATGGAAGCCAGTTTTTTTCCAGGAATGTTCTGGGGGCTCCACCCATCGTAACTAGTCACCCAGGAGTCCTGTGTGAGAACACAAAGGCAGTCAACCACCTGAGGGGGATGAGGAAGGGAATTTCGAAAGAACTGCCAACTGTGAACATCATTCAGTATTTTTAAAATTAAAACAGAACCTTGAAAACAAAGTTTAGCTTTCTTCCCTCAGGCCTTGTTAGCGTGAATGACTCGGGAGCTATCTAGGGCTCAGGCATTTGAAGTCAGCGTAGTTTTGTTTTTAAGAAGGCAATTATCAAAAAGGCTTTCTTCAAAGGAATACTTTCCATCAATAGCACTTCCCAAAGTGAGAGGTGTGAAAGGAGAGGGGAGATACGCTAACACCATTTTATTTTGAGGCACTTACTGTTTTAATTACGTGAATAAAAGACTCACCTCCTAATAAATCAACATCCGTAGCATGAGTGTGTGACTCACTGTCTCTTTGGTCAGCTTCCCTCTAGAACTCAGACATGGCATTCTCAGACTAGGATAAAACTTAAAGCTAGAGAATGCATTTAAATCTCAGAGCATTTGGGCTCAGAGTCTGTTATCATCACTGACGCCCTGCATGGACTGGTCCACAACTTCCAGGCACATCTACTCGGATCCTAGCACCATGCTAGGTGCTGAGGTGGAGCAAGCCTGTGGCAGCTCCTACCCCACCAGTGTCTGACCTAGTGGGTGGAGCAGACAGAACAACAGGCAGTCATGTATCTTATAATGAACGCTAACATAAGGGAGCATATAACCCAAATCCAAGAGTGCAGAGAAGGCTTCTCGGGAGAAGTGGCATAAAACTGGAAAGATGAGTTACCAAGGCTGGATGTTGAGTGAAATTCCAGGCAGAAGGAACATGCTGGAAGATCTGATGGTGAAAATATCCCCCAATACAGAAAATCAACGTGAAGAGAGAAAAGAGGGATGGAGGGAGAGGTATCCAGGGGGCTGGAATCGAGAGGTGAGCTGGGACAGTGAGGAGGAACATCAAAACAGAGCCTTTAAAAAGTTTCTCTTTAGGGACTTCCGTGGTCGTACAGTGGATAAGAATCTGCCTCCCAATGCAAGGGACACAGGTTCGAGCCCTGGTCCGGGAAGATTTCACATGCCATGGGGCAACTAGGCCCATGTGCCACAACTTCTGAGCCTGTGCCCTACAGCCCAAACATTGCAACTACTGAAGCCCACATGCCTGGAGCCTGTGCTCTGAAATACCAGGAACAACCACGATGAGAAGCCCACGTACCGCAATCAGAGAAAGCCCTCACGCAGCAGCAAAGGCACAGAGCAACCAAAAGTGAACACATTCGTTTTTTAAAAAAAGTTTCTCTTTAGAAATGCAAATCAAAACTACAGTGAGGTACCTACCACCTCACACCAGCCAGAATGACCATCGTTAAAAAGTCTACAAATAACACATGCTGGAGAGGGTGTGGAAACCCTCTTACACTGTTTCTGGGAACGTACATTGGGACAGCCACTATAGAGAACAGTATGGAGGTTCCTCAAAAACTAGAGTCGCCATATGATCCTGTAATCCCACTCCTGGGCATATGCCCAGACAAAACTATAACTCAAAAAGATTCATGCACCCCTATGTTCACAGCACTATTTACAATAGCCAAGACAAGGAAAAGCCTAAAATGTCCATTGACAGATGAATGGATGAAGAAGATGTGGTACATACATACAATGGAATGCTAATCAGCCATAAAAAAGAATGAAATAATGCCATTTGCAGCAACATGGATAAACCTAGAGATCATCATACTAAGCAAAGTCAGAAAGAGAAGGACAAATACCATATGATATCACTTACATAGTGGGATCTAAAATACAATACAAATCAACATATCTATGAAACAAAAACAGACCCATAGATACAGAGAGGAGACTTGAGGCTGCCAAGGCAGGGCGGCGGGGGTGGTGTAGAAGAGGGAAGGGATGGGAGTTTGGGTTTAGCAAACTATTATATATAGGATGGATAACAACAAGGTCCTACTGTATAACACAAGGAACTACATTTGATATCCTGTGACAAACAATAATGGAAAAGAATATGAAAAAGAATATATATATATGTGTGTGTATAATTGAGTAACTTTGCTGTACAGAAGAAATTAACATTGTAAATCAACTATACTTCAATAAAATTTTTTTTAAAAAGGAAGAATCAGTTTCTCTTTAGAGTAATAGGCTAGCTGTTGAATGGTTTTGGGCAAGAATGTCGAATGCTTACATCTGTATATTAGAAAGAGGACTTTGGCAGCACTGAGAAGGAACTGGCTTTGGAAGGAGTGAGCAAGACTTGCAGAAAAGCGACAAGCAGAGAGGCCTGTTGAGGAATCCAGTTGAAGGTGATAGTGGGCTGCTACTAGGTAAGAAACTATGAGGATGGAGAAAGGTTAGACAGACTTGGGGGAATATTTGGAAGCTAGAGGTCAGCAAGAGTGGGTAGTGGATGAACTGCACAGAGTGAGGCATATGGAGGCAAGAATGATTCAGATTTGGGATTCAGGCAACTCGGAGGGAGGCAGAGGTCCTCGCTCAGACAGGCAACAGGAGCAGAGAACGTGCGATGGGGAAAATGAGTTCAAGGCCACGCTCTAGGCAAACTCTAATCAATTTCCTCATTCCTCTTGAGGCCTTGCCTTCCACTCAGCCCCTGACCAGTCCCCCAACCTAAATGAATCTAATCACTAGCTTCTCCATTCAAGCTTGCTCTCAACATCTAGAAAAATGTCCTTACTTGTCCGTACTGACCCTGCCACGAGCTTGTGGGTGTTCACCTAAGCTGGGCTCACAACACCATCGTATTGACTCTTTTTCAACCCCACCTGTCACCAGGGTAGTAGCTTCAAAACTTTTCAGCTTTTTCCAGGTCTTTCCAGCAGATGTTCTAAACCATTAGTTCTCAGAGTGTGGTTCCTGGATCAGCTTCATCAACATCCAATGGGAACCTGTTAGAAAAGCAAATTCTCTAATTTGATCTGAGACCTAGAGATTACCATACTAAGCAAAGTCAATCAGAAAAAGACAAATACCATCAGACTCTAGGGGTGGGGCCCCCAAATTGGTGTTTTCACAAGTTCTCAAGCTTAGAAACCACGATTCAAATCTATGGAGATCTTTTTCTCTTTCGAACTTTCCCTGAGCCCCCCTCCACCTCTCCCAGGATCCCTAATTCCTGAGGACCCCAAAGCCCTGCCCTTGGTTTTCCTCCCAGGTAATCTAGTCTCCCAGAACAATCTAGTCAACACCTCCCCCTGGGTCTCCTCAAATGTAAGTCCAAACCAAATTCTTCTCCTACCCCACCATCTAAGCCTACTCCATCTTTTACGTTTTTCTGCTGATTGATTTCCGTAAATGGCATCACCTCCCAGCTCCCAGGCTGGAAATCACCAAGTCATCTCTGACCTCTTTGCCTCACCACTGAAATCCATCTCCCTTTCCATCACTTCTAG